>NC_136761.1:6822200-8022200 GCF_936440315.1 Barbus barbus | reverse complement strand
CGATATTAGAAAGAGAGGTGACCTCTATTTCTGGTTTATTGTCATTTATGTCTGTAACTTTTATAATAACTCTACAGTTTGTCGTCATGGGAGACTCTGCTCTGTCTGAGGCTGTGACGTCAGCTCTGTATACTTCTGTGTCTTCGAAATCAACATCACCTATAACACGAATTTCACCTGTATTGCTGTCTATTTCAAATGTGTCATACACCTTTTTCTTCAGGTTGCTTACAAAAGAATATTGTACTTCACCGTTTAACCCCAAATCAGCATCTGTGGCATTCACTTGTAATATCAGACTCCCTAAAGGAAGATTTTCAGTGATTGTCACAGAGTACACATCTTTAGTGAACATCGGTCTGTTATCATTAATATCGAGCACCGTTATTGTAATGTTCATAACGCCTGATCTAGGTGGATTCCCACCGTCTAGAGCGGTTAACACTAAGTGGTGCTTACTATGTCGCTCCCTATCAAGGGCTCTCTGCAGTTTAAGAATAGGGATCGTGTTGTCCTCTCCGCCATCTCTAATCTCCAATTCAAAATGTTCGTTATGACTCAGTTTGTATGTACGAAGGGAATTTCCTCCAGAATCTGGGTCTCGAGCTGCGAGCAACTGAAAATCAGCACCAGTTAAAGTATTTTCTGCGATCTTTACATTCTGTTCTTTCTCGGGGAAAACAGGTGCATGATCATTGATATCCGTAATCTCAACGCCAACATAATGAATTTCGAGGGGATTTTCGATAGCAATTTTCAGATTCACTTGGCAGACATTAATGTCGACACAAAGCTCTTCTCTGTCGATTATGTTTTGAACATACAGCATGCCATTGTTCAGATTTACCTGGAAAGGAGCATCCTTAGAACCAGAAACGATACGAAATCGCCTGTCCACCAATGTACTGACATCAAGACCCAAATCCTTAGCAATATTTCCTACAACGGCTCCCTCTTTGACCTCCTCTGGAACCGAATATCTGATCTGAGCTGAAACCTGCTGTTCGACGCAAAATAGAAAAAAGAGGCACAGAACAATCCACCAACACTCCAGTTTGCATCGTTGTCTTCCGTCCCCCATCGCGAATACTGGAATGATTTGTCCAACAGCTAAACAGCACATTGAACTGCGTTCATTTCATGTATCATACAGACCTGGAAATCTAACCCAAAATATGGCCCTGCTCTTTAACACCTGCGTAATTATGTCCGTACGCCTTTCTTCTGAACAGCACGCTCACAGAAGCCTCTCCAGTGAGGAACAATGCCTTTCACGTCATCACAAGCAGATCGGTTCTCTCGCAACATTAATGCAGCACTGACACCAGGCGGACTTGAGTGCATAGCGCATTCTTAAAGAAATACTTTATTATAAAGAGAAATACTTAATAATTTTCTGTGACTTAATTGTGAAAAAGAGAACAAAACAGCGTGTACCGTTCTTCTAGCTGCAATTATACAACACATTTAAACATTTTAAGTACGCATATTCAACGTGAAAATATACAATTACAACACAACCTGGAGGTAAAATAATTCAATATCAAAATATTATTACATCTTACCTCTCCAGAATCTCTCCTCCTGCGATCTGGGATCACTAGAGTGTTTCCATTACTGCCCGGGACTATAGTAGAGCCGATACTCATTCTGGGTCCAACTAACATGTACCGTTTGTCTCCAGATCTGTACTGGATGCTGTGACACAGAGTCCCGTCGTAATTTGTATCCTGTAAATACTTGGACGAATAGTCTGTCGATTTAGAGCACTGCATTACAATCAACACGATGATGCTGATGACAAAAAACACTGAAACCGAGCCCAAAGTGATCATCAAATAAAATGTCCCGTTGTTTTCCTCCTCGTCTTTTACTGTGTTTTTCACATCAGAAGCTGCAAAAGCCTCTTTGGGCTCCACAACTTTGACAATCACAGTCGCTGTTGCTGAGAGAGAAACGTTCCCATTGTCTTTGACCAGTATGAGCAGTTTATGCTGGGCCTCGTCTGTTTCTGTGAATGAGCGAAGGGTCCTTATCTGTCCTGTATAGCGGTCCAAACCAAAGAGACTGTGGTCACTAACTTCCTGCAGTGAAAATAATAACCAGCCGTTGTATCCTATATCTGCGTCATAGGCTCTGACTTTATTCACCAAATGACCTGCGTTCACATTACGGGGAATCTCTTCCACACCCTCAGCAGAACCGTTAGCACTGACTGGATATAAGATCACTGGAACATTGTCGTTCTGATCCAGAATAAACACGTTCACTGTCACGTTACTGCTCAGAGACGGAGCTCCAGAGTCTGTGGCGAGAACATGGAACTGGAACTTTTTAACAGATTCAAAGTCAAAGCTCTTTAGCGAATAAACAACACCTGTCTCGGAATTTATATTTAAGAAAGATGACAAATCATTCTGTGTGCCATCACCTCTAATTATGTGATATGATATCACGGCATTTTCAGCTGTGTCTCTATCAGAGGCGCTTACTGAAATGATGGAGGAACCGGCTGCATTGTTTTCCATTAAGTAGAAATCTAGAGGATTTATTAAAAATTCCGGAGCATTATCATTCACATCAGAAATCTGAACGCGTAGAGTAGTCGATGCAGTCAAAGACGGCTGCCCTAAATCAGAGGCAGTTATTATAATTTCATATTGTGAGTTCGTCTCTCTATCTAAACGATCTTTTGTTACTAAAGAGTACATATTGTCTTTGAAAGAAGGCTTTAGCTCAAATGGAATATTTTTGTTTAACAGACATATGACTTTACCGTTGATCCCTGCGTCTTTATCAGTCACACTGATGAGAGAAATTACTGTTCCAGGTTTAGAATCTTCAGGGATGTTCTTAGAAAGTGATGTAATCTCAATCTCAGGCCGGTTGTCATTCGCATCAATAATCTTAATAACAACTCTACAGTTTGCAGACAGTGGTGGATGCCCTTTATCTGATGCCTGAATGTCGAGTTTATAAACTTCTGTATCTTCAAAATCCACTTCCCCCTTTACACGTATTTCACCTGTGACCTGATCGAGCTCAAAAACCTCGTGCACTTTGCTATTTAATGTTGCAAAACTGTATTCGATTTCACTGTTTGCGCCCTCATCTATATCAGTTGAATTTACTCGAACAACCATAGTGCCAACAGCAGAGTTTTCCTGTAATGTCACAGAATATGTCTCTCGACTAAATACAGGGCGATTATCATTTATATCTACAATAGTAATAGTAATGTTAAGGGTGCCAGATCTCGGAGGATTCCCTCCGTCAACTGCTGTTAAAAGCAGCTTGTATGTGGATGTAATCTCCCTATCAACAGCCTTCTTCAGGACTAAAAAAGGCTTTTTATCCTCATCACTCTCTCTAACTCGAATTTCAAAATGATCATTAGGGCTTAATTTATAAGACCGGACCGAATTCGTCCCAGAATCTGGATCTTTGGCAGCCTGTAACTGATAATCAGCGCCAGGGAGAGTATACTCGGAAATTCTAAGTTGATGTTCATTTTCAGCAAAGCTAGGAGAATGATCATTTATATCTGATATTTCTACTTCTACATAATGGATCTCGAGAGGATTTTCAATAACGGTTTTTAAATTTACCATGCAAACACCGCTGCCAGCACACACAGACTCTCTGTCGATTTTCTTATGAACGTACAAAACGCCATTTTCCTGATTTATCTGAAAAAGCTCCTCCTTAGATCCAGAAACGATTCGAAACTGTCTGCCCACCAAGCTCCTTACTTCAAGACCCAAATCCTTTGCAATATTCCCCACAGCGGTTCCTTCTTTCACTTCTTCTGGAACTGAATATCTTATCTGAGCTGAGACTTGCTGTCCGATGCCAAGAAGAAAATAAATACACAAAGCAATCCAGTGGTACTCCCATCTGCGCCTTTGTCCTCCAGCTTCCATCACGCGCGATTAGCAAACCGTTTAACTACGAAATGTATATACCCTCGATTATTAGAGGTCGTAATCGGATGTTTATAGCAAGCATATCATGAGCAAATAAGCAAATATGAAGTCAGCTTTTAGGTAACGTCAGTGCAGCATATTGTTCATGCATCCAAAGCCTTTAGTGTGTGTGAAAAAAACAACAAAACAGCCCTATTCGCGTCATCATCAGGGGCAGGACTCAATGTTCTGGACAAATGCTGGAGCAACACCGACATCAAGTGGTTTAAAATACTTGAAACCATTTTAAAGACCATCACTGTAAGCCGTACAAAACTGGTACAAAATTTTTTTAACTTTACAAGAATATAAACTCTACAAGAGGTACATATTTAAATATAAGTTAAGCAGATTTGTTTACGACATTTAGCAATTTTTCAGCACTGACATTGATGCTTTTTAAAATATTTTTTGGGCCTCAATGAACAAAATAATAATAATAATAATAATACTTAATTAACTGCATTTAGTTTCAGCACCGGCCCAGTGAACAGCTCCCTGCAAGCTGTGTTTACATAAAAACAATATCAGACAATCAAAGTTGTTAAATAAAGTACTGAACAGGGGTTTGCGCTATTATATCATGACTGTGTGAAAACATTTTCAGAATCATAACTACAGCGTATAAACACCACAAAGCAAAACAATGACTGTTAGGAGCATTAATCAGCCAGCCTTACCTCCCCAGAACCTCTCCTCCTGCGATCTGGGATCACTAGAGTGTTTCCATTACTGCCCGGGACTATAGTAGAGCCGATACTCATTCTGGGTCCAACTAACATGTACCGTTTGTCTCCAGATCTGTACTGGATGCTGTGACACAGAGTCCCGTCGTAATTTGTATCCTGTAAATACTTGGACGAATAGTCTGTCGATTTAGAGCACTGCATTACAATCAACACGATGATGCTGATGACAAAAAACACTGAAACCGAGCCCAAAGTGATCATCAAATAAAATGTCCCGTTGTTTTCCTCCTCGTCTTTTACTGTGTTTTTCACATCAGAAGCTGCAAAAGCCTCTTTGGGCTCCACAACTTTGACAATCACAGTCGCTGTTGCTGAGAGAGAAACGTTCCCATTGTCTTTGACCAGTATGAGCAGTTTATGCTGGGCCTCGTCTGTTTCTGTGAATGAGCGAAGGGTCCTTATCTGTCCTGTATAGCGGTCCAAACCAAAGAGACTGTGGTCACTAACTTCCTGCAGTGAAAATAATAACCAGCCGTTGTATCCTATATCTGCGTCATAGGCTCTGACTTTATTCACCAAATGACCTGCGTTCACATTACGGGGAATCTCTTCCACACCCTCAGCAGAACCGTTAGCACTGACTGGATATAAGATCACTGGAACATTGTCGTTCTGATCCAGAATAAACACGTTCACTGTCACGTTACTGCTCAGAGACGGAGCTCCAGAGTCTGTGGCGAGAACATGGAACTGGAACTTTTTAACAGATTCAAAGTCAAAGCTCTTTAGCGAATAAACAACACCTGTCTCGGAATTTATATTTAAGAAAGATGACAAATCATTCTGTGTGCCATCACCTCTAATTATGTGATATGATATCACGGCATTTTCAGCTGTGTCTCTATCAGAGGCGCTTACTGAAATGATGGAGGAACCGGCTGCATTGTTTTCCATTAAGTAGAAATCTAGAGGATTTATTAAAAATTCCGGAGCATTATCATTCACATCAGAAATCTGAACGCGTAGAGTAGTCGATGCAGTCAAAGACGGCTGCCCTAAATCAGAGGCAGTTATTATAATTTCATATTGTGAGTTCGTCTCTCTATCTAAACGATCTTTTGTTACTAAAGAGTACATATTGTCTTTGAAAGAAGGCTTTAGCTCAAATGGAATATTTTTGTTTAACAGACATATGACTTTACCGTTGATCCCTGCGTCTTTATCAGTCACACTGATGAGAGAAATTACTGTTCCAGGTTTAGAATCTTCAGGGATGTTCTTAGAAAGTGATGTAATCTCAATCTCAGGCCGGTTGTCATTCGCATCAATAATCTTAATAACAACTCTACAGTTTGCAGACAGTGGTGGATGCCCTTTATCTGATGCCTGAATGTCGAGTTTATAAACTTCTGTATCTTCAAAATCCACTTCCCCCTTTACACGTATTTCACCTGTGACCTGATCGAGCTCAAAAACCTCGTGCACTTTGCTATTTAATGTTGCAAAACTGTATTCGATTTCACTGTTTGCGCCCTCATCTATATCAGTTGAATTTACTCGAACAACCATAGTGCCAACAGCAGAGTTTTCCTGTAATGTCACAGAATATGTCTCTCGACTAAATACAGGGCGATTATCATTTATATCTACAATAGTAATAGTAATGTTAAGGGTGCCAGATCTCGGAGGATTCCCTCCGTCAACTGCTGTTAAAAGCAGCTTGTATGTGGATGTAATCTCCCTATCAACAGCCTTCTTCAGGACTAAAAAAGGCTTTTTATCCTCATCACTCTCTCTAACTCGAATTTCAAAATGATCATTAGGGCTTAATTTATAAGACCGGACCGAATTCGTCCCAGAATCTGGATCTTTGGCAGCCTGTAACTGATAATCAGCGCCAGGGAGAGTATACTCGGAAATTCTAAGTTGATGTTCATTTTCAGCAAAGCTAGGAGAATGATCATTTATATCTGATATTTCTACTTCTACATAATGGATCTCGAGAGGATTTTCAATAACGGTTTTTAAATTTACCATGCAAACACCGCTGCCAGCACACACAGACTCTCTGTCGATTTTCTTATGAACGTACAAAACGCCATTTTCCTGATTTATCTGAAAAAGCTCCTCCTTAGATCCAGAAACGATTCGAAACTGTCTGCCCACCAAGCTCCTTACTTCAAGACCCAAATCCTTTGCAATATTCCCCACAGCGGTTCCTTCTTTCACTTCTTCTGGAACTGAATATCTTATCTGAGCTGAGACTTGCTGTCCGATGCCAAGAAGAAAATAAATACACAAAGCAATCCAGTGGTACTCCCATCTGCGCCTTTGTCCTCCAGCTTCCATCACGCGCGATTAGCAAACCGTTTAACTACGAAATGTATATACCCTCGATTATTAGAGGTCGTAATCGGATGTTTATAGCAAGCATATCATGAGCAAATAAGCAAATATGAAGTCAGCTTTTAGGTAACGTCAGTGCAGCATATTGTTCATGCATCCAAAGCCTTTAGTGTGTGTGAAAAAAACAACAAAACAGCCCTATTCGCGTCATCATCAGGGGCAGGACTCAATGTTCTGGACAAATGCTGGAGCAACACCGACATCAAGTGGTTTAAAATACTTGAAACCATTTTAAAGACCATCACTGTAAGCCGTACAAAACTGGTACAAAATTTTTTTAACTTTACAAGAATATAAACTCTACAAGAGGTACATATTTAAATATAAGTTAAGCAGATTTGTTTACGACATTTAGCAATTTTTCAGCACTGACATTGATGCTTTTTAAAATATTTTTTGGGCCTCAATGAACAAAATAATAATAATAATAATAATACTTAATTAACTGCATTTAGTTTCAGCACCGGCCCAGTGAACAGCTCCCTGCAAGCTGTGTTTACATAAAAACAATATCAGACAATCAAAGTTGTTAAATAAAGTACTGAACAGGGGTTTGCGCTATTATATCATGACTGTGTGAAAACATTTTCAGAATCATAACTACAGCGTATAAACACCACAAAGCAAAACAATGACTGTTAGGAGCATTAATCAGCCAGCCTTACCTCCCCAGAACCTCTCCTCCTGCGATCTGGGATCACTAGAGTGTTTCCATTACTGCCCGGGACTATAGTAGAGCCGATACTCATTCTGGGTCCAACTAACATGTACCGTTTGTCTCCAGATCTGTACTGGATGCTGTGACACAGAGTCCCGTCATAATTTGTATCCTGTAAATACTTGGACGAATAGTCTGTCGATTTAGAGCACTGCATTACAATCAACACGATGATGCTGATGACAAAAAGCACCGAAACTGAGCCCAAAGTGATGATCAAATAAAATGTCCCGTTGTTTTCCTCCTCGTCTTTTACTGTGTTTTTCACATCAGAAGCTGCAAAAGCCTCTTTGGGCTCCACAACTTTGACAATCACAGTCGCTGTTGCTGAGAGAGAAACGTTCCCATTGTCTTTGACCAGTATGAGCAGTTTATGCTGGGCCTCGTCTGTTTCTGTGAATGAGCGAAGGGTCCTTATCTGTCCTGTATAGCGGTCCAAACCAAAGAGACTGTGGTCACTAACTTCCTGCAGTGAAAATAATAACCAGCCGTTGTATCCTATATCTGCGTCATAGGCTCTGACTTTAGTCACCAAATGACCTGCGTTCACATTACGGGGAATCTCTTCCACACCCTCAGCAGAACCGTTAGCGCTGACTGGATATAAGATCACTGGAACATTGTCGTTCTGATCCAGAATAAACACGTTCACTGTCACGTTACTGCTCAGAGACGGAGCTCCAGAGTCTGTGGCGAGAACATGGAACTGGAACTTTTTAACAGTTTCAAAGTCAAAGCTCTTTAACGAATAAACAACACCTGTCTCGGAATTTATATTTAAAAAAGATGACAAATCATTCTGTGTGCCATCACCTCTAATTATGTGATATGATATCACGGCATTTTCAGCTGTGTCTCTATCAGAGGCGCTTACTGAAATGATGGAGGAACCGGCTGCATTGTTTTCCATTAAGTAGAGATCTAGAGGATTTATTAAAAATTCCGGAGCATTATCATTCACATCAGAAATCTGAACGCGTAGAGTAGTCGATGCAGTCAAAGACGGCTGCCCTAAATCAGAGGCAGTTATTATAATTTCATATTGTGAGTTCGTCTCTCTATCTAAACGATCTTTTGTTACTAAAGAGTACATATTGTCTTTGAAAGAAGGCTTTAGCTCAAATGGAATATTTTTGTTTAACAGACATATGACTTTACCGTTGATCCCTGCGTCTTTATCAGTCACACTGATGAGAGAAATTACTGTTCCAGGTTTAGAATCTTCAGGGATGTTCTTAGAAAGTGATGTAATCTCAATCTCAGGCCGGTTGTCATTCGCATCAATAATCTTAATAACAACTCTACAGTTTGCAGACAGTGGTGGATGCCCTTTATCTGATGCCTGAATGTCGAGTTTATAAACTTCTGTATCTTCAAAATCCACTTCCCCCTTTACACGTATTTCACCTGTGACCTGATCGAGCTCAAAAACCTCGTGCACTTTGCCGTTTAATGTTGCAAAACTGTATTCGATTTCACTGTTTGCGCCCTCATCTATATCAGTTGCATTTACTCGAACAACCATAGTGCCAACAGCAGAGTTTTCCTGTAATGTCACAGAATATGTCTCTCGACTAAATACAGGGCGATTATCATTTATGTCTAGAATAGTAATAGTAATGTTAAGGGTGCCAGATCTCGGAGGATTCCCTCCGTCAACTGCTGTTAAAAGCAGCTTGTATGTGGATGTAATCTCCCTATCAACAGCCTTCTTCAGGACTAAAAAAGGCTTTTTATCTTCATCATTCTCTCTAACTCGAATTTCAAAATGATCATTAGGGCTTAATTTATAAGACCGGACCGAATTCGTCCCAGAATCTGGATCTTTGGCAGCCTGTAACTGGGTCAATATATAATTGTGGGAGATTTTGAGTTTGAATAATTCTGGGAAAAAATATATTTATTTACAAAATATTATTATCTTCCCTGATAAATCATCCCTGAAATATTTTGTTTTTAGTCATTGCCAAGCTCAGGCATAATTGATTTCAGATATTTAGTTTTAAAAACAAGAAGTTTACTCATTATTTGGTCAACTATGTTACGGACAAAACCTATAAGTTTTAACTTTAAGTAAATGTCAGACATTTAAAAAAATCATTACTCTTGGAAGAATATGTGTCTATTTACCTACCTTTTCAATTAAAATGCCCAATTAATTAAGAAAATACACATTTTGTTCAATTGAAACCCCAAATTTCAAGTACTGAAGTAACCGGTCTGTATATTTTGTTTCCAAACTGCTTGATTCATGATAATTTTCGTGATGAAATTATGCTGAGGTATATATTTGACAGCTACTCAGTTTCTAAATATTTACTTGGAGATTAGGGAACCATTGAAATACATATATTTTTTAAAAAACATAATGGTAACTTAATTGACAGCCCAGTATCATAGTTGACAAAAGTAACATAGTTGACTGGACATGACAAAGTAGGATGATGTATTTAACAAAAACAATCCTAAACTATATCAATTATTATATGTTAGCTAATCTTTTATTGCATTTAATCAAGACCTGTTGAATATTTCATGACATAAAGGAGAAAAGCGGGGATTAAAGTCCAAAACCTGACTTGAAATAACCTAACAAATCAATCGGGACTAAAGCGGTTCCATAAACGACAATTCAAGTTCACGCAATCTGACTAATGCCATCCAGGTTCAGTGAGTCAGGATAATGTGACGTACACGCTTATTCTGAAGCAGCCCTTAATGTCGATCATGGATCAGATCGATCCACCATAGCAAACAGCGAATATTTGTGCTGTTTAACGCATTTGAAACATTGTGTTTTCCTCAGTGCATAACTGATACGTCACAGGTATATTTTTTACATCTGTAAATGTCAGAAAGCCATATATGCAAATATATCCATTTAGCTGTCAGGAGTGGGCGAGGCTTATGCGAGAGAACGAGCGCCGCGGCGCGCATGACACATAGAATTTTAATTTCCTACATATAAGTGTATTTTTATGATAGCAGCAACTGTTAATCACTAGCTCAAATGAGTTAAATGTGTGTTCCTCTTATCAGTTAAAATGTACTCTGATTTCTATTATAAATTTACATTTTTAATTCAGTGATTTTAACTTTTGATTGTGTTTTTATGCTTTAAAGAGACATTTTAGATTGTAATGTTTTAATGTTCTAATAACCATAAAAGGTACAGCTGTCATAAATTCAGAGAGAAAGGCTGCATGGCTAGAAACTTCTGATCAACTTCTGATTTAACTATGTTAAAATGTCATTCACCTACATTTTGGGCACAATACATTAAATACAGTTGGTTGTAGCCTATTTTTTATTTATTTGATTATTTAAGGTGTATTTTCTGTATACTTTTATTTTTGGACCGATAATAAATTAAACTGACTGTCCCCCGGTTTCACAGACAAGGCTTAAGCCTAGTCCTAGACTAAATTGTAAGTCTGAGCTGTTTCAACTGAAATAAACTTGCATTGACTGATCATAAAATATATCAGTGCCTTTGTTTTGTCTCAAGATGCACCCCAGTAATGTTTTTTTTTCTAAGAATGTTTATAAAAATGACTTAAATGTCCTAATTGAACTATAGCCTAATCCTGGCTTAGTCTAAACCCTGTCTGTGAAACCGGGCCTGTATGTGAGAGAGTCAGTGGTAATATCGATGCGTTCCTATTGGTCAGAGTTAGAGGAGCTCAGCTTAGCCTGACAGTTAGCCTGCTCCGGACCAGGTTAGTTTGCCAGCATAAGTTACCACAGTGACTGAGCTTGAGCTATGGTAATTTTGCTTTCAGAAACCAAATCAAGTGAAAATAAGTCAGAATTACTGAAATAAGCCTGGCTTATTTGGTAAACTTGTTTTATGGAACAGGCCCCAGGTGCCAGAAAGTAGAAATCCTGTCCAGCAGCTGTTCCAACCATCACTAACCAGCTCCTCTACCAGGTAGATGAGCTCGTTAGTGAAAACACCTGTTCTAGATGTAGAGGCAGATCCAAAAACATGGCAGGATTTTTACTTTCTGGCACCTGGACTATACACGTCTGGTGTCTATATGTGTGTGTGCTTGACCGTGTGCTTGTGCCACGTGTTGTGTTTGTGTGTGTGTGTGCGCGCATGTCCTTAGCCATGAAGATATGATTTGGCAATATCTTCCCACACATCTCTTTTTATTTCAACATGACGTGCTGTCACGTGCTGTGGGGCAGGAATCAACCTGTTCTGTTCTGTTTGAGGTTCTTTCTACATAACCTTCTAACCTTCCTGGTTTTGGAACTGCTTGTTCCTCGCTGTCAGGACTCAGTGGTGGGGTAACAATAGCAGAATTCTGTTTCTTTCTGCGTCTGCTCTGTTCCTGGGCTCTTCTCCAGGCCTTTCTCTTTGCACGTTTTTCCCTCTCACTCTGTTCAGATATGGGCTTATAGTATGCACCTTGCTCCCTCTTTTCTCTCCATTTCTGCCGGCCTTTTGCCAAGTATGCCTCCTTTTTGCAGGATCAGCATCTCGCCGTGCACGGTAACGGCGCTGCTTTTCTGCAGCAGATAATCGTGGCATTTGCCTGAAAACAAGTTTACTTTTATAATATTTATTGCAAAGTATTTTATAGTTACTGTACAATTAGAATATTAAATGAACTCCTGAAAACTATAAGAACATGTCATGAATGTCAACTATGTTACTCTTGGTCAACTAAGTTACCTTTGCAGAGTAACATAGGTGACTGGTAACCTAGTTGACATTTTTGCTGTTTTTAGGAATAAAATCAAAATGGTTGCCTAGCACCAGACACCACATGGCATTTTACGGAGAGGTTCTTCTAAATATTATATGTACAACTGAGTAAAATTGAAATTCAAAGTTATTTATGAATTCATTGTAGTAACATTGTTGACATATGATAAGTACACATTTGCCCCAAGCACTACTTTAGGTGAAATAACTGAAAATGTGGAGGGAGAACATACCTTGGAGTCTTGCTAGTTTTCTCTTCAGGAGGAAATGACATCATGTGGAGCAGGTCATGTGATTTGGAAAACACACTCTTCCTTGAGGGGTGTATTTGCTATGGGTAACTTAGATGACAGCGACTTCTCGGACACATATTCAATTTGTCAATTTCTATTGAAAATGTGACATATTGCCCAAAAAGACACATTGTTCACAATTACCTCAACTTAATGTAAATAATATAATTAAAACTGTTTTTGAATAAGTTTTTAAAATGTTTTTTTAGGTAATGAGATTGTGGTTGTAATTAATTTCGGACGGTTATTTAGTTGACATTTTAGGGATATCTAGTCAATTTTTATAAATAAATGATTATTTCCATAATAATTAACTATGGAATTTGTAAAGACAAGATCATGAAGAACACTGAAGACTTTTAAAATTTTATTTTAATAAGCATGTTTGCGAGATAAATCTCATGGACATGAAAACTCCCTCAATTATATATTGACCCAACTGATAATCAGCGCCAGGGAGAGTATACTCGGAAATTCTAAGTTGATGTTCATTTTCAGCAAAGCTAGGAGAATGATCATTTATATCTGATATTTCTACTTCTACATAATGGATCTCGAGAGGATTTTCAATAACGGTTTTTAAATTTACCATGCAAACACCGCTGCCAGCACACACAGACTCTCTGTCGATTTTCTTATGAACGTACAAAACGCCATTTTCCTGATTTATCTGAAAAAGCTCCTCCTTAGATCCAGAAACGATTCGAAACTGTCTGCCCACCAAGCTCCTTACTTCAAGACCCAAATCCTTTGCAATATTCCCCACAGCGGTTCCTTCTTTCACTTCTTCTGGAACTGAATATCTTATCTGAGCTGAGACGTGCTGTCCGATGCCAAGAAGAAAATAAATACACAAAGCAATCCAGTGGTACTCCCATCTGCGCCTTTGTCCTCCAGCTTCCATCACGCGCGATTAGCAAACCGTTTAACTACGAAATGTATATACCCTCGATTATTAGAGGTCGTAATCGGATGTTTATAGCAAGCATATCATGAGCAAATAAGCAAATATGAAGTCAGCTTTTAGGTAACGTCAGTGCAGCATATTGTTCATGCATCCAAAGCCTTTAGTGTGTATGAAAAAAAAAAAAAAAACAGCCCTATTCGCGTCATCATCAGGGGCAGGACTCAATGTTCTGGACAAATGCTGGAGCAACACCGACATCAAGTGGTTTAAAATACTTGAAACCATTTTAAAGACCATCACTGTAAGCCGTACAAAACTGGTACAAAATTTTTTTAACTTTACAAGAATATAAACTCTACAAGAGGTACATATTTAAATATAAGTTAAGCAGATTTGTTTACGACATTTAGCAATTTTTCAGCACTGACATTGATGCTTTTTAAAATATTTGTTGGGCCTTAATGAACAAAATAATAATAATAATAATAATACTTAATTAACTGCATTTAGTTTCAGCACCGGCCCAGTGAACAGCTCCCTGCAAGCTGTGTTTACATAAAAACAATATCAGACAATCAAAGTTGTTAAATAAAGTACTGAACAGGGGTTTGCGCTATTATATCATGACTGTGTGAAAACATTTTCAGAATCATAACTACAGCGTATAAACACCACAAAGCAAAACAATGACTGTTAGGAGCATTAATCAGCCAGCCTTACCTCTCCAGAACCTCTCCTCCTGCGATCTGGGATCACTAGAGTGTTTCCATTACTGCCCGGGACTATAGTAGAGCCGATACTCATTCTGGGTCCAACTAACATGTACCGTTTGTCTCCAGATCTGTACTGGATGCTGTGACACAGAGTCCCGTCATAATTTGTATCCTGTAAATACTTGGACGAATAGTCTGTCGATTTAGAGCACTGCGTTACAATCAACACGATGATGCTGATGACAAAAAGCACCGAAACTGAGCCCAAAGTGATGATCAAATAAAATGTCCCGTTGTTTTCCTCCTCGTCTTTTACTGTGTTTTTCACATCAGAAGCTGCAAAAGCCTCTTTGGGCTCCACAACTTTGACAATCACAGTCGCTGTTGCTGAGAGAGAAACGTTCCCATTGTCTTTGACCAGTATGAGCAGTTTATGCTGGGCCTCGTCTGTTTCTGTGAATGAGCGAAGGGTCCTTATCTGTCCTGTATAGCGGTCCAAACCAAAGAGACTGTGGTCACTAACTTCCTGCAGTGAAAATAATAACCAGCCGTTGTATCCTATATCTGCGTCATAGGCTCTGACTTTAGTCACCAAATGACCTGCGTTCACATTACGGGGAATCTCTTCCACACCCTCAGCAGAACCGTTAGCGCTGACTGGATATAAGATCACTGGAACATTGTCGTTCTGATCCAGAATAAACACGTTCACTGTCACGTTACTGCTCAGAGACGGAGCTCCAGAGTCTGTGGCGAGAACATGGAACTGGAACTTTTTAACAGTTTCAAAGTCAAAGCTCTTTAACGAATAAACAACACCTGTCTCGGAATTTATATTTAAGAAAGATGACAAATCATTCTGTGTGCCATCACCTCTAATTATGTGATATGATATCACGGCATTTTCAGCTGTGTCTCTGTCAGAGGCGCTTACTGAAATGATGGAGGAACCGGCTGCATTGTTTTCCATTAAGTAGAGATCTAGAGGATTTATTAAAAATTCCGGAGCATTATCATTCACATCAGAAATCTGAACGCTTAGAGTAGTCGATGCAGTCAAAGACGGCTGCCCTAAATCAGAGGCAGTTATTATAATTTCATATTGTGAGTTCGTCTCTCTATCTAAACGATCTTTTGTTACTAAAGAGTACATATTGTCTTTGAAAGAAGGCTTTAGCTCAAATGGAATATTTTTGTTTAACAGACAAATTACTTTACCGTTGATCCCTGCGTCTTTATCAGTCACACTGATGAGAGAAATTACTGTTCCAGGTTTAGAATCTTCAGGGATGTTCTTAGAAAGTGATGTAATCTCAATCTCAGGCCGGTTGTCGTTCACATCAATAATCTTAATAACAACTCTAGACTTTGCAGACAGTGGTGGATGCCCTTTATCTGATGCCTGAATGTCGAGTTTATAAACTTCTGTATCTTCAAAATCCACTTCCCCCTTTACACGTATTTCACCTGTGACCTGATCGAGCTCAAAAACCTCGTGCACTTTGCTATTTAATGTTGCAAAACTGTATTCGATTTCACTGTTTGCGCCCTCATCTATATCAGTTGCATTTACTCGAACAACCATAGTGCCAATCACAGAGTTTTCCTGTAATGTCACAGAATATGTCTCTCGACTAAATACAGGGCGATTATCATTTATATCTAGAATAGTAATAGTAATGTTAAGGGTGCCAGATCTCGGAGGATTCCCTCCGTCAACTGCTGTTAAAAGCAGCTTGTATGTGGATGTAATCTCCCTATCAACAGCCTTCTTCAGGACTAAAAATGGCATTTTATCCTCATCACTCTCTCTAACTCGAATTTCAAAATGATCATTAGGGCTTAATTTATAGGACCGGATTGAATTCGTCCCAGAATCTGGATCTTTGGCAGCCTGTAACTGATAATCAGCGCCAGGGAGCGTATTTTCATAAATTCGCAAGCGCTGCTCTTTTTCAGGAAAGCTAGGAGAATGATCGTTTATATCTGATATTTCTACTTCTACGTAATGCATTTCCAAAGGATTTTCAATAACGGTTTTTAAATTTACCATGCAAACACCGCTGCCAGCACACACAGACTCTCTGTCGATTTTCTTATGAACGTACAACACGCCATTTTCCTGATTTATCTGAAAAAGCTCCTCCTTAGATCCAGAAACGATTCGAAACTGCCTGCCCACCAAGCTCCTTACTTCAAGACCCAAATCCTTTGCAATATTTCCGACAGCGGTCTCTTCTTTAACTTCTTCTGGAACTGAATATCTTATCTGAGCTGAGACTTGCTGTCCGACCCCAAGAAGAAAATAAATACACAAAGCAATCCAGTGGTAGTCCCATCTGCGCCTTTGTCCTCCAGCTTCCATCACGCGCGATTAGCTAACAGTTTCTCTAGGATCAAATGTATATATCCTCGATTATTAAATGCCGTACTCGACTGTGTATGGCAAGTACTTAATGAAAAAATAAGAAAATATGAAATTGGTCGTTTTAAGTACCGTCAGTACAAGTCCATGCATCCCGAGCAATTTCAGTGTGTGTGAAAAAAACAACAACACAGCCCTATTCGCGTCATCATCAGGGGCAGGACTCAATATTCGGAACAAATGCTGGAGCGACACCGACACCAAGTGGTTTAAAATACTTGAAAAAATATTTTGAAATAAACAAATGTCAGGCATAAAAACATTGAAAATATGTATCCTTAACAACTTAGCATGAAGAATATTAAAGTGTACATCTATTCAGTTGTTTTGATGACCAACATTACTGCTTCTTAAAACGTTTTCATAAAAAGCAAAAAAAAAAAAAAAGTAATTTATGCGTTTTTTTTTTAATCACAGAAATTATCCATTTTACAATCAATCATATTTTGTAGGATTTGCATCAAAGTTCAGCACCAACGCAGTGGACAGCACCCTCTAAGCTACTTACAATAGATCAGGGGTGCGTTTCCCGAAGGCAACTATCGTCGCAAGTTCTGTCGTTACCAATAGAGTTCAATGGAAATAACGACCATATTTAGCGAACGATGGTTTTGAGAAATGCACCCCAGATAATCAAAATATCAAACAAAGTAGGCTAATTAACGAAACTTTGCGCTGTGAAGTCATGTAAAAACAAACAATATTGTATAAAAACAGCAAACCAACACGCTAGAAGTATTTCTAATTACAGTCACTCTTACCTCTCCAGAATCTCTCCTCCTGTGATCTGGGATCACTAGAGTGTTTCCATTACTGCCCGGGACTATAGTAGAGCCGATACTCATTCTGGGTCCAACTAACATGTACCGTTTGTCTCCAGATCTGTACTGGATGCTGTGACACAGAGTCCCGTCATAATTTGTATCCTGTAAATACTTGGACGAATAGTCTGTCGATTTAGAGCACTGCATTACAATCAACACGATGATGCTGATGACAAAAAGAACCGAAACCGAGCCCAAAGTGATGATCAAATAAAATGTCCCGTTGTTTTCCTCCTCATCTTTTACTGTGTTTTTCACATCAGAAGCTGCAAAAGCCTCTTTGGGCTCCACAACTTTGACAATCACAGTCGCTGTTGCTGAGAGAGAAACGTTCCCATTGTCTTTGACCAGTATGAGCAGTTTATGCTGGGCCTCGTCTGTTTCTGTGAATGAGCGAAGGGTCCTTATCTGTCCTGTATAGCGGTCCAAACCAAAGAGACTGTGGTCACTAACTTCCTGCAGTGAAAATAATAACCAGCCGTTGTATCCTATATCTGCGTCATAGGCTCTGACTTTAGTCACCAAATGACCTGCGTTCACATTACGGGGAATCTCTTCCACACCCTCAGCAGAACCGTTAGCGCTGACTGGATATAAGATCACTGGAACATTGTCGTTCTGATCTAGAATAAACACGTTCACTGTCACGTTACTGCTCAGAGACGGAGCTCCAGAGTCTGAGGCGAGAACATGGAACTGGAACATTTTAACAGTTTCAAAGTCAAAGCTCTTTAGCGCGTGAATAACACCAGTCTCAGAATTGATGTTAAGGAATAAAGTCATATCGCTTTGTGTTTGATCGCCTCTTATAATATGATACGTAATGTGAGCATTTTCATTTTTGTCTTTATCAGTGGCGCTCACAGAAAATATGGACTGTCCGGGTGGATTATTTTCAAACAGGTAAATCTCAAGAGCGTTGTGGGGGAATTGCGGTGTATTATCGTTGACATCCGACACCTCTATGCTCAGAGATTTTGAAGATGAAAGAGCTGGGTTTCCTAAATCAGTAGCTGTTACTGTAATGTCATAATGGGACGCAATTTCTCGGTCCAAATTCTCTTTGGTTACTAGAGAATACATGTTCTGCTGAACATATGGTTTCAACTCAAAAGGTACACTCTCTGACAAGCTGCAAACGACTTTACCATTAATCCCTGAATCTTTGTCTGTTATGCTAATAAGAGAAATTACTGTCCCGGGCTTTGAGTCTTCAGAGACAATATTAGAAAGCGACGTGACTTCAATCTCTGGTTCATTATCATTGACATCAATAATCTTAATGATAACTCTGCAGTCAGAGTTCATAGGAGGGCGTCCCTTATCTGATGCTTTAATGTTTAGGTTATAAATGTCATTCTCCTCAAAATCAATTTTGCCTTTGACACGTATTTCACCTGTCACCTTGTCTAGTTCAAGTACATCATGTACTTTTCTCTGCACGTTCCTACCATAAGCATATTCAACTTCTCCATTAGCGCCCTCATCTGGGTCAGTTGCATTAACAAATGTTACAGTAAAACCGGGAGAGGCGTTTTCTTTTAAAGTAATAGTGTATGTGTCTCTGTTGCATACTGGAAAGTTGTCATTAACATCGAGGACCGTGACAGTTATATTTAATGTGCCTGATTTTGGTGGATTTCCACCATCGATGGCAGTCAAAGTTAAGATGTGTTTGTCTTGACTCTCCCTGTCTAAGGGTTTTTGTAAAAGCAGAAAAGGACTTTTATCTCCGTATTCACCGTCTCTTACCTCTATATCAAAATTGTCATTTTGTCTGAGCCGATAGGACCGAATAGAATTAAGCCCAATATCCAAATCTCTCGCGGCTGGAAGATCGAAGCGAGTGCCTTTTACTGTATTTTCTGCAACTTCTACGTGTACGTCTTTTTCGTGGAAAGAGGGAAAGTGATCATTAACATCTGTTATTTCGACCTCAACATAATGAACTTCCAGTGGATTTTCAACTACAATCTTTAAGTTTAGCAAACATGCGCCATTGCTATCACAAATCTCCTCTCGGTCGATTTTCTTATAAACATATAAAATGCCATTGTTTTGATTTACCTGGAAAAAACTGTCTTTTGATCCGGAAACAATACGGAATCGTCTGTGCTCTAACAAACTGACATCAAGACCGAGATCCTTAGCAATATTTCCCACTTGTGATCCCTCCTTCACCTCCTCCGGAATAGAATATCTAATCTGTGCTGAAACAGGCTGATCACAATGCATCATCAAACACAAAGCAATCCACCAGTATCCCCATCTGCGCCTTTGTCCATCCTTATCCATCGCGAGCAATTAAAGCAAAAGTATTCCAGAAACAGACATTTATTATCCGTGATTACACTCAACAAGATAATCCGTGTAGTGCCAGAAATCAGGAAATAGTTCAAATTATGTCCTACATCGCATCGTCAGCCCACCTTAAGCACTATAATTTTCTTCGGCTCACAGTGGCTTCTAAAATGTACAGAACAATGTAGCACTGCGCATGTTAGGGCAGGGCATAATCTTTCCATCATATCACAGTGCAATACTGACACCAAGCGGTCTACTGTTCATTTCAAACAATCAATCTCTAAAATATGAATGATTCTGAAGAATTTAGCAACTCTATATCGTGCACAATAAAGTGTTACATCCCCTGTCGAACCCATTACAAAAATGAAAATACCATTAAAAATTAAATCACTATAAATGAAAATATAGCCATTTAAATGGATCTTGGACATAAATACAGTACATTCAAAGTAGCGGTCCAAATCATCCGCAGCTGATTGCAATTAGCGGCAGAGTGGTTTCCCTGTTACACAGTGTGCAACAGATATAAAGGAGCAGAGAGGCACAGCTCGGGATGAGTCCCTTATCCGCTATCCCAGAGACGTTGTTTGTTTAGTTGCTCTTGAGCAATCTGTGATCTATAAACTTAAAGTGTGGTTACAACAACGTTACTGTTGAGACTCTGTGTGAGTCTAGTTTTGTGAAACCGTGTAGGGAGTTGGGTGCCGATTTATTTGGGTTTAACCTCTTCCAAACTTTTCTCCTGTATTTCTTTAGTCAGGGAGAGAGGTGAGATTATTGTCTTTTATTTTGTTTTCTTTTGTTAGGGAAGTTATTTTGTTATAGCCTTTAGAAAGACTGTGTTGTTTGTAATTTTGGCATTTGATTACCTACTTTGATATTGTATATTTTCAATATGTATTCTTTTTGGTTTATGTTAAGCTCTTAATAAAACAATTAAGTGACATTTGATATTCGTTTGTATCATGATGTTTAATAGAGGGTTTTGAGTGACCCTTTATTAGAAGTGTTAAGGGTGAAAGTGGTAAGAGCTGGGATAGAGGAAAATGAGATTTCTCAATGTTCACTTATTTATTTAATCACATCTTTTGACTTTGTTACTTCTGCTCTGAAACCCCTAGACTATAGAGGGGAACGTAACAAATGGGGGCTCGTCTGTCTCTGAAAGAATAAATGGGGCATTGTTAGTCTATTTTTTCCATATAAAATTGTGAAATTTTCCCTCACTGCCCTGTGACAATTGTATGCATGTCACTGCTAAATTCAGAATTTGGTCGCATGCAACGCTGTTTTAGTGAGTACTACTTTTTCTGGATTGCTGGCTGTTTTCTTCTTCGGTGAGAGAGGAGTGTTAGTAGTAAAAGGTAAAAATTTGATTTGATCTCGTTTACTCTTGCGCTGACTATTGAGGTTTTTAATCGTTGTAGAAAGAGTGATGTTTTGATGATAGCAGATTTCTTTAATGTTAATGTTCCCAGAGAGGCTACCAAAGAGGATGTTAAAGAAGAGCTATACAACAAGTTAGTAAACGAGGGAATTTTACCAAAACAAAGTGATGATAGTGAAGGTATAGAACAATTTGAAGCTGCAGTATGTAAAGAATTGGATGGTGTGGGTCTATCTGACACTAACGTTATGGCTTTTCAAGACCCTAGAATAGCAGTGAGGTTAAGAGAGTTGGATCTGGAAATAAAGAAGCAGGGGTGTGAAGCTCAAATGATTAAGTTGAGAACTGTTGAAGCGGAAGCTGATAGGGATATTACATTGCAAAAACTGGCTTTAGAAGCTCAGCGAGTGGCTCCACAACCTTTACCACATACCAAAATCCAATCAGTTTCTTCTCTGATATCGACGGTAGCTAGTCCTTTGGCTGGAGGAAATAACCATGCATCTTGTGATGTCTCGTTTGACCCAGTAGATATATTAAACTTGTACCGCTGTTCAGAGAAGCAGAGGTGGATTCTTACTTTGTTGCGTTTGAGCGAGTCGCAGGAAACTTAGGGTGGCCAAAAGATATGTGGGCCCTATTATTACAATGTAGTTTCACAGGAAAAGCACACAAAGTCTGTTCTGCTCTGCCAATTGAATCTTCTCTTGATTATGACACCATTAAAGCAGCGGTTTTACGCGTGTATGAGCTTGTTCCTGAAGCATACTGGCAAACATTTTGGCGATATGAGAAAACAGCCAGACAATCATATGTCGAGTTTGCAAGGGAGAAAAGAATCCTTTTTGATAAGTGGTGTTTTTCTAGCAAGATAACGACCCTGGAACAGTTACAGGAGTTAATCTTGCTAGAAGACTTTAAGAATTGTGCGCCAGAGAATTTGGTGGTTCATCTGAACGAACAGGAAGTCGCTTGCTTGTCTAACAGCGCTGTTTTGGCTGACGAGTTTGTTTTGACACATCGTACAGTTTTTCCCACAGCACGACAGTTAATTTACTCAGCGTTCAAGCGATTGCCCAAATGTGATCCTCGTGTAATGCGCCCTGTTAGGGTGGAAAACTTTTCTAAGAATACTCGTAAAATTAAACCTGTGAATGAGAGCTGAGAATGTTTCTACTCTCTGGGCCCTGAACATCTGATTGCAGACTGTCAGTTGTGGAAGCAGAAGAATTCAAAAACTAAGAGCGTAGCTCTTGCTCAGTCTTTATCAAAACTAAGCACAGCTGATGTAGCAGGTTACCAGCCGTTTCTGTTGGAGGGCATGGTTTCTATTTTTCCTGATGCTGAGTTTAAGCCAGTGGTCATGCTTCAAGACACAGGGTCTGCACAATCTTTTATTCTTCAGCATAGTTTACCATTTTCTGCTGATATCTGCACTAGTTGTGATGTACTAGTTCGAGGTATTGAAATGGGCTGTGTTAATGTGCCTCTGCATATGATTCATTTGAAATCAGATCTTGTCAGTGGAGCTGTCAAACTGGGTGTCCATAAACAGTTACCCGTGGAAGGAATAGACTTAATCATAGGGCATGATTTAGCAGGTGGTGAAGTTTTCTCTACCCCAATTGTGACGCATACCCCTGTTGTAAAAGAGTTGACTAACCTTTCTACTTTGTATCCTTCAGCTTTTCCTGCATGTGCAGTGACTCGTGCACAGGCACAAAAATTCAAGGAAGTGGTGGATCTAGCTGACTCTTTTCTAGTTCCTGAATTTGCCCCATTGGAGTGCACACTGTCCGTAGAGCCTGAGCTTGAGTTTGATTCCAGTTCAAAGTCAAAAAACCCTTAAAAGTGAGCAGAGAACATTTAGCAACGGCACAAAGAGAAGACTCAACGCTAGTGAAGTGTGTTAAAGCTGCAGATCTTGGGCAAACACCTAAATCAGGGGTGATGTATTTCTGGGATGATGGACTGCTGATGCGCAGATGGAAACCAGACATCGATGATGAGAATTGTCAGGAGGTACAGCAGATAATGTTTCCTCTTGGCTATCTCACTCATGTGTTAAAACTGGCTCATGAACATGTAATGTCCGGTCATCTGGGCATGACAAAGACATTCTATCGTATTTCCAAATACTTCTACTGGCCTGGTATAAATTCAGCTGTGTCCATTTTTTGCAAAGTTTGTCAAATCGCAGGAAAGCCGAACCAGAGAGTTCCTGTTGCTCCACTTAATCAAATACCTGTCATGAGTGAGCCATTTGAACGACTGGTCATTGATTGTGTTGGCCCGTTGCCGAAGACCAATGCAGGACATCAATATCTAGTAACTATTATGTGTGCTGCAACACGCTTTCCTGATGCAATTGCTTTACATAATCTGAAAGCCAAAGCAGTCCTGAAAGAATGGATTAAGTTCTGTTCTACTTTTGGCTTGCCAAAGATAATTCAGACAGACCGTGGCACAAATTGTACATCAAGAATGTTTGACCAAATTTTAAAGGAGCTTGGGATTAAATCACCAGCTATCCAGTGCTTACCATCCGGAGTTGCAGGGTGTGATTGAGAGGTTCCATCAAACTCTGAAAACGATGCTGCGAAGTTACTGTGTTGAGACGGGAGAAGACTGGGACGAGGGTCTTCCCTTTCTTCTCTTTGCTGTAAGAGAGACAGTGCAAGAGTCGCTGGATTTAGTCCAGCGGAGCTTGTCTTTGGTCATGTTGTGCGAGGACCATTAAAATTGTTGAGTGAACAACTGCTGACTGAACATCCGACCCCTATGACTATCCCTGACTATATTCAGTATCTCCGTCAGAGACTACAATGCGCTCGTGAGGTGGCAGCACAACACCTTGTAACAGTAGAGGGCAAGATGAAAGCACGTTATGACAAGAAGTCTGTTGTCAGGTCTTTCCAGCCTGGCGATTCTGTTCTGGCTTTGTTACCCACCCCTGGTTCTGTGTTCCAGGCGAAGTTTACTAGTCCCTAGATCGTTAAAAAGAATGTAAGTAATACAAATTACATCATTGACACACCTGACTGTAGGCGCAAAAGCTGTGTGTGCCACATAAATATGCTAAAAAGGTATGTGACTACAGTGTAAAAGTGAACCAGAATGTGACAAGAAGTGTTTACTTCTACTGTTGCTGTGGTTACTAGCTACACCATGGATGATGGATTGCGTAACCGAGATGTTCAAGTTTCCTCTACATGTTTACAGAATTATGTTGTTCTAAGCAATTTGAAGAATTTCCTTGCTTATCTTGATGAAAGTCAAGGTAAAGAACTGACTGAATTGCTGTATGAATTTCCTAATCTGTTGTCAGATGTCCCCGGAAAAACGACAATTTGTTCCCACGACATTGAGGTTGGAGCATCCCCAATTAAACAGCATCCCTATCGAGTTAATCCACAAAAGCGTGATATAATGAAGGCTGAAGTGGAGTATATGCTGAAGTATGGATTTGCTGTGCCCAGTCAAAGTCCCTGGAGTTCGCCCTGCTTACTGGTACCAAAACCTTATTCCACCTATCGCTTCTGCACTGACTATCGTAAAGTTAAGGATGGAAGATTGTGTGGATAGGGTGGGTAACGCTAAGTATGTAACGAAGCTAGATTTTCTGAAAGGATACTGGCAGGTGCCTCTGACTCCGCGTGCATCAGAAATATCAGCTTTTGTTACTCCAGAAAGGTTGCTGCAATATTCTGTCTTTGTTTTTGGGATGCGGAATGCTCCCGCCACATTCCAGCATTTGATGAATACCGTGTTGGCAGATCTGGAGAATTGTGAGGTATACTTGGATGACTTACCTGGACAGAACACACATCCAGCCTCAAGGAGGTACTTCAGCGTTTGGCTGATGCCTCATTGACCTTGAACCTTGCCAAGTGTGAGTTTTCGAAGGGAAAGATCACCTATCTGGGTAAGCAAGTTGGCCAGGGGATGGTCAAACCTGTTGAAGCCAAAATAACAGCTGTACTTGAGTACCCTGTTCCCTTTAATAAACGAGAGCTGCGACGGTTCCTAGGAATGTGTGGGTACTACCGTGCTTTCTGCACATACTTTTCCTCTGTTGTGTCACCACTAACTGATTTGTTAGGCACTGCAAAAAGATTTATCTGGACACCCAGTTGTGGACATGCTTTTAATGCTGCAAAAAAGTTACTCTGTAGTACACCCATACTCAAAGCTCCTCAATTTAATGCCCCATTCAAATTGCAAATTGATTCTTCCGCCACAGGAGTGGGTGCGGTCCTGTTGCAGGAGGATCAATTCGGTGTAGAGCATCCGGTCTCTTATTTCTCTAAAAAGTTCTCAAAGTGCCAGAAGAACTACAGTGTTATTGAGAAGGAGGCATTGGCAATGTTCTTCTCACACTTTTCTTACTGTTTAACTAGCTGGTCGCAAGCCAATAAAACAACATTGCAACCATTGGAGTCACTCTATAAACGGGCTTTAAAGACATTGGACCGTAAGGGTAATAGCTATCATCATTGTCGCATAATCAAAAAACACAATATGTTTAGCTTTGAAAACTTCAGACACTTTGCTGATGCCTGTCTTGTCTTTAAGATACTCCGTGGGATTGCTCCACCACCATTGTGCCAGTTTATAAAACAGAAAGATAAGGTCAATAGAGTAACCAGAGCAACCACCAGAGGGGACTGCATAGTTCAATATAGACAAAGTAGGATTGGAAACACAGCCTTTTCTGTCAGAGCCACAATTTTTTGGAATAGTCTGCCCAATGAGTTAAGGGAGTGTAATAGTCTCTCCTCTTTTAAAAAACAGCTTAAATCTTGGATTAGAGACAATTACAATTGTACCCATACACCAAATACTTAAGTCCATGAACTTTTTTTTTTTTTTTTTTAAATATATACTGTATTTACTTTATACTGAAATTAATTTAAGGGTTAGGTGAGGTGAGCAATATATTGTCTGTTTGAGGGTATGTTTATATTGTTTTAAAATGTCTGCTGTATTTATTACATTGCTACTGTATTAATTAAATGTATAGTGTAATTTTATTGACTTTTGTATTTTAGGGTGCCTGTTAAGACCTGGCTAGGGACAACAGATGGAAATTAGCACTTGTAGCTAACTCTGGCTTGTTTACAGCAAGTAACTTGTTTGTTGATCAATGAGCATTGTCCCTATCAAATAAATAAATAAATTTGAGGTACTACAACACTTTGAGGTATACATAGGTGGTAGTGTGGCCCCTATAATCGTGTACACAGACCATAATCCGCAAATTTTTCTTGAAAGCATGTCAACCTCAAATCAACGACTTATGCGGTGGTCTCTTGCTATTCAAGAATTCAATCTTGACATTCGCTACAAAAGAGGCAAAGAAAATGTTGTTGCTGAAGCGTTGTCCAGATCTTAAATTCCTACGTAGTTGATTGTTGTCATGACAATATGTGAGGGTTAGTGAATCAGTGATTGATTGATTATTATAAACAACCTTTGTTGTTTATGATTTTTATGGTGGGGGTGTCATGTCCCATGACATAAATGTTGTGTATGTTGGGAGATGGGAGTATGTTGGTGTATGTCACATGTTTTTCTCTCCTCCCTCTTTCTCTCTATCTCTCTGCCAAGCAGCGGTCCAAATCATCCGCAGCTGATTGCAATTAGCGGCAGAGTGGTTTCCCTGTTACACAGTGTGCAACAGATATAAAGGAGCAGAGAGGCACAGCTCGGGAGGAGTCACTTATCCGCTATCCCAGAGACGTTGTTTGTTTAGTTGCTCTTGAGCAATCTGTGATCTGTAAACGGTTACAATAATGTTACTGTTGAGACTCTGTGTGAGTCTAGTTTGTGAAACCGTGTAGGGAGTTGGGCACCGATTTCTTTGGGTTTAACCTCTTCCAAACTTTTCTCCTGTTTTTCTTTAGTCAGGGAGAGAGGTACGATTATCATCTTTTATTTTGTTTTCTTTTGTTAGGGAAGTTATTTTGTTATAGCCTTTAGAAAGACTGTTTTGTTTATTTTGGCATTTGCTCTTGTATATCTTGTCTATTTTCAATATGTATTCTTTTTGGTTTGTTAAGCTCTTAATAAAACAATTAAGTATATTTCCGACATTTGATATTCTTTTGTATCATGATGTTTAATAGAGGGTTTTGTGTAAACCTTAATTGGAAGTGGTAAGAGCTGGGATAGAGGAAAAGGAGATTTCTCAACGTTCACTTATTTAATCACATCTTTTGACTTTGTTACTTCCGCTCTGAAACCCGTAGACTATAGAAGGGAACTTAACAAATGAGGAAAAAAAGGTATTTCAGCACCAACGCAATGAACAGCTCCCTGCGATCTGCGGTTTCTTACAATGCGATCCGACAATAAAAGGTGTCAAAGTAGGCTACTGAAAAGGATTTTGTGCTGAAAAATCATAAGGCATACCATATTGCACGAATAACAATTAGGTTTAACAATATCAAAGCAAAAACGGTGGCTGTAACCTAATTAGAATGAATCTGTTATTCTTACCTCTCCAGAATCTCTCCTCCTGCGATCTGGGATCACTAGAGTGTTTCCATTACTGCCCGGGACTATAGTAGAGCCGATACTCATTCTGGGTCCAACTAACATGTACCGTTTGTCTCCAGATCTGTACTGGATGCTGTGACACAGAGTCCCGTCGAAATTTGTATCCTGTAAATACTTGGACGAATAGTCTGTCGATTTAGAGCACTGCATTACAATCAACACGATGATGCTGATGACAAAAAGAACCGAAACCGAGCCCAAAGTGATCATCAAATAAAATGTCACGTTGTTTTCCTCCTCGTCTTTTACTGTGTTTTTCACATCAGAAGCTGCAAAAGCCTCTTTGGGCTCCACAACTTTGACAATCACAGTCGCTGTTGCTGAGAGAGAAACGTTCCCATTGTCTTTGACCAGTATGAGCAGTTTATGCTGGGCCTCGTCTGTTTCTGTGAATGAGCGAAGGGTCCTTATCTGTCCTGTATAGCGGTCCAAACCAAAGAGACTGTGGTCACTAACTTCCTGCAGTGAAAATAATAACCAGCCGTTGTATCCTATATCTGCGTCATAGGCTCTGACTTTAGTCACCAAATGACCTGCGTTCACATTACGGGGAATCTCTTCCACACCCTCAGCAGAACCGTTAGCGCTGACTGGATATAAGATCACTGGAACATTGTCGTTCTGATCCAGAATAAACACGTTCACTGTCACGTTACTGCTCAGAGACGGAGCTCCAGAGTCTGTGGCGAGAACATGGAACTGGAACATTTTAACAGATTCAAAGTCAAAGCTCTTTAGCGCGTGAATAACACCAGTCTCAGAATTGATGTTAAGGAATAAAGTCATATCGCTTTGTGTTTGATCGCCTCTTATAATATGATACGTAATGTGAGCATTTTCATTTTTGTCTTTATCAGTGGCGCTCACAGAAAATATGGACTGTCCGGGTGGATTATTTTCAAACAGGTAAATCTCAAGAGGGTTGTGGGGGAATTGCGGTGTATTATCGTTGACATCCGACACCTCTATGCTTAGAGATTTTGAAGATGAAAGAGCTGGGTTTCCTAAATCAGTAGCTGTTACTGTAATGTCATAATGAGATGCGATTTCTCGGTCCAAATTCTCTTTGGTTACTAGAGAATACATGTTCTGCTGAACATATGGTTTCAACTCAAAAGGTACACTCTCTGACAAGCTGCAAACGACTTTACCATTAATCCCTGAATCTTTATCCGTTATGCTAATAAGAGAAATGACTGTCCCGGGCTTTGAGTCTTCAGAGACAATATTAGAAAGCGACGTGACTTCAATCTCTGGTTCATTATCATTGACATCAATAATCTTAATGATAACTCTGCAGTCAGTGTTTGATGGAGGACGCCCTTTATCAGAAGCCATGATGCTCAGACTAAAAATGTCATTCTCCTCAAAATCAATTTTGCCTTTGACACGTATTTCACCTGTCACCTTGTCTAGTTCAAGTACATCATGTACTTTTCTCTGCACGTTCCTACCATAAGCATATTCAACTTCTCCATTAACACCCTCATCTGGGTCAGTTGCATTAACAAATGTTACAGTAAAACCGGGAGAGGCGTTTTCTTTTAAAGTAATAGTGTATGTGTCTCTGTTGCATACTGGACGGTTGTCATTAACATCGAGGACCGTGACAGTTATATTTAATGTGCCTGATTTTGGTGGATTTCCACCATCGATGGCAGTCAAAGTTAAGACGTGCTTCTCCCGAATCTCCCTATCTAACGGTTTTTGTAAAAGAAGAAAAGGATTTTTATCCCCGTATTCACTGTCTCCTATCTCTATATCAAAATGATCATTTTGACCAAGTCGATAGGAACGAATGGAATGTATGCCCACGTCTGAATCTCGTGCGGTTGGAAGACCGAAGCGAGTTCCCTTTAAAGTGTTTTCCGCTATTTCAATCTGCAAGTCTTTTTCTGGGAAAGAAGGGAAGTGATCATTAACATCTGTTATTTCGACCTCAACATAATGCACTTCCAGTGGATTTTCAACTACAATCTTTAAGTTTAGCAAACATGCGCCATTGCTATCACAAATCTCCTCTCGGTCGATTTTCTTATAAACATATAAGATGCCATTGTTTTGATTTACCTGGAAAAAACTGTCTTTTGATCCGGAAACAATACGGAATCGTCTGTGCTCTAACAAACTGACATCAAGACCGAGATCCTTAGCAATATTTCCCACTTGTGATCCCTCTTTCACCTCCTCCGGAATAGAATATCTAATCTGTGCTGAAACAGGCTGATCACAATGCATCATCAAACACAAAGCAATCCACCAGTATCCCCATCTGCGCCTTTGTCCATCCTTATCCATCGCGAGCAATTAAAGCAAAAGTATTCCAGAAACAGACATTTATTATCCGTGATTACTCTCAACAAGATAATCCGTGTAGTGCCAGAAATCAGGAAATAGTTCAAATTATGTCCTACATCGCATCGTCAGCCCACCTTAAGCACTATAATTTTCTTCGGCTCACAGTGGCTTCTAAAATGTACAGAACAATGTAGCACTGCGCATGTTAGGGCAGGGCATAATCTTTCCATCATATCACAGTGCAATACTGACACCAAGCGGTCTACTGTTCATTTCAAACAATCAATCTCTAAAATATTATGAATGATTCTGAAGGAGTTAGCAACTGTATATCGTCAACAGTAAAGTGTTACATCCCCTGTCGAACCCATTACAAAAGGCACTTAATATGAAAATATAATTAAAATAAAATGTTACTATACCTGAAAATATAGCAATTTAAACGGATCGTGTACATTTGAGCCCGGTCTCATGAAAATGCGTATAAATAGTAAGCCATATAAAAACGAAAACTCGTGGTATTGATACGCAAAAATGGACTTTGGCGTGCATATGATACGCAGTTTTCACGTAAATATGATACGCATCTACCCCACAAACCTAAGTCTACCCATCGTGTAGCATATACACGTCATTTTTGCCTATCAACACCATGAGTTTTCGTTTTTATTTAGCGTACTATTTATAAGCGCTCTCATGAAATCTGGTTGGGACATTTAAATTTAAAGTACTTGCATATCGAAGACATAAATGGGTGACTGCGTAAGAATGTACATAAAATAAAACGCTAAAATGAAAATTATAAAATAGCCTACACACCTGAAAAAAGCAAAACTTGAAATTCTTGAAAAACTTGAAAACTAGAAATTCTGAGAATCATGAGAATTTTATGTGTTCAGTAATTATCGTTCACTGGCAGTGTTGTTAAGGCTTTATGAAATAAAAAATAACCATAATAATAAATAAAATAATAAAAAAGGAATTTCAGCACCATGGCAATGGACAGTTCCCTGCAAGCTGCGGTTACTTACATTACGATCAGACAATAAAAGCTGTCAAACAAAGTAGGCTACCGAACAAGACTTTGTGCTGTGAAATCAATAGATTTAAAAGCACAACATATTGCATAAATTACAACTGTAGATATAACAATATCAAAGCAAAACGGTAGCTGTAATTAATAAATCTGTTATTCTTACCTCTCCAGAACCTCTCCTCCTGCGATCTGGGATCACTAGAGTGTTTCCATTACTGCCCGGGACTATAGTAGAGCCGATACTCATTCTGGGTCCAACTAACATGTACCGTTTGTCTCCAGATCTGTACTGGATGCTGTGACACAGAGTCCCGTCGTAATTTGTATCCTGTAAATACTTGGACGAATAGTCTGTCGATTTAGAGCACTGCATTACAATCAACACGATGATGCTGATGACAAAAAGAACCGAAACCGAGCCCAAAGTGATGATCAAATAAAATGTCACGTTGTTTTCCTCCTCGTCTTTTACTGTGTTTTTAACATCAGAAGCTGCAAAAGCCTCTTTGGGCTCCACAACTTTGACAATCACAGTCGCTGTTGCTGAGAGAGAAACGTTCCCATTGTCTTTGACCAGTATGAGCAGTTTATGCTGGGCCTCGTCTGTTTCTGTGAATGAGCGAAGGGTCCTTATCTGTCCTGTATAGCGGTCCAAACCAAAGAGACTGTGGTCACTAACTTCCTGCAGTGAAAATAATAACCAGCCGTTGTATCCTATATCTGCGTCATAGGCTCTGACTTTAGTCACCAAATGACCTGCGTTCACATTACGGGGAATCTCTTCCACACCCTCAGCAGAACCGTTAGCGCTGACTGGATATAAGATCACTGGAACATTGTCGTTCTGATCCAGAATAAACACGTTCACTGTCACGTTACTGCTCAGAGACGGAGCTCCAGAGTCTGTGGCGAGAACATGGAACTGGAACATTTTAACAGATTCAAAGTCAAAGCTCTTTAGCGCGTGAATAACACCAGTCTCAGAATTTATATTCATGGCAGATGCCACGTCGTTCTGTATTCCTCCACCTCTAATGATATGATAAGTTATGGCAGCATTTTCATTAATATCTTTGTCTGAGGCACTGACAGAAAATATAGACGCGCCTGGAGAATTATTTTCAATTAAATAAAGTTCTAGAGGATTTGATGAAAATTCTGGGATATTGTCGTTTACATCTGACACCTGTACAAACATAGTTTTATAGGCTGACAGGGAAGGGTTGCCTAAATCTGTTGCTGTTATTTTGATATTATATTCGGACACCAGCTCTCGGTCTAAGCGTTCTTTCGTTACAAGGGAATACATGTTATCTTGAACAGACGGTTTCAACTCAAATGGCACATTGTCAGATAGACTACACACAACTTTTCCATTGATCCCAGAATCTTTATCACTTACACTTATGAGAGAAATAACCGTTCCAATTTTTGCGTCCTCCGAAACTATATTTGAAAGCGATGTTACTTGTATTTCTGGTTTATTGTCATTTACATCTTCAACTTTAACGATGAGCTGACAATCCGTGTTAGTAGGAGGAATTCCTTTGTCTGATGCCCTTATCATCAAACTGTAGATTTCATTTTCTTCAAAGTCAATTAAGCCTTTAACTCGTATTTCACCAGACGCCCGATCTAATTGAAATATCTCACGTATTTTTGGCTTCATGTTTCTACCGAATGTATATTCTACCTCACCATTTAGACCACTATCAGCATCACTTGCATTTATAATTGTCACTATAGTGTCAATAACTGAATTTTCCCGCAATGTTATCGTTAAAGTATCACTACTGCATATGGGACGGTTATCGTTTATATCCAGAACAAAGACAGTGATGTTAAGAGTGCCCGATTTTGGTGGATTTCCGCCATCTACTGCAGTTAGTAGTAACCTGTTTTTTTCAGTAATTTCCCTGTCTAATGATTTCTGTAAAATTAGGAAAGGGGTTTTATCTCCATATACACTATCTTTAATCTCCAAATCAAAATGCGCATTCTTACTCAGCTGGTAATGTCGAACTGAATTAGCTCCCACATCCAGATCCCGAGCAGTTTGAAGTTCGAATCGTGTTCCAGTTGCAGTGTTTTCCGCAACCTCTATATAGAAGTCTTTATCGTGGAAAGAAGGCGAGTGATCATTCACATCTGTGATTTCAACCTCCACATAATGGACCTCGAGAGGTTTTTCGACAACTATTTTCAAATTAATCGAGCAGACGCTATTTCCATCGCACACCTCTTCTCTGTCAATGTGCTTATCCACATACAAGATGCCATTGTTCTGATTTACCTGGAAAAGAGCGTCGTTTGATCCAGACACAATACGAAACCGTCTATCCACCAATGTACTGACATCAAGACCCAAATCCTTAGCACAATTTCCGACGACAGATCCCACTTTCACCTCTTCTGGAACAGAGTATGTTATCTGCGCTGAAACCTGCTGTCCGAAGCACACAAGCAAAGAGAAACACAAAAAAATCCACCAGCGCTCCCTTACGCGCCTTTGTCCTCTAGCTTCCATTGCGACTGTCGGCAACGTTATTCCAATGATCAGTATATTCTGGATGATTAGATTCCACAATGTAATGTTAGATACATCATGAGAATCAAAATGGATCCACTCTTAATACAGTTAGCACAGCCTGTTACCGTTATAACGTTCATCAGCTCCTGACTGTTTCATCATGAATGTAAGGAACAATACAACCCGTTTCGCGTCATCATCAAGGGCAGGACTTAATCTGCTATAAAAATATTAGAGCAACAGTGACATCGAGTGGTCTACAGGAAGGCAAATGTTCAAAAGCTTTTCATTAAACACATATATAATGTAGAAAACCACGTAATAAATTGCATTATGTGGCCCACTATACCTACATGCTACTTCATTTAATAAAGTGCATAAATATAACGCAAAACAACTCTTGCAGACGTGTGTGAGAGCACACTAAAGCCGTCTTTAAGTCACTATAAATATAGTCCATGCTAAGAGAACCGCGAATAATGTCAGCACCAGCGCAGCGGACAGCTCCCGCTACGCTGTCATTACTTGGAACAGCAGCAAACATTTAGACATCTGTTAAAGCACGCACATTGTACTTCTTGTAAAGCAAACAACCGTCAGAAATTATTAACTTGCAATTAGCTCATCAGCTTTATGAGAAACATATTTTGTAGTCAGTAAATGAAACTGAAGGAGTTAATAATTATACAAATAATAAAAAAAAAATCGACATTCTTACCTCTCCAGAATCTCTCCTCCTGCGATTTGGGATGACTAGAGTATTTCCATTACTGCCCGGGACTATAGTAGAGCCGATACTCATTCTGGGTCCAACTAACATGTACCGTTTGTCTCCAGACCTGTATTGGATGCTGTGACACAGAGTCCCGTCGTAATTTGTATCCTGTAAATACTTGGACGAATAGTCTGTCGATTTAGAGCACTGCATTACAATCAACACGATGATGCTGATGACAAAAAGCACTGAAACCGAGCCCAAAGTGATGATCAAATAAAATGTCACGTTGTTTTCCTCCTCATCTTTTACTGTGTTTTTCACATCAGAAGCTGCAAAAGCCTCTTTGGGCTCCACAACTTTGACAATCACAGTCGCTGTTGCTGAGAGAGAAACGTTCCCATTGTCTTTGACCAGTATGAGCAGTTTATGCTGGGCCTCGTCTGTTTCTGTGAATGAGCGAAGGGTCCTTATCTGTCCTGTATAGCGGTCCAAACCAAAGAGACTGTGGTCACTAACTTCCTGCAGTGAAAATAATAACCAGCCGTTGTATCCTATATCTGCGTCATAGGCTCTGACTTTAGTCACCAAATGACCTGCGTTCACATTACGGGGAATCTCTTCCACACCCTCAGCAGAACCGTTAGCGCTGACTGGATATAAGATCACTGGAACATTGTCGTTCTGATCCAGAATAAACACGTTCACTGTCACGTTACTGCTCAGAGACGGAGCTCCAGAGTCTGTGGCAACAACTTGGAAATGAAAAGTTTTGGTGGTTTCAAAATCAAAACTTTTCAGCGCATAAATAATCCCCGTTTCTGAATTGATGTTTAGAAAAGATGTCAAATCACCTTGATTTAGGTTATATGCTATTGCAGCATTTTCGTTTAAGTCTCTGTCAAAGGCAATAACAGAGAATATAGAAGCACCAGGGACATTGTTTTCAGATAAATAAAGCTCATATGAATTCTGGGGAAACTCTGGGGCGTTATCATTTACATCAGAGACCTGTATATTTAACATTTTAAAAGAAGACAAAGGTGGCTTTCCTAAATCAGTAGCTGTTACAGTAATGTCATACCTTGATGTAAATTCTCTATCTAAACGCCCCTTTGTCACTAATGAATAAATATTCTCTTTAAAAGATGATTTCAGCTCAAATGGCATATTTTCAGGTAATGTACAAATTACTCTTCCATTGACACCGGAGTCCTTGTCTGAAACGCTGATTAAGGCTATGGCAGTTCCAGGATTCGCATTTTCAGATATAACACTAGAAAGAGATGTTATCTCAATTTCAGGAGAGTTATCATTAACATCTGTGACTTTAATGCTAAGTTCTGCTTCAGCTATCAGTGGAGGCTGGCCTTTATCAGATGCCTGTACATCTAATTTAAAGACATCCGTTTCCTCGAAGTCTATTTTCCCTTTAACTTGTAATTCACCCGTGTTCTTGTCAAGCGTAAACAGGTCGTGTATTTTTCCGTCTAAATTTTCGCCTAACGAGAACTCGATTTCACCGTTCATGCCATCATCTAAATCGGTTGCGTTTATTTTAATTACGACAGTGCCCAGAGGTGCGTTTTCCATGATTGTTGCAGTATATGAGTCACGGCTAAAGACGGGCCGATTGTCATTTGTATCCAAAACAATAACAGTGATGTTAAGGGTCCCTGATTTCGGTGGGTTTCCACCATCTATGGCTGTCAGAATGAGTCTATGTTTGCCATGCCTTTCTCTGTCCAGCGCTTTCTTTAGAACTAAAAATGGTATTTTTGTGTCATGCCTTTCCCGAACGTCGATGTCAAACAGCTCATTCTGACTTAATTTATATTGTCGAACCGTATTCATTCCCAGATCAGGATCTCTGGCAGTTTGTACTTGGAAACGTGTTCCCAAAAGCGTATGCTCGGCTATTTCAAATTGCTGCTCAGATCTCGGGAAAATGGGTGGATTATCGTTTACATCTGCAATTTCAATTTCTATGTAATGCACCTCTAACGGGGTTTCAATAACGCATTTCAAACTTATCGAACAAACAGCGTTTCCATCACACAGCTTCTCCCTGTCGATTCGTTTATTAGCATACAGTTCCCCATTGTTCTTATTTACCTGGAAAAGCGCGTCATCAGGTCCAGAAACAATACGAAACCGACGGTGTGCCAAATTACTGACATCAAGGCTTAAATCCTTTGCAATATTTCCAATAACATATCCTTCTTTCACTTCCTCTGGGACATTGTATTTTACTTGAGCACCAACCAGATTCCCGAGGCACAACAGCAAAGAAAGAGTAATCCACCAGCACGGCAGTCTGCGCCTTTGTCCTCCGACATCCATCGCAAATAAAGATATTTGAATAACTTCAGTATACAGATGCTCTTCTCGTGAAACACTGTCTTTTCCTATTGTAATATCTGATATCAGGTGCATGATCGAAAAAGGACGTGCGATGAAATTATCAGTCACTACTGCTTCAAACGCACGGCTACACTGCTCCGCTTCTCTGCACAAAATAGTGTTGTGTTTCTCATTAAGGACGACGCCTGTCGCAACAGAAAAGTGTCCTAGAGTAACACTGACACCATGTGGAGTGGATTTGTTTTTGACAAAAACACCTACGTCAAGAACATATATTATTTTTTCATTGTCACTGCAAGGTAGTTAATGTAGAAAGGAGTGTTTCACCAAACGAAGCCATCTCTTTTCACAAAATATAGATAAGTACTTCGCTCAGGTTGTCACTTAGAGAAAGTCTGAGAGAATAATCTAATTTTCATATTTTCCAACAATGAATACAATAGAAAACAGTTCTGTTCGACCACAGAGATGTTGCGTATTATCTCTGTATTGGATATGTTTAACACTTAAATCCACCATAACGCGCGCAACAAAAAACAGCCCAAACTTTTAGGTCTCGAAATTATAACAATGAAGAGCCATGTTAAACAAATTAAGACATGAAAAGACACGAAAAGCTTAAAAAAACAGCAAGCCTAAAATAAAATCATATACATTCAGATATAAATGATGAATCCAAATCAAATACTGCAATTAGATTTTATCAGCCGCACTTACCTCTCCAGAATCTCTCCTCCTGCGATCTGGGATCACTAGAGTGTTTCCATTACTGCCCGGGACTATAGTAGAGCCGATACTCATTCTGGGTCCAACTAACATGTACCGTTTGTCTCCAGATCTGTACTGGATGCTGTGACACAGAGTCCCGTCGTAATTTGCGTCCTGTAAATACTTGGACGAATAGTCTGTCGATTTAGAGCACTGCATTACAATCAACACGATGATGCTGATGACAAAAAGAACCGAAACCGAGCCCAAAGTGATCATCAAATAAAATGTCAAGTTGTTGTCCTCCTCATCTTTTACTGTGTTTTTCACATCAGAAGCTGCAAAAGCCTCTTTGGGCTCCACAACTTTGACAATCACAGTCGCTGTTGCTGAGAGAGAAACGTTCCCATTGTCTTTGACCAGTATGAGCAGTTTATGCTGGGCCTCGTCTGTTTCTGTGAATGAGCGAAGGGTCCTTATCTGTCCTGTATAGCGGTCCAAACCAAAGAGACTGTGGTCACTAACTTCCTGCAGTGAAAATAATAACCAGCCGTTGTATCCTATATCTGCGTCACAGGCTCTGACTTTAGTCACCAAATGACCTGCGTTCACATTACGGGGAATCTCTTCCACACCCTCAGCAGAACCGTTAGCGCTGACTGGATATAAGATCACTGGAACATTGTCGTTCTGATCCAGAATAAACACGTTCACTGTCACGTTACTGCTCAGAGACGGAGCTCCAGAGTCTGTAGCAAGGACGTAGAAGTTAAACTTTTTGACTACTTCAAAGTCAAAACTTTTGAGAGCACTAACTACGCCTGTTTCAGAATTAATATTTAGAAAAGATGTCATGTCACTTTGTGTCCCATTCCCTTTAATAATTTGATATGAAATCACAGAGTTTTCATTTAGGTCTTTGTCAAAAGCACTCGGCGTGAGAATGGGCGCGCCTGCAGCGTTGTTTTCAATCATATATAATTCGATGGGATTTAAGTTAAATTCGGGCGGGTTATCATTAACATCTGACACCTGCACACTCAGAGTTTTATATGAGGACAGTGGAGGCTGACCCAAGTCGCTCGCTGTAATTGTAATATCATAATGTGATACAGTTTCACGGTCCAGGTTCCCTTTAGTCACTAACGAGTACATGTTTTCCTGAACTGATTGTTTTAATTCAAATGGAACATTTTCTGAGAGAGAGAGCACAACCTTTCCGTTCACACCAGTGTCTCTGTCAGTAACACTAATGAGTGAGATTACAGTACCAGGCTTGGAATCTTCAGGCACGATCTTCGATAGTGACGTCACTTTTATGGTGGGATAATTATCATTTATGTCAAGTATTCTTATAATAACTCTACAGTCAGTAGTCAAAGGCGGCTGCCCATTGTCAGATGCCTGTATATCCAACTTAAAAACACTGTTCTTTTCAAAGTCCACATCTCCAATAACACGGATTTCTCCTGTTAATATATCCAGGCTAAAAATATGAAACATATTCTGGTTGTTAGTCCCCCCAAAAGTGTAGGACACTTCACCATTTGGACCGTCGTCAGAATCACTTGCCAGAATTTTCATTACTAAAGTTCCATTTTGCACATTTTCATGTAGTGTTGTCGAATAAACATCTTGACTAAATACAGGCCGGTTGTCATTCACATCGAGAACAATTACTGTTATGTTTAATGTTCCTGATCTTTGCGGATTGCCGCCATCTATTGCTGTTAATATTAAATTATGGTCAGCATTTTTCTCACGGTCAAGGGGCTTTTGTAAAACCAGAAAAGGTAATTTGTCTTCTGCCCTGTCTCTTACTTCTAATTCAAAATGCTCGTTTAGACTCAATTTATACAAGCGCACAGAATTAGATCCACTATCAGGGTCAGTCGCAGCTTGCAGCTGAAAACGCGTTCCCTGCAGAGTGTTTTCAGATATTTCTAATCGCTTTTCTTTTTCTGTAAATTTAGGGGAGTGGTCATTTACATCAGTTATCTCAACTACAACATAATGGATCTCAAGTGGATTTTCCACCACTATTTTTATGTTAATCAAGCACGCTCCAAAACTATCACACAGCTTCTCCCTGTCAATTTTTCTTTGAACATATAAAACTCCATTGTTCTGATTTACCATGAAAAGAGCTTCATCTGATTCAGACACAATACGGAACCGTCTGTCCATCAAATTACTGACATCAAGTCCCAAATCCTTGGCGATATTTCCTACAACAGATCCCTCTTTTACCTCCTCTAGAACCGAGTATCTTATCTGAGCTGAAAGCTGCTGCCAAAAGCACAGAAGAAAACAGAGAACCGTCTTCCAGTACTCCCCTTTGCGCATTTGTCCTGCAGCATCCATTGCGAACGACAGAGAAATCCAAAAGTAAATTCCGCTACCTGGTCAGATTATACATGTATACTCATCTTAAACGAACAAACAAATGTGACGCACGAAAAGGATGCAACATCCACCGTTCTGACATTGGTCGTCTTCAAACACAAATCATCCTCCCTTTGCGCTGAACAAAATGCCAAATCCAATGTATGGGGGCAGGGTGAATAGATGCTCTCCCTGTACAACAATGACACCGTGAGGTTTGTTAAGAATGTCACAGATAAACAAAACTGCTCTGGCTGAAATAACACATAATCTTCTATCCCGATATCAGCTCTCACATTAATATTTCCGGTATAAACGGAAACAAACAAATAATACAATTGTAATAAAATATAATAAATAACATAGGCTAAGAAGAATAAAAAATCGCAAAGTTCAAGTTCAAAATAATCGGTTTCACTCAATTTATGAATCAAACTGAATTAATTCAATAATCAGGATCCTCTCCTTCTTGCAACTTAATATCTTATCCTGGAAAAGCTGGTTCTGTCATTTCTAACAGCACATGTTTATTAGACAAAATGTGTTTTAGAAGAATTGTCAATAAAACACGTATCAAAAAAAGCAACAATTCATCTCACAACGCATCAATCTATTAAAATGATTGGGGGAAATATTGAGAACATAATTTGCTCAAATATCAAGGAACTAATCGCTTATTTGCATTTATATGAGGTCAGATTGAAAGAGCAATAAGTGTGCTCCACAAACAAAATAGCACAATAAGTACTTGTGACTGTCAAATCTACCTTGACATCGACCCATTTTTTTATAAACAATGAAAATAGCCACGCCAAAAAAAAAAGCATGAAATGACAACAGAAGTAAGGGAGAAGGAGAACGTCAAAAATCTCATATGCAAATGACAAATGTTAATTAACACGTGCAAAAAGAATAAAACAGCTAGTCTTACCTCTCCAGAATCTCTCCTCCTGCGATCTGGGATCACTAGAGTGTTCCTATTACTGCCCGGGACTATAGTAGAGCCGATACTCATTCTGGGTCCAACTAACATGTACCGTTTGTCTCCAGATCTGTACTGGATGCTGTGACACAGAGTCCCGTCGTAATTTGTATCCTGTAAATACTTGGACGAATAGTCTGTCGATTTAGAGCACTGCATTACAATCAACACGATGATGCTGATGACAAAAAGAACCGAAACCGAGCCCAAAGTGATGATCAAATAAAATGTCACGTTGTTTTCCTCCTCGTCTTTTACTGTGTTTTTCACATCAGAAGCTGCAAAAGCCTCTTTGGGCTCCACAACTTTGACAATCACAGTCGCTGTTGCTGAGAGAGAAACGTTCCCATTGTCTTTGACCAGTATGAGCAGTTTATGCTGGGCCTCGTCTGTTTCTGTGAATGAGCGAAGGGTCCTTATCTGTCCTGTATAGCGGTCCAAACCAAAGAGACTGTGGTCACTAACTTCCTGCAGTGAAAATAATAACCAGCCGTTGTATCCTATATCTGCGTCATAGGCTCTGACTTTAGTCACCAAATGACCTGCGTTCACATTACGGGGAATCTCTTCCACACCCTCAGCAGAACCGTTAGCGCTGACTGGATATAAGATCACTGGAACATTGTCGTTCTGATCCAGAATAAACACGTTCACTGTCACGTTACTGCTCAGAGACGGAGCTCCAGAGTCTGCTGCAAGGACGTAGAAGTTAAACTTTTTGACTATTTCAAAGTCAAAACTTTTGAGAGCACTAACTACGCCTGTTTCAGAATTAATATTTAGAAAAGATGTCATGTCACTTTGTGTCCCATTCCCTTTAATAATCTGATATGAAATCACAGAGTTTTCATTTAGGTCTTTGTCAAAAGCACTCAGCGTGAGAATGGGCGCGCCTGCAGCGTTGTTTTCAATCATATATAATTCGATGGGATTTAAGTTAAATTCGGGCGGGTTATCATTAACATCTGACACCTGCACACTCAGAGTTTTATATGAGGACAGTGTAGGCTGACCCAAGTCGCTCGCTCTAATTGTAATATCATAATGTGATACAGTTTCACGGTCCATGTTCCCTTTTGTCACTAACGAGTACATGTTTTCCTGAACTGATTGTTTTAATTCAAATGGAACATTTTCTGAGAGAGAGAGCACAACCTTTCCGTTCACACCAGTGTCTCTGTCAGTAACACTAATGAGTGAGATTACAGTACCAGGCTTGGAGTCTTCAGGCACCATTTTTGACAGAGATGTTACTTCGATCTCGGGTGTGTTATCGTTTGTGTCTAAAATTTTTATTACAACTCTACAATCTGTCTTCATAGGGGGCTGGCCATTATCAGATGCTTGAACATCAAGTTTGTAAATGGATTTCTCCTCAAAGTCTACATCGCCTTTCACTCGAATATCACCTGTCAGTTTATCCAAACTAAATATTTCATACACCTTTGGGTTCTGATCGCTGCCAAACGCGTATGTGAGCTCTCCATTTGAACCATAATCTGCATCACTTGCTTGAACCTGAATTACTATTGTTCCAACTTGTATATTTTCTTTTAAGGTTGTAGAATATATATCTTGGCTAAAAACAGGTCTGTTGTCATTGTTATCAAGAACAACAACTGTAACATTTAGAGTTCCTGATCTTTGTGGATTTCCTCCGTCAACTGCTGTTAAAACTAAATGATATTCATCGTTGATCTCGCGGTCAAGAGATTTTTGTAAAACTAAAAATGGAAGTTTGTCTTCTCCCTGATCTCTGACTTCTAAATCAAAGTTTTCATTTTGGGTTAATTTGTATATACGAACAGAATTAACCCCTGCATCCGGATCACGGGCGGCCTTAAGCTGAAAACGGGTTCCTCGAGCAGTCGATTCTGAAATCTCCAATCGTTTCTCATGTTCACTAAAACTGGGCGAATTGTCATTCACATCGATCACTTCCACTGCAATATAATGTATTTCAAGAGGATTTTCTACAACAATCTTCAGATTTATAACACATGCGCTATAACTATCACACAGCGCCTCTCGGTCGATTTTCTTATGAACGTGCAAGACGCCGTTCTGATTTACCTGAAAAAAATGGTCATTGGATCCAGATACAATACGGAACCGCCTGTCCGTCAAAGCACCGACATCTAGGCCCAAATCCTTCGCAACATTTCCAACGAGGGATCCAACTTTTACCTCCTCTGGAATAGTGTATCTTATCTGAGCTGAAACATGCTCTTCGAAGCACAACAGAAAGGAGAAACACAAAGCGATCCGCCAGCACTCCCATCTGCGCTTTTGTCCTTCGTGTTCCATTATGATACAAACGCTTATCAGAAAACAAATTATTGTCCCCCTTGTGATTTCTTCATGAGCGAATTCTCCGAGATGCCATAAAATGTTCAATTTGTTTCCAAAAAAATCACCGTGATTCACGCAGACAGCAATGTAGCCAGTTTCAACAACACAGAATTGCGCTTTTGGTGGAAAGGAACAACTGTGTGACGTCTCGAGGGGGAGGGACTGCATTTAAAAAGGTTTCTTGTATAATACTGACACCTTGAGTCTAATATAGACGATAATAAAGAGTTTCAGTATTAGGAAACATTGGAATCCATCTGCCAATGCAAACATCAAACTGGATTCGCTTTAAAGCAAAGCATCCTACAACTAACCACAAAATAAATATTTCATTAATTTCAAAGCCAAATACAAGACCGTGAAGCCGTGATGTATGAATATATGACAGTTTAATGGCAATAGCAGAGGTGTGCTGTAATACGCAAACAATAATTATAGCCTACACATACATGTCTTGTTTTTTTGTTTTTTGTAATTTTATATATATATATAATACCATAAGCCCTTGTGTTCCTTGTGTAGCTGCTTTATTTATTATGTCAACCAATAAACATTCACTGGTTTCTCTGACAGGTGTCTGGGATGATCAGAAATCAGTAACTTTGCCCGTCATCCTCCTACATGAATGAATATATGGTTGGATGGCTTGCTGGGTGAATGTTACTTTGTGACAAATTGTTTGTGATTTTTCACATTTGTAGATTAAGAGTCGCTTTGTATAAAAACGTAGACCGAAGGAAAATAATGTAAATGTAACAAAATATGAACTAAAGCAAAATAATAATAATAATGATGTCTTTTAGATCGTCGTGTTTGATACCTTTTTTTACTACGAGTCGCAGTGCCTGGTTGGTTGAGATAACTTTATATTTAAAAGTAATTTAGTTTGTTCCCAAATATTTGAATTTCGCTTTCTTTTAAACTCTCTATTTTTATTTGGTACATTTGTGTTTGACTTCAATCTGTTGAAACTCTTAAATTGCATTATAGTCATTTTTGGGCGTATGTCCAGAATTAGTCGTATATTTAGCTATTCACAAACATGGATAAACGTATTTGCACTCAGCTGAATGTATGTTTTCTGCTGATGTGGCTTTAAATAATGATGTCAGTGGTTTATGCTGTGCATTTTTTTCTACAACAGAAGCATACAACAGATGCTAAATAATACATATGTTTTCCTTTCTTAAGTGATCATATTTTCAAATGGAACTGGTCTATTTGTTACCAAGCTAATATTCGCATTCAGTTAAATGAACCACAAATTATTATCAAAATAAAATGTCCATGTCTTCAAACACTTTGGTCAGTGTCACGTATTGCAATACCTTCTGGTTTTAGAAGTGACCGAATGGGTCGCTTTTTATTAGAAGACTGCATTTAACTTTTACTTCGCGTTCATTTCAGCACCAAGGACAGCTATTCGAAAAGCATACACCAGGGCTGGTCAACTCCGGTTCTGGAGGGCCAGTGATCTGCATAGTTCACTTCCAACCCTTATTCAACACCTGTTCATCATTTTTAAATAGTCCTAAATATTTCGATTACCTTGATCAGGTGTGTTTGATTAACCCAGGCATACACACATGTGCAAACTCAAAAAATAACTATTATTATTGAAGATGCATCTTACCTCTCCAGAACCTCTCCTCCTGCGATCTGGGATCACTAGAGTGTTTCCATTACTGCCCGGGACTATAGTAGAGCCGATACTCATTCTGGGTCCAACTAACATGTACCGTTTGTCTCCAGATCTGTACTGGATGCTGTGACACAGAGTCCCGTCGTAATTTGTATCCTGTAAATACTTGGACGAATAGTCTGTCGATTTAGAGCACTGCATTACAATCAACACGATGATGCTGATGACAAAAAGCACTGAAACCGAGCCCAAAGTGATCATCAAATAAAATGTCAAGTTGTTTTCCTCCTCGTCTTTTACTGTGTTTTTCACATCAGAAGCTGCAACAGCCTCTTTGGGCTCCACAACTTTGACAATCACAGTCGCTGTTGCTGAGAGAGAAACGTTCCCATTGTCTTTGACCAGTATGAGCAGTTTATGCTGGGCCTCGTCTGTTTCTGTGAATGAGCGAAGGGTCCTTATCTGTCCTGTATAGCGGTCCAAACCAAAGAGACTGTGGTCACTAACTTCCTGCAGTGAAAATAATAACCAGCCGTTGTATCCTATATCTGCGTCATAGGCTCTGACTTTAGTCACCAAATGACCTGCGTTCACATTACGGGGAATCTCTTCCACACCCTCAGCAGAACCGTTAGCGCTGACTGGATATAAGATCACTGGAACATTGTCGTTCTGATCCAGAATAAACACGTTCACTGTCACGTTACTGCTCAGAGACGGAGCTCCAGAGTCTGAGGCGAGAACAAAGAATTTAAATGTTTTTAAAGACTCAAAATCAAAGCTCTTTAATGAGTAAACTGTACCATTCGCCTCATTAATACTCAGGAAAGATGTCATTGTTTGGTCTGAATTCTTTCGATCAATTGAATACGATACACGTGCGTTTTCGCCTTCATCTATATCAGCTGCACTCAATGAGAAAACAGCAACTCCTGGTTTGTTGTTTTCAATCACGTAGAATGTATATGGACTTTCAGCAAAAGTGGGGCTGTTGTCGTTAACATCAGTGACATCGACGTGAATGGATCTTGTTGATGTTAACGACGGAGTTCCTAAATCTTTGGCTGTTATAGTGATATCATAAGACGATTTCGATTCTTTGTCAATGTATTCTTTAGTTACCAAAGAATAAAAATTTCCATCAGGCGACGGCTTGAGGTCAAAAGGAATATCCTTAGGCAGAGAGCAAACTATCTTTCCGTTCATACCTGAATCCAGGTCTGTGACTCCCATCAAAGCTACGACAGTCCCAGGAGGCGCATCCTCGGGAATGTGGCTGGATACGGAAGTGACATCAATCTCAGGCCGGTTGTCGTTGACATCCTCAACATTTACAAGCACATTACACTGTGTAGACAAAGACACGGCTCCCTTATCCGCAGCCAGTATCTTTAGCTCATAAACCTGCCTTTCCTCAAAATTTAGCCCACCTTTTATCTTTAATTCCCCCGTCAAACCATCTAAATTAAAAACCTCAGATGCTCCGTTCCTGAACTTGTTCCGTAAAGAATATTCAATTTCTCCATTTAGTCCTTCATCAGAATCTGAAGCATTAACGCGGAGCAGAAATGTACCTTCAGGGGCATTTTCTTTCACAGTCACTGTGTATTTTTGTTTATCACAGACGGGAGTATTATCATTAACATCTGACACAATAATTGTAATATTCACAGTAGCTGATTTCTGTGGCTTGCCACCGTCTGTCGCAGTTAATATTAGATTATGCCTTGCGCTTTTCTCTCTGTCAAGAGGTTTTTGTAAAATAAGGACAGGTATCTTACCTTCGTCTCCCATGTCTTCGGTTTCTAAACGAAAATAAAGATTTTGGCTCAGTTTATAAGATTGCAAATCGTTTGAGCCTATATCCGGGTCGTGCGCTGTTTCTAACTGAAATCTTGCCCCTGTCATTGCAGATTCAAGTATTTCCAATTTATAGTTTTCCTCCAAAAAACTCGGTGGATTATCATTGACATCGATAATGTCAATTGATATCTGGTGCATTTCGAGTGGATTTTCTATCACTGCTTTCAGATGAATGAGACATGGGTTGGTTTTAGCGCACAGCTCTTCTCTGTCTATCCTCTGGTTCACAAACAAAGCGCCGTCTTTATGGTTTACCCGAAAGAGCTCGTGCTTTGTCCCCGCAATGATACGTAAATTCCTGTTTTCCAGTAAAACCGGATCAAATCCCAAATCCTTTGCAATGTTCCCCACAGTGACTCCAGTTTTTGATTCTTCTTGAAGGGAATAGTTTATCTGGGCAGCATTTCTTCCGGAACTGAACAGCAGACACATCAGATAAAAAATCTTGCTCATGCATATTAGTTTATTTTTGTTCGCCATGCTTTCTCTGAACTCCGCTAAAAAATAGTTTTAGCAAATGGTCAACTCATTTATGCTATTGCAAATTACAACGTAATAGACAGATCTAAAATCGTCGTGGTTGTTCATTGTTCAAAGCCAAAGTGGTGTCTGGCAAGCCAGCCCACGAAGTGAATCTGCTGAACACGACTGTCAGAGGTGACTGGTGTTGTAGCGCCACTCACTGCGATTTTGTAGAACTGCATAATTTCCTTATTGTGGACCAAAAATGAAAAATTATTATTATAAATAATATTATACAATTTACAATTACAGTTTATAATACAGTTTATACAGTAAAAACAGTTTATAATTGTGAAAATGGAAGCATTACAACACCAAATGTACTACACTAAAAGAGTACTTTAAAAAAAAAAAAGAAAAAAAAGTAAAACTTTCATAGTTTTTTATTTCTTGAAATACCCATTTAAATAATGAATTATAATGCTTTAAGAGAATAAATGAGGCAGAATTTATAAGAAGGCAGTGTTCTGGTGTCTAACTGCATGGTGAGCAGTGACACCTTGTGGTTCAGTTACACAAATCACGTGACAAACTGGGCCCCACCCGACTTTTTTGTTCTGCTCTCCCTCCCATCACAGCTTCTGACGTATGAGTTTCTAATGCACAAACCTCATATCAGACACCAGGGGGCAGAGCGAAGTGAATCACATCTCAAGCTCTTTTTTTTACGGACGTACTCTGTGGTAGTAGAGATCAAATATACACATCAATCACACATGTTCTCGTATCATAAAAAGGCAGTCATAGATTATTATACATTTCAGTGTTATACAGTGTGTGTTTGACTTAGACTGCACAGCTAATACGAGATCCCCGGATCTGGCGAGTTGAGCCTCTTGTCTGTGCATCAAATTACAGGCTGCAGCATCATGCACCCCCTCCCCGCCCGCAGTCCGTTACCGTGGCAACGGGCATTTGGATAGGTGGGTCGCTGTCCGTGGTGCTGAATATTGCGGTCTCCAGAGGGAAGCGTGAATGAAAGGAGGGGTTTGGGAAGACCTAAGGAAGACCAAATAGATTCATCGCTCACGAAAAAAATCTCAGTTACAACACTGCAATTTTTTTGTAATTTTTTTTTATTCATTTAACATATTTTACATTTTTATCATTCCATATACTACTGTATTATTTTCTCCTGTTTAACCCATGTTCCACCGTCTGTCTTTTGTTCGGTCGCTATAGAGACAGGTTCCCGTTGCCTAGAAACCAGCAGTCAGCTGGATTTCTCAGATTGAGGCCTTTTTCCTCTGCAGTGTTTCCTCTGCAGTGTTTCATGGTTGTTTTGATTGTGACAGTTAGCTGAATTGTGGTTTAGAGAAGGCCTGGCAACAGGGATCTTTGTGTGTGTGTGTGTGTGTGTTTGGGCCTTTATGATAAAATGCTGAGGACAAATATGTATGACAAATGAAAAGTGTGTGTGTGTGCATGTGTGTCTGCTGCTGCAGATTTTAATAGTGCTGCAGTCTCTCTCTGTGCTGTAAGGCAGGAGGAGAGAAATCTGGGTCAAGAGGAAAAGAGAAGCAAAGAGCAGTTACATTTTTTTTTTTTTTTACACACATCACAGAAGAACCAGAGCCATGCTTTATTATTTATATTTAACGTGTTAGAATTAACAGAAAAAAAGTTTGTGATTATAATCCAAGTGTGGTTTTATAGTGAGTTTTGCATCTAAATGAAAATGCAGCTATGAAATGTGGTCTGCCTGATTTTCTTCAATGCATTACATCCTCTGAAGTGATGACCTCGTCTTTACCCACCCAAACAAAAGCACACTCACCTACCACCCCACACAGATGAGAATCATGCAAAGAAAGAAGATTAATATTTCACAGTAGGTCACTTTGTATCACTGATGATCAGAAGGTAGGTAAGTGATAATCATAAACACTGTCTTTCTCTTCCCTAATAGTATACTGTACAAACAACATGTTTTTATTTATTTATTTTTTACTCCAGTGCATGTGTTCAGTTGGGCTACAGGCTGATTGCTACTCACATACTGAAAAGTAATTTAAAACCTGAAATCATATTACAAATGCAATGTCCCATCACATGTTATGTACTTCTGAATTACATGGCCAATGACAGAAATCACATTATTTTCAATTAAGTTTTTATCTATTGTAAATATGCAGTACAAATACATCAGTAGATACTCATGAACAAAGAGGGTCTGGTAGTTTCTCTGAGGCAGATCATGGATGTATTCAGCTTTAAGTAGGTAGTTTGTCTGCTTTAGAGGACAAATGCTGGCAGGAAATGAATTAGAAAAACATTTTCTTAACTGTTGGACAGCAGGGGAATGAAGAAGAAATATATGGGACTACAGGGCAGTGCTGTATATAGGTAGTCTATTTTTATACCACAAAATTAGGCTTTTGGGTAAATTAATTCTAGCCACTTTTCTGTGCAGTGAGAGACGAGTGACCTACTTACAGCTGCTCACACTGACAGACATATTGAACCTTAATATTTTGTCATTCTACTAAAATGTATTTCTTTCTCTCTGATCTTCTCACACAATGTTATCTTACAACACTGCTCATGTCTGAGCATTAGCCAATCCTCCTTAAAATGATTACTTCCTGTTTAAAATACCACATGTAAACATCCAGTATTTGTTTCTCTAAAACAGAAAATCAAATGAGAACTGGGCAGATGTATTTTGTAATGTTGCATTACTTTGACAAAACGCACATGTTGTGCATTCCAGAGTGAGCCGGTCACTAAACTGACCCCATGACACCCTGACCTTTTGACCTGCCTGGGAAAACTGCCATACCCTCAGGAAGTTAGGAATAAATGGCACTGCAGAAAGCCTGGAAACTATCAGAAAAACAACAATACCATATTGTTCACTGAAATAAAATATTGATGTCCATATATTGCACAACTGATATAGGCAGCAAATACAAAATGTCAACAATAAAAAAGCAGAAATATGAACGTTTATATTAATGCATTAATATTAATACATAATTTTAACACCAGGAATTGAAAAAAAAAGAATATTTGGCTAGTGCATATCTATTTTCACTTTTTCCCCAAAGCATTTCAATGAATATTAAATACATTTCATAATATTAGATAATTATACATTTGATAAGTAAACATTATCAGTTCTCATCTTTTCTTGTTTTAAAGCAAATAAAACCCATCCACCACCTTGAGTGCTCTTTACATTTAGCCTTATTTCAAAGATTTAATGAAGTCTGATAGTTGATGCAAGTCTTTATCTCTGAAATACTGTGGTGTTTTTATAAAGGACAAAATGAAGGAACTCACTGTTTAACAGTCTCTATTAGAAGTCAGTGGGTTGTTATCTGAGACAGAAATATTGGGCATCAGGGAGAGGCTAATGAATGTCCTAAACTTATCTTAGAAACCGCTGTGACCTTCAGATGTCTGCACTATGACATCACTGTGCTGTGTCTGCGTTTGTGCATTCATGAATGTCACCAGACACCACAGAGGAAGCGAGTAGTGATTTTACAGCCTCCACTACACTCTATGATCATATTAGTAGAGATCATAACTACAACGATACTCTACACTTTCCGAGTCAGATCAGTGCTTAGATTCAACTTGATTCTTTACATACTGAAATGTAAAATTACCGACACAACAGCAATACAGACATAATACAACACTACAGAGATAAGCAAAGACTATACGGCACAACAAATCAAATTTGCTGTGACCTCTTCTGAATACACTGGATAATACTTGCATTATTCTGATAGAAGTCTATATGAGATCCAAGGAAACACATAAGAAAGGCTTTATACATCCATTGCAGTGAAAGAGAAGCTTTCAGTGTCCAAATTCAGTCTAGCAAAAGTTCCACGCTCCATCTCTCAACATAGCTGAATCATTTAATCCGCTTTGTGCTTGTTTAATATCATTCACATTGCAAAAAAATCTCATTTGTCATTAGTATTAAGAGTGGTATTTTTTTTGCAATTCAATGTCCACACCAGTTCATATGAGAATATTCTGTTAATAATTTCTCTCCCCAATGTCTTTACCAGTCACTAAATATAACGAAGATATAACGTGGAACTCTAACCATGCAAACACAAGCATACTGGTTTTGCGGAACAGTTTCTTTGAAAAAGACATGAGCTGTGCTGTTTGAAGATATGCATGTGTGTGTGTGTGTGTGTGTTTGTGTGTGTGTGTGTGCGTGCTCACAGATCCAGTCCAAGTCCAATCTTGACCGGTCAGGTTTAAGAGTATCTCTTAGTATCATAAGCAAAAGATCTTCGTCATTCCTCTGGTCAGACCTGGGCAAACTCTCCGAACGCTGATGTGAAGATGTAGGCATCGTTCAGGGTTGGTTTCATCTCTGTATGATGGTGCAGGGGAATATGATGGATACAGGTGGACAGACATGCAGGTTGATGGAACGTTTTTCATACGTTGCTCCGGCAATATGGTTGGGAGGATCCTCAGGTGGAACTGCTGCTGGTGGTGGTGGATGCCTGTCAACAAGAAAGAAAAACTGTATGTAAGAGGCTAAACTTCAGATATAACTCACTTAGTGAGAGGCCAGAATCTGAACACATCTCATGCAACCAAGGCCTGTCACTTAAAGGCTTCAGGCAAAACGGAAGGTGGAACCTTGGTTTGATTGACAGGTGTCGGTGGGGGTGGGTTGATCAATAAGAACCATGCTCAGATATCAGGTGAGGGTGGTTGGGGTGATGGAAGGGCAGCGGGCTGAAAACTGGGTGGTTGTAATTTGTTTTGCATCACTCTGATTCATTTGTGAAGAGAAATTCAACAGAAACAGTATGTGAAATTAGAATCCACCAGTCAATTCACCAAACATTCAAACACACAAGTAGACAAACCATCCAACAAACAGGCTTAGGAGCTCATAATGTTTAGTATATGAACAGTCAGTACATATATCATTAAAAACCAGATCATGCACTAGAGCCATATTTGCTAAAAACAATCTTCCTAATCGGTGTTTAAACGAACATTACTCTGTCATTTACTAACCCATGTCATTTCAAAACTTTGACTTTTTCATCTGTGGAACACAAAAAGATAAAAATGTCCAAGATGTTTTTTTTTTTTCAGACTATGAAAGTGAATGAAAACAGACATTAACATTTAAAGATAATAATCACTTGGTTTTAAATATTTGTTGGGGAAATTTGACAGCCTCCATTGCTTGTAACTTCCATTGTAGAGAAAAAGAGCAGCATAAACATTCTTCCACAAAACAAATAAAATAATTTGAGTTTGGAAGGACATGAGGGTGAGTAAATAATCTATTTTAAATTTTGTATGAACTGTAACTGATTTAGTAATGTATTTTGGCAGGAAAAGTTTATATGAGCAACACTCTCACCCCCAGCCACTGTCAATCAAACCACAGAGAATCAGTTATTATTAGTACGTCTGCTGGTCACAGCTGTCTATAAAAGGTGGGGTTTGTGAGGCTGCATAACATAATTTGCACTGAAGAAAAACTGCAGATTTAAGGATTTCAGTTTAACAATTGCGTTCCACAAGTAGGAAAAAATAAAGACTGCAAAGTATAAATATAGCAGCCTGTACATCTAAAAAGCTCAGAAGACCAAGTGAAATGTCAAACTGAGTGTTGATGTTGACCTGCTGAAGCATTTATCTGCATCTAAACTGAACAAAACTGATTTTAATTCAGTTAAATTGGCTCCTTGGCTCCTCCTACAACAGGACAAGGCAAACTCCACTGACAAAAACCACCAACCACAAAGAGAAACACACAGAGTCACATATATTTCAGTAAAGGTCAATGGGCCCTGGGATCAGGCGCTCCAGAAATCGAGAGAATGGTGAAGTCAGGACTGCATACCTCCAGCGGGAGAGGGGACCTCGTTCATTTTGAGTACTTTAAAACGGAAACAAAAACAGAGACATACATTTCAATATTTAGCTTTCAGCACAATCATTTTGATGAATTTCACTGAACACTTTTCTGTCAACACAACCTCAATTCACATTGATTGTTACTTATTTATACCAGTCTAAGCTTGTTTTGTTTTTTGTTTTTTTAATACAGTGCACTAACAAATCAAATCAAGAAAAGACAGATCAAATGGTCTGTTGTCCTCTCTTTAAACATTGTTGTCTGAATTACAGGAACTCCAGGTAACCTGTGACACAATGTGAAAAAATGTTAATGCATTACAAATTAAGCAAAACAATCTACATTATACAATTCACTAAGAAGCACTAAGAATGAGAGAACGAGAGGAGAGACAGATTAAAACATTGATTTAAACATTGTTTACGTGAAAAAAGGACTGCACAAAAAATGAAAAGTTAAAGACTTTCTCATTTTGTCTTTCAATGACTTACCTGTCCTTCAGGTAAGACTCTCTAACAAAAGAGAACAAGTTTAACAAATGCTAAAGAAAAAAAATCATGATCATACAAATAAAACAATAGCAATTTATCATGTTCAGTAAATAAAACATTATTTATCCATATGCACTACATTTATGGAAAATAAATCAAAAATAAAATTTAAAAAATGTTCATTGCTTGACGTTGCACAACAAGTGTTACTGCAAGGGATTTATGCCAATGCAATGAAACTCAGTGGACCCAAAAAATTTTTGGATACTTAAGCCACACTTTAAAATATTAAAAGACAATACTTTGTTCGTTTATGCAATAAAACTCATGCAAACCAAGCAGCAACTGCCAAAGTTTGATTGAACTATCCAAATATTCGTGGAGCCACTGTAGTTTGCTTTGTGTTTGTGTTTGTGTTTGTGTGTGTGTGTGTCTGTGTGTAAAAAAAAAGAAACTTGGAACATGGGAGACAAACAAAGAGATTTAAGAACAAATTTATCACATAGGCTTATGAACACCAGAACTGCAGGTGAAACAGCAGCAGCAGGTCAGAAAAGTAGGTCAACCAGCTCTGAGAGAGAAGCAACACGTCACGCAATACGCTTGCACAAATTTACATTTCATACACACACACACACACACACACACAGAGACAATCTCTTTCACTGCTAGAGGGAAGCTGAGAGTATATGTACAACAGGTAAGATAGGGGCTGTAGAATTGTAGAATTAGAACAAGCACAGCAAAAACACACAAACATTTGCAAGGCGGCAATGTTCACTTCTGTCATTTTGTCTGAACAAATATAAGCATATGTATTTAAAAGTGTATGTGAACTTTTAAGAAAAGAAAATGAAGTGGAGTACTGGAATGAGTCCAGAAGAAAGAGAAAGAGAAAAAAAATGCACATATACACACTCTTAAAGTTCAAGAGAAGATGTGCTAAGAACAACTGAAAAACACTCCCTTTTGAACTTTAGCATAACTTCACAAGGTAGGAAACTTGGAAAATATAATGTGAATGTGCACTTGAAAGGCAGAAGATGAATATAAGCATCTCAGAGAGAATAGTGTGGGCTTCAAAAGTGTTTGGCTAAAGGCTGAACAGTCAAACTTTATACACTGTTATTTGGCTTCTTTGAAGAACTAATTCACCTGTTGGCGGTACATAAGCCTACCTGTAGAGTAGATGCAGCTGAGTCGCTGGTCTCGGACAGTCCTGTGCTCCTCGGTATACTGGACACGATGTATCTCGATCCCTTTGGCACAGGCTGTCTCACCACCAGCTTTCCTTTCCTGGTCTCTGCCAGAAATAAACTGTACCAGTAGGCATCGTTGGAGACCAGAGTGGAATCTGCGATGGTCGAGTTCCTCTCGCTGATCACACTGTTCCTGCTCGGAGGAGCCGCTTTGCTGGGCTTCGTTTTCTGACACTTCAGCACGATGGTGACCAATATAGTGATGAGTAAAAGAAATGAAACAGAGCCCAGTCCGATCACCAGATACAGGTTTAAATCGGAGAAGATGTCATATCCCAAAGGCACCTCAGTCATGTCAGCATAGGTTTTAAGGGCGGTCTCCACCGTGGACAGTTTGATGGTGACTGTAGCAGAGAGCGCGTGCTCTCCGTTGTCCTTGGCGATCACAACCAGCTGCTGGTGGCGCGAGTCTCTGTAACTGAACATTCTCATGGTCCGGATCTCTCCATTATATTGATCCAAGCTGAATAATGTCGCGTCAGTGTTGTGGAGAAACTGGTACGTGATTCGAGAGTTGTGCACTGAATCAGAGTCTATGGCGATGACTTTGGCTATCAGAGTCCCTTTATCGGTGGATCTTGGGATCTTTTCCTCCACCACTGAGCCATGCGCGCGCCATGGAGACACTATAAGCGGTGTGTTGTCGTTCTGATCCATGATAATAATGTGAACGGTCACGTTACTGCTGAGCGGAGGAACGCCAGAGTCTCTGGCCTCGATGTGGAAAAGAAACTCCTTCTCTATCTCATAGTCAAACGTCTTTAGCGCGTAAAGATTCCCGTTCTCTGGGTTAATGGAGAACAGCATGGACATGGAGGTGTTCACTATTTCCTTCTCTATGATAAAATAGACTAAATACTGATTTTCATGGAGATCTGGGTCTATAGCAGTTAAAGAGCTCAGTAAAGCTCCAGGCGCGTTATTCTCCATAACAGGTATCGTGTAGAATGTCTGTGGAAACTGAGGAACATTGTCGTTAACGTCCAGCAGCTCTAAAGTTATAGTTTCATTATCAGATAACGGCGGGTTACCCCTGTCAGTCACGGTAATAGTGATGTCATATTCTGGTACCTTTTCACGGTCTAACGGTTCTGAAACGAATAATTCATAATAATTATCAGATGATTCTTTAAGCGCAAAAGGTAAATCATCAGAAATATGAATATCGACCTGTCCATTTTCTCCTGAATCTTTATCACTCACACTAACAACTGCAATCACTGTATTTACAGCTATATCCTCTTTCACTGGACTTGAGAATGATTTTATAGAAATTTCAGGATAATTGTCATTCATATCTGTGATTAAAATCTTAACTTTACACTTTCCAGAGAGACTATTAGCTCCTTTATCTGTTGCTATAATTTCCATATCATAAATCCTGAAATCTTCATAATTAATCATTTCTTTTACTCGGATTTCACCACTGTCAGGCTTTAATTCAAATGCTGTCTGTGTTTTCTCAGATGTATACAGACTAAAAGAATAAGAGATATCTGAATTGGAGCCTTCATCTCTATCTGTCGCGTTTAATTTCACTACAAGGCTTCCAATAGGTGCGTTTTCTGATAGATTTATAGTATAACTGTCTTTATCGAACTGAGGGGCGTTGTCATTCGTGTCCAGAACGCGCACAATAATACTAGCAGTGCCAGAGCGCGCGGGGACTCCTCCATCCACAGCAGTTAGTATAAGATTATGAATGGTCTGCTCCTCGCGATCTAAAGCTTTTTTCAATATTAAATCAGCAAATTTTGAACCATCCCTCCCTGTCTGTATTTCAATATCAAAGTTTGCACTCTCACTCAAATGATAGCTTTTAATGGAATTTGAACCAATATCAGGGTCAACCGCATTACTTAGAGAAAACCTCTCTCCAACAGCAGTAGATTCAGAGACGTCCAAATTAATCGTATCCCTACGAAAGTAAGGCGCATTGTCGTTAATGTCCATTATTTCCAATTCAATGTTAAATATACGAACTGGGTTCTCAAGTATGACTTCCATTTTTAAATAACAAACTGTTTTAGATGTGCAGAGATATTCTCTATCAATGCGCTCCAAAATAACCAACTCACCAGTGCCTTTGTTCACATCTAAGTATTTCTTGTTTGCAAGGATATCTAATCTGATTTTTCGTCTTCCTAACGTTTGCATATCGATTCCTAAATCTGCAGCCAAATTAGCAACCACAGAGCCTACCTCCATCTCCTCCGGAATAGAATAATGGGTGACAGAATACGCCGTGTAAACCAGTGCCGAAAGCAGAAGTAATGTTGCGACGAACTTCATCATTGTAGGCTGCGCATCCATTCTGTCTGTTCAGCTTGTTGTCTTTGCGAGACCAAAACACAGCTGTCCTTAACAAGGTTGATAGCAAATGCGAGACGTTCTGCAGATTCCAATATTGACTTAGTTTCCACCTGCGTTCTACGGAAGTGGCACAGTGTTATTCAATGAAGAAAGCCAGCAGAAGCACTTGCATCCCCACACGCTTTTACATAAAGACTCGATGGTGAATATGAACCGTCATGGCGACTACTGAATAAATAAATAAATGTAAATCGTCGTTTTTGTTGGGGCACAGCGACCCATTGCGTATGTTTTGAAGAATTACCACAAAAATATAAAATAAATGCAAAATAACATTCGTAACTCATTTTCATGATCAGAGCAGAAATGTGTCGACTAAAAAAAAAGAAAACACAATCAAAATGAAATAAAAGAGCACTACGTTATTAAAAAAAAAAAAAAAAAAAATACGGAACTTAAGCCCAAAAATATAACTTTAAAAAAATACTGAACTTAAAATTCAAATGTATTTTATGCAGTTCAAGTTACCTGTAGAGTAGAAGCAGCTGAGTCGCTGGTCTCGGACAGTCCTGTGCTCCTCGGTATACTGGACACGATGTATCTCGATCCCTTTGGCACAGGCTGTCTCACCACCAGTTTTCCTTTCCTGGTCTCTGCCAGAAATAAACTGTACCAGTAGGCATCGTTGGAGACCAGAGTAGAATCCGCGATGGTCGAGTTCCTCTCGCTGATCACACTGTTCCTGCTCGGAGGAGCCGCTTTGCTGGGCTTCGTTTTCTGACACTTCAGCACGATGGTGACCAATATAGTGATGAGTAAAAGAAATGAAACAGAGCCCAGTCCGATCACCAGATACAGGTTTAAATCGGAGAAGATGTCATATCCCAAAGGCACCTCAGTCATGTCAGCATAGGTTTTAAGGGCGGTCTCCATCGTGGACAGTTTGATGGTGACTGTAGCAGAGAGCGAGTGCTCTCCGTTGTCCTTGGCGATCACAACCAGCTGCTGGTGGCGCGAGTCTCTGTAACTGAACATTCTCATGGTCCGGATCTCTCCGTTATATTGATCCAAGCTGAATAATGTCGCGTCAGTGTTGTGGAGAAACTGGTACGTGATTCGAGAGTTGTGCACTGAATCAGAGTCTATGGCGATGACTTTGGCTATCAGAGTCCCTTTATCGGTGGATCTTGGGATCTTTTCCTCCACCACTGAGCCATGCGCGCGCCATGGAGACACTATAAGGGGTGTGTTGTCGTTCTGATCCATGATAATAATGTGAACGGTCACGTTACTGCTGAGCGGAGGAACGCCAGAGTCTCTGGCCTCGATGTGGAAAAGAAACTCCTTCTCTATCTCATAGTCAAACGTCTTTAGCGCGTAAAGATTCCCGTTCTCTGGGTTAATGGAGAACAGCATGGACATGGAGGTGTTCACTATTTCTTTCTCTATGATAAAATAGACTAAATACTGATTTTCATGGAGATCTGGGTCTATAGCAGTTAAAGAGCTCAGTAAAGCTCCAGGCGCGTTATTCTCCATAACAGGTATCGTGTAGAATGTCTGTGGAAACTGAGGAACATTGTCGTTAACGTCCAGCAGCTCTAAAGTTATAGTTTCATTATCAGATAACGGCGGGTTACCCCTGTCAGTCACGGTAATAGTGATGTCATATTCTGGTACCTTTTCACGGTCTAACGGTTCTGAAACTAATAATTCATAATAATTATCAGATGATTCTTTAAGCGCAAAAGGTAGATCATGAGAAATATGAATATCGACCTGTCCATTTTCTCCTGAATCTTTATCATTCACACTAACAACTGCAATCACTGTATTTATAGCTATATCCTCTTTCACTGGACTTGAGAATGATTTTATAGAAATTTCAGGATAATTGTCATTCATATCTGTGATTAAAATCTTAACTTTACACTTTCCAGAGAGACTATTAGCTCCTTTATCTGTTGCTATAATTTCCATATCATAAATCCTGAAATCTTCATAATTAATCATTTCTTTTACTCTGATTTCTCCATTGTCGGGGTTCAGACTGAATGTCTGCTGCGTTTTTTCTGAAGTATACAGACTAAAAGTGTAAAATATATCGGAATTCGTTCCTTCATCTTTATCAGTGGCGTTTAATTTCACTACAAGGCTTCCAATAGGTGCGTTTTCTGTTAGATTTATAGTATAACTGTCTTTATCGAATTGAGGGGCGTTGTCATTAGTGTCCAGAACGCGCACAATAATGCTAGCAGTGCCAGAGCGCGCGGGGACTCCTCCATCCACAGCAGTTAGTATAAGATTATGTGAAGCTTGTTTTTCCCTGTCTAATGACTTTTTCAGAATCAAGTCAGCAAACTTAGATCCGTCTCGTCCAGTCTGAATCTCAATACTAAAATGGTCGCTTTCAGTGAGATAGTAAGTCTTTACAGAATTTGATCCTGTATCGGGATCTACAGCATTAGTGAGGGAAAACCTCTCCCCTATTGCTGTTGCCTCTGATATGTCTAAATGCATTGTATCTCGTCGGAAACGTGGCGCGTTATCATTTATGTCCATTATTTCAAGTTCAATATTAAACATTCGAATAGGATTCTCTAATGTTGCATCCACTTTAAGCAGACAAGTTGTGACCGATTTAATTGGGCACAAATTCTCTCTATCAATCCTTTCTAAAATGTACAGCTCCCCAGTATCTTTGTTAACGTCAAGATATTTTTTATTTGCGACGACATCCAAACGTATTTTACGTTTACTAAGGCTTTGCAAATCCAATCCCAAATCAGACGCCAAATTTGCAACCACAGACCCTTCGTCCATCTCCTCTGGAACTGTGTAGTGAGTAACAGCAGATGCTGTCTTAAACACAGCCGCAAGAAGGAATACGAAGATCGAGACGTACCTGAACCAAAGCCGTGCTTTCGGTTCCATTGTTTTGATTTTCCTTATAGTGCACACAGAAAGCGGGTCCAAAGAGTTCCAAAACGTGGAATTGTTTCAAGAAAATAATTCGCGCAATGCCATGTAAGAAAATACAACTGGACCCAAGAGAGAGAGAGCGAATAGTCCTGCCTGAAAGAAAGACTGCAATGTTCGCCACAGATGAAGAATCAGCAATGGCGACGATGGCAGTATGACTAGAAAAGTATTTTCTTGGTGGACAGCGACTCTATGCGCACAGGAGCGAGGAGTGCAGTGAAAGTAAAATTAGAAGTATTTTAAAATAGTATTACGTTAGTTCAGGTATGAATCAAAAACTTTAAAATAAAGTGGAACAAATCTGAATACCTATAATATAGTTTTTCATAAATACAAACAAAAGCAAATGACAAGAGCAAGTTAGGTAAATTTCAAAACACTGTGCTAATAAAAATGCTTTATGTCACAGGTGATTAACGCAAGTCTCCTAATTAAACGCAAGAAACATTTAGAGGTTGAATTCAGCTGAATTGTCTCTGAAGAATAAATAACTTAATTGCAAAGCGTAAAATTGATGCAAAATATTATTTATCTACCTCCTGAACAGATTTATTGGTAAGTTAAAGCAAAATAAAAGCAAATACGCTTGCGCAAAGTTTAACCTAAAAGGAAATTTCATCTGACCGGGGGAAAAAAATCCATAACTTAGATTAGATTTGTTTTTATTATTATTATTATTATTCGCCATGTGGCAGTGCTTACCTGTAGAGTAGAAGCAGCTGAGTCGCTGGTCTCGGACAGACCTGTGCTCCTCGGTATACTGGACACGATGTATCTCGATCCCTTTGGCACAGGCTGTCTGACCACCAGCTTTCCTTTCCTGGTCTCTGCCAGAAATAAACTGTACCAGTAGGCATCGTTGGAGACCAGAGTGGAATCCGCGATGGTCGAGTTCCTCTCGCTGATCACACTGTTCCTGCTCGGAGGAGCCGCTTTGCTGGGCTTCGTTTTCTGACACTTCAGCACGATGGTGACCAATATAGTGATGAGTAAAAGAAATGAAACAGAGCCCAGTCCGATCACCAGATACAGGTTTAAATCAGAGAAGATGTCATATCCCAAAGGCACCTCGGTCATGTCAGCATAGGTTTTAAGGGCGGTCTCCACCGTGGACAGTTTGATGGTGACTGTAGCAGAGAGCGCGGGCTCTCCGTTGTCCTTGGCGATCACAACCAGCTGCTGGTGGCGCGAGTCTCTGTAACTGAACATTCTCATGGTCCGGATCTCTCCGTTATATTGATCCAAGCTGAATAATGTCGCGTCAGTGTTGTGGAGAAACTGGTACGTGATTCGAGAGTTGTGCACTGAATCAGAGTCTATGGCGATGACTTTGGCTATCAGAGTCCCTTTATCGGTGGATCTCGGAATCTTTTCCTCCACCACCGAGCCGTGCGCGCGCCATGGAGACACTATAAGCGGTGTGTTGTCGTTCTGATCCATGATAATAATGTGAACGGTCACGTTACTGCTGAGCGGAGGAACGCCAGAGTCTCTGGCCTCGATGTGGAAAAGAAACTCCTTCTCTATCTCATAGTCAAACGTCTTTAGCGCGTAAAGATTCCCGTTCTCTGGGTTAATGGAGAACAGCATGGACATGGAGGTGTTCACTATTTCTTTCTCTATGATAAAATAGACTAAATACTGATTTTCATGGAGATCTGGGTCTATAGCAGTTAAAGAGCTCAGTAAAGCTCCAGGCGCGTTATTCTCCATAACAGGTATCGTGTAGAATGTCTGTGGAAACTGAGGAACATTGTCGTTAACGTCCAGTAGCTCTAAAGTTATAGTTTCATTATCAGATAACGGCGGGTTACCCCTGTCAGTCACGGTAATAGTGATGTCATATTCTGGAACCTTTTCACGGTCTAACGGTTCTGAAACTAATAATTCATAATAATTATCAGATGATTCTTTGAGCGAAAAAGGTAAATCACCAGAAATATGAATATCTACCTGTCCATTTTCTCCTGAATCTTTATCATTCACACTAACAACTGCAATCACTGTATTTATAGCTATATCCTCTTTCACTGGACTTGAGAATGATTTTATAGAAATTTCAGGATAATTGTCATTCATATCTGTGATTAAAATCTTAACTTTACACTTTCCAGAGAGACTATTAGCTCCTTTATCTGTTGCTATAATTTCCATATCATAAATCCTGAAATCTTCATAATTAATCATTTCTTTTACTCTGATTTCTCCATTGTCGGGGTTCAGACTGAATGTCTGCTGCGTTTTTTCTGAAGTATACAGACTAAAAGTGTAAAATATATCGGAATTCGTTCCTTCATCTTTATCAGTGGCGTTTAATTTCACTACAAGGCTTCCAATAGGTGCGTTTTCTGTTAGATTTATAGTATAACTGTCTTTATCGAATTGAGGGGCGTTGTCATTAGTGTCCAGAACGCGCACAATAATGCTAGCAGTGCCAGAGCGCGCGGGGACTCCTCCATCCACAGCAGTTAGTATAAGATTATGTGAAGCTTGTTTTTCCCTGTCTAATGACTTTTTCAGAATCAAGTCAGCAAACTTGGATCCGTCTCGTCCAGTCTGAATCTCAATACTAAAATGGTCGCTTTCAGTGAGATAGTAAGTCTTTACGGAATTTGATCCTGTATCGGGATCTACAGCATTAGTGAGGGAAAACCTCTCCCCTATTGCTGTTGCCTCTAATATGTCTAAATGCATAGTATCCCGACGAAAACGTGGCGCGTTATCATTTATGTCCATTATTTCAAGTTCAATATTAAACATTCGAATAGGATTCTCTAATGTGGCATCCACTTTAAGAACGCATGTTGTGGCTGATTTTGATGTGCACAGATTCTCTCTGTCAATCCTTTCTAAAATGTACAGCTCCCCAGTATCTTTGTTAACGTCAAGATATTTTTTATTTGCGACGACATCCAAACGTATTTTACGTTTACTAAGGCTTTGCAAATCCAATCCCAAATCAGACGCCAAATTTGCAACCACAGACCCTTCGTCCATCTCCTCTGGAACTGTGTAGTGAGTAACAGCAGATGCTGTCTTAAACACAGCCGCAAGAAGGAATACGAAGATCGAGACGTACCTGAACCAAAGCCGTGCTTTCGGTTCCATTGTTTTGAATTTCCTTATAGTGCACACAGAAAGCGGGTCCAAAGAGTTCCAAAACGTGGAATTGTTTCAAGAAAATAATTCGCGCAATGACATGTAAGAAAATACAACTGGAACCAAGAGAGAGAGAGCGAATAGTCCTGCCTGAAAGAAAGACTGCAATGTTCCCCACAGATGAAGAATCAGCAATGGCGACGATGGCAGTATGACTAGAAAAGTATTTTCTTGGTGGACAGCGACTCTATGCGCACAGGAGCGAGGAGTGCAGTGAAAGTAAAATTAGAAGTATTTTAAAATAGTATTACGTTAGTTCAGGTATGAATCAAAAACTTTAAAATAAAGTGGAACAAATCTGAATACCTATAATAAAGCGTTTCATAAATACAAACAAAAGCAAATTACAAGAGCAAGTTAGGTAAATTTCAAAACAGTGTGCTAATAAACATGCTTTATGTCACAGGTGATTAACGCAAGTCTCCTAATTAAACGCAAGAAACATTTAGAGGTTGAATTCAGCTGAATTATCTCTGAAGAATAAATAACTTCATTGCAAAGCGTAAAATTGATGCAAAATATTATTTATCTACCTCCTGAACAGATTTATTGGTAAGTTAAAGCAAAATAAAAGCAAATACGCGTGCGCAAAGTTTAACCTAAAAGGAAATTTCATCTGACCGGGGGAAAAAAATCCATAACTTAGATTAGATTTGTTTTTATTATTATTATTATGATTCACCATGTGCTTACCTGTAGAGTAGAAGCAGCCGACTCGCTGGTCTCGGACAGTCCTGTGCTCCTCGGTATACTGGACACGATGTATCTCGATCCCTTTGGCACAGGCTGTCTGACCACCAGCTTTCCTTTCCTGGTTTCTGCCAGAAATAAACTGTACCAGTAGGCATCGTTGGAGACCAGAGTGGAATCCGCGATGGTCGAGTTCCTCTCGCTGATCACACTGTTCCTGCTCGGTGGAGCCGCTTTGCTGGGCTTCGTTTTCTGACACTTCAGCACGATGGTGACCAATATAGTGATGAGTAAAAGAAATGAAACAGAGCCCAGTCCGATCACCAGATACAGGTTTAAATCGGAGAAGATGTCATATCCCAAAGGCACCTCAGTCATGTCAGCATAGGTTTTAAGGGCGGTCTCCACCGTGGACAGTTTGATGGTGACTGTAGCAGAGAGCGCGTGCTCTCCGTTGTCCTTGGCGATCACAACCAGCTGCTGGTGGCGCGAGTCTCTGTAACTGAACATTCTCATGGTCCGGATCTCTCCGTTATATTGATCCAAGCTGAATAATGTCGCGTCAGTGTTGTGGAGAAACTGGTACGTGATTCGAGAGTTGTGCACTGAATCAGAGTCTATAGCGATGACTTTGGCTATCAGAGTCCCTTTATCGGTGGATCTCGGGATCTTTTCCTCCACCACCGAGCCGTGCGCGCGCCATGGAGACACTATAAGCGGTGTGTTGTCGTTCTGATCCATGATAATAATGTGAACGGTCACGTTACTGCTGAGCGGAGGAACGCCAGAGTCTCTGGCCTCGATGTGGAAAAGAAACTCCTTCACTATCTCATAGTCAAACGTCTTTAGCGCGTAAAGATTCCCGTTCTCTGGGTTAATGGAGAACAGCATGGACATGGAGGTGTTCACTATTTCTTTCTCTATGATAAAATAGACTAAATACTGATTTTCATGGAGATCTGGGTCTATAGCAGTTAAAGAGCTCAGTAAAGCTCCAGGCGCGTTATTCTCCATAACAGGTATCGTGTAGAATGTCTGTGGGAACTGAGGAACATTGTCGTTAACGTCCAGCAGCTCTAAAGTTATAGTTTCATTATCAGATAACGGCGGGTTACCCCTGTCAGTCACGGTAATAGTGATGTCATATTCTGGAACCTTTTCACGGTCTAACGGTTCTGAAACTAATAATTCATAATAATTATCAGATGATTCTTTGAGCGCGAAAGGTAAATCATCAGAAATATGAATATCGACCTGTCCATTTTCTCCTGAATCTTTATCATTCACACTAACAACTGCAATCACTGTATTTATAGCTATATCCTCTTTCACTGGACTTGAGAATGATTTTATAGAAATTTCAGGATAATTGTCATTCATATCTGTGATTAAAATCTTAACTTTACACTTTCCAGAGAGACTATTAGCTCCTTTATCTGTTGCTATAATTTCCATATCATAAATCCTGAAATCTTCATAATTAATCATTTCTTTTACTCTGATTTCTCCATTGTCGGGGTTCAGACTGAATGTCTGCTGCGTTTTTTCTGAAGTATACAGACTAAAAGTGTAAAATATATCGGAATTCGTTCCTTCATCTTTATCAGTGGCGTTTAATTTCACTACAAGGCTTCCAATAGGTGCGTTTTCTGTTAGATTTATAGTATAACTGTCTTTATCGAACTGAGGGGCGTTGTCATTAGTGTCCAAAACGCGCACAATAATACTAGCAGTGCCAGAGCGCGCGGGGACTCCTCCATCCACAGCAGTGAGTATCAGATTATGTAAAGCCTGTTTTTCTCTGTCTAAAGTCTTTTTCAGAATTAAATCAGCAAATTTTGAACTATCCCTTCCTGTTTGTATTTCAATGTCAAAATGTTCGCTCTCACTCAAATAATACGTTTTAATCGAATTCGTTCCAATATCAGGATCCACCGCATTACTGAGCGAGAACCTCTCCCCGGCTGCTGTAGATTCTGATATATCCAGATGGATAGTATCTCTCCGAAACTGGGGAGCATTATCATTTATGTCTACAATTTCAATTTCGATGTTAAATATTCGAACAGGGTTCTCGAGTATTACTTCCATTTTGATAAAACATGTTGTTGCTGTTTTTGATACACAGAGGTATTCTCGATCCATCTTTTCTAATATGTAGAGCTCGCCTGTCTCCTTGTTAACATCTAGATATTTTTTGTTAGAGATTATGTCTAGCCGCATTTTTCGTCTGCTGAGTGTTTTCACATCCAGTCCCAAATCTGACGCCAAATTAGCGACAACAGAGCCTTCCTCCATTTCTTCTGGAATAGAATAATGCGTAACAGAGGACGCTGTGTCCAAAATAGCGGAGAAATATACGAGGACCATTACATACCTCCAAAACTGTGATTTTACGCATCCCTCCATTATGCCACGTCTGAGATATTAGTATTCAGTATGATCATGAAATTGACTGAGAAACGAAAGGTACACACAACAAAGCTCTTCTCATGGTCCGATCCTTTGTGCGCTTTCCTTCTATAGAAAAGCTGTCATGGCAATAGAGATTATGACCAAAACCGTTTTCTTAGAGAACAGCGACACTGCGAGTATGGTCTGAACATATACAATAGGAAGGAGCAAGAAGGAACAAATCCTTGCTTAGAATATGTATTCTTCTATTTTCCGCATTGCTTATGTTATGATTTTTGATGTTTTACTCGATGCCAAGGAACAATGTGATAATAGACGAACAGCTTCAAAATAACAAGAGCAAAGTATAAAACAGGCATAATAGTATAATTGAAGAGAAATTTAAATAATTACTATATGAAAGAAAGAAAAATACTGTATGTCCTCAACCTGGGAAACACTGAGTATGCTACTTAGAACGCACGCACCGCCTCTTCTCTTGTAATCTGAAGGAAATTGTGCATTATGCGTTTATAAATCGTCTTACCTGTAGAGTAGAAGCAGCCGACTCGCTGGTCTCGGACAGTCCTGTGCTCCTCGGTATACTGGACACGATGTATCTCGATCCCTTTGGCACAGGCTGTCTCACCACCAGTTTTCCTTTCCTGGTCTCTGCCAGAAATAAACTGTACCAGTAGGCATCGTTGGAGACCAGAGTGGAATCCGCGATGGTCGAGTTCCTCTCGCTGATCACACTGTTCCTGCTCGGAGGAGCCGCTTTGCTGGGCTTCGTTTTCTGACACTTCAGCACGATGGTGACCAATATAGTGATGAGTAAAAGAAATGAAACAGAGCCCAGTCCGATCACCAGATACAGGTTTAAATCGGAGAAGATGTCATATCCCAAAGGCACCTCAGTCATGTCAGCGTAGGTTTTAAGGGCGGTCTCCACCGTGGACAGTTTGATGGTGACTGTAGCAGAGAGCGCGGGCTCTCCGTTGTCCTTGGCGATCACAACCAGCTGCTGGTGGCGCGAGTCTCTGTAACTGAACATTCTCATGGTCCGGATCTCTCCGTTATATTGATCCAAGCTGAATAATGTCGCGTCAGTGTTGTGGAGAAACTGGTACGTGATTCGTGAGTTGTGCACTGAATCAGAGTCTATGGCGATGACTTTGGCTATCAGAGTCCCTTTATCGGTGGATCTCGGGATCTTTTCCTCCACCACCGAGCCGTGCGCGCGCCATGGAGACACTATAAGCGGTGTGTTGTCGTTCTGATCCATGATAATAATGTGAACGGTCACGTTACTGCTGAGCGGAGGAACGCCAGAGTCTCTGGCCTCGATGTGGAAAACAAACTCCTTCTCTATCTCATAGTCAAACGTCTTTAGCGCGTAAAGATTCCCGTTCTCTGGGTTAATGGAGAACAGCATGGACATGGAGGTGTTCACTATTTCTTTCTCTATGATAAAATAGACTAAATACTGATTTTCATGGAGATCTGGGTCTATAGCAGTTAAAGAGCTCAGTAAAGCTCCAGGCGCGTTATTCTCCATAACAGGTATCGTGTAGAATGTCTGTGGGAACTGAGGAACATTGTCGTTAACGTCCAGCAGCTCTAAAGTTATAGTTTCATTATCAGATAACGGCGGGTTACCCCTGTCAGTCACGGTAATAGTGATGTCATATTCTGGAACCTTTTCACGGTCTAACGGTTCTGAAACTAATAATTCATAATAATTATCAGATGATTCTTTGAGCGCGAAAGGTAAATCATCAGAAATATGAATATCTACCTGTCCATTTTCTCCTGAATCTTTATCATTCACACTAACAACTGCAATCACTGTATTTACAGCTATATCCTCTTTCACTGGACTCTGAAATGACTTCATCGAAATTTCAGGGTGATTGTCATTCATATCAGTAATTATAATGGATAATTTACATTGACCGGATAATGGATGAGTTCCTTTATCTGATGCTATAACCTCCATATCGTAAATTCTAAAGTCTTCATAATTAACCATCTCCTTCACTTTAATTTCACCACTATCAGGATTTAAACTGAAAGCTTTCTGTGTCTTCTCTGATGTATACAGACTAAATGAATACACAAGGTCGGCATTAGAACCCTCATCTAGATCTGTTGCATTTAATTTAAGAACCAGACTGCCTATGGGTGAGTTTTCAGTTAAATTGATGGTGTAGCTCTCCTTATCAAATTTAGGGGCGTTGTCATTTGCATCCAACACCCGAACGATGATACTGGCCGTACCTGAACGCGGAGGGACTCCGCCATCCACTGCTGTCAATATCAGATTATGAACTGCTTGGGTTTCACGATCTAGAGCCTTTTTTAAAATTAAGTCTGCAAATTTGGAGCCGTCCCTCCCAGAGTGAATTTCAATATCAAAGTGCTCGTTCTGGCTCAGATAATATGTTTTAACCGAATTGGAACCGACATCAGAATCCACTGCATTACTGACAGAAAATCGCTCACCAGCTGGTGTGGATTCAGTGATATCTAAATTGATTGTGTCTCGTCGAAATTGAGGGTTGTTGTCATTAATGTCTGTGATTTCCAGTTCTATATAAAATATTCGCTCAGGGTTCTCCACTATAACTTCCATTTTTAAAAAGCAAGTGGTCTTGGCAGGACACAGATATTCACGATCAATCTTCTCTAGTATGTACAGCTCGCCCCTGTCTTTGTTTATGGCTAGGTATCTCTTGTTAGCAATAACATCTAATCGGACGTTTCTTTTAATCAAAGTCTGTACGTCAAGTCCCAAATCCGTGGCTAAATTTGCCACGACAGATCCCACTTCCATCTCCTCTGGAATAGAATAGTGAGTAACAGCCAGAGCCGACTGAAGAAACACCGATAAAAGAAAAAGCAGCGCGACATACCTTCTCCATGACCGGGCGTTCAAATCAGAATCCATTGTCTGATCAAATGCTTATGATGCAAGGACAAAGCAGTTCGTGCAGCAACAAAGCCCTAGATTGGACTCCAAAATGAGATGAAAAAAAAGTGTTAGTGAAGGGATAAAATATAAAAAGTTTCCTCGATGTAAACCTAATATTTAGTCTAAAGCCGGGCAGACGCAGAAAACAAGGGTTCAGTGCAAAATGGTCAACTGTGATGGTGACGTTGAAATTACGCTCGCAGTGATTTACAGTTTGTGAGACTACAGCGCCACTTGGCGCACACACACTGAGGTGCCTTAAATTGTGCACAGGTTATGTTAAAATATCCACTAACTTTGACAATTTAATAAATAAAGTGCAATTATTTAAATATTCTTACCTCTGAATGGGTGCTTCGTAATTCATAATAAATGTGCAATAAAGAATCAAATTGTAGACTATAAAAGTGATCTCACCTGTAGAGTAGAAGCAGCTGAGTCGCTGGTCTCGGACAGTCCTGTGCTCCTCGGTATACTGGACACGATGTATCTCGATCCCTTTGGCACAGGCTGTCTCACCACCAGTTTTCCTTTCCTGGTCTCTGCCAGAAATAAACTGTACCAGTAGGCATCGTTGGAGACCAGAGTGGAATCCGCGATGGTCGAGTTCCTCTCGCTGATCACACTGTTCCTGCTCGGAGGAGCCGCTTTGCTGGGCTTCGTTTTCTGACACTTCAGCACGATGGTGACCAATATAGTGATGAGTAAAAGAAATGAAACAGAGCCCAGTCCGATCACCAGATACAGGTTTAAATCGGAGAAGATGTCATATCCCAAAGGCACCTCAGTCATGTCAGCATAGGTTTTAAGGGCGGTCTCCACCGTGGACAGTTTGATGGTGACTGTAGCAGAGAGCGCGGGCTCTCCGTTGTCCTTGGCGATCACAACCAGCTGCTGGTGGCGCGAGTCTCTGTAACTGAACATTCTCATGGTCCGGATCTCTCCGTTATATTGATCCAAGCTGAATAATGTCGCGTCAGTGTTGTGGAGAAACTGGTACGTGATTCGAGAGTTGTGCACTGAATCAGAGTCTATGGCGATGACTTTGGCTATCAGAGTCCCTTTATCGGTGGATCTCGGGATCTTTTCCTCCACCACTGAGCCGTGCGCGCGCCATGGAGACACTATAAGCGGTGTGTTGTCGTTCTGATCCATGATAATAATGTGAACGGTCACGTTACTGCTGAGCGGAGGAACGCCAGAGTCTCTGGCCTCGATGTGGAAAAGAAACTCCTTCTCTATCTCATAGTCAAACGTCTTTAGCGCGTAAAGATTCCCGTTCTCTGGGTTAATGGAGAACAGCATGGACATTGAGGTGTTCACTATTTCCTTCTCTATTATAAAATAGACTAAATACTGATTTTCATGGAGATCTGGGTCTATAGCAGTTAAAGAGCTCAGTAAAGCTCCAGGCGCGTTATTCTCCATAACAGGTATCGTGTAGAATGTCTGTGGAAACTGCGGTGCGTTATCATTGACATCTAGCAAGTGGACTGTTATAGTTTCGTTATCAGATAAGGGAGGATTCCCTTTATCCATCACAACCAACATGATCTCATATTCTGGGACAATTTCACGATCTAACGGTTCTGACACCAATAACTCATAGAGGTAGTCAGAGGTTTGGTTTAAAAGAAATGGTAAGGATTTGTTCATTGTCAGATTTACCTTACCATTATCTCCCGTGTCTCTGTCACCAACACCCACCAGAGCTATAACAGAGCCGACTGGAATGTTTTCGTCCACGGTATTCTTAAGAGATTTTATGGTTATCTCGGGATAGTTATCGTTCATATCCTTTACATACACAGTCACTCTGCATTGACCGGAGAGAGGAACGGGGCCATTGTCTTTAGCCTCGAGAAACATCTCAAATATTTTCATATCTTCATAATCGATGGTGCCCTTAACCGCAATTTCACCAGTTTTTGAATTCAGCGAGAACATTTCCTGCGTTTTCTCAGAAGTATAAAGCGTAAATGAGTATGTAAGGTCAGCGTTTGGGCCTTCATCGGCATCTGTAGCGTTTAATTTAACAACAACAGTACCAGCTGGAGAATTTTCGCTAATATTCAGAGAATAAACTGCTTGATCAAACTGAGGGGCGTTGTCATTTGTATCTTGGACGCGCACAATAATACTAGCTGTGCCAGAGCGCGCAGGGACCCCGCCATCGATTGCAGTGAGTATCAGATTATGAACAGCCTTCTCTTCCCTGTCTAAAGCCTTCTTGAGGACCAAATCGACATATTTTGTACCATCACTACCAGAATGTATATCAACAGTGAAATGTTCACTTTCACTTAATTTATAGGTCTTGACTGTATTGGCACCAACGTCCGGGTCAAAGGCATTGGGCAAAGAAAATCTTTCTCCCGGTGTTGCGGACTCTGAGACATCCAATTCAATCTTATCTCGCCGGAAATGAGGAGCATTATCGTTAATGTCTGTGATGCCTAATTCAATATTAAAAATGCGTAATGGACTTTCAATTATTAGGTCTAATTTTAAAAAGCAGGTCATAGTTTTCGTATTACAAAGAGATTCCCTGTCCATTTTCTCAACAATAAATAGCTCACCAGTTCTTTTATTAATATCAAGATATTTGTTGTTATGGAAAATGTCAAGTTTTACCTCTCGCTGTGCTAGTCCACTAACATCCAGCCCTAAATCAGCTGCTAGATTTGCAACGACGGACCCGCGCTCCATCTCCTCCGGTATGGAATATCGCGTGACAGACAAAGCCGTTTCCCATGTTGCCCAAAGTACAAAGAAAAACGGAACCCACCGTCCAATTGGCTTCATCATCAATTCCAGCAGAAGACACACAATCACTCAGAAAAGATCAGTTAGATGGAGTTACTAGCCGTGTTGCTCCTTAAAACATCCCTTGTTCAGTTCTCCTTGTAAAAATATTCCTGTAATATCCCCGCTCCTGCTGAAAAAGATGCTGTTCTCAGGACCACCAGGCTTCTGGTATATGACAGCGTCCCTTTAAATGAAGCCTGTGTGTCATTTACTGGCCAACAGCGACTCGCTGAGACAGAGACAAGAACTGTATATTTACTGGATTAAATTAATAAATAGAAGACATGCTTTTGCAAATCGTTTTATAGTGTTATATTGTTCATCAACGAAAATAATCTAAGCCATTTGTCTGTATTAAATGTAGATCAATGAACTTCCCTGTCTCTCTCCCTCTGTGTGTGTGTGTGTGTGTGTGTGTGTGTGTGTGCGTGCATGTGTGCAGCCTGTGTGCTTTTCTTTATTCTTCCTTTCTCTATTTCATTATGGTGTCACTGCATAAAATGTTATAAAATGCTTTGGCATACTTGGCATTTGTTATTATTATTATTCTTATTATTTAGTATTTAGTCATTATTATTATTAGAATTGTTATTAATATTGACAGGGATGCTACAGAATAACATTTACATCAGATTTCATGCAACAAAGGCTCAGCACAGACTAGTAGATGATTTAACTTTTTTTTCTGATCCATCAATGCATGTAAATATAAAAATGTAATGGATTTAATAGTTGATTAATTTAATCTGAAATACAAAAAAATACTTTTTTGGCTAAAGAGAGCAACATAATTTCATTTGAAGAATCTCACATGTACAATGGCTGAGAGAAAATAACGGCTGCTTGGCTGTTCTTTACAGCATTTTTTGACTTGCCTCTCGTTCTGTGAACTGTGGCTGTTTCAACACATCCTCTTTTCTCTCTCTTCCAGGACTGGATGCCAGTCAGATGAACTCATGCTCCCTTGAAGATTTGAAGATTCTGCATTGGGAATTAAATTATTGTAAAAATACATTTTTCTTTGGCACTTCAGTTTCCCTCTGCAAATAGACATTAATAATAATAATAATAACAATAATAAATGACTATATCTCATAAAAGTAAAATGTCACTGTAACTTGTTATTGCAATTTAATTCAAAGTGAGCCCTCTAACAGTAATTACTCTAAAATAAACGTTTTGGTTAAACTCTGTCTAATCATTCATGTAAAGTATGTACTGAAAGACTGAAAGCACAAAATATCATTACAATTTCATTTAACATGGATTGCTTATCTATCTATCTATCTATCTATCTATCTATCTATCTATCTATCTATCTATCTATCTATCTATCTATCTATCTATCTATCTATCTATCTATCTATCTATCTATCTATCTATCTATCTATCTATCTATCTATCTATCTATCTATCTATCTATCTATCTATCTATCTATCTATCTGGTAAATACAATGCTCCAGCAACTGTAATTTCTGCAATGTTGCATCTGCACTGCTCCTTAAGCTTGTCGAGATGTGGTGCAGGCGACCTCTAGTGGTGTTTTTTTAGACTGATTTCCCAAAATGCAGCTCACTGATTCTTGAGACATGGGACAAAACATGTCCAGCAATTGTAACTGCTATTAGGTTTAAAAATTTAATTATTTTCAATTGTAAATATTATGAGGGATTAATAATAGAATGTATTTAACACAATTATTCCCTTCAGTTTAATTTTATCATTCATAAATCAAATCTATGACACTTATTGTCTTCTCACTATATCTAAAATAGTGTGTCCACGGAGAAGTTCAATCATTTATATGCTATAAAATGGATAAAAATGTTTTTTTGATGAAAAAGAGTTTGTTTTATCAAAAGTAACACTTACTAATATCTCATATCAAAGTAAGGTTATTTTTTCATGCGGTTTCATAAGGTTTTAAAGTCGTGTCCCTACTTTTTGTCAACAATGTCAGACATTAAAATGTAATAAAATCAGGTAATATCAGTCACTCTAAACAACCCCCTTGCCACATTCCACCTCTGCAGAGTACATCAATGAGTTGACATTCAATGTCAAAGTCATCATATTTTTAATTATATTAAATATAAAATAGTGTTTAATTTTCCTAATAATGTATATGATCATATATTTTCTGATCATTTTTGGATCATTTGTTAAGATGTTTAAATGTGAATATTAAGATCCTGGTGGTAACAACTAATTGTTTTATTTGTTAATTTAACTGTTTTGAAGTTACCTTGTTATAGCTCATTTGTGTTCCAATGATATATCAAAATACATAAATGTGAATCTTGAAAAAAGCTTTACAAACAATAACATACTAACTGTTTGCTGTGTTTGTTTTAATACAGTAATTGATTGATTCAATGTATTAGTTAAAATGACTAAATTCAGGTTTCCATCACCACCGTCAGATGTGTCAACTCAGTCAGGTCTGTCACCTCCATTAGATTAATATTTTGATAATGTGTGTTGAAATGTTAAAAACATCTTGACTGCTTGATTGCAAAATAATGATGGCAAGGTAAAAAGCACATTTTGATGAAAAAGAGAAAAGTTGTGAGGTTGAATCAAAGCATAGCTCAGTAGCTTAGTACATGTAAGATACAAAAATGTGGTTTAATTTGTCTGTGTATAAGGTTTTATTTTCTCGATATTTCGCCCTGTTTTGTCCCACTTCTAAAGAATCAATGAGCTGCATATTCACACAGAAAAATTCAGGTCATTAGTTTCTTAGTTATCGTTCTTGAAAACTGAAAGTTTAAAGTAACAATAAATCAAATATAAGGTACTAATTTATGGTTAATACTGAGACCACTAGTTAGAATGAAGCTATTCTGACCCCACTCTATTTGTATTTATATTTACCTAATGCATATGTATATCGTATGTGCAGTATGTGTATATACACAGTTCATATGCACATTTGATATTCAATAATTCATATTATCATTATAAGTTAATTTTCATATGCAAAAAGACAAATATTTTCACCTGACAGCTCCTGGTCTCAGAGACAAATATGTAAGAGAGCGAAATATCAGAGTTTATGTCAAGCCATAGTAAATACTAATCTACAAAACCTATATTTATGGAGGGAATAAAACTCGTCACTGTCCATTAAACTTCGTAATGCAACCCAACAGCATGGATTAATGGCAGACTATGTCGCAATAATATCAGACAGAGCAGCTCTGCTACTGGTTTAGAACCAAACAGGATGGAACAAAGAAGAGAGAGATTTTGGACTGGTGTTGTCATAGAAACAGCTACAGCTAAAACATTCTGTCTAGGACAAGGACAAGGTCAAACGGGAGATGCACTTACTTGCTAGATGTCAAAGGTGAAGGCCTAAACAGTGTACATCACAAATACAGATATTTAAAAAAATACCACTTCATCTTTATAGTTCAGTTACTTCACAATAATGACCAATAAAATTACTGCTGACCAATTTAAGCACTAGATTTAATCACAGCTTAAACATACAGTTCTTTAACATTCAAGAAAATTACAATATCCTTTAAGTTACACATAATAAATTAATTATAATCATTAATAAAAAACACTAAACATATATGAGCAACTATAGCTACAGTCTGTCTGTCAGCCAATCAGCGAGGACCACTCTTTAGCCACCTAATTAATATTCATGAGCGCAGTTTTTAGAAGTTTTCTGTGAGCAGATTGTTCCTACTTCTCAAAAGGGTGTCATTGTTTGAATGTGACTCTGTGAGGTAAAAGCGGAGCTCCTCTAATTCCCGATCTGTAGTCTAGAGAGGGACATGTCTAAATTGCTCATCTCCTCACCTCCGGTTCACGGGCCCTCAGAGAGATGAACTTCGATTTAGAGAAGTGTGTTAGCGCCATGGAGACCGTTTCTTCATTAACGTTTGTAATCTGAAAGGACACACGGCAAACCTAATTACCCCTCTCAACTGGGCGATACTCATCTATTGACATTCTGAAATCATTTCCCTGGGATATTAAAATGGAAAGGGCGCGGGAGAGATTGCGTCCAGGTGTGGCATTTTCAGGGGGAGCCTGATTCCCCCCACGGGCCCTTCTGTTTCCCCGTCTTTAATTAAAATGATATTTAGACGATGGAGTTTTGTGTTTGTTTAGTTAATGAACCAAGTCTATTCTCCGTGGGAGGAAAAAGGGAATATAAGAGAGCTCATTAGCATATGTTAGCATTTGCAATGTTTACTCGGTGCATGAGAGAGTGGCCTGGGTCATTTTATTTTCATTGTGCTGAGAAATGTCTTTTCATGCGACTATGTAAAGATAAGAGCTGGTGAGAATTAATTAAGACAATAGAGCTGTTCAATTTCTAGTCCTTAAACCTGCAAGAGAATTAGCCGTTTGAACCATGCAGTATTGTAATTATTATCAATTTTTTCTTTCACGTTTTTTTCTGCAACAAAAACGGTGTACGTTGTAAATAAATTTTGAAGCACTTTTATTCCCTTAAAAAACATAAGTTGCTGCAACAGACTATGCAACTTTTTTAGCGTTTTTATTTTTTAGAGCACACAATGGTTTCAAAATTCACACCTGAGAATATGACTGTGCATAATTTATGCTGTATGCTTTAAAAAATAAAACATGAAAGACTCTTGAAGTAGTGTTAACCACAGACCTACTTTTACCCACAAACCGAAAAGGCTGAACACAAGAAAAACTGAATAAAAACTGCAAACAGCAACACTGAATTAAAAGACAAAACAATACATTTCTGATATAACTGGATGCCACTCCCGTGAAAGTTCATGTGAAAAAATTAATACTTACCCTTCAAAACATTCATTGATACTGCATCTTACTATTTTTACAAGTAGTAAGCAGTATACAGTGTACATTGCACAGTATTCAGTAAGCAATTGGCTTGTAGTATTTTATTATTCGTAGTTTCACCTGTAAAAATATGAATCACAACACTGCAGTTTTATTTCAGAAAAAAATATTTAATTCTCATATTTGTATGTACATATTTGGAATGAATGGACTTTCACATCCTGTTCACTTGTATGAGGCAGTAATGTGTCTCTAAGTGCGGATCCAGTCATTCCTACATGAGTAGATATATTCCTACATATGATTCCTACATCATATTGAATCGATCAGTTTCACTTGGTGAGCATCCACCTTCTCCTAGCCCATAATTCAGTCTCATCATAACCACTGTATTGATTTATATGCTCACACGGTGTGCAAAAGGCGGGTAATAATCACATTTTGGCTGAAATGATTGTCAAAGTAACAACAGTAGGAAAATATAAAAATAATAATGATATTCAGTACTGTATTAAATCTCAGGCCTGGGCTCTCACTGCTGCACTAGTGGTGCTGCATGACCTTTGACCTTTAGGCCCGGTGTGGTCAAACTAACCAAGCAGATTCAATTACAAATAATATAACATATTGTCCTGATATAACAGAACAAGCAATTTTCTTAGCTTCACTGGGATCATAAGAACTCGCCTCACTCCTTTAACTAATTCAAGTTCTTTTAAATATCTGTTTGTCAGAAAACAGCCAGACTATCATATCCTAAGGAACAGAGCTTCTGTAGTTAAGTACAATAGGCCCCAATGACAAGAGAGACAATATGTCCTATGAGCAGGCCAGAATGATGTGCCACAAACACACACTATGTGAGTGAAAAGTGCATGTTTGAGTGAGTGTGAGCACAGAGCGGTGACGGACAGACCCATCAAAGCGTAGCGGCACTGTGACATCATAAAGGTTTGGTTCCCTGCCTGTCACGTGTCAAGTGGTCTCAGACTTGCAGCATAATGTCAGTTTGCTGCTCAATCTGCCTGATTTACATTTAAAGCAACAAAACTGTTTTTATTTTTACATGCCATTTAGTGCTGGTTTTATCTGAAAATAAAGTGCAACAGTCGGTTCCGGAAGTAAAAGCTCCATTCGTTATCTCCACAGGGGAAGTGAACAATAACTGATAAACCTTTAAAGACAGACCTATTGTGAATGACAAGCTTGTTATTTGATGGTATATGCTTTTGTTGAAGCTATCATTTTGCATTATTTAAACTTTTTCCTTAAGTGTTTGTGTTTAACATCATAATTCCACATGAAAACCTCATGATTATGCGGAGAAATCTTTAAATCTAAATTTAACATCTTTAAATTAATAGTTTTATGATTCTCCATCATTTTTATGTTTATTATGTAATTGCAAACACATTGAATTTTTGTTCATATTTGCTTGTTAAAGTTATAAAGTTCAATCTAGTAATTTTTTTTTCGATCTTCAAATACTTTTTGGCTTCTAATCTAAGTTTGTAATGTTGTGATTAAATTCATAACTGGTTGGTTGGTTTATGGCTTAAAACTTTTTAATGAACACTCTTTTTTTAAATCGTAATGGGAAAAATACTTCTGGAACCAAGTCCACTGAGAAAGTGGTCAAGCACTGTTACATTCTATAATCTCTGCAAAACTGTTGCACGGAAATCAGAAAAAGGTGAAGCGTTTTTAGACTTTGTGATAAGAACTTTTGTCCTGCTAAACAAGTTCACAGAGAGAAAACAAAGTGGGATATACAGTTCTGCTCCTGAATAACTTTCGAAGATTTGAAGCCACGATCCAGGCAAACTATGGCGAATCCAGTGATCGTAGTATCAACCTGGTATTATTTTAAAAACAATAAATCAACAAAAATTGCATTGCATGTGCAAAATGCATCAGATGGTCAATGAATGGACTGTGTCGGTCCATCTGAGGCTGAGACTACATAATGAGTGCTATGCTTTGGTAATAAGTCACTCTTTTTGTTCATCATCACAGCATAGGTTTTTGTCTTATTTTATTCATTATATAAGTCATTGTTGATGACCTCTGCCCCCGTGTCGTCATGCGGGTCATAGCTGCTGGGAGAGATGAACCTACGTTTCTTGCCGAAGGTGGAGAATGAGTTGTGGACGTCGAGCTCACTGCGGTAGATGGGCCGCAGGGTGCAGAAGCCGGACGGCGTGCCGGGGATGTAGACGTTGTGCTGGTAGTCCGGCGGAGGGTGCGAGTGGACCTGTGCCGTGGGCTGCTGCTGCTGCAGGTGGTGGTTGGGGTTGTGTTGGGGTGTGTAGTGAGGAGTCCAGGCCCTCTGAGAAACATTACCTGCTGGAGAATGCATCCGGTTCTCTGAAAGGGTTAAAAAAAAGAGAGAGAAAGAGAGAACTACTTAGATTAAATAATTAAAAATGTTTAATGTTTTTGAAAAAAAAAAAGTATTATGCTCACCAAAGATGCATTTATTTGATCAAGAATACAGTAAAAACAGTATACTGTATATTTTGTGATATTACTACAATTTAAAATAACTATTTTGTATTGCAATATATTTCAAAATGTTATTTATTCCTGTGATGCAAAACTGCATTTTCTGCATCATTTCACCAGTCTTTAGTGTCACTAGTGTCACTTGTTTCAGGATTCTTTGATGAAGAAAAAGTTCAATAAAACAGCATTTGTTTGAAATAGGAATCTTTTATAATATTATACATTATACATTTCTTTACTGTCACTCTTGATCAACTCAGTTTGTCTTTGCTAAAAAAAAAAAAAATTCTAAACTTTTGAATGGTATGTGTCATGGTTTCTACAAAAATATGAAGCAGCAAAACTGTTTTCAACACTGATAATAATAAGAAATGTTTCTTGAGCAGCAAATGAGCATATTAGAATGATTTCCGGTGAATCGTGTGACACTGAAGACTGGAGTAATGATTCTGAGTATTTAGCTTTGCATAAGAGGAATACATTACATTTTAAAATATATTCAAATAGAAAATAGCTATTTCAAATTGTATATCTCACAATATTACTGTTTTACTGTATTTATGACCAAATATATGCAGCTTGAGTGAGCATAAATGTCTACTTTGAAAACATTTCTTCATAATTTTGAACTTTTGCCTCTATAAATGAAACGCATTCGGAGGTGAATAATTTATGTTGCCGAACAAATCATGAAAGTCTCTCCAAGTAATGTCTCATTTACCCACAAATTGAACAAGGTCAAAGTAATATATTTCTCACTATTGCACAGAAATAAAAGACATTCACAGTCTGGACCTTGAATCTGAACATTAATCACATATTAAAAATAGCTAATTATCTGTAGTAGGGCCTAATAACACCCATGGTTTTTACTCATTTTAACAGGCTGAGAAAATGAAATAAACATGCAAAGCAATCCCATTTCCAACATAAGACAAGGTGATATGGCCATGTGCATGGGCTTTCATGAAAGCAATGCCTTTAGTAATTCCCACTCCTACACTTTTTCCTTGTTGAATATCCTGTTTCACTTAGAAATATATCAGATAATTTGAATACTGTTTTATATTGACTGTTAAATGCAAAAATAAATAAATAAACAATAGATAAATTAATTAATTAATTAAAGTAATGAAATAAACAGGATCAAATAAGGTGACATAAAAAAGTATAGTTGTACCTCTCGAGCGGGTACCCCAAGTCCAGTACTGTCCAGCAGCCATCTGACCCACATAATTCTCCGGTTCAGCCTGCATGGCTTTACGCATCAGAGTGCCATCCATGTTTATAGAGTTACAACTGCAAACAGATAATGGGAAATTAGGCCAATCTGAGATAATGTAAGGAGATATTTTGTTACTCCATATTTCATGCATGAAAGTTCATTGTCTGCCAGCTCTAAATGACAAAACCATTTTATCATATAGAAAGGGAAAAATATTCATACACTTTTTTTCTTTTTTGACTTCTAGCATTTACATTTATGCATATAACTCGCATGCATTCCCTGCAAATTCAACACTGTTAACACCATGTGCTATTGTTTGAGTTTGACTGTATAACAGTTTGTAATATTTTGAGTTACTATTAACTAAAAACACAAAGTTTATAGTATATCCCTATTCAGAGACAAGTAAACGTGTGTTTTACCTTTTCAGAGAGGAAGTTTGATTTTTGGTGAGTGCCCAGTCAGTGTTTGCTTGTTTCAACTGCAAAACATAGAACAAAAAAATCAGAACTTTAAATAAATAACTGATTATAACACATGTAGGATAAATGTTTATACATCTTTTGGAGATTTTTCGAAACTTTTTAGAGTATAAAATTGCTACAGATGTTCACAGGCACTCCGAGTATATTCCTCACGCATTAAAGGAATCGTGTATGCCTCCTTGTGGCCAAAAGTGTGAATCGCATGTCATATATTTTGGAGCTGTGGTGCCTTGAGCAATGACTGTAGTGTCACGGTCTTCTCTTTCATCCTCATAGATGCGGCGGGGGTGGAGGAGGGGGAGGAGGAGGAGGAGGAGGAGGAGAATGGGGGTGTTATTTATTCCATGTCAAAGAGAGAGAAAGTATGGATTCCACGCTCTATTAATTCGCTTAGAGACTTTCATAAGGAGAGCGCCATGTAAGCTTATTATTAGAACCGTTCCTCAAAATACCTTCCGTAGATAATTAGAACACCGACATACGATTTTAATCTTCAAAGGAAACCGCAGCGGGCAGGAAATTAATTTCGAAAACGCATTTAACTGTCCGACGAATTCAATTTAATTTAATTTCTCGTTTTATTTTAGAAACTCCCGTGCGTTTGCATTTTCCGCTGCAGCTCTGGTGAATTTATAAAGAATTTTTCAGCTTTAATATATCCCCAGAAGAAATCCTGTAAGTAGCTCTGACTGCACGCAAGAGCTGTACATCTGTTTGAGGTTTTGTATACCCTTAAGGGTAGAATTTGTCCTAAATGTGTTGGCCAGTGAAGAAAATCAGGGGTATAAAAGAGGCTTTCATGAATATTCTATAAGAGACCTAAAGGCCACATATTCTATGGACATTACAGGTTGCAGTTCCCTCAATGGACGAGTTTATTTTTCACTGGCTGTAAGAAGTTCACTGACCCAAGGCAAGGTCACACCTAGCTCTCCAACAGGTCACCCTGACAACTGAATGATAACCGAAGTGATCACGTTTACATTTTACAGCCTGATGTTTCCACCTAGTGGATATTAACAGAACACACACACACACACACAGAGAGAGTTTCTCCCTCGTTCTCGTTCTATGAGGGCAAAGTGGCAGAATCTACAGGCGCGACACGTCTCCATCGGCTCCTGTTCGCTCCCTAATGCTTTCATTTCCCCAGCCCCATTATGGAAGAAACCAGTCTGCGTCCGTGTGCCATTGTGTACTGTATAATTAGCTTGTGTATGTGTGTGCGCGCCCTTGATATACAGTTGACAAAGAATGTCTGTGTCTAAATGCAATAGTAGAGAACTAAAAAGCTTATCCTGTTGAAGGTTAGAGACAGACTACGTTAGTATATTAGGCTGGCCACATTAACAACACGGAAGTATAAAAACATTTAATGTTTTGTTTTGCAGCATGTTAGGGAGATTAATAAATATAGACAGAGAGAGAGGGATAGAGTGCGCACATAAACAAAAGAAGAACTGGAAAGAGTGCTAAAAGACGCTCATTGTCCTCGGTTTCTCTGGTAGATGCTGCTGTCTTGAGACGCCAGTTCACTCTCAATCAAGGTCATTGATTGACTTAGAGGTATTAAATATTTACTGTCAAAAAATTAGCGCCCTGCAGTTTTTCTTTTGTGCATTTATAGATAATTGATAACCAATTCATCTCATTCACCAACATATTTTACACAAGTGCAAAAGTGATACCCTTCACCAAAGTGACTCAAAAATAAAGATCACCTGACAAACTCAATGAAGCAAGCTGATGTTTAAGAAAGAGGGTGAATGCAGTTCTACCTCGTTCGGTGTAGTCGCTCCGTTGTTCACGGAAGAGCAGCGGATCTGAGAACTCAGCGCCAGATTATCCGCTCCTCTCGCCGCGTTATTTCTCGGTGTGCCGGGACTGCAAGGCTTGAGAAACATAAAGTCGCTCTTTGCAGACTCAGGCGTCAAACACACTTTGTAGCAGTAAGCTTGAGAGAGATTTCCAGGATTGCTGTTTACCTCCACGCAGTTCGTGGGCACTTTGGCGCCGGTGGAGATCTGCAGGTTGAGATTAGACTTTTTGAACACCTCGGCGGGCGGCTCCGGTTCAAAGCTGCAGCAAGCGGCGCCGAGCGAGGAGAGCGCGTAACCGCCGAGGGAGTCGCGGTCTTTGTAGCACTTCACGGCCGCCAGGACGATGATGGCCACGAGGAAGATGAGCGAGACGGTGCTCAGTGACACGATTAAATAGAGCGCGAGGTTAGACGGGGGCTGGGGGCTGAGCGAGAGGTCACCGAAGTCGGACAGCGACTCCGGCACGGTGTCCACCACCGATAGAATGATGGACACGGTGGCCGAGAGCGGCGGCTGCCCGTTGTCCTTGACAAGTATGACGAATCTTTGCCTGATGGCATCTTTGTCTACAAAGCGGCGGATCGTCCTGATCTCCCCGGTGTATAGAGCCACGCTGAACAGCCCGGGATCCGTCGTCTGCAGCATCTGATACGACAGGCGAGAGTTTTGCCCCGCGTCCGCGTCGAGCGCCGTGATTTTAGCCACAAGGTACCCAGCGTCCACCGACCTGGGCACCATTTCAGTAGCAACAGAGCCGTTTCTGGGCAGCGGGGACAGGATGACCGGTGCGTTGTCATTCTGATCCAAAACGAACACGTTGACGGTCACGTTGCTGCTGAGCGGCGGGAAACCGGCGTCCTGCGCCTGGACGCGGATCTGAAAGTTCCGGAGCTGCTCGTAATCGAAAGAGCGCAGCGCGTAGATGTTGCCGTTATCAGAATTGATGGAGACATAAGTGGACACCGGCATGCCCTGAATCTGACCGTCCAGGATGGAGTAGGACAAATACGAGTTCTGATTAGAGTCCGAATCGAATGCGGTCACCGAGCAAATGGAAGCGCCCGGGGCATTATTCTCGGTCACATATACAGTGTACGAGGGCTGAATGAAGCGCGGCGGGTTGTCGTTAATGTCAGACACTTGAACCAGAATCGTCTTCCTGGTGGACAGCGGAGGCGAGCCCAGATCTCGCGCTGTGAGGGAGATGTTGTACTCCGAGACAGACTCTCTGTCGAGAAACTCGCTGGTCACGAGTGTGTAATAGTTTTTAAAAGAGGAGTGCAGCTGGAACGGCACATTTCCGGGGATCTGGCAATCCACAGCTCCGTTCTCTCCGGAGTCGCGGTCCATTACACTGATCACGGCTATCACCGTGCCCGGAGGCGCGTCCTCCTGTACAGGTGTTGACACAGAGGTTAATATGACCTCGGGCGCGTTGTCGTTCACGTCCAGAATATCGACCAGCACTTTGCAATGCACGGCCACGGCTGAGGGACCCTTGTCTTTCGCCTGCACGTAGAGCTCGTACACGCTGGCCCTCTCGTAGTCCACGATTCCCTTCACCCGGATCTCACCCGAGTGAGAATCCACGCTGAACAGCTCGCGCACCTTCAGAGGTGCGTGCCCGCTGAACGAATAGGTGATCTCGCCGTTTGCGCCTTCATCCAGGTCCGTGGCGTTCAGTTTGAGCACGAGCGTGCCTCTAGGCGCGTTCTCCACCAAGCTGACCCGGTATACGGAGCGGTCGAACACCGGCACGTTGTCATTCGCGTCCAGCACAGTTACCGTGATCTGTGCCGTGCCCGAGCGCAACGGGGAGCCACCGTCCACGGCCGTGAGCACCATCTCGTGCGTCTTCTGCTGCTCTCGGTCCAGCGGAGACTGCAGAACGAGTTCTGCAAACTTGCTGCCGTCGTTACGCGTCTGAATGTCCAGAACGAAGTGTTGATTGGCGCTCAGCAAGTACGAGCGGAGAGAGTTCGAGCCCACATCCAGGTCCTGCGCGCTTTCCAGCGGGAACCGGGAGCTCGGCACAGCAGACTCTGTGATCTCCAGATTAAACTCGCTCCACGGGAAACTGGGAGCGTTATCATTCACGTCCAAGATCTCCACTTCTACCCGGTACAGTTCCAAAGGGTTCTCAATGACCACCTGCAAGTGCAAGAAACAAATGGGACTTTGTTCACACAGCTCCTCGCGGTCGATCTTCTCGTTCACAAACAGAATTCCGTTCTCCAAATTTACTTCTAAATATTGTTTTCTAGCCCCGGATACAATCCGGAATCTCCGTGAGGACAATTTGGCCACGTCCAAGCCCAAGTCCTCTGCGATATTTCCAACGAAAGCCCCGTGCTCCAACTCCTCGGGAACTGAATAGCGAATCTGCGCCAAAACCTGGTCCAGTGCGCACGCACACAGGAGCAGACACACAACCTGCCCTGTCAACGTCCATCGCCTCTTCGGAAGCCTCCGGTCCATCTTCCTAAAAATCAGATCTTTTCAGCTGCTTTTACAAAGAAGACTCATGTTCAGTTGTGAAAGATTCAAACAGTTTTTGGAAAACAATTTAGGTACACAATACACACTTGCATTGTTATCCAAAGTGGAATAAAAAATAATCTAAAAAGTGCATGTGTCGATTTACAACAGAGATTGAAATTCGCAGCAAACTTGGAGTCTCTCCTGGGTTGTGCGCTTTGCGCGCAGCGCAGGCAGTGTGTGAGCAGGAGAGGCGAGCGCTTTGATTTTCCAGTGTGTTAGACGCTTTGAGGAGTGTGTGAGACGAGAGAGGGAGGTGATGTGATGTGTGTGTGTGTGTGTGTGTGTGTGTGTGTGTGTGTGCACCTGGTATTCATCACGTCCTGGGGACCAAATGTCCCCACAAGGATAGTAATACCAGTAAATCTTAATCTTGTGGGGACATTTTTTGGTCCCCATGAGGAAACAAGCTTATAAATCATACAGCATAAAGTTTTTTGAAAATCTAAAAATGCAGCATGTTTCCTGTGAGGGCTAAGTTTAGGTGTAGGGTTGGTGTAGGGCAATAGCACATACAGATTGTACAGTATAAAAACCATTACGCCTATGGGATGTCCCCATAAAACATGGAAACCCAACATGTGTGTGTGTGTGTGTGTGTGTGTGTGTGTGTGTGTGTGTGTGTGTGTGTGTGTTTGTGTGTGTGTGTGTGTGTGTGTGTGTGTGTGTGATGGGGAGGAATCGTATTGGCGGACGGCGACATGAGAGCACGGAGCATAATCACTGTACCGACACGTTTAACTCGCGAGCAACCGGGCCCGCGTAATCACCCTGAAATAAACGAGACTGTTAATCAGCGAATTCATACCTAAAAAATTCATAAAAAATAAAACTTTCTATTTATGAAAAGCATCAGTCCTTAGTTTGTAATTCTAATACACTAGCGACCTTCTTCAGAGGGGGTTACTTGTTTATTTGCAGGTGGATTTTGAACGCAAGCCAGTATAAATATTAAATGTTGACTGACAGATTATTTATATATAGAGAGAGAGAGAGAGAGAGAGAGAGAGAGATACATACATACACACGCACACGCACACACACACAGTGAATCCCCGGCCTTTCTCCATTTCGTAAAGAACACGTTTAGGATAGGCCTACGTGACCATATAGTCTTGTAAATTCTTGTAAGCAGCAGCTATACTAATACCGACATATTTTCGCATGTGATCCTATGCAACAAACCAGATCGAGTGATTTATAAGATTATGGATTGTGGAAGTTATTGTTTTGATGGGACAAATCCGAATCGTGTCTACAGAAAGAGTGACACATGTTTGCCCAAATCTAATCTTTAATTTTCATGGATAATCCTCACCAGTCGATGATGCGCGCTCCCCACGAGCATCCGCAGAGGAATGTTCTAATTAAGAACGCGCAAGACTCTCTCTCTCTCTCTCTCTCTAGCAGGCCTACAAACACACACACTTGGAGTTTGCAGTTTACTTTGGGCACATCTTGAGGGATGAGGGAAGAACCCTGTGGGAGGGGAAAGGAAAAAAGTTAGATTAGACTAGACAAGGTCTAGTCACATAAACTTAGACCAGCAAACCAATTGCATCTTCTTCTTTTTTTTCCAGCAGGCATATTCTTAAGTGTTTCGACATCTCGGCCTCCTCTGACCCATCTCTACAGGGAGGTGAAATCCTCCACCCAGGTTTCAATAACCTCAGAATACAATCTGCTGTCAGACTTAACCTCCAGCAGATGGTAAAGCTCGAGCAGAAATGATTACATTTGAAACAAACAGGAGTTCCTCCGCTCTCGACTTCTTTTTAATTAACGGAGAGACGGATTAGTGCTCGGCTATCCGGGATCAGCCGTTCTTCAACAGAAGAATACAAATGTTTTTGGATAAATAATCCCCGGCGCATTTCACGGTGCCCGTCACATTAACATGCATTACACGAGCCCTTAAGCCCCGTTTCATCCGCCGGCTTATTGTCCACGGGGCGCGAGAGTGCCATTACTTTCACCACAAGCTCCATTTAAACTCACTCACGGTAACCTTGCAAAACCCCTGTCTGTCTCTGTTGAATACTTCAGTAAGAAAAGAGAGATAGACGAGAAGAAATGATGAGAGAGAAGGAGATGTCCTTTGTACATCTTACATCTATTGAGAATAAAAAACGCAGGGACTGAAAAAGATGAAATCACATTAACACAAGACACCAGAATGTAAAGTCTAGACTCATACACAATGCTGTTGCGAGATTTCACCCATTTCAGTCTAATATAAATAATACATGTAAAGATAAATCAATAACTGATAAATGAAGCTGTATAAATAGGCTGTCAGTAAAATATTTCAAAAATAAATTTGGAAAATGTAGGAAAGTAAAATATATCATTAAACATCTACTATTATCTTTATTATAATATTATCACTATTATCATCTATCTACTTATGATTCTTTGTTCTATCCGGACTTTCAAAAATGATCTTTGAGCTCCATCTGCTGTTCATCTCGGGGTGTTACAACAAAGAAGAGTGGAAATTACATCTAATTTGCTTTTTCAAATAAATGTGAAAATGGCAATATAATCATATTCGTATATGTCTTATATTTTAATTTCACGTATAGCCTATTTTATAAATTAAAAACTAAAAATGTAGACAAATGTTGTAAAAAATGCAAGAAGTGAAGCTATATTGAGATTTAAGCTTCATGCCGAGCCTTATAGCCTACCAAAATTATTACATATCACTGACTGACAAAGGAGCAAGATATCGTAGCATCAAACATGAAAACGTTGGACAGAGCCCGAGGTTCGATCTCCGGTCACCGATGTCTCAGCGACCATGAGAGAGTGATAAACAATCAGAAGTAACCACTGAGCTAAACCAACGCAAAAAATATATGACCGAACAAGTACTTAAACTAGAAGCACTGAAAACACGGAAGTCCAAAGCTTTAGTAACAGAAAATGAAACTACGAACAGAAGACGATGAGCCTATTACAATAAAACAACAACACCCACCGGTAATAACTCAGATGATTAGCTACCTTGTAAAACCTATCCAGGTTTTTATAAAACTTCTGTTTTAATATAATAGACGCGTACAGGGTGATTTATACGGTCCTAGTGCGCCATCTAATGGACATATGTGCATTTTACAGCTTTATAATACAGAAAACTGCATCAATAATAAATAAAGTGTAGAAAGTCTACAAATTTCAGTAGAAAAAAATATTCTGAAATATTATTACAATTTTACAATTTTAATATATTTTAAAATGTTATTTATTCCTGTGATGGTAAAGCTGAATTTTCAGCATTATTAGGCTACTCCAGTCTTCAGTGTCACATGATCTTTAAGAAATCATTCTAATATGCTAATATGCTAAACATATCTGATTATTATCAGTCTTGTGCTGCTTCATATTTTATGGGAAAAAAAATTTCCAGGGTTCTTTGATCAATATTATGGCTTTTAAAATGATATTTTTGTAAAATGTAAATGTATCAATGTAAACATTGTAACAGTGTAAAAGTCTTTTAGAGAAGAGAGAAAAGCTTGTGCAGCATTTAACACTTTCTATTTTTTATTTAATGCCAAGGCATTTATGCATTTTAAAGTGTGCTTCAAATATGCAAATAATTCCTGGGGCCACTGTATATCATAGTAATACAGTATCACCACCTAATACTGTATTTGCAAATCTAGAAAGGAAAGTTTATATTTAACTTGCTAATAATATATATCACTCTCCAAAAGAGGGCAGCAAAGACCACAGAATATCAGCAGAACCTGCAGACACAGAAGTTACTACAGATGTTGAGTTTTCTGTTAGCTGTTGTTTTTCCACACACCTATATGAAATAATTCTTCAGACAGCTGATGTGTTTGACAGTCTGTTGATTATCGGGTCTTTGAGAACGAGATAGGTTCCACACAGATTCGAGCTCTGTAAAAGAACATTAATACATGCTTTTATCCAAAGTGATTTGCTCTATATACAAGATATACATATATGTTTGCGTTCTCAGAGAGCCAAACCTGACCTTGGTGTTGCAAACATTATACTCTAAAACTTGAGCTACAGACACTTCCACAACCTCGAAGAAAATGTTACATTTTAAGCATCATTTTCTTTCCTTGAAGAAAAAAAGACATGTATCACGTATTAGTCAATAGTTGACAGTAACAGTATCGAGGCATACAGTAAGAATTTGATTATCTTTGAGTTTATATTAAGATCTCTCTTTTTATTGCAGAATTTAATATCTTGTTAAATTTGAGCACAATCTGAGTTTTACTGAAGAGAAACATAAGTAGGAGAGAGTAGAAAAAGTCTCCATTAAATCAAATTTCTGCATAGAAGAAACAACTGAGATATTAAAGAGATCTCATTTGTGATTTTTCTTTCCTTCGGGTACATGATCCAGAAAGTGGCCTGTCTGTGTGTGTGTGTGTGTGTGTGTGTGTGTTCAACCCCTGTAGGGTGATAACCTGTAATTACTGCACCAGATGTGAATGAGAAATGGCGAGAGACAGACTATAAAATATTGCAAAGATGGAAAGAGAAAGACTCTGTTCCAAAACCTACTGAGTTGTCTTGCTGTCTACTGCTACACAGGTGGTTTTAGCATGTTGCTAAATGAATGATACTCCAATAAGTATAAATATACACTATATTGCCAAAAGTATTGGGTCACCCCCTTCTAATGAACAGGTTTGACTACTATTTCTATGAGCACAAATCTTAATGTTTAAGCATATAATGATATTCTAGGGAATTGTGTGCTTCTAATTTTATATCAACAGTTTGGACCCTTTTCTATTCTAACATGACAGTGTCTCTGTGTATAAGGCAAGGTTCAAAAATAAATTATTGATTCAGTCAGTGTGGAAGAACCCAGCTGAACACCTCTGGTGTGACTTTATATGCAGACCTTGAGCCAAAAACTCATCACCAAACACCAGTGACTTGTATATGGGTACAGTCATTTTAGACACGTCCAAAACTGTTGCAACAGAGATGGAAATACAGTTTTTAAATACGTGAATTATGCTTCCATCTTTGTTGCCACAGTTTTGGATGTGCCTTCTTCTGTCCTAAAGAAGGGGGTGTCCCAATACTTTTGTCCATATAGTTATGTAGATAGAGCTCAGGGATTTGGAACCAAACCAAAGACTGGATGGGGAGGAAAAAGGGGGAAATACGCTTTATGAGAGTAAAAATTTAACAGCAAGACAAAGGTTAAAACAGAGAAAGAAAAAGAAAGAGCAAATGAATTCATGACAAACAGACAAAGAAAAGAGTGGAAATGGAAATGTTGGGTGTGGTGAGACGAGAGGTGTTTCTGTCTGGGAGAGGGGAAGATGGAAGAATAAAGACAGAGAGAAAGAAGAAGAAGAGAGTTTCTTACACATGTTATTCAGCTGTGTAAACGGGCGTAAGGCGGGTCTGGGGTCTCGGGTTGCCAGTGAAAAGGGCTCATATTTATAAGAGATTGGCAGCCCCGACACCTCTTACACACACGTTAATATTATTATTATTACTGAGCACTCAAAAATGGAAAATGGCAGCAACCTGAGAGGCCTGGAGAGGAGCGCATGTGTGTTCGTGAGAAAACGCATGTCTGTGAGAATATGTATACATAAAAGACAGAAAAAGAGAGGGATAGAAAGAGTCCCACTGGAAAAAAGGGGCAGAGAAAGAAAAAGAAAGGTTGCAGAAAGAGAAGTTTGGCACGAGGAGATGGATAGGGAGAACGTGTAACGTGATCTACTGAACATATTAGTGCTGTCAAAGAGGGGAACGAGAAAAAGAAGAAGCAGAAAAAGGGTGTCAGACACGAGCATGTATTCCAGGACAAGATTATAAAATTCCCGCAAAAACGGCATAGACATGTTGGAACAGATAGACAGATACACACGTATTGAGCAAAGTAAATTCTTAACAAGTGGGTGGGGCCACTCATATCAATGACAGATCTGTAATTTCCCTCAGGGTCATATTTAACCAATCACAGATCTGGTTACATAACCAGATCACAGGCCCGTCCAACGGTGTCACTGTCTGAATACTAGTCAAAGTTCACGAGGTCCAATGTAACATTCCCAGATTTCTTACGAACAGAAAAAAACGTGACCGGCACATCAGTGAGGCTTGTGCAGCACAGTTTGTGTGCTGTAATGAAATGCTGGCAATGTGCAGAAGAGAATACTAGTGCTTGCTGCATACTGTATACTGCGTTTGATTTGTTTAAATAATATTTTAAAACAGCATGCAGTATGCAATAATAAACAGCAGTATGATACATTAGGGTGGCCATATGCCCCTTTTTCCCAAGACATATCCTGGCCAGGATTTCTAAATGGCCTAAAATGGGTTTGTTTTTGTATTGTTTTCATGCATGCTGAAGCTACTGATTGAAAAGTAGTTTGCAGGAATTGCGCATAATCGACAGATCGTGGAGAAGGTGGGATCTATGAGAACGGTCGAAGCGATGCAAAAACATGTCCATATGATGTATGATGACTGAGAGCATGTCAATAGGAAAACAAAGCCAAAAAATTTGAAATCCTGGCCAGGATATGTATGTTTTCTTTGTTGGCACATGCAACATTAAATTGCATGGCTTCCAGGTAAAATCTGGAAAGCAAATACAGTCAGTTTGAATTTAAAATTTGTGTAAAGCTGCAGTGTGTGATACAGTGTTAAACTCCTCAGAAAGTCAAACTATTAGTAGTTAAACATACTGAAAGTGAAACTGAGGTGAGAAACTGCGAAATGAAACACTCCAGATTCATAATTGTTTTGTCTATGTAGTGCACTCTAATTGTATACTGCATATCTGGCCTATTGTAGCTGGTTATTTGGGTAATTCATGCACACAGAAAATACATGCACAGTATGCATAATGCATAATGTCATTCTGAACATACCTGTTAACAGACTCATGTGGTACCACTGCTTCCCTGAAGGAGGCAGCACTCTCTGGCGATCTCTTCGCTTGAAGTTGATTTGTATCATCAGCCTCTTGGTCCTCTTCATCCTCACCAGCACAGCACATTCACCAATGAGAAATTAACACAAGAGCTGATGAACAGAGAAAGGGAGATGAAGAGAGATGGGACAGTTATCTGACCTGCCTGTGTGTGTGTATTCCCTGGTGTGTTTGGGTGATAACAAACACAACAGACCTGTAGACTCACACACGGAGATTTAATGAGAGTAAAAGCTGGTGATTAATAAAGAACGTGGAATGAAAGTGCTGGAGTTTGATGAAGATGAGGCCAAAATGTGTGTTTTTACTTAGCTATACTTGAGGGGGAAATTAGTCGCCAGAATTTAGCTAAATCTGACAAAATCTCCCTTGTGCAGACATTCAGGAACATTTGGAAAAATTGGACTCACGATTCATTAATGAAATAAATGTTTCTTTTTTTTCCTCTCCCTCTCTCTCTGTATATGTAAATGTTTTCTTTTAGGATTAGTACTTGGTGTGTAGTCATTATAATTAGTTTTATTTAAAAACAAAGGAAGTCTACAATATATCCTCATTGATCTATGTAAATGTGGGCATCTGGAACATTTGTTTAAATGTGAGCGGCCTAGAAACTCAATAATCATGATTTAAGTTGCTGATGGATGCTGGTTTAGAATGTAACTGGTGGATGTTTCCATCTAGACCTGTTGGAAATTGAGTCTCAATGACGCAGTTGGTCTATGATCGGCCTAGAAAAGAAAGAGATGACAGACGGTTTCTACTGGAGGGAGTGACAACAATTACGGAAAAAAAGAAAAACAAACTGACCCAGGGGAAGACCAGTCCTGCTCCTTTTCTGCTGCGTAAACTCAACACGTAATCATTTTTTCTCTGAAACGAATTAATTAATAACAACCACAGGCCAACTATGAGGCAGAGAGTGAATTCTAAGTGGTGTTTGCTTTGAACAAACCTCTAACGCTGAGCATAAAAGTTGAATTGTGAGTTGTCCTGCATCGTTTGTGCTCCAGATGAATGATTCTTCAAATCATGTGTCTTAAGTAATCAGACACAACATTTTTACCTGCTGGACCATAAAACAAGCGAAAAAATCCCATTGAAGAAGAAAGCAGAGCCACATCTAGATTACAGATATTCACATGAGACAGTAAGAAACCATGTGGCAACTAATGAACACCCTAGCAATGCCCTGGAAAAAAAAACTAAATCACTTCAGTGAGTTTTATATAGAAAATTAAACATGTATTTATGCAAATGCATTTTTCAGAAAACAGAAAATGTCAAAACTTTCATTTCAAAGTGTATATCATTATTTTCTAAGCATGTGTTTATTTTTAGATATTAAGTCTTGTTTTCTGAGCAATTTATAAAAAATGAAGTGACTTTATGCTTAAACAACCCAATCATTACAGTGAGTTTTGTAGAGAAATGTAAAAATGTATTTATGTAATGTATGCAATTTCCAGTTTTCCCCTTTGAATTTAAGAATGTTTAGATATTTGTATCGGAAAACAAGACATGATTTCTACAAGACAATAATAAAATATGTTGCAACCACATAAGCAAAGCCCTGTCAACAACCCACAACATCATTGCAGTAAGTTTTGTACAGACAACATCACTCACATTCTCGTCAGAAAAAGTAAAAACCTAACTTTCTACTCAAATCTTATAGTTGCATTTCACTACGATTTTTCCCAACTCCTCTCTTTTTCACCTTTCCTCTTCTCTCTCTCTCAAAATCGCATGTTATGGCTAAATGCCCAATGAGTCACAACTCTGGTAAAACCATCAGAGGAAAGAAACAAAGGGGGAGCAGGAGAGAGAGAGAGAGGGCAGAGACCAGGGTTCATTCTCCACTTCCAGTCCAGTAGTTCATGTGTGCATGTCACTAGCGTTTAATCTTCAAAGAGCAGCGTGCACACACACACACACACACACACAGAGCCAAATAACATTAGAGTTCTGTATCACCAGTACATGCCCTACCCATCACTCCCTTCTGGTTGCCAGTGGAAACCACACAAACAATCCCTCTTGGGCAACAGCAGGAGTCAGCAGAGGATGCAAAGCTCTCTCTCTCTATTGTGTGCTAGATGGCATGCACATAAATATGCATGTGTGTGTGTGTGTGTGTGTTTGTTATTGTCTGGATTACATTTTAATTCTTACATTTATATGAAGTGTGTGTTTGGCCTCAAAAATGTGATGATGTCACATTCTCTGGCAGAGTTGAACACTTTGAAACTGTTTGAGTGCATGAGCGAGAGAAACCTTCAAAAACTGTGCAAAACGTCGTAATCTGACAATCAATTTGACAACATCAGGGATGTTAACAAAATGCTGAACAAAGAGCGCAGCTTCCAGCGAAGTGTGTGTTTATCTAACGCACATGCAGGGCCAGTGAGGGACCCACACACAGACAAATTACCATCGAATGACTTTCCAGTGTCCAGCAGGCCGTATCATTCAATCTATTTGTTTTTCCTTTCAATAAACTGAACCATCTGCCTTGATTTTAGCCATTAATAAACCATGAAAATCATATTGTTTGGATTTCTGTTCAAGTGTATACACATAATGATTATTGTCTCTTTTTGTCATCTTCAGTTGTTTTGGCTACACTGGACAAATTGTACATGGTCTATGCAATAAAATTATTAGACAATTAAAGTAGTGACTGTCTGTGCAAAAGTCAGAAGACTACCCCCCCCCCCACCCAACCCCAAACATTTCCTAGACGTGTTTTCATTGCAAAACTCAATTTATTTTGCCAGTTTTGTCATGTACAAGGTTACAATTAACTAAGTGCAAGCACATTTTCCCTCAGCAAGCAGACGAGAAGAAGAGGTTGTTTTCTCTCTTAAAACCTAATTAAGTGCCCCCTACGGCTCACTACTAAATATCTGCACCAGTTCAGAGGATATAAAGCTTCTTTTAAGATCACATTTACCAAAATCAATCCTAAACCTCTTCTTAAATGGATAGTTCACCTCAAAGTGAAAATGAATGTCCATGTTGACTGAAGTCTGGGGTCAGTAATGTTTTTGAAAAAGTTTCTTCTGCTCACTAAGGCTGCATTTATGTATAAAATATACCAGTAATATTGTGAAATATTATTACAACTTAAAATAACTGTTTTCTACTTTAATACATTGTAAAATGTAATTTACTTCTGTGATGCAAAGCTGAATTTTCAGCATCATTACTCCAGTCTTCAGTGTCACATGATCCTTCAGAATTTATTATAATATGCTTATTTGATACTCAAGAAACATTTCTTATTATTAACAGTTGTGCTGCTTCAGTTTTTTTTTTTTGTAGAAACCAACATACATTTTTCTTTGATGAATAGAAAGTTTTAAAAAACACTATTTATTTGAAAAATAAATATTTTGTAACATTATAAACCTCTTTAGTGTCACAATTTAATGCATCCTTTCCGAATAAAAGTATTACAAAAAAAAACAGCTTTTGAACAGTAGTGTACTTGAAAATCATATACACCTTTATCACACATTTATGGTGCTTTTTATCCTTTTTGAAGCTCAACAACCCTAGTTCCAATTCATTTTTGTTGTATGTAAAAGAGCAGACTGGGTTTCAAGCAACATAAGAGCGATTAAATAATGACACAATTTGCATTTTTGGTCAAACTACCCCTTTAATGTCACTTAACTCATTTGCTCTCTTAACCTTAAGAGTGACCCTAAACCCTTAGCTTGACCTCTGACCTCTCCATCCACCTCAGAGGGTGATTTGAGCGAAACTTCAAGCCTAAATAAACGATTTCTTGAAGCGCAGTACCCACGCGTTCACTCTCACACCCGGGAGGATGCAGCTCAGGATTCAGGCCTTCCCAGAAACTCAAGCAGAACTCCTCCAATACAAACACTCATCAATAAGTAGTCATATCGCATACTGGACGCACTGCGACAATTCGTAAGACCTCATCTACATGAGAACATTCCCTCCACGTCTGTCAGCGCGCATATGTGTGTGTGTGTGTGTGTGCGAGTGCGAACAAAGGCAAAGAGGGGTCGAAAAACAATTACGGTAAAAAATGACTAATATGTCACAGACGTGCTGAAGTACTTTTTTTCCCCTCTCTTCATTCGCTCTTTTTTATCCTTTCTTTTCAAAGTCACTATAATTACAAACAAAAGGGTTGATTTCATTCCAGCTCTAGGCATGATAATGGAGAATCTAGTGGGAATCGAAGATATGGACACACACATGCACTGATGCAAAGTGACGAGCGGTTTACACAACGCATGCACACATGCGCACACTGTAAACGTATGTGTCTTCTCGTGTACTTCTTCAAACACAGCTGCTCTTAGTTGGTGACAGAAGACAGTAAATCAATACACTTAGAATTTGACACGCATGCATGAGTCTTTTTGCAAGCAACAGCACAGGTGGTCGTACTGGGGTAAATTAAGCACTGCAAAGTACTGTCATTTTTCCATTACAAATATCTAAACAATCTTAAATCAAGATGCATTTACCTGAGAAGCACAATGGCTTAAGATATTAAGTTTTGTTTTCTGAAAATTTGGATCATCTGCAGTGAATGGGTGCCGTCAGAATGAGGGTTCCAATAGCTGATAAAAACAAGTTAATTGATGGACTGGAGTCATGTGGATTACTTGTTGATTTTTTTATCAGCTGTTTGGACTCTCATTCTGATGGCACCCATTCATCACAGAGGGTCCACTGCTGAGCAAGTGACAGTGCAGAATTACTCCAAATCTTTTGTGATGAAGAAACAAACTCATCTATATCTTGGATGGACTGATGGGCAACTATTTTTGGATGAACTCTTTTAAGTCATTTTCCTTCAAACTGTATCTTGACTTTAGAATGTTTATATGTTTTACTGGAAAACAAGACAAAATCATTATTTGCAGTGAGGCTTTGACAACTCATCTAGTGATAGAGGAGCAAATCCTGCTTGATCCAGCAGTTAAGGAGAACATTTGGTCAATTCAAACTAGCACACACACACCACAAACACACACAAGAGCACAGCATGCATCTGAATGTCATCATCGGTGCTGACGAGATGCCAAACAGTAATGACACCCAGATCACCTACACATGAGTGCCAAGTGTGTGTGTTTATGCCCCACATCACCCATGGATTAACCACACACGTGTTTGCATGCAGTATGGCTGCAACGAGACTAGAAGAGTTTGTCAGTGTGTTTGTTTAATGCACTGCCATGATTTGCAGGACTGATATATGTGTGTGTGTGTGTGTGTGTGTGTGTGTGTGCATGTTTATGTGGTTTATGAGGACACAAATTTGTATAATGACATGGGTATGACAGAGGTATTACAATCTGAAGGTGGTTTATGAGGACACTGCCTATGTCCCCATAATTCAAAAGGCTTAAAAACATACTAAATGGTGTTTTTTTGAAAATCTAAAAATGCACAAAGTCTCCTGTGAGGGCTAAGTTTAGGTGTAGGGTTGGTGTAGGGCTATAGCACACACAGTTTGTTCAGTATAAAAACCATTACGCCTATGGAGAGTCCCCATAAACCACAAAAATCAACATATGTATGTGTGTGTGTGTGTGTGTGTGTGTGTGTGTGTTTCAGACCAGAGATTAGAGCATCTGTTCTAAAGAGAGGAGCGGGTATTTTCATCTTTCTCTCGTCATATGCCCTGTCATCCCTCCATTTTCCATTTTTACACGCAGCTCCAGATGTTGAAGAACTGAAATATTAAATTACAGAAATTGGCTTGTTTCTGCACTTTTGGCTATATCAAAACAGCCCTTCCCTAATGCAGTCTCTCTGTAAGATGAATAACATACCTTAAGCAAGTATGCAGACACAGTCGTGAATGCCTTGCCAATGCATCGCAATTGTACATACTGTAAAAGGTTTCACTTTTTTTTTTTTTATAATACTTTTATTCAGCAATGATGCGTTAAATTGATCAACATTTTTGACATTTACATTGTTACAAAAGATTTCTATTTCAAATAAATGTTGTTCTTCTATTATTCAAAGGATCCTGAAAAATATAAATGTATCACAGTTTACTCAAAAATAATAAGCAGCACAACCATGCAACCATGATAAGCATAAGAGACTCAAAAACACTGCAGTGGCTCCACACCTCAGTACTAGAGACTCTTTCAAACGTCTCTGTGTCATTAAATGTGTTACTAGTCAAGTAGTTAGATAAGAACAGTTTAAATAACTTTAACTCGCTAGCTGACCTGAAAGAGAAAGATAAGTTAATGTTAATGCCTCAGTTAATGTCTGATGCTGCGATTGCAAAATGTACTACAAATTGCACAACATGTAACTGACACATTTCAGAACACAATGATGCCTGAAATTTAGCTAGAAATTGCATACCTACTGGATCAGATAAAAAAAAACGTAAATCGTCTCCCTCCATAATCGTCCAGACTGTTGGTTCTCCCTCTTTCTGGTTCTAGGTGTGTTCTGCTGCACGGCTGTTCTGGATTAATTTTGGATGATTGTGGAGACTCCTGAAGGTTCAGACATTTTCTGGGCCAGCTGCTCAGAAACATTACAAAAGACATTAGCTTACCCATAAATTAGGGCCCAGCCACATCAGCAGATTGTTAATTCACTTTGAGTTCCCTGTAACCAGGTGCAAAAACAAAAACAAGGGGCCTAAAACAGAGCCCTGTGGGACACCGAGGTGCTCACTTACAGAAGTCTACTGAGAGATGACTCAAACCTCTGAACATTCACACACAAACTCCCACATACACATATACACACACTACCTGCGGCCATTGTTAAAGAAAGAGATGTTTTCCTCACTTGGTAAAGCGTGTATATGGATTTATAAGGCAGTTCAGTGGTTTGTGTCCAAAACAGCATGATTAAACTGTGTGCATGTTTTTCTTGTATTCATATGTTTATGTCCACATTTGCAGTGAAGTGTGGAGACTTACGTGTGTCAGATGTATGTTTATGTGTATGCGTGTGGAACATGTGCAGTGACTGCGTATGTCTGTTATGTATATGTGATGAGTGTGTATGTGTGTGTGACTGATATGTGATGTGTATGTGTGTGTGTGTGTGTGTGTGTGAGCCCGTCTGCTCAGGGCATTGGTTGAATTGTTTCCACATGTGTCTTAATGCAGTTCTAGGCGCAATGGGTGGGGGAGAAAATGTGTGTGTGTGTGTGTGCGTGCGCGTGTGTGTGTGTGTTTTGAAAGGGGGGCATCAGGTTTCATAGCGCCACGAACCACATCTGGGCCTCCGTGAGCAGAGGTAAAGTTCCCACGACTAACCACACACAACACACACATGCATGGACGTATTGCATCAAAAGATGCAAAACATGATGTGCACACATGAAAACCACATGGCACAGGTTAACAAGTGAGCAAACACACATGCACCAGCATCATGCACATGATGTAACACATATCCAGCAGCGACAATCAAAAACACCTCTCACACACAAACACGCAGCACACACCCTGGTTCGCTGGCACGGCAGTTCTCTCTGCCATGGGCACGCGGGCGTTTCACTGGCATTAAACACATGGTAGGAAAATGTGAATGTATTCGGTAATCGCTCCTCTATTACACCCAGAGAGGGAGAAAAAGAGTTCTCCTACATCTCATTTACACAACAAACAGAGTAAAATGAGGGAGGAAAAAAAAGCAAAAAGAAGAGAAAAATTTAATAGGCTGCAGTTGGGCATGTCTGGACTGAGATTAAAGAGAGAAAGAGAGCAGCACAAGAAAGAGAACATGAGAGAGGGAGGAGAGGTGTGAGGTAGAGGGGAAATTAAGGATGGATGAACAGCGGCCTTAAAAACAATCTGGACACCTAACAGAATACACTTCAAAATGTCTTTGCATTACACAACAAAAAATTACAGCAAATGCCATTTAAGTTATAAAAAAATGCACAGGTACATTTTGCAATCCAAACTTTTGATAAAAAGACGTTTGGTGGTTTGAAATGATAAAACAGTTACAGTGTTGAACATGAAGCCAGCCAGTTTATTTGTGGTTAGTGGATGATGAATGTGATTCTCTACACCTGTTTGAACTTGAGAAGAACTGACTTTATATCAGGGTTGCCAACTTTACAAGCCCATCAAATTGATTGCCGGCCAATTTATTAAAACAAACAAGCAAACACCAACAACAATAATACTAATACTAATACTACTAATAATAACTCAAACTATATAACAATAAATACAAAAATAAAAATGACAATAAAATAAACAAATAGTATATAAATGCTACAATACAAACTGTATAACTTGTTTGTTCAGAGTTGTAAAGCAGAAGAGCAGCTTAAAAAACCTAAATTAAAGATAATAAAGACAAACAAAGGCTGTTAATAGGTCAGGATGCAGGAGCATTTTTTCCCACCAATTTGATGTTCAACAACAAATATTTGAACAAAATGTATATTTAAGTGCTCACTTCTCTGTTGCGATCTATCTTACATGCATGTGCCAGATGTTGGCAACTCTGTTCTTACATCCACTTGAAATCACAGGTGATGCAAAGACACTGAAATTTCAAACATGAAGAAAAATTAACTTTGTGAAAAGAAGAGATCATGCCATATATAGACAATGATATTATTTACATATAAGTGTAACTCAAGTGTCCCAATACATTTCGGGGCCACTGTTTGGTTGTGTGCATGCATGTGGTTAAATAAATCTGGTCAGGCAGAAACACAAATCACACACACACACACACACAAATAGATCCCAGATTTGTTTACAAGCACTTGACCGGATTTACAAAACTACTGTGTAACTGAAGAGCCGGTTCTAATTTACAATCAGATAAGCGCTTTACAAAGAGTGCGAGAGAAAGAGAGAGCAGATTGTTTAGTTACTGCAATTCATTAATGAGTTCAGAAACCTTTAACACACAGTGAGCCAGCAGTCAAACATACACACACACTCACTTGCGCAACAGACCAACAGAGTCCAGGAAAACATCATTTTTACCAAAACATGCACATAACTACACACACATGAGCAGCTGACTCAGCTTTGAGAAACTCAGACAATCTGAGAAACTAGATCTGGATCATAACAGCTCAGAACCTTCAGAACCAGATCTCACAAAACAAATTGAATGTTTTAAAACTGTTTTTTTCTGATCCCGTCTTATGATTGGTCGATCCAGCGTTCTATTGGTGACATCACTAGATCTAGTGTAAGTACAATCAATCAATCAATCAATCAATCAAATGTTTTAATGCAATAAAATGAATGTTTTATCGAAAATCTTAGGTCTTAGCATTTTATTTATGCAGTAATTTGGAATGCATTAGCTGTGAATCCTGTATGATCGGTTATTCAGAGAACCAGGGAGATTCTGTGTTCCTTGGAACAGGTTGGATGAAGTGTGGAGAACTGATGTGATGAAGAAAGAGATAAACATGAGAGAAAGAGAGGAAGGTGATGAAAATGAAAAGGGAGAAATCGAGGGGATGCAAATAAATATCAGTGGCCAAATGAAAGAATAATGAGAAACTGCAGAATGTAGCAATGAGAGAATGTGATGGAAAAAATAAGGTGAAAGGTGAAGACGAAGAGCGAGAGAGAGAAAGAGAAAGAGAGCAGGGACATTAGAGGGAGGAGATACGAAGCTTCTCAGATGTTTCTCCTAAGAAAAAGACCTCAGTAATCTTACACGCACCTCCTCAAATGATTTAAGAGATCTCAACAATGTTTTTACCACATTAAAGTCTGCAGTTAGCAGAGACCTCAGTACACTGCAAATTATGTTCTTACTCTGTATTTTCGTTTTATTTCCAGTACTAATATCCAAACATTCTTAAATCAAGATACATTTACTTGAGAAGCAAAATTACTTAAAATATTATGTCTTGTTTTCTGAACAAATGCATCAAAATAAAATGAAAATGGTATCAAAATGAAGTGAGTTTATGCATAAAACAAAAACTAATATCTGCCAGTGGTGTCTGAAAAATAAACCGAATTCAAAGAGAAAACAAAAATATTTTCCTGATCCCATTGGCAGATATTTTTTGAAGCCCATTTCCACCAAAAGAAAAATAAAATAAAAAGATAATAAAATAAAAAAAAAAATTATCTCACAATTTTGACTGATTTTCTCACAGTTCTGAGTTTATATCTCACAATTCTGATAATTTTTTTCAGAATTTCAGAAATGTTTAAATCTTGCAAACCCACCCCCCCCCCCCCCCCCCCCACTACCACCACCACAAAATAGTTATTTGTTCTTGCTTTAAGCCTAAAGTCTCTTAATTTTGATAAATGTTTCATTTAATTTTTGATACATTTTTCAGAAATCAAGACTTCATCTTATGTCTTTTTGCTTCTCATGTAAATATATTTTGATTTAAGAATGATTAGATATTTGTACTGGAAAATAAGAATACTAAGTAAAGAAAATAAATGTTGCATCCAACTTCCAAATACCTGCAGGGTCACTATCATCACTTTTTTAATGTATTTAAGTCAGCTGGTGTTTTGGTGGTTTTTGGATGTATGAAGTCAGTTCTTCTCAAGTTCACACAGGGGTAGAGAATAACATTCAATATTAACATGATCCACTAACCACAAACAAACAAAATGTAACAGTATTTGTCTTCATTTTGAATCTGTCTATGTGTATCATTGTTCACTTTTAAGCATGTGTCTCAAATTCCACAATTACTCCAGACACGGCAGCAGAAGAAAAGAGCAGGTGTGCAGGGAAAAAGAGAAATCTAGACTTCTCCCAAACTCACAGAGCTTGTAGTTTCTACTTTTCCATAAGCCTCAGCTGAAGGCAGAAAATTGCGTTGATGCTTTTAAGTTTTACTGTTATAATTTTGAGCAGTTATGGCATTAAGAATCACTTCAGGCTGCTAGATTTCTCTCCCTCTCTCTCTCAGACTGTGGTGGCGAACCATCAGCCAGAGAGAGACAAGTGCAGCTCTGTGGTGTGTGTGTCTGCCTCCTGTTTGGCAGAAATTGGCCGGGACAGTCACAATTACGCTGTGGCCGACCGAAGCATTTCCTGGGTAAGTGTGTGTGTGCTGGGATGCTTTGCTGTGGTGGCCTACATCACCATTAACTGCTTGCTTTACTGAAACACCAAAAACACAGCGCTGTCAGACCACATCCACATCAGCACAGAACATCGCCACAGCGTTTAACGCTTAAAGTCTCATTCTTATCGATATTTCAGCTACAAAAATGAGCTAAATGTTAGCTTTGCTCACAACGAGAACAACGACAAGACATTAGCTACTTGACAGACATATAATCTGCTACATTACACTTTATAGTTTAACACAAATTTGTAATTTTGTAATCATCTTCTCACCCCCATGTAGCTTATATAAACAAAAGGAGTGAGCAAAATGTCCAGGCTGCTGTTTTCCATTCAGTGTTGTTATTGTTAAGTAAAATAAAAAATAAAAGCTATTTTTTATTTAAACAAACAAATATTAGATGGACAAGTTAAACTAAATGAAATTTAGAAACGTTGCCTTGGCAACTAATTGAAAAGTACTAAAATTATCCATTGAAATAAAACTAAAACGAACACTTGTTAACGCTTATTTAATATATATATATATATATATATATATATATATATATATATTTTTTTTTTTTTTATTAACTTCACTTGGAGAGTAAATTAAAACTGAAATAAAAATAAATTGAAACTATTTAGAGATATTAAAAATCGTTGAAATTTTTTTTTTACTACAATTTAAAAAAATATATATAAAAAAGCTAATTCAATATTATTAAATATTATTCATATTATACTAATTAATAATTAACAAAAGTAATAAAAATACTAATATAGTTTAGTATATTATAATAATTTAATAAAGTAATTTTAAATAATTAATTTCCGTTAAATAATAAAAAATCTGTAAAAACCTTAATTTTGGGACTTCAAAGACTTCAGAACACATGGAAAATCTGCACTAGTCTGATGAACTAGTTTTGGCATTTTTATTGTTTTTTGGTGTTTTTCTTACAGGTTTATTTTGACGTTTGACAGCTGTAGTCACCATGTAATTTCAGCATGTGGAAAAGAGCAGCGTGAACATTCTGCTAACTGATTCCATTTGCGTCACATGTAAAAATAACTTCACTTTTCACTCTCATGTGCTATTAATCCACTTGTTTTCTTTTTGGGGGAACTATCCCTTTGAAAGAGGTTCAACTGGACTTCATTGCACTTGTTTGTATTTGCAACTGTATCTGAGTACCTGGTACAGCCAAACCGCATTCGCCCTCCTTCTGCATTTGGAAGATCAGAGACGTCTGCAGGTGAGATGGATGGATTGGTCGCGAAAACAGCTGCAGACAGGAACACCTGTCACCATGACACACACACCAGGGAAAAGAGGGAATTAGAAGAGGAATAAAATGTGTGTCTATGTGTGCATTGGTTTTGCTCCACTCCTAAGCAGCCTAATAGCTTCAATAAGACTGTGGTTTACACACACACACTTCTCACTGTTTTGCTTCTCCAGGAAAAAGAACCCCAAAAACAGCCATTTATTTACTTTCAGCTGCATGTCTGTGGTATCAACCATGCCAGAGTGAGAGACAGAGAGAGAGAGAGAGAGAGAGAGAGAGAGGCACTGAGGAGCAGACAGGTTTGCCAAATTCATTTTAAGATGATTTGTTCTGTTGTTGTTGATCTTTCATCATCGTTTTGGAGACTTGATTGTTAAAGGATTCGTACGATGAGAAATTTTCCTTTATTGGCAGATGCTTTTATCCAAAGTGACTGAAGGTAAACCTTATAGATTAAATCGTTGGAGGTCACAGAGTGGCTATGCTGTTGCTCACTAACAGACTCTCAAATTCTGTTGCAATATCCAAATGTATCATCGCCAGCTCTCACTGAAAATAAATTATAAACGGTCACAGGGTATCTGCACAAAACAGCCTGTTTAACTCTAAACAGTGTTATTTATTATCATTGAAATACTAATACATTTTTAATAAGATTTTTAAATTATACTTTATTTTCTTCTCTATATTTTGTGTTCATTTTAATTGTGGTTAAATTTTTAGAAATGTTGTTGTTTGTTTCTTAAATGTCCGTTTTCTTTATTTAATTCTTTATACATTTCTGTATAGCTTTATTTTTATTATGTTGTATTTTAATTCATTTTACTTTTAGTATTTAAACTTTTTTGTAATTAGTTGCCAACATTTCTTGTTTTCATAAAAATTTTTACGTTTTAAGCTTTTTCATCTAAAGTGTATATTTTATTTGATTTAAGCTTTATTTAAATTACAAAAACTGTTTTTAATAGTTTTTATTTTAGCTGCGCTCAACATTTCGCTGGTTATAAACCTGTTTGGTGACCACCATTAATGTGCTTACATGTATTTTATGTTTGTTTGCATGCATAACTCCGCCTCCTATCACCTGATCCCCCGGAGACAGACGTTACCTCGGTTACCTGCTCCCTCATTACTGTCTCTCTCAGATTTCTCCTCTCGCTCCCTCCCTTCTTCTCCTCCACTAATCTATTCCAGAGAATTCTGTGATCACATGGAAAAAACATAGCAAGTGCACATATTTCTTCTGAAGCCAAGAGAGAGAAAAAAAAAACCTAGGGGAGGAGAAAGAAAAAGAGGGGGAGAAAAAATAGAGAAAGAGAAGGAGGGGTAAATAGTTTATTCAGTCTGGGCATAGAGCCCTTTGTTGTGGTGGAGACCTGTCTTTTATTAGCAGCCTGTGCTGTCTTCAAAGACTGGAAAGACGAATGACAAGCCAAGGGTGAAGGAATACACAAGCCCACGAAAGAGAAGGGTTATGGAAGGGAGTACTAGTCATATGTGTTGGTGTTTAACTAGGGAACACGCTTCAAACTAGTCAGCAGGGAGAGAGCAAGCTGCAGGTGGTTTTTGGACTGAAGAAAAGAAAGAAAGAAAGAAAGAAAGAAAGAAAGAAAGAAAGAAAGAAAGAAAGAAAGAAACCTTAATTAGTCAAATCATAACATCAAATGTAAGTATAATATGTGCAAATCAAAGCATCCTGCTTCCAAAAAAGATGACCAATCAGCAAATTGGCCGTAAGGAATGACATCATCACAGCTGCACCCCAAAAACGCAGTGTGTGTGTGTGTGTGTGTGTGCATGTTTATGTGGTTTATGAGGACACAAATTTGTATAATGACATGGGTATGACAGAGGTATTACAATATGAAGGTGGTTTATGAGGACACTGCCTATGTCCCCGTAATTCAAAAGGCTTAAAAAACATACTAAATGGTGTTTTTTTGAAAATCTAAAAATGCACAAAGTCTCCTGTGAGTCTCCCATAAACCACAAAAACCAACATGTGTGTGTGTGTGTGTGCGCGTGTGTGTGTAACAACTAAAAATGAAAGGTAAAGAATAAACCAGAACATGTAACTGGGGCTTTAAGTCAACATAAAACTTTGTTCACAATCCATTTTACTTCTGTAATGTGAGATATTTCTGATGTAAACAGGATTTTCAACCAGACAAAATTTAGGACTTTTGAATAACATGCACTCTTGTTTACATCACTTGCTCACAAATGGATCCTCTGCAGTGATTGGGTGCCGCCAGAGAGTCCAAACAGCTGATAAAACATCACAACAATCTACAAGTAATCCACAAGGCTCCAGTCCATTAATGTCTTGTGAAGTGAAAAGCTGTGTGTTCTTCTAGAGAATCCTAAAATTCTTCCAGAGAATCCATAATCCATAATATTGCTTCCTTCAGTGAAAAAGTCATCCTGTCTGAATTAAGAGAGAAATATGCACAGATCAAATACTGTTTACAAGCCAAAACCCTTCTAAACAAATATGTGGTTGGATTTAGCTGTGACAGGACAACTGGGGACAGACTTTTTCACTGGAGGAACCGTTATTACGGACTCATATATATATTTCTTTTATTAAAAAACACCTTAAAGGGATAGTTCACCAAAAAATGCTAATTCTGTCATCATTTACTCACCCTCATGTAGTTCCAAACCTGTATGAATGTCTTTGTTCTGCTGAACACAAAGGAAGTTATTCTGAAGAATGTGGGAAACAGAGCAGTTCTGGGGCACCATTGACTTCCATAGTATTTCTTTTTCCTACTATGGAAGTCAATGGTGCCCCAAAACAGCCTGGTTACAAACTTTCTTCAAAATATCTTCCTTTGTGTTCCACAGAACAAAGAAATTCATACAGGTTTGGAAATTATTTTCATTTTTGTGTGAACTATGCCTTTAATGATGGATTTGTTTTTTACAAGACATTCATTTATGGACTGGAGTCATGTGGACTACTTGTGGATTATTGTATTGTTTTTATCAGCTGTTTGGACTGTCATTCTGGATCAACTGCAGTGAATGGGTGCCGTCAGAATGAGGGTTCAAATAGCTGAAAAAACACATTAATTGATGGACTGGAGTCGTGTGGATTACATGTTGATTTATTTTATTTTTTTAATCTTTCAGCTGTTTGGACTCTCATTCTGACGGCACCCATTCACTGCAGAGGATCCACTGGTGAGCAAGTGATGTAATGCTACATTTCTTCAAATCTTTCCCCGTGAAGAATCAAACTCATCTACATCTTGGATGGCTGAGGGTGAGTACATTCTCAGCTAATTTTCATTTTTGGGTGAACTACTCCTTTAAGAAAGCAAACAGAGTCGATTTTAATGTCATGTTGACTTTAAGAACATTTATATGCAGCAAAACATCAGCGCAGTGACAAAAATCTGCATTTTCTCCAATGTGCCGCTAAACTTACTGTGACTGTACTGGCACTGGTACACAGAAAAACAGCACAGTTTTCATCAGACATCAGTGATTCTAATAAACAGTATCATCTGCTCTCGCAGCACAGAACAGCCAAACCAGCAGCATGGAGTGCTCTCAAAACCAACTCTTCGTGCGTGTGTATGTGTGTGTTGGGTGTGAAAAGATTTTCCACCTTTTTTGGTCATCCAAGCAGGAAAATTTTGGTCATAAACAACATACAGCTTTGAAAACTGACATGTGTAGAGTCGAAGACTGTTAAAGAGCTAAACCAACTGACAACACACACATCTGCAGCATGCATTTGATCACGAATGAGTTCTCTTTAATACCTCAATAGTTGCTCCTAAACAGCAATGAGTTTAAATGGAGATCATAGGAAGAAATGTCCTGCTTCTCAGATGTTTCTCCTAAGAAAAAACTCCTGATAACTGACTTTGACTTTGCATCTATTTAGAGGAATTTAAAGTTAGTATTCACATTGAGCTATGAAAGTCCAATATCCAAGCAGGGAAGTGTTCTTCTGGACAGTGTTTTTCTGTTCAGAATGAACCACAAATGTATCAGATCAGTTGATGGCAAACTACTGCACAGAAAGAGATAACACACACACACACTTCTGCTTCTAAAAACCCCATCATAGATCAAACCCTGATCACAAACAGACCCTCAGATAGAGATGCAGCCTTTCTCACGCATGCAACTATGACGCAACTGTGATCTACTACTCAAATAAAACCACAGCACACGCCAAACATACAGCAGGTCTGAAGCCAGCACACGCCGGCCCTGAGGCCAAGAACTTGTATGTGTGTGTGTGTACGCTTTAACATAAAGATACTGCAACATATCTACAGTATAAACACCACAGCATTTTCTGTATCAGTAAAATACTGACAATCTATCAGAACACTACAAACTACAAATGCAACCTTAATGTTAACGAAACTACTCCTGCTGTTAATGAATCAAGAACTCATTATTAAAACTGACCCTGTTTACTTTATTGCTTCATCTTCCTCATTTTGTCGTGAAGCCAATATGTAGATGAGTTTGTTTCTTTATGGGAAAGGATTTGGAGAAATTTGGCATTATATCACTTGTTCATCAATGGATCCTATGCAGTGAATGGGTGCAACATATGAACGTCCAACGGGTGTCAAGCCCATATTCCTTACCAGTAGCTACAGTGAACAAAGTAATATCAAAAATGGCGACGTCCATAAAACTGAAAAGTCTTATCATTTGACATGACATGAGTCCAATCAAGCCGCGAGTTCACCAGTCAAATCTTCATTAACCGACAGTAGCTTTAATATTTTGGTGGAGAGGGGAGCATTTGGACGTTTTTACAGAAAAACCACATATGAAAACCTGCAACACACGATAGGCATGCATTTGTGCAGTAGAGCGGCTGCTGTGTGAATGTGGCCAATGATTTGGCCAAGGATTTGTTTATTGTGAAATATGCTAATTGTAATTGAATGTTGTTATAGTAATCAACATTATTGTAAATTTTATGGTAATGACAAGAACAGATTTGAAAGAAAAGCCATTACAATTGGAGCACAAGAAGATGCTCTGAAGAAAACTATTTTAACACTATGTCAGACTAACGTTAATTTCAAATGTAAAACAGCTGTTTTAACTTTAGCAAAGAAGTGCATCTTCTGATCTGACTTTAAACAGGATCCTCATGCAACCAGAAAACTGCTCACATACTTTGTGTCAGGCTGATCCAGAAACATTGGTTCAGAATGTGTGCTGGTTGGCTTTGAGGCTAGACCTGGCAAACAAATATTCTGTATTCGTGTGAAGCTTCTGGGCTGAATTATCCTTGTTATTACAGTAAAGAAGAACAATGATATTTGACCTATGACCTCAGCACTGACTCACTCCTGAATGTCAGGCGAGTGCACCAGCTGACAGACTGCAGGAAAAACACATTTATTTTGCCATTTAAAAGAGGACTAACTATACTATAAACTTATAAAAATATATACTTATAAAAATATAAACTAACCCAAAACCTTAAAGGAATCTTTACATTTGCATTTGATCATTTATATATATATATATATATATATATATATATATATATACATACACAATCCATGCACCCCCTATAAACCCCCCATCCAACATCCAACCCCTACCACATACACACACTCATAAGAAGTTTTCAGCACCTCATTTCTCAACACTCAGATTATTCCCTAACGTGTTTAAAAAAGTTCTCTGTCTGCGTTTAATTTTCTATTTCTCTTTCAGTGTCTCATTCCCGCATATTGTTCCAGAATTCTGTCATATTCCTTATATCTGTATAGTTCTATAGGGTTCTGATGGTATTCCAGAACTCTCTCACCGTTCCTTTTTGTCACTTTCTAATATTCTGCCACATTCCAGACGACGGTCGGCCTCCATATCGCTGTCACATTTTATATTCCCAATGCACTCTAAACACAATGTGACAAACTTTGCGGGAAAGTCTGTGTATGTGGAGAAACCCTATCAGTGACACTAAAGAAGAGAAAGTGATGGAGGAGGTGTCATCGGATTCGCACTTGTTTTTTCTCACCATTTCTTTTTTACTTTCTGAGGGAGAGGGAGTGGAGAGAGAGAGAGAGAGAGAAACAGATGGATAAATGTGCCAGAATCATTTTGGAGACTTTGATCTTGAACATCAATACTACTGATTCTGAAGTTGTATCGAGGGGATCAATCCCCACATAATAATATCAGTACCGCTTTTTAAGTGATTTTATAACTTGATAGTTTACCCAAATAGTGAAATAGTTAAAATCGTTTCATATACTTACCTTAATGTTGTTCCAAACCTGGGGTGCGTTCCCCAAAAATAACTATGGTCGCAAGTTCCGTCGTTACCAATAGAGTTCAATGGAACTAATGACCATAGCTAGCTAACGATGCTTTTGGGAAATGCACCCCTGTATGACTTTCTGTTGAACACAAAAGAAGATATTCTGAAAAATGTCCAAACAACATTGGACCCCATTCATGTTTGCTGTATGGAAAATAAAATAAAATAAAATAAAGACATTTTTAGATATATGCAAGAAAATCTGACATCATAATTAATAATATTCATAATCATAATTAATAATAATAATGTTCTGTAATTAATCCTAATATAAAATGTTGTAATCATAAGTTTTTAATGTAGAAACAACATAAAGACACATTTAAAATATCTGTTTAACGGTATCTTTTTTCTAAGTACTATGAAAACCAGTATCATGTATACCAATACTGATATTGATGCCTCTAGATTTAATTAATTTATTATTTATTATTTTTTATAAATTTCTTGGGTTAAAATGAGTAACTCCAGCCATGTAACATTACAGAAAAAAATGTGGCATCATTTTGTACTGTTACACAAAACAAATAAAAAAAAATTTTTGGAGGTACTTGGTATTGAGTTCAGGTGAAATCGGAGTTGACAAAGGGCCATGTGCTGCTGGGGGGTCTGGGGGCATCATGGCCCAGACCGGGCCACACCGCACGGGGTAAGAGGGAGCTCGCGGCAGCACCTCCAGATGGAACGCGTTATAGAGCTAATTTAATGAAATGCAGACGGACATCATGCTTCACGCCCGGCTATTCTAATGCTGCTTAATTTGTTGTAGTATTTGTTGGACAAATGAGAGCTCTCAGACCTCTGGGGGCAGGGGTAAAGATTCAAAGGTCACGGGGTGGAACGTGGAGACACGTCTAAAGCCCTGGGTTATGAGTGGGATCAGGAACATGTTTAAAAAACACACACTGAGAATTCTGCTTGATCCAATTTCAGAGTCTTGACAAGCATCGTACGGTACTTTAGATCGGTAGAGAATTGCGTCAGCAAGCAGAAAGACAGACTGAAAGAGATCCACGGTAAAGCCCCTATAATCTGTGGAGTGGTAAGTGATTGTGGAAGAGCCAGTGAAAAGCACACGTGTCATGAGCAAACAGGCACACACGTTTACTTAGTCTAAATGGGGACATTACATAGACTTTCTTTGTTTTTATATACAGCTTGGTAAAAATGTTATAGCCCAACCTTACTCTTACCATCTTTCTTATGGGTACAAATTTGTCCTCAAAATACACATACACACACACACACATACACACACGCACGCGCACATATTCACACATATATACATACATAAATACATATATATATATATATATATATATATATATATATATATATATATAAATATATATATACATACACAAACACACACACACACACACACACACATATATACACATACATACAGTACATACATACATATATATATATATATATATATATATATATACACACACACGCAAACATACACACGTTTGTTTTTGTGAAAAGTGGGGACATCCCATAGGCGTAATGGTTTTTATACTGTACAAACTGTATGTGCTATTGCCCTACACCAACCCTACACCTAAGCTTAGCCCTCACAGGAGACTGTGCATTTCTACTCTCCCCCCCAATAAAACCTCACTCTGTGTGATTTATAAGCGTTTTGAAAAGTGGGGACATGGGTCAATGTCCTGAAAAGTCACCTTCACCTTCACCTTGTAATACCTGTGTCATTATACAAATTTATTTATTATCCTCATTTGTCACAAAAACGCGCACATACACACACACATATATATATATATATATATATAGCCAATTATAATGACTAAAGACAAAAGACAAAAGCCATTGCTGACCAAAAAGAACACAAAGGCTCGTCTCACATTTGCCAAGGAAGGAAGGTGTGTGTCCCGTTACATCTGACGTAAAACCAACACAGCATTTCATAAAAAGAACATCATACCAACAGTCAAACATGGTGGTGGTAGTGGGATGGTCTGAGGCTGCTTTGCAGCTTCAAGACCTGGATGATTTGCCATAATTGATGGAACCATGAATTCTGCACTCTATCAGAAAATCCTGAAGTAGAATGTCCAGCCGTCAGATTGTGACCTCAAGCTGAAGCGCACTTGGGTTATGCAGCAGGGCAATGATCCCAAACACACCAGCAAGTCAAAAGTCCAGACTTAAATCCGATTGAGATGCTGTGGCTATCACGAATCTGGTCTGTGGACTTCTGTTTACTCACCACCAGAGGTCACTCCTCCATCACATTGACTCTTGCACCACACTACTGTTGCACTTCACCCACGAACTACAATTCCCATAATCCATTGCACTGACGACACATATACAGCTGATTGCACTAATCACCTCACACCTGAGAATTATCACACAACCACACACCCTACTTAAACCATGGAATTCCTCTTCCTCTCTGCCGAGTATTGTTCTGCATATAGCACTCCCCTAGTGTTTAGCTGCCTTACCGACCCATTCTGTGTTTTTATGTTTTTGTTCCAGTATTGTTCTGCATTTATAACTCTCCTAGTTTTAGCTGTGATACGGAACCCTCTTTGTTGTCTTAGTCTTGCCTTGTGTGTTTTCTAGTGTTTCGATTCTTGCCCGTGTTTCCTGGATTAACCCTTTGCCTTGCCGTTCGAACTCCGTTTGCACCTCTCTTGGACCACTGCTCGTTTACCTGGATTATCTCTCTGCCTCACCCTGTTGGATATTGTTCGCCGATCAAAGACCCACGCTTGTTCTAGGAATACTCTTGTGTCTTGCCCGTGCCATACCTGTTCGTTGTTGTTTGATAATCCTGCCTGTTATTTGACTGTTTATTAATAAAAGCTTGCACATGGATCCTCACGTCTCACGTCTCGTTCGCCCCGTTACAGTGGCATTACCTTAAACAGTCCATTCATGTTTGAAAACTCTCCAATGTGGCTGAATTAAAACAATTCTGTGAAGAAGAGTGTGCCAAAATTTCTCGACAGCGATATGAAAGACTCATTGCCAGTTATCCCAAACGTTTGATTGCAGTTGTTGCTGCAAAGGGTGGTACGACCAGTTATTAGATTTAGCGGGTAATTACTTTTTCCATGTAGCGCTAGGCAAGTTTGAACAGCTTTTTTCCCTTAATAAATGAAACCATTATTTCAAAACTGCATTTTGTATTTTCTCAGGTTATCTTTGTGTAATATTAAAATTAGCTTGATGATCTGAATCATTCAAGTGTGAAAAATATGTGTGAAAACATCCAAAATAAAAGTTTTTGTTTACATAATATATGTGTGTACTGTGTATATTTATTATGTATATATAAAGACACACATACAGTTTATATTTGGAAAATATTTACATGTATTTACATGCATAAATTTGTATTCATATAATTTATATTATATATAAATATGTTTAATATATAAACAGCATATTTTTCTGAAATATATACATTTGTGTGTGTGTGCTTGCGTGCGTGTGTGTGTGTGTGTGTGTGTGTGTGTGTATACAATGCTCAAAAAAAAGGAACACTTTTTAATCAGAGTATAGCATCAAGTCAGTTAAACTCCTGGGATATTGATCTGGTCAGTTAAGTAGCAGAGGGGGTTGTTAATCAGTTTCAGCTGATTTAGTGTTAATGAAACAACAGGTGCACTAGATGGGCAACAATGAGACGACCTCCAAAACAGGAATGATTTTACAGGTGGAGGCCACTGACATTTTTTCCCTACTCATCTTTTCTGAGTGTTTTTCACTAGTTTCACATTTGGCTAGGGTTAGTGTCACTACTGGTAGCATGAGGCAATACCTGGACCCTACAGAAGTTGCACAGGCAGTCCAACTCCTCCAGGAAGGCACATCAATACACTCCATTGCCAGAAGTTTCGCTGTGTGTCCCAGCACAATCTCAAGAGCATGGAGGAGATTCCAGGAGACAGGCAGTTACTCTAGGAGAGCTGGACAGAGCCGTAGAAGGTCCTTAACCCATCAGCAGGACGAGTATCTGCTCCTTTGTGCAAGGAGGAACAGGATGAGGACTGCCAAAGCCCTACAAAATGACCTCTAGTGTGAATGTCTCTGACCAAACAATCAGAAACAGACTTCATGAGGCTGGCCTGACATCCTCTACTGGGCCCTGTGCTCACTGCCTGGCACCGTGGTGCTTGACTGGCATTTGCCATTGAACACCAGAGTTGGCAGGTCCGCCACTGGCGCCCTGTGCTTTTCACATATGAGAGCAGGTTCACCCTGATCACATGTGACAGACGTTAAAGGGTCTGGAGAAGCAGTGGAGAACGTTATGCTGCACGTAACATCGTTCAGCATGACCGGTTTGGTGGTGGGTCAGTGATGGGGAGGCATATCCATGGAGGGACACACAGACCTCTACAGGCTAGACAATGGCACACTGATTGTCATTAGGTATTGGGATGAAATCCTTGGACCCATTGTCAGACCCTACGCTGGTGCAGTGGGTCTTGGGTTCCTTCTGGTGCACGACAATGCCGGCCTCATGTGGCGAGAGTATGCAGGCAGTTCCTGGAGTATAAAGGAATTGATATCATTGAATAGCCCCCATGCTTGCCTGACCTAAATCCAAAAAACACCTCTGGGACATTATGTTTTGGTCCATCCGACGCTGCCAGGTTGCACCTCAGACTGTCCAGGAGCTCAGTGATGCCCTGGTCCAAATCTGGGAGGAAATACCCTAGGACACCATCCATTGTCTCATTAGGAGCATGCCCCAACCTTGTCAGGCATGCATACAAGTACGTGGGGGGTCATACAAACTACTGAGTACCATTTTGAGTTACTGCAATGAAATTTCAGCAAAATGGACTATAGCCTGCTGCATCATTTTTTCATTTTGATTTTTGGGGTGTCTTTGAATTCAGCCCTCTGTAGGTTGATCATTTTCATTTCCATCAAACAATGTGCCATCCTTTCATTCCTAACACATTAGACAGTCCATATTGGTATAGATATCCAGCATGATATTTTTCCCCATTGAGATCGGATGCGTTTTCAAAGTGTTCCTTTAATTTTTTTGAGCAGTGTATTTATATATATAATATATATATATATATATATATATATATATATATGTGTGTGTATATGTATATATATATATATATATATATATATATTACAACGATTTAATCATCATACTCATGTGACACTTTAGACTGAAGTAATGGCTGCTGAAAATTAACAAAAAGAAAGGAACAGGATTTAAAGAGGCTGTAAAAGTCTAACACTCATTCTTAAGTCAAACCATAATGAAGTACAACTCAAATAGGTCTAGCTATGTAAGATCAATTTCAAATGTCACTGCATCCCAAAACATGTCAGAACACAATACTCAACAAGGGGCATTGTAGTAGATGTAGAGTAAACCGTCTTGTGAAGGAAATGTTTACTTAATCATAACTAACATTTGTATGCTTTTGAGAACAAAATGTACCAACACTTTAGCCAAAGTTAGTTAGTGTATTGCATAACAACCCATGACTTGAGTAACAAGTTTGCAAGTTAGTAGAACACTAAAGATCTCTCGGATTTACTACTGTAGTCCCAAGTAGTAGCGTTCAAAAGGGATGAGACGTCGTTCGACTCTACAGGGTGTCGCTAAAGAGTACAATTTTGCAAGTGTTGCCAGAGATGCTGCAAGTAGACTTAACTCAGGTGCGTAGGGGAATTTCTACCACAGTCTTCTACTATAGTTGAGCAAGTCAATGTTAGTTCCACTGTTGACTTGTTGGCTACCTGCAATGACCACGCATCTGGTTTAATTACAGACATCTAATAGAAACTCTATCAGCCCCTTGAGTACTGAGATTTGTTAACGCCGCAGTAACACGTTAAGCACCTCATGCCTGCAACGCATTGGTCAAGTGTCATGTCTGTGAGTTTGTTTCTGGCCTCATTCTCCCTGGTGATTATAAGGTGCTTTATTGACGTGACTAATGAAGGAAGCCGTAGCCAAGAGTAATTACACAGCACATTAAAGACTTTCATAAACAGTACAGTGACTCCTCTGCAAAGCAGCAAAATGATGGAGAGGAGAGGAAAAAAACCAAGGTGAAAAAAGGAGGAATAAGGTTAGAACCTGACAGACGAAGAGGGAAGCAAAAAAAGGTGAGGAAGAGAAAAAAAAAGACATCCAGATAATTCAGAATCCAACACAAACCACATCTGCTCTCGCCATCAGCAAGGTCTGAAAACCTGACCTCATATTCCAAATATACACAATCATACCATACACCTTACACACACACACCTGCAACACATGCCATCACAATCCACACACACACATGCATCCGTCTCATAATAAACACACAGAGCATATATCAGGACAATCTGGAACACGTTGACAATACACACACAAACACACACACTCGGGGTCATGCAGAGGAGACGACGTCTGCTCCTGGTCCACTGGCATTGGAACGATGTGAAAAGTGTGAGAGAACATGTTATAAATCTTTTCAGCTTGGCTCTTAATTAGGTGACGTAATTGATTTGCTGACAGGCAGGTAAGTGGCTGTTCATTATGGTAGGATTACCGCTTTCTCATTTGTTCAGTTCATTACCGATGCCTTCGGTTTCTGTCTGCACTGAAAGGTGCTGTCAGCTGTTTTGTAAACTTCTGATAGATTTAGCACAGAAGAGAAGTCTGAGGCAAAAAGAAGAGAAAACAGTCCCCCTTTATGCATGGAATTAACATGCATTTTGCATCTGGATAGTATCTAGATATTTTTAGCCTTTTATTGAAATTGAATTGCATGTTCAGAGTGATCTAATAGGGATCTGATAGCAGTTATCATGCAAAATTCAAAACTTAAAGACCACCAAATGCATTTTTCGTGATCATGTTGCACCATCTATGTGCAAATCACAACTTTTTTTTTTTTTAACATAAAGGGGCACTAAGTTACAACTATATAATTTCACAAGTTAACTATATAATTTCCATTGCACCATTAAACTTAGTTGATAAATAGCTATGTATAAAAATAAATATTTTTACAAGCCTCCGACCTGGAGTAATGATTGGAATAAAATAACAGATTGATTTGTATCAATAAGCCTTTGCTTTTCCTGTCAGACTTAAATGATGATGTTGATATTTACACTTTTTTTAACAGTGAAAACATTACGTGAATAAATTACTATGTTAGTGCCTCTGTGTGCATCGGTCCGTGTTGTGCATGTCAAATAAAAACAATCATAATAAACGTAATTTCCTATGTTTTCGTATCAGTATTTATTTATTGTTCCTTAATGATTTTAAATAGTGTCCAACTTTTATTTACATATAGAAATACCTATTATGTTATTCATGATTAAGTTGCATCATATTTCAATGAAAATGTAATTTTACTGTCAATTCCGTGAGGCAAAAGAATTTGGAATCGAGAATTATCTGAGATTCACAGAATTTCAGCACAACTACTCACGTATTTGAAAGCTACAATTGGATCATTGAGGATAAACATCATATTATGTGACTACACATTACTTGAATTATAGTTTATGACCTACAGCACTAGCTTCGAACAATGCTGCTAAAAACAAATGATGCAACCGAATAAAGTACAGAGTTAGCTACACACTACCTAGTAGTTTCTAAGTCTCTGGTTCCGACTTGCATTCCAATTCAAGAAACAACTTACGAACTTTAACATGGTAAAGTGCAATCTGGTTGTGATCCAATAACTTAAAAAAATGCATGTTAATGCCAGGTGTATACAAGATATGTCAAGTAGTAGGGATGTTTTATGCATGCTACTGCAAAAAAAGAGCATCTTTATGTCTTTGAATCACAGTTAAGCAAATCAAACCCTTTAAAATATAATGATTATTTCCCAAAATATTAGGGGTGAACATATAAACTTATAAAAGTATTACAATGGATGCTATGGCCTGCTTGTGTCATTCATTAATCCCACCCCAGGCATTGCCAATGAAATGGCAGAGAGCTTAAAAATTCAATAAACTATTTGAGTACTCATATGGTATGCATGATTTCCAGGATATGATCTCCTTCCCCGAATGCATCGCCGGGAAAGAAGCAATTGCACGAAACATGAGTTTCTCCGTTCCAGCAGAGGACAAATGCTTCCATTTCAGCTGTGGCAGGGCAAGACGATGATGTAAGTTTGCTGTTTCTGTCGGCGGACACATGTCAGAGTCAGTCAGCCATTCAAAAACAATACCTGCTGCTAATTATACAATTACCTGTTAACCATCTCCGCCTGTGCTTTTCCTGCGAGTCGAGGAGAACGAGTTCCAGGATCTGGGCCCTGCAGCCCCCTGTGTACTGACCCCAAAATCCCTCCAACAAACACCAACAACCGCTGAGCTCCTGGGCCTCAGTGCCATACCTGTTAGTAATTGTTGGCAGCGTTTGCTGTGTTCTCCTCCATTTAGACATGTTCATTTGGCTTGTCACTCCGTTTTCTAAAGCCAACGGCAAACATTAGAACTCTTGTGTTTGCTGGGGAATGTTGGCTCTCCGTGCCAGGAACTTCAGGAATAAATTTATTCCAGTTGCTGGTATTTGCGACGAAAAGACGTTTGCACTTGCTAACGGAGCTTTGTGAATTAAACTCATAGCTGACATTCATTGGGCCTGGCAGCACAAGTAAGCCAGTACCTGCAAGGACACACTGCTCCTGTCAGATTTGCGCCAACGTCCAAAAGCTTTGCCGATTGGGTCGTTGGTTGCATTGAACTAGCTGATCTACATTTGCCTCCTTCAACCCAAACACACACTCTACTGTACATATATATAAAGAAAAGGTGTTACTGCTGAAATGTTGCTCTTTCATAGCTCGGGAGAGTTAAAATATCAACAACTTAGATGTCAGATGTTGTAAAATTCCTTGGGAGAAATAAAAACAGACACAAATGGGTCACTAGTTGTCATCCAGTAAGAGTCTAGAGCTGAGCAATGAATTTGGAGGAGCATGGATCATTTGATGAGAAATGTTGGAGTTCAGATTGAGATTTCTGGCAATATCTTGGCAAATCTGAGCACAGATTGTGACATTATTGAGATATTGTCTCTTTTTCACAGTAGAAAGCATGAATCATAATCAAAAGTCTTCGATTTTACTCACATAGAGAAAAAAGAGGTGTAAATTGGTGTTTTCAACCCATTTGGCTTCCATAAATTGACATATTTCCAAGTGATCTAGACAATCTTAAATACATATTTAGGTCATGGCTTGACTTCATAGAAAGTGTCTCTATATGACAGGTGACTTGTGATTTTTATTGAGATCTTCTCTCTTTTTCACAGTAGAAAGCAGGAATCTCAATCAAAAGTCTTAATTTTTATTCACAACAGATATTTAAGTTGGTACTTGACTTGATAAATAGGGTCTTTATATGACAGGTGGTTGAAAACTAAGAGTGACTGAAAAGTCAACTGAAAAAGAAATGTTTTACATTTGTTAAAAGATAAACACTTAAATAAATTTCAATAATTCTCACAAGACCAGAAATGTGTTAGTTCTGACTTCATAGCTGATGCATGCAATTTCTGCACCACTTAGTGCTGGGGTCTCCAACCCTGCTAATGGAGAGCTACCTTCCTGTACATTTCAGTTCCAACCCCAAACAAACACACCTGAAGTAGCTAATCAAGGTGTTCAGGGGGCTGTTTCATAAAAGACGCTAAGAAAGGCGGGGATTAAAGTCCAAAACCTGACTTGAAATAACCTTACAAATCAATCGGGACTAAAGCGGTTTAATAAACGACAGTTCAAGTTCACGCAATCTGACTAATTCGATCCAGGTTCAATGAGTCAGGATAATGTGACGTACACGCTTATTCTGAAGCAGCCCTTAATGTCGAACATGGATCAAATCGATCCACCATAGCAAACAGCGAATATTTGTGCGGTTTAATGCATTTGAAACATTGTGTTTTCCTCAGTGCATAACTGACACGTCACAGGTATATTTTTCATCTGTAAATGTTAGAAGGCCATGCAAATATATCCATTTTGCTGTCAGGAGTGGGCGAGGCTTACGCGAGTGAACGAGCGCTGCGGCGCAATAATTCTGAATAAAATATACATTCTGCTAAAATATTTGTTGTTGGACATTAAATGTGACAGACAGAATTTTAATCCTACATATAAGTCTATTTTTATGATAGCAGTAACTGTTAATCAAATGTAAGCTGGCTAATGCAGCCATAGTCTACTAGCTCAAATTAGTTAAATGTGTGTTCCTCTTATCAGTTAAAATGTGATTTTAACTTTTGATTTAGTGATTTTTATGCTTTAATGCTTTAAAGAGCCATTTTAGATCATAATGTTTCAATGTTCTAATAACCATAAAAGGTACAGCTGTTATAAAATCTGAGAGAAAGGCTGCATGGCTAGAAACTTCTGATCAACTGAATGCACAAGTAGCAACAATGTTAAAATGTCATTAGCCTACATTTTGGGCACAATACATTAAATACAGTTGGTTGTAGCCTACTTTTTTATTTATTTGATTATTTAAGGTGTATTTTCTGTATACTTTTATTTTTGGACCGATAATAAAGCCAACTGATTGTATGTGAGAGAGACTGTGGTAATATCAATGTGTTCCTATTGGTCAGTGTTAGAGGAGCTCAGCTTAGCCTGACAGTTAGCCTGCTCCTGACCAGGTTAGTTTGCCAGCATAAGTTGCCACAGTGACTGAGCTTGAGCTATGGTAATTTTGCTTTCAGAAACCAAATCAAGTAAAAATAAGTCAGAATTACTGAAATAAGCCTGGCTTATTTGGTAAACTAGTTTTATGAAACAGCCCCAAGGGTAACTTGATAATGACAGGCAGCTGTGTTTGATTAGGCTTGGAACTGAAGTCTGCAGGACTCAGCTCTCCAGGAGCAGGGTTGGAGACCCATGACTTATGCTGCCTTCACGTGCTATCGTAATTATTGTAAATACGAGTTGGAGGGGACAACCATTGCTGTCAATGCTGTTCTCACAACAACTACATCCCTTTGTCTTGTCACTAAAGTAGTGTATTTATAGGCTGGATATGAACGATCATTCAAAGCATATTGTATGTTTTATAAGCAGTGAAACAAACATGCATTTGACTGAAATTCCAGAATTGTCAGCAAACTGCACGTATAGCGTGGTGAATGTTTATATGACTGTCAACCAATGGGATGCTACATTTTATTCTTTCCGACATCAAAGCACTTGAATACGACAAGTTCATAATCACGACTTCATAAGTGGGAAATAGGAAGTTTCCGATAGCACGTGAAGGCAGCATTAGTGCGGTGGTTTTCAATTCAGGTCCTGGGAACCCACCACTCTGCACATTTTGTGTGCCTCCCTTATTTAACACACCTGATTTGGAAGGAAGGAGTTAGGAGGGAGTTCCATGAACTAGGATTGAAAACCACTGACTTAGTATAAGCAAAAAAAGAATTGCAAAAATGAGGGTTTTCAAACTGGTTTCCCAAACATTTCCACCATTTTCCATTGGTTGGCAAGCAGACAGTTCCATCCCAAACTAACGCCTTTGGTTGAGGGAGGCTGTTGCGTCAGGCTTCTCAAAAAACGAAGAGACATTGTGAAATCAGTGATACTCTTCTGTGAAATCAACCGCCGAATGCGTTACAGCTGTTTCTGAAAATGAATTTGAGGACAATTACAAACGTAAGCTTTATGTGATTTTCTGGCACATTATCAAAGACCTATCCTATAAATACAGTATTGACTATAACAGTCAATGAAAGAGTATTGACGAGTGTTGCTCTCGAATGCTTTCGCAGCACTTGAGGGGAGCATACGCTGCTCCATGTCACCGGTGTCATGTTGAAGTGATCACATTCAACATTTCGCACTCTTTTTACAAGAACTGCTCTGTGGCGAGAAAAGTAAAGTTATCCCTCATCACCAAGACAGCTGTGATGTATTCCAAACATGAAGCGAAGCGCGGATTGATCTCTGAGCACAAGAGTCGGCACCCCGCCACCTACATCGTCGCTAATAAAAACAATATTTCATCTCTTATTCTTGCTTGCTCGCTCCAGTCTCCTTCATCTCCTCGCGGTTATATCACACACACACACTGCTTGCTGTAATTAATTCCTGACCCGTTCCCCTCGCAGCTGTCCTCGCTTGCGGTACAAGTGGCTAACAGGTTCTCATTTCAAAGCGCCGTGCAAATTCCGCAGCTCTGCCGCACTTGACGGTTTCGCCAGGACCCGTCATCAAAGACACTCAATAATGTGTCTCATACATTTACACATTGGGGAACGGTTTAGATTTAGTGAGTCACTGATAAAAGCGGTTTCATTGCAGATAACAACTTTATGATGAGATGTGACGCGCTAGTTCAACAGCTTTTCTATCAAGTGCGGCCCTAATGAGAAACATGAGGCCGTGGACTATAATCACCACGCTGCGCTGGAACGGTACAATACTACAACCCCCCAAAAACCACAACTGTGTTGCCACAGATCTTAATCCAGTTTAGCTCAGGTCAGACAGGTTAACCGAGAAACCAGAAGGTTTGTAACCACTTTGCATTAATGGAAGCCCAGATTCGTCCAATCTGGTTTTATATCTATCAACCAAAGATCTTTAAAAAGACACGTGCGGTTTCCTTGTGCGGTTTAAAAAGCTCTTTACTGGTAACCTACGGACTAACCTCACCACACAGGGACTGTTATTTCCAGACAAGACCCATGATGTTCATCATCCCAGCCTGTGAAAATATTACGACCCAGACCGTGAAGGTGCGATCAAACTGAGATATTTCTCCTGTTTAAAAACACAAGAGAGGACATTGGTTTAGTTTTACAAGATAGGGATGTTTTTAATCAGTCAGACTTTGCAGATTCACCCCTTTTTTCACCTTGTCCACTAAAAAACCATCAAAACAAAAACATACAACAACACCAACATAATATACTTTTTAAAAACATAATGTGAGGGAACCAGGGACATTTGCAAAGTCCAGAGTGACAATGTGGATCTTAAAATGTGTGATTCATTAGTCTGAATGTAATGAGTATATTTGTGAAATAAAAGCATTTTTCCATTCTTCACCATTTCCACAGGCGTAAAACCATTACAAAAACGAAAAGCAACCTTAAGAACTATTTAGACTTTCTCAAACTTCAAATTATTTATCATTTTGACAATTTCAATGACCAAAAAGATGGTTTAGTACCAGACCTCTTCTACCTCCTAATTCAAAATACTATTGCTTACTCACACATAATGTATAAAACTGACAAAAGTCATGTGATACAATATAAATATAAAAAATATACACAAATTAAAGGGCACCTATTTTTCCCCCTTTTTACAAGATGTAATAAGTCTCAGGTGTCCCCAGAATGCATCTGTGAAGTTTCCGCTCAAAATACTGCACAGCTCATTTATTATATCGTTTTGAAAATACCTATTTTGAGCGGAAACAGAAACAATGTTTTTGTGCATGTTTCTTTAAATGCAAATGAGCTGCTGCTCCTGCCTTTACAGAAGGGGTGTGCGATATTGCAAATTTTGGTATCAATCCGATACCAAGTAAATATACTTATATTGCCGATACTGATACTGATACTTGTCATTTAAAAAAACATACATTTAAATGACCAACAACAGTTAAAAAATTAACAATAACTAATGTTGATATGACTAATATTACATTAACCTTAAAGCTACCTGGATATTCTTTGCCTTTCTAAAAGGACTTTGCAGGTAGAGGAGCCAAAGCAATGTGCAGTTTCGTGTTAAGTATTTTCCTCCCATAGAAAAGAGTTATAAAGAAATAAAAAATAACGTGGCTAAATAAATGGCAACACGCTGAATTTCATATCCTCTCATTGATAACCAATATAAAAACATTTAATATGGTGCAATGGAGGAAGACAGTGATAAAGACCAAATAAATAACGTATATAAAGACTAAATTCGGTATACAGTTTGTTAATAAAATATAATATGTGGCAAGCAGCTGAGCCCAGAATAGATATGCAAACATGCTAAATTACGTTAAGCATTTTACTCCCATAGAAAACCGTTATGAAAACATTTAAAGTGGATAAAAAGGACAAATTTGGTATACAGTTATAAATGCACTATGTGAAAGATTTCCTTCCTCCCCTTTTCATTTCTTTTGTAGCTCGGAGTTCTACCATTCTATCTCTCACTGTATCTGCTTGCTACTTGCACTTGGAGCCGCTGAGTCACATGATGGCATGACAACAAAACACAGCATAGCAGGGGAGGAGCAGCAATGTTTGCATACAAGATGTGAAAAGAGCGGCATATACATCCACAGACATGTCTACACTTTGTTATATGTATTAAGCAATGTATTAAGTGTATAGCAGAGAAACTTAACGTAAAGTATCGATCTTATCAGGCTAGTATCGATCCGATACCAATACCAATGTTGGTATCGATACTATCAATATTAGGATCGATCCGCCCACCCCTACTTTACAGCTTGTTCCTCAGATACTCTGCTAAAAATAAACATCTGTTTGGTTTTGATTATCATGTTTACCGCGGTGAAATTATGCGCTTTAAAGCCATATCGGTTTAAACTTCTGATGTACGGTTTTCTGAGTGCACACATCCGAAGCACACACACAGAAAGCAGCTGTCACGCCGCATGGGAGTACTAAACTAATTTCTTATTTCATGTCTTGTTGTGCTTAAATTGTCAAATAGACAAGTTTGTTAAAACACACGAGTTACAAAAACACAGTGGGTTATGTCTATGAAGGTAAACAACATGGAAAAAAGTGCATGTTTATATTAGATAAACATGGGGCAGTCATGGCCTAATGGATAGAGAGTCAGACTTGTAACCTGAAGGTCACGGGTTCGAGTCTCAGGTCCGGCTGGAATTGTCAGTGGGGGGAATGAATAACAAGCGTTTTCTCCACCCTCAATACCATGACTGAGGTGAGAATCTTGAGCAAGGCACCGGACCCCCAACTGCTCCCCGGGCACCTGCTCTGGGTGTGTGTTCACTACTGTTTGTGTGCACTTGGATGGGTTAAATGCAGAGCATTTATATGGGTCACCATACTTGGCCACATGTCACTTTACTTTTTTTTTACCGCAGTGTCCATCAACAGTCATGGGTGGGGCCTGTAAAATGTGAAAATGTGATATATGGGGATTAAAAAAAAAGGAGCGGGTGTATTTTTATCATTATAGGGTGGTTGTGTACACGCACTGCCAACACACATTTATGTTTAAACAACATGTAAAAGAGAATTTTGCATAATGGGGGCCCTTTAATATACAAAAATCATACTTAATATCCAGAAAAATATGTTATTTATGGCTCTAACAATGAGGAAAAATGGACTAGAAAAATTGTCCAAATAAACAATCCTTGCTAGAGAGTAAAATGCAGTGATTTCCTATCAGCAAGCACAATCACCCATAATGTTATGAGATCTGATCTTACAAGTCAAAACACTGTGATTTTTATAGTTGCTAACATGTCAGATTGATTCAACCAATGACGGATGTTTGGGACAGGACTATCTGTATTGGTGACACTTAGATTGACCAATGGAGGATGTTTGAGGCGGGACTATTGTTTTGCTGACTAATGGAAGATGGGAAATTGAAAACAGTCATTATTTTTGCAATTCTGTTTGGTGACATTAGTCTGTGCCTAAATTTGCTATATAAATCTGCAGTATGCTTGTCATTTTAATATCAGTGTGTATTTTGTGTTGCAGTGAGCAGGTAGAGAAGCCAAGAGCCCACATGTGCACGCACACACACACACAGAGCTGGTCTCGAATCTTTGTCTGACTCAGACTGTATTGAGCTGCAGTGATTGATGTTAATTGTAGAACAGAATGGAGGTATTAAACACAGAGAAACTCACAGCCAAACACATTGCCAAGACAGACTCATTAACCCACAGCTCTTCCTCTCGTACCATCTCAGAGCAAGCCATCTCAAACAGAGACAATACGAGAGTGTGTGCGCGCAGTGCCTCTGCCAAAGATCAATAGCCCAAAGCTGCAAAAGCAAAGACATGGGCAATCAATACTGCCGCTACAAGCAGCAAGCAGGGACTGAAAAAAAGAGAGAGGGGAAAGATGAGAGAATGAATTAAAGGGACAGGACGAAAAGAAAAACAATCTCCACAAATCAGCCTTAACATTCAGAGCAACAAAGCCAAAAAATCCAAGAGTTATACACTTAGCACAGGGTTCTTATATTTTTTGACCAATGAATTCCTGTGACTTTTCCATGACCTTTCCAGTTATTTGTGATTACTGGATGAGGATTCACTAATTAATCATTCAGAGCAATTTGTGAATCAGTGTGACTAATTCATTGAAAAGAAACAACTCGAAAAGAACAATTTGCACACAAATCAGACATCACTATGGCTCATAAGCAAGATTCACTTGATACAAGAACAACATCTACCCGATGAAATATTTTAGAGCATAATTAGTGCACAGTGTGCGTTTACTATAGAAATTTCCATGACGTTCAAGATTAATTTCCATGGCCTGGAAAGCATGATTTTATAATTCCTCAATTTTTCCAAAAATTCCATGATTTTGGGAACTCTGTAAGAAAATAAAACAAATCCTTTGTTGATTTTACAGTGTATTACAGTCTGAGCACATCAGGACATATATATGGAAAAAATGAAAACATATATTTAAATTGTAATATCAAAATATTACAATTTATTAAATATGTTTTCAATTTTTCCATATATATGTCCTGATGTGCTCCACTGTATACTGCACATTACATCAGATTTACATAATATGCACAGAATGCATATTATGCATAATAATTTTATATAACCCAGAAATAAGAATGGTATGCTGTAGAGAAAGCAGAGATCCTACAAACTCCCTCTAGTGGAAGCACAGCACAAAACACTAGAGGAAACTGGATGTTGGAGGTGACGGACGTTGGGAAGACCGGAGGGAAACAGTCTCTAAATGTCAGGTGGATTAATAATGGTTCTTATCTGCCTCTTCTTTCCTCCTCTCCGTCCCTCCTTTCCTCTCTCTTCCTCTGAAAAACAACTTTCTTTCCAATGGCACATACTTCACGAGGTGGGAGAGGTTGAACAAGAAGCATACATGAATGCATTTAGAGGAGAAAGTCGATGTGTGTGTGTGTGTGTGTGTGTGTGTGTGTGTTTGTGTGTGTGTTTGTGTGTGTGTGTGTGTGTGTGTGTGTGTGTGTGTGTGTTACAATGGGTGGAGGGGACCAAAGGGATGACCTGCAAGTCCAAATCACTGACTAAATACTGACCCTCGTGTCCCACTATTAATAACTGTCTCCCAGCTCACACACACATCCACGACTGTTTTGTGTTTAAGTGTGTGCGTGGGTTATACTTAGTTATACTTTAAGCTAAAAAATGTTAGTCAAACAGACAGAAGACATCCTGAATTAGACAAACGAGTCCTAAATATGGTTTTAATTGGGTACCTGCTTATAAAAACAGTCTAAGCATGATCACGCGGATCTGTTTGTTGGATTTGAAGAGGTTTCCAGCCAATCGGGATGGGAGACCAGGAAACCCTCTTATGCTGGTTTAAGTTTTTCAATGGTTGGGTTTGGTTAGTTGCTTTAGGTCTATATAAAAACAACAGATGTCTATGGTATGTCCTCATTTAGATAGCTAAGTAAAAGTAAGTGTGTGTGTGTGTGTGAGTGAGTGAGTGAGAGAGAGAGAGAGAGAGAGAGAGAGAGAGAGAGAGAGAGAGAGAGACGAGTGGAGGGGGTTCGGAGATGGTGGGTGAGTGTTGGCTTGGCTGACCGTCTGCGGTTCTGTCGCGGTGCTGAGAAATGTTCCTTTTGGATCGGACCGTGAGCTTTCATACCTCCCTCTCGTTTTCAAGCGAACCGTCTCTGTTCACTCTGCCCTCTTGGGTTTTACAGTCATGAAACGAAGACTCAAAATGCATCAAAAGCACTAAACTTCTGGAAGCACTGTAAAGCGCTCTGGCTGAAGTTGTGCTGGTCCCGGTTTACGCGAGGTGGGGGATTTGGGTTTGAATCAGTGGCAGATTTTTACCCTCTTATAACGTCGGACCCGGCCTGGGCTTGAGTAAGGGGCGCGATGCGTCCCGCTGGGACCGCTGGCGCGTGCGCGCGCTCCTTTGTTGCGCACGGTGACATTGGCGAGTGTTTTCGCTATAGTCGGGCGGCATCACACAGGGGCTGAGTAATCTCGTTTGGATCCAATAAGTGTGTGTGTGTGTGTGTGTGTTAGGGGGGAAAGCAAAAGGAGAGGGAGCGAGGGAAAGAGAAGGGGGGCTGGGGGAGGGAGGGTGGATTGATCTGAAATCTTGTTCTGTTTTTTGTTTTTTTTCTTCTTGGAGTGATTTCTGCGCTCTGCCGTGGAGCTTCAGAAGACAAACGAGCGGAGAGGAAACAAGCCGCGCAAACGCTTTCCAGCTTTGTCCGTTTTCTATCCAACGTTTTACGTGAATTTGTGAATGAAAGCGGCTGAGGAAGAGGAGGAGGCGCAGGTTAAGTGGACGCTGCTTCTAGTGCACTGACCGCCTGCTTTAATGCGCAAAAAGAAGACGCGTTTTCCCTCACAGATCGAAGCGCTTTCGTCGGGCAGACATTTGCGCTGTACTGGGGGGAGCTGCTAACTTTCTTCATTTAAAAAAAAATAAATAAAAAGCTCAGATTGCATTCTTTCCCCCTTCAAACATTTTGGAGGTGATGTCATCGGCCCGTGTTTTGGCTGTTGCGCTGGAGCTCCAGAATTGAGTCCGGGAAATCAGGTGCAGGGAGCTGCGAGCGTGTGCCGCTTTCCTTCTGCTTTCACTTTCCCCCTTCATCTGACCTGGACCGCGCCGCCGTCTCTCCGGCTCAGCAGCCATGACCGAGCACGCTCCGCGCTACCCGGAGTCCAGCTCGCCGCCGCTTCTTCATAACTCCATCCCAGTCCAGGTGCTCTGCCTCCCGTGGCGCGTCATTTCGCCCATAGCGGACCAGCAGTGACACGAACTCTCATGCGTGCGCATGCACTCCACGGATTTTTAATCCTAATCTGTGCAAAGATATTTTCAGCAGGAAAAGTTACGCTCGGGCTGCTTGAAAAACACTGGGCGCGAACCTTTCGCTGGCTGTCGAAAAGTTTTTACGAGCGGAAACGGCGCATAGGAGTGGGTCGCGTTTGAACTTCGCTTCACCTGTTCCACCTCCGGAGGATTGAGCTTCGCCCCGCCTCCTGCCCGTTACCGACCGCGCACTGCAACCATCCGTGTCGCTCACACCCCGCTGACCCCTTGCCGCCCGTTGACGGTGAAAAGATGCAGCCCACTGGCGCCAGCGGGAACAGCCGCGGACCCTGCATTCAAACGGATTAAACAAACCGGAAAGACTTGAAGCTGTGACCCGGAGAGCCGTTTCGCAAGCGCGCACGGAGCCACACGGACGCGGAGGAAGCGATGTGGGCCTTTCTCTCCACGGTGGCTGTCTTGTAAGTCATTTGTGAATGAGCTCATGCAGAATGACTCTTAATGAATCGTTGCCTAAGTTGTAATACGTAAATTCTTAATCAAAAGCAGTCTGTGTGCCACACGCTTCACTTGACATGACAAACTCCAAGTCTTGCATACATAATGATCTCATGACATCACCCCTCTGGGTTGCCATGGACACAGATGTCAATCACATGTAGCTCAGGTAAGGCCCTGTCCAATAAAAGCAGGTCACTCCAAAGGTGTGTCTGACACTCTCCGTATTTTTCTTTCTTTTTTGTTGTGCACACATGGCAATCATCTTGAGATAGTTATCATTCCTTTCCCAACCTGCGGATGGGACCAAAGGGCCTCTGATAATCCACTCTGCCCAGAATCCCGACGCTCCCCCGGGCAGGCAGAGCGGCTGTCTGGTCCTGTCCCACCAAATTACTAATAATAACGCCCAAGGATGGTTGTTCCAGCAGGCATGGAGCTGGCACCTTATCTGCTGTCTGGATAGAGTGGAGCGCCTGTGACCTTCTCCGACAGGAAACTGCAGTTTAGAGACAGAAAAACATCAGACGGAGCTTTAACATTCTCAGACGGTTGTGCAGAATTAGCCGGGAATTGTGCAAGTGAGACTAGATTGTGTTTGCCGTCTTGTTCTCAAGGCTGGTGTCATTACAGGCCGATTCACTTTATCTAATAATAATCTAAAATAGTGGTTTCGGTGGTTCAGGATCTGGTGAAACAGAAGAGGACAGCAGGCGCAGATGTGTCAAAGTCTTATTTTTCTGTGTCAGGTGCGCTAGAGAGTATTTGTTTTTGCGAAGAGGTGAAGATACATTAGTTGACGTTTATCAGACACGTTTCATTCAAAGCTTTTCTCAGTGATGCACCTGCGGGTCAGTCACTAGCTCAAGGCCACAGCGATAAGCAGCAGACAATGGAAAATGATTTGATTTAGTGCACTCATGCAATCAGAACAGAAATTTACAAACCACATGTTCTTCAAAAAGAAAGATGAAATGCATGGAATTGATCCTATTTACACTCTTAAAAATAAAGATGCTTCACGATGCCATAGAAGAACCTTTTTGTCTAAATGATTCCATAAAGAACCTTGAACATCAGAAGAACATTTCTGTTTCACAAAAGTGGTGAAAGAAGGTTCTTCAGCTTATAAAAAGGAAGAGGTAGTTCTTTAAAGAACCTTTGACTGAATGGTTCTTTGTGGAACCAAAAATGGTTCTTCTATGGCATCGCTTGAAGAACCATTTGAAGCACCTTTATTTTTAAGAGTGTACAAACCAATCAATCAACTCAACTGAGCAATTTCTGAGTGTAAAGTCTTTCAAAGTAAATACTACACCCATTTCTTCATCTCACAATTCTGAGTTGCGAGATGTGAATTCTCAATCCTGAGAAGTGTAGTTTTTATAGCTCACAATTCAGACATTTCTTCTCAGAATTCCAAGTTTGTATTTCACGGTTCTGTATTTATCTTGCAATGTTTAGTTTAGATATCAGAATTCCAAAAAAAATATATATATATAAATAAAAATTAATTTTTAAACACAAACGTGAGGAAACGTCAGAATTGTGAGATAAAAAGTTGAAAATATATTTTTTTATTTTGTGGTGAAAATAAGCTTCCATAGGTTTAGTGCTGGTCAGGTCAAAGTGCTGCTCAACCAGTGTGTTTTTTTTATGCATCTGGTGACCAAGGAAGTCTTACTGGTTTACACTGAGAGGAACGTCAGCAAGCATAGATGCAAAACAGGTTTGAAATGATTCATGTGAACTTTAACAGAAGGAGTGAAAACCTAGGAAAAGAAATTCCCATATCAGGACAGAAACAGTGACCTTGAGTGAGTGCTGTAGAAACCAAGGCTTTTACCGTGACATATGTAACATGCAACAGCCCACAGATGGGACTTTCTTTTCCTGTAGATCTTTCAGAGAACATTAATCTTGAGCGTCGACCCGACTCGCAGCACCTACAGCCCTGACTGCATTTCTCTTCCCTTCTCTGTGCTGCTATATTGTTTAAACTTGGCCAGCGGTGTAAATTGTGCTTGAAGGGTGTGCGGGGTGATTTGGGATACGACTCCACCTCGCTGCGCTCAACTCTACACACGAACGCCTTCAAGAATCGTTCTGTCTCAGGTTTGATGATGTCATCACACTGCTTGTTTTGGCCGCCGACAATAACGCTCAGTAGAGTAAAGCTCGCAGCTACTTTCTTTCTTTCTTTCTTTCTCCCTCTCTTTCCCCTTTCCCCCCACCTTTCTCTCTCTCTGGCAGGCAGCAGGCTCATTGCGGTTTGGGAGGGATATGGAGAATCCGAGGTTGCAGCTGAAGTAGTTTTTTTTTTTTTTTTTTTCGCATTTTCTTTCCCTCTTTCCCCCCTCTCTCACTCCCTCTCTCAGTGAAGCACTACTGTTTTAACAGCTGAGAGTTCTTACGGGACCCAGAGCCAGTCTCACCTGCGCAGCCAGGGTTTGGCAGCTACACCAACTGTACGTGCACACATCCGCAGCCAACGTGTGCTGATCTGCAGCCACCATGCACAGATCTGCAGTTTGCATAGTGTGTGCAGAGCCACTGCGCATGCATGACCTCAGAGAAACAATAATGCATATCAATCAAATTTACAACATTTGTAAACACGTAGATGTCATCAAAGCTCAATAAAGCACTACATATGCTCAATAACATTCATCAGACCTTATTAATGACCACATAAAATGTTTGACAGGCACAGCAACTGGAAACTTTTTTATGTCTATTAGATATTGTATAGATAAATATTGGATAAATGTTTGGATACAATACCATTCAAAAGTTCGGGGTCAGTGGGATTTTTTATTTGATGAAAGAAATGATTAGCTTGGATGCATTAAATTGATCAAAAGTGACAGTATATATTCTTACAAAAGTTTGTTTGATTCTTTTGAACATTCTATTCATCAAAGAATCCTGAAAAATAAAACATATCATGGTTTCCATAAAAATATGAAGCAGCACAACTGTTTTTAACACTGATATTAATAAGAAATGTTTCTTGAGCAGCAAATCGTCATATTAGAATGATTTCTGAAGGATCATGTGACACTGAAGACTGGAGTAATGATGCTGAAAATTCAGATCTGATCTCAGGAATAAATGACATTTTAGAATATATTCACAGAAAACAGTTAATTTAAATGGTAATAATATTTCACATCATTGTTGTACCTTGGTAAGCCTAAGAGACTTTAAAAAAAATGTTAAAAAACGTTACTGACCCCAAACATTTGAACTGTATTGTTCATTTGTTTAAATAGCTTCATACATATTCACATCAGAAACGCAGACAGCGTAGATCAGTGCACGATGGGTATGCATGGATTTAAAAAAAAAAAGAAAACTGACCACAGGTGTTTATGTGAGCAGGTGCACACACATAAACACACATGAAAACCTGGTCAACACATGCACATCTGCTCAGTTATGGTGCGAAGTGTGTGGCCATTCGGGGACTCAGGTATGAAGGGTCAAAGCGCAGGTGTGTGTCGGCCAGACGGGTGAAGTCTGTGCCATTTAGCAACAGGATATACAGAGCGTCTCTGTTCCATTTACATTGTTAACGTGTTACAGCAAATAGAGACAAACACACATGCTTGTGAACATATTGGACCAGTATGAGTGAAGAAAAGGGCCTCGCATCTGTTATGGAGAAAGATGCTCATTTTACATTTTCCTACATCTTGTTTCTCTTGATGTGGAGGAGTTTAGTAATGGAGGAAAATGTTTTGAGAGTGTGGTGGCACCTGCGTTTCATGACTTGTTTTATGTGCTGAATGAATGCCAGGAAATGATAGAACAGAACGGCAGATCATCTCCAAGAATCTGATTGGTTGGAATTGCTCATAGATAATTCAGCATCAAGGGGTTTTGCTAGTTAGTATGACCCTGTAACTATACCATCTGGTAGTACAAACCATCCAAAGTAGTAAACGTTTTTTCCCCTAATCACTCTGGAGCTGCAGGGAAATTATATAAAAACCTTTTATGGCATAAAAACAATGAATAAATCCCATATACACTGTAAGGTCATTTCATATGAATTTAATGAAATAAACTATTAATCACAGCAGGGTTGGGAATCATGGCTGCATCCAAAGTCGCACACTTCCCTACTATATAATAGTAGGCAAAAATACTTTTTCTGAAGTGCACACTTTACTATACCATAAGGCCATGGGAGAGGATTTGTGAACGGCAGTAAAGTGTGGTAGGTCACATGACAATGACAACATAATGAATGTAGTACATCCAGATTACATTAATACTACAAATATTCATACTACACAGCTGCAAAGTAATTGCTTATTCAAAAGAAGTACCTACTCAGACAGTATGCGATGTCAGACGCAGTCCTTATGCGCAACTTGTGGTCATCGGCCAATCAGTGTTGTCATTTCCCTGCAACTCCAGTCTCATAAGTCACATGGCATGAGCGGCTCAGGTAATTGGCTCACAAAACCTGTATGCAAAATAGGATGGCAGGTTTGCATGCACTTTTTTTTCTGAATGGAAATTCTAAGAGGTTGCTTTTAAAAGTTTTAAAGCCATGCTTGATTCAGTCCCTGAGAGGTCATAGGTTACAATGGACATATCATGGCAAACACTGTTTTTCTTGTCCTTCGAAATAAGAATTCGCTGTACTATGCAGAGACACTCTAGCATTCACAATGGAAACTAAGCTGCAAGAAAACCGACTTGTTCAGAAATCATCATGTTTATGACAGTTATGACATTTACATATCAAAGCCTATTTTCTGAGCAACCCACCAACTATTCAGCGCTGTTCAGCAACTGAGCCTGCCATAGAGAATGAAAGCATGAACCCGGATAACAGAGAACGTTCTCAGAACGCTGTTGGAAGGTTCTCTCAAAGTTATGAACAAATGTGCTTCCAGTAATGTTAACAGAATGTTTGCTTATGTTCTCAAAAACATTAGTTGTGCATCATTCATGGAACATTTTTTTCAGAAATGCTTTTTAAATGTTGTTTCTACTTGTTTCAGAACATTTAAAAGTAACATTCTCATTATGTTTACAAAAAATGACAAAATGGTCCTTTAACATTCGCATAAAAAATTACGTTTTCATAACTTAATGGGAAGATTAGCAAAGCGTTCTTCTTACTGGAACTACAGCAGTACTCAGAGGTTAGTCAATCATAACAGATGTCATTAACGCATAGACATCTTTAAAGATTGGCGCATTTATCTTACAATCTTCCTCCAAGGGACTTGCTCTTTCGTGGTAGTTTATCAAAATACAGACAAGTATATAATCATCAGACAGACTATTACTATAAATCATGTGTGGGTAGTTGTTAAGCATACAGCAGTGGTGAACATGGGAAATGTGGTTTTTGTACATTGTGCAGCTATTATAGAGTGTGTGTTCCTGTGGTTTGTTGTTTAATGTAGGGAGTGTGTGTATACTGTAGCTGATGTGCACAACACATTTAGTGAATAAAATGTCCCTCAGTGACATTTATCATGTTATGCAACCATATTTTGTATGCAAATGTGCAAATGAAGCTGAATACAATATAGCTTTATGTATAGAGCTGTGCAATAATATGGTTTACTTTTTTACTATATGTATCCAGGTAAGTTTGGTTATATTTATACTAGTTGTATCATTTGTCACTAATTATTAATTTAATTAATTAATTTGAGTCATTAATGTAGCCACAGAAGGTACATCAATAGCTTCTGCCCAAAATAAATATTCAGTTATTTAATTACCCTTATGTCATTTATATGGAAGCCCGTTTCCGCCAATGAATAAAAAATAAAACAAGGTAATTGCGACTTTTTATAAATTCGCAATTCTGACTTTTTTTCTCTCAATTCTGACTTTTTTTCTCTCAATTCTGACTTTTTTTCTCTCAATTCTGACTTTTTTTCTCGCAATTCTGACTTTTTTTCCTCGCAATTCTGACTTTTTTTCCTCGCAATTCTGACTTTTTTTCCTCGCAATTCTGACTTTTTTTCTTGCAATTCTGACTTTTTTTCTTGCAATTCTGACTTTTTTTCCTCAGAATTCTGACTTTTTTTGAACATAAACGAAAAATACTAATTTTAGAAGAAAATTTCAGATGGCATAATGTAATGGTAATGGTACTGTCCAACACGAGCGCAAAACACAGAAATAAAGAATAATGAGTCATTTTTATGTTTGTTCAAAAATCATATTCGGACGCAACATTCATCTAGTTCAATATATAGTTCAGTTATAGCAAATTGAACAAAGTACTGCAAAGCCTTACACAGAGAGTGGTTTGCTATAGTGCGAGAAAGTCAGAGTTGTGAGATATTAACTCACAATTCTGATAAAAAAAGTCAGAATTGCGAGTTTATATCTCAGAATTGCGAGTTTATATCTCAGAATTGCGAGTTTATATCTCAGAATTGTGAGTTTATATCTCAGAATTGCGAGTTTATATCTCAGAATTGCGAGTTTATATCTCAGAATTGCGAGTTTATATCTCAGAATTGTGTTTATATCTCAGAATTGTGTTTATATCTCAGAATTGCGAGTTTATATCTCAGAATTGTGTTTATATCTCAGAATTGCGAGTTTATATTTCCGAATTGTGAGTTTATATCTCAGAATTGTGTTTATATCTCAGAATTGCGAGTTTGTATCTCAGAATTGTGTTTATATCTCAGAATTGCGAGTTTATATCTCAGAATTGTGTTTATATCTCAGAATTGTGAGTTTATATCTCAGAATTGCGAGTTTATATCTCAGAATTGCGAGTTTATATCTCAGAATTGCGAGTTTATATCTCAGAATTGCGAGTTTATATCTCAGAATTGTGTTTATATCTCAGAATTGCGAGTTTATATTTCCGAATTGTGAGTTTATATCTCAGAATTGCGTTTATATCTCAGAATTGCGAGTTTATATCTCAGAATTGCGAGTTTATATCTCAGAATTGTGAGTTTATATCTCAGAATTGCGAGTTTATATCTCAGAATTGCGAGTTTATATCTCAGAATTGCGAGTTTATATCTCAGAATTGCGAGTTTATATCTCAGAATTGCGAGTTTATATTTCCGAATTGTGAGTTTATATCTCAGAATTGTGTTTATATCTCAGAATTGTGTTTATATCTCAGAATTGCGAGTTTATATCTCAGAATTGTTTATATCTCAGAATTGTGTTTATATCTCAGAATTGCGAGTTTATATTTCCGAATTGTGAGTTTATATCTCAGAATTGTGTTTATATCTCAGAATTGTGTTTATATCTCAGAATTGCGAGTTTATATCTCAGAATTGTGTTTATATCTCAGAATTGCGAGTTTATATTTCCGAATTGTGAGTTTATATCTCAGAATTGTGTTTATATCTCAGAATTGCGAGTTTATATCTCAGAATTGTGTTTATATCTCAGAATTGCGAGTTTATATCTCAGAATTGTGTTTATATCTCAGAATTGTGTTTATATCTCAGAATTGCGAGTTTATATCTCAGAATTGTGTTTATATCTCAGAATTGCGAGTTTATATCTCCGAATTGTGTTTATATCTCCGAATTGTGTTTATATCTCAGAATTGTGTTTATATCTCAGAATTGCGAGTTTATATCTCAGAATTGTGTTTATATCTCAGAATTGTGTTTATATCTCAGAATTGCGAGTTTATATCTCAGAATTGTGTTTATATCTCAGAATTGCGAGTTTATATCTCAGAATTGTGTTTATATCTCAGAATTGTGTTTATATCTCAGAATTGCGAGTTTATATCTCAGAATTGTGTTTATATCTCAGAATTGCGAGTTTATATCTCCGAATTGCGAGTTTATATCTCAGAATTGCGAGTTTATATCTCAGAATTGCGAGTTTATATCTCAGAATTGCGAGAAAAAAAGTCAGAATTTCGAGTTTATATCTCAGAATTGCGAGTTTATATCTCAGAATTGCGAGTTTATATCTCAGAATTGCGAGAAAACAAGTCAGAATTGCGAGTTTATATCTCCGAATTGAGAGTTTATATCTCAGAATTGCGAGTTTATATCTCCGAATTGTGTTTATATCTCCGAATTGTGTTTATATCTCAGAATTGTGTTTATATCTCAGAATTGCGAGTTTATATCTCCGAATTGAGAGTTTATATCTCAGAATTGCGAGTTTATATCTCAGAATTGTGTTTATATCTCAGAATTGCGAGTTTATATCTCAGAATTGTGTTTATATCTCAGAATTGTGTTTATATCTCAGAATTGCGAGTTTATATCTCAGAATTGTGTTTATATCTCAGAATTGCGAGTTTATATCTCCGAATTGCGAGTTTATATCTCAGAATTGCGAGTTTATATCTCAGAATTGCGAGTTTATATCTCAGAATTGCGAGAAAAAAAGTCAGAATTTCGAGTTTATATCTCAGAATTGCGAGTTTATATCTCAGAATTGCGAGTTTATATCTCAGAATTGCGAGAAAACAAGTCAGAATTGCGAGTTTATATCTCAGAATTGCGAGTTTATATCTCAGAATTGCGAGTTTATATCTCAGAATTGCGAGAAAACAAGTCAGAATTGCGAGTTTATATCTCAGAATTGCGAGTTTATATCTCCGAATTGTGAGTTTATATCTCAGAATTGCGAGTTTATATCTCAGAATTGCGAGTTTATATCTCAGAATTGCGTTTATATCTCAGAATTGCGAGTTTATATCTCAGAATTGCGAGTTTATATCTCAGAATTGCGAGTTTATATCTCAGAATTGCGTTTATATCTCAGAATTGCGAGTTTATATCTCCGAATTGCGAGTTTATATCTCAGAATTGCGAGTTTATATCTCAGAATTGCGAGTTTATATCTCAGAATTGCGAGTTTATATCTCAGAATTGCGAGAAAACAAGTCAGAATTGCGAGTTTATATCTCCGAATTGTGAGTTTATATCTCAGAATTGCGAGAAAAAAAGTCAGAATTGTGAGTTTATATCTCCGAATTGCGAGACAAAATGTCAGAATTGCGAGTTTATATCTCAGAATTGCGAGAAAAAAGTCAGAATTGCGAGTTTATATCTCAGAATTGCGAGTTTATATCTCAGAATTGCGAGTTTATATCTCAGAATTGCGAGTTTATATCTCAGAATTGCGAGAAAAAAAGTCAGAATTGCGAGTTTATATCTCCGAATTGTGAGTTTATATCTCCGAATTGCGAAAAAAAATGTCAGAATTGCGAGTTTATATCTCAGAATTGCAAGTTTATATCTCCGAATTGTGAGTTTATATCTCAGAATTGCGTTTATATCTCAGAATTGCGAGTTTATATCTCAGAATTGCGAGTTTATATCTCAGAATTGTGAGTTTATATCTCAGAATTGCGAGTTTATATCTCAGAATTGCGAGAAAACAAGTCAGAATTGCGAGTTTATATCTCCGAATTGTGAGTTTATATCTCAGAATTGCGAGAAAAAAAGTCAGAATTGTGAGTTTATATCTCAGAATTGCGAGAAAAAATGTCAGAATTGCGAGTTTATATCTCAGAATTGCGAGAAAAAAAGTCAGAATTGCGAGTTTATATCTCCGAATTGTGAGTTTATATCTCAGAATTGCGAGTTTATATCTCAGAATTGCGTTTATATCTCAGAATTGCGTTTATATCTCAGAATTGCGAGTTTATATCTCCGAATTGCGAGTTTATATCTCAGAATTGTGAGTTTATATCTCAGAATTGTGAGTTTATATCTCAGAATTGTGAGTTTATATCTCAGAATTACGAGTTTATATCTCAGAATTGCGAGTTTATATCTCAGAATTGCGAGTTTATATCTCAGAATTGCGAGTTTATATCTCAGAATTGCGTTTATATCTCAGAATTGCGTTTATATCTCAGAATTGCGTTTATATCTCAGAATTGCGTTTATATCTCAGAATTGCGAGTTTATATCTCAGAATTGTGAGTTTATATCTCAGAATTGTGAGTTTATATCTCAGAATTGCGAGTTTATATCTCAGAATTGCGAGTTTATATCTCAGAATTGCGAGTTTATATCTCAGAATTGTGAGTTTATATCTCAGAATTGCGAGTTTATATCTCAGAATTGCGAGTTTATATCTCAGAATTGCGAGTTTATATCTCCGAATTGCGAGTTTATATCTCCGAATTGCGAGTTTATATTTCCGAATTGCGAGTTTATATCTCCTAATTGCGAGAAAAAATGTCAGAATTGCGAGTTTATATCTCAGAATTGCGAGAAAAAAAGTCAGAATTGCGAGTTTATATCTCCGAATTGTGGGTTTATATCTCAGAATTGCGAGAAAAAAAGTCAGAATTGTGAGTTTATATCTCCGAATTGTGAGTTTATATCTCAGAATTGTGAGTTTATATCTCAGAATTGTGAGAAAAAAAGTCAGAATTGCGAGTTTATATCTCCGAATTGTGAGTTTATATCTCAGAATTGTGAGAAAAAAAGTCTGAATTACAAGTTTATATCTCAGAATTGCGAGTTTATATCTCCGAGTTGCGAGAAAAAAAGTCTGAATTGTGAGATAAAAAGTCGCAATTACCTTGTTTTATTTTTTATTCATTGGCAGAAACGGGCTTCCATACATTTAAAACTTGTAATGCAAATTAACTTTTTTTCATGAAAGAGGGCACATAAATAAATAAAATTAAGTAATAAGTAAATTACCATAACAGTAGTTCATATGACTAGTGCACTACATTCTAAGTATTCTGAAACCATGTTTTGTATGAGAAACAAATTCATAAAAAATAATCTAAAAATTTGAATATTTTATTTATTTTAGTTTATTTTGCAAAAAAAAATAAAAATACATATACATATTTTTTTTTTTATTTTATATCTGTTTTATTTCAAGTAACAAAAATTATTTTATGGTTTTAGTTTTAGTTAACTATAAAAATTCCTGTCCAGTGTAGAACCTGGAGCATTCCTTTAATTGTGTGGTTTTGTGATGCAGTATGATTGAACATTAGGCGTTATGAGTGCATGTGTATGTTAAGTGTGTGTTGACAGGCATGATGAAGAGAGTGTGTGTGTGTGTGTGTGTGTGCTTGCAGCTGTCAGCTGGTTAGATGCTTCCTCTCTCTCTCATATCTCTTCATAGCTGAGGCAGTGTGGGGGAGTCGTTCATTCTCTACTTCCAGACAGGGAAACAAGAGAGAGGAAGGGAGAGAAAGAGCAAGGGATTAAAAATGACAAGATGAGAAACACTCTCTCAATTCCTTTCATATATCCTCCATTCCTGTCTCTGGTGTGTTTTCCTTTGTTTGCGGTGCCTTCATTGACCCTGTCGGTGATTTCATTTGTGAGGTGAATTTTTGGGCTGTAAACAAGCGATGGGCCGCAGCTGAATCATCCAGAATAAATCAAAAACTACCGTCTTATCGCGATCGGCGGAATATTAATGTCGAAAAGAGCCACAACCCGGCCGTAATTCTCACCGATCATAAGGTCAGCCGGAGGAAACCTCATTGACTGGGAATCTCGCAGAATGAGCTCAGCGATTCGCTGTTACATCAGGGGTCAAAGGGCATTTCTGCAATCGATCGCGTCAGAGTCAGTGGAAGCGTCTTGCTTCTGAAATCATAAGACTTCCTTTGCGGGTGTCTCCAAATAAGCACATATACAACACTCAGATGTTAAACGATGAATTGTTATTTATGCATCACAAACATATTAATGAAAGTTAAAAGTTTTTAAACACTTTTAAACACGTTGGTTTTCCATTGGTTGGACAAACAGAGAGCCTGTGCTAAACACACGCCATTGGTGATTGGTTACTTGTAATTTACTTTACTATAAAGGTTCTTTATTGGCATTGATGGTAGCATGAAGAACCTTTAACATGCATAGCATATTTCCCTTACAGGTTCTTTATAGTGTAAAAAGGCTCTTTATAATTTTAAAATGTCCTTCACAGTAAGAAGCAAATGGTTCTTTTAAGAACTGATCACTGAAATTAACCCAAACTAGCTCTTCTGTTGCCTCACTGTGAAAACCCATTAGGGAACCTTTATTTTTGAGATTGTATAGTTCATGCTTCCTAATTATTAAAACCAAATATACTTTTAAGATAAAAAAGCAAAAAATTACACCCTTAAAAGAGTGCATAGTCTGATAAGAGAGTCTGATAACTAAAACTATAAAAAAAAACTTTTTATTAAAATAAATTTGATATTAAATAAAGTATGAATATCCAATGAAAAACTTAAACTAACCCAAAATTAGAAATGCTGCCTAGTCGACTACCTGAAATAAGCTGAAGCACTAAAATTATTAACTGGAAAAAAAATTAACTAAATGAAAAAAAAAAAAAAAAAACCATCAAAAATTGTAATTAGAAGAATGCTAATAAAAATTAAAAATATAAACTTATTAAAAATTTAAGTAAAATTGAAAATTAACTACAAAAATGAACTCAAAATATAAAAAATGAATAAAAAATAATACTATACATATTACTACTATATAAATAATAGTATTTAAATATATATTTTTAATTTAAAAATAACAATAAAATTTCTAGCTGGAAATACATTTGTAAAATACTGAAAAAAAAACAAAAAACAACAACAAATTAATTAATTAAAAATAAATTAAACCTAAATAGTAATCTAAAAAAAAACTAATAAAAGAGTACATTTAAAATGTAAAGTACAAAAATAAAAAGCTAATTCAAAATATTAATAAAAAATATAATAGTATATAAATAATAGTATGTAAGAAAAATAACACTGGTGCTCACATTCTCATCATTGTGAGAAATATCTGATAGACATATTTAAAAATATTTGCATACATACATTCTGGACATCTGCTGAATGTTGTAGCAGCCTAAAGGAAACTTTTTAGCAATGTAAAAAAAAAGTATCTTCCAGATGAAAATACATGAATCCAGGTAACATATGCATATGCTTTCAGGGATTTGTCATAAACTAAACCCAACCTCACATGAACGTGCTGACAGAAGTACATTCACAGCCAATTTACATAACTTATCAGTAGTTTGTTTAAAAGTCAACTATTAGCAAGAACATTTTTGATTAGCATTTTGGCCTCACAAGTATGGCAAAAGATGTCCACACACCCACATGATCTCAGACATTCGGTCATGAGGAGGTCGCGGGGTCATTGGCGAGACGATAAGGAGGAAGTGATGTGTTCAGGTCGGTTCACACCCATCCTCGCCTTCTCAATGAGTGACATCACACTGACCCCACCCACACCACCCAGAGAGCGAGAGAGACAGATCCGGTTCACTGTTTTCATCAAACACTTGCCAAGAGTGCGGAAAAGACAGACGGAGGGAGAGATGGAGAAATGTGTGCATTAGCTTCTAAAAAGAGAGAAATATGAAAGTGAGAAAATATGTGACCCTGGAGCACAAAAGCAGTCATAAGTAGCATGGGTATATTTGTAGAAATAGCCTACAATACACTGCATGGGTCAAAATTATCCATTTTTCTTTTATGCCAAAAATCATTAGAGTATTAAGTAAAGATCATGCTCCATTGAGATATGTTGTCAATTTCTGACTGCAAATATATAAAAACTTAATTTTTGATTAGTAATATGCATTGCTAAGAAATTCATTTGGACAACTTTAAAAGTAATTTTCTCAATATTTCGATTTTTTTTTGCACCCTCAGATTCCAGATTTTCAAATAGGCCTAGTTGTCTCTCGGCCAAATATTGTCCTATCCTAACAAACCATACATCAATGGAAAGCTTATTTATTCAGCTTTCATGATATATGAATCTTGGGCAACTAGCAGATTATTCGATTACATAAGGTTTTATTTTTATAGCTCTGTTTTCATTTTAACTGTAGTTAAAAGTTTTGTCATTTTGTTGTGTTTTTGTAATTTCTATTTTTTTAAATAAGTCTATATATTTTTTATTAGTTTTAGTTTATTTAGTTTTAGTAATTTTAATACTTCAATTTAAACTTTTTTTTATGGTAAAAATCTATCTGTCTGTCTGTCTGTCTGTCTGTCTGTCTGTCTATCTATCTATCTATCTATCTATCTATCTATCTATCTATCTATCTATCTATCTATCTATCTATGACAACAAGTTCTGGACAAGCAAACACCTCTCTGCACATAAAAGAATGTATTTTAACAACCTAAAAATCCCGTGTGTCAGAAAGTGCTGCATCTGTTGACAAACACATATACAGGAAAACACATAAAACTGAAGCTCTACCTCTTCTGCTGAGCAGGTGTTGACCAGCGTCATGTAGACTTGTGCCAAATGCGGCAAAGTTTAGCTGAGTGTCTGTCCACTGAGCTGCATGTGTTTGTTTTAAAGTCTCTACCTATAGGAAAGAAAGATCACAAAGCAGATTCTCAATAACCCTGTAAAACCTGACATATGAAATAATAGTGAGGATTTTTTTTTTAAATGGAATATGTTATTGAGCCTTTATGGGGAAAAAAACAATGTGCTTTTGTTGTTGTTGTTGAACATCATATGTGTCCCTGGACCACAAAACCAGTCTTAAGTCGCTGGGGTATATTTGTAGCAGTAGCCAAAAATACATTGTATGGGTCAAAATGATTGATTTTTCTTTTATGCCAAAAATAATTAGGATATTAAGTAAAGATCATGTTCCATGCAGATATTTTGTAAATTTCTTACTGTATATATTTTAAAACTTAATTTTTGATTAGTAATATGCATTGCTAAGAACATCATTTGGACAACTTTAAAGGCAAATTTATTTTCGAAATCTTTTCCTCAGAGTCCAGATTTTCAAATAGTTGTATTTTAGCCAAATATTGTCCTGTCATAGCAAACCATGCATCAATGGAAAGCTTATTTATTCAGCTTTCAGATGGTGTATAAATCTCAATTTCAAAAAATTGACCCTTATGTCTGGTTTTGTGGTCCTGGGTCACATATTTGATGCATCAGGCATTTATGGCTCATAGTCTGATATTGTGAGAATATGGAGGAAAAAAACAGCTCAATTTTATTCAGAGGCCCAAACTGAGCAAAAATTGGTGCAGATGCTGATATTTATATCAACAAAAGTATGAAATTCTGATGCTTCTAATGTAAATCAATGAGATCTTTGTAATAGTATAGCACATACTTGCATAAAATTGAATACAGTGGGGAAAATATGATTTGATCCCCTGCTGATTTTGTACGTTTGCCCACTGAGAAAGAAATTATCAGTCTATAATTTTAATGGTAGATTTATTTAAACAGTAAGAGACAGAACAACAAAAAATCCAGGAAAACACATAAAAAAAAAGTTATAAATTGATTTGCATTTAATGAGTCAAATAAATATTTGACCCCTTAACAAAACATGGCTTAGTACTTGGTGGCAAAACCCTTGTTGGCAATCACAGAGGTCAGAAAGTAGTTGGCCACCAGGTTTGCACACATCTCAGGAGGGATTTTGTCCCACTCCTCTTTGCAGATCCTCTCCAAGTCATTAAGGTTTCGAGGCTGACGTTTGGCAACTTGAACCTTCAGCTCTCTCCACAGATTTTCTATGGGATTAAGGTCTGGAGACTGGCTAGGCCACTCCAGGACCTTAATGTGCTCCTTCTTGAGCCACTGCTTTGTTGCTTTGGCCGTGTGTTTTGGGTCATTGTCATGCTGGAATACCCATCCACGACCCATTTTCAATGCCCTGGCCCTGATGGCCTCGTCCATCGTCCCTTTGATGCAGTGCAGTTGTCCTGTCCCCTTAGCAGAAAAACACCCCCAAAGCATTGTTTCCACCTCCATGTTTGACGGTGGAGATGGTGTCCTTGGGGTAAAACAGGGCGAGTTGAGTTGATGCCAAAGAACTGGATTTTGGTCTCACCACAACACTTTCACCCAGTTCTCCTCTGAATCATTGGCAAACCTCAGACGGGCCTGCACATGTGCTTTCTTGAGCAGGGGGACCTTGCGGGCGCTGCAGGATTTCAGTCCTTCATGGCGTAGTGTTACCAATTGTTTTCTTGGAGACTATGGTCCCAGTTACCTTGAGATCATTGACAAGATCCTCCCGTGTAGTTCTGGGCTGATTCCTCACCGTTTTCATGATCATTGAAACTCCTCGAGGTGAAATCTTGCATGGAGCCCCAGTCCGAGGGAGATTAATAGTTATTTTGTTTCTTCCATTTACGAATAATTGCACCAACTGTTGTCACCTTCTCACCAAGCTGCTTGCCGATGGTCTTTTAGCCCATTCCAGCCTTGTGTAGGTCTACAATCTTGTCCCTGACATCCTTGGACAGCTCTTTGGTCTTGGCCATGGTGGAGAGTTTGGAATCTGATTGATTGATTGCTTCTGTGGACAGGTGTCTTTTATACAGGTAACAAGCTGAGATTAGGAGCACTCCCTTAGTTTGATGATCAAAACATATAATGCAATGCAGTACAATGATGATTGAAAGATGAACAAATAAAAGTTCCTCAAAAGCCTGATGATCATATTTGATATTCACAGATTTTTTTTAAAAATGATCTGTGAAAAGCTAAACTGCTCAGTCCAGTGAGTGTTCACCTTGAACTATTACTAACAATATCAAAGTTTACTTAATAAAAATCAGTGAATATTTTACAGCAAAACGACACGTGAAGCACGAACTGAAGGTGGACATTAAAAGGACATTTATTTAATAAAAAGAATAAACTATCAATCAGAAGACAGAAGGCATGTAGTATATTGTGTGCAACAGCAAAGTTTTGATCATGTCAATCATTTAGAGCCATTAGAAATTTAAATATAAAAATATGAAACAGTAGGATCATAGGGTTAATAACTACACAGGAAATCCTTGCTGGAGACTCTTGCATCTCAGATGTTTCTCCTTAGACATTCCACCTTTGATACCAAAGTCAGAGATCTCAATAGAAACTCAATATGAATCAAATTTATCCAAGATTAAATGACCCGAGCTAGTGTTATAGCTCCATACTCTTACTGTATGACAATATGGAAGCATTTCTGTTTAGTTTTATTTCTCATAGGAATTTTAAGAAAATGCACTGTGAGACAATAGTGTCATTATTCAGCTCAATTTATATAAATGTTGATTCAATTTAGTTTAAATAATGCCCCGAACTCAAGTCAATGATTGATCAGATGTTGCTGTGTTGGGAAGCTCAAACAGTCTGTCTCACAGCGTTGAATCAGCCGACAAATGGTTTACTTTTAGTTGTCTCTGTATATTAAGCTGGGGCAGGAGAAAGTGTTTTTACACAAGACAAATTGCACACATCATCGTCAAGCGTCTCTGAGCAGAAGTGAAATCTGTTCCTTCGCTGGTTTCTGGCGTTTGAGTCTGCAGCAGGCGTTAGTCCCGTAGGGGCCTGTGGTCTCCTCGTTGGCTGTCATAACATCGGACTTTTCACACTGACTTATGTTGAGCAGACGCACTGATCCGTCCTGCGGGCCTGTTCGATTTCAAAGTGGCGGTCCCTTGCCAGAACAGGGCTTGTGGTGATGGAGAAGTTTACCGTGGGCCCTTTAGCTGTAGCACTGCCCTCATCCACTCGCTCTTATATGCTTAAAATCTTACTCACACCCACGGCCTTCCAAGTTTCCATGAAAATGTGAGTTATTCTTCAAATGTCAGGTTTTTCCCTTTAACAACAACAACATGTGGCGATTAAACCAAGAAGGGAAAGTAGTTTAGAATTGTCATTAAATTAAAATTCACATCATCTATCGTCTAAATGCATACTATTGTAAAGAATTTAACTGTGCGTGATTTAACCTTGTTTAATCAAAACCCAGTTAACAAAAATATGTTCTAAGAATGTTTTGTTAATGTTCCTATTAAGTTATGAATTTTTTTTTCTGAATATCGTAATTTCCGATTTTTTACGTTTTTTTTTCTTGAATACACAAACGTTTCAGAAAACATTAAAGGGAAAGGTCACCCAAAAATGGACATTCTGTCATTAATTATTCACCCTCATGTCCTTCCAAACCCGTAAGACCGAGAGCTTTCTGAACCTCCATAGACACCAACGCAACTGACATTTTCAAGACCCAGAAAGGTAGTAAAGACATTGATAAAATAGTCCATGTGACATCAGTGGCCTTGAATGTGGTAGTTGTGTTGCTGTCTATGCAGAGTCAGAATGCTCTCGAATTTCATCAAAAATATCTTAATTTGTGTTCCGAAGATGAACAAAGATCTTACAGGTTTGGAACGACACCAGGGTGAGTATTTCATCACAGAATTTTCATCTTTGGGTGAACTTTCCCTTTAAATGAATGTTCCATTTTTTTCATTTAGCAAATAATATGGGAAAGTTACTTTTAAATGTTCTCTGAACATTCTGGGAAAAGTAGTAAATAGTAGCATTAGAGAAGAAAAAAAGAACATTGAACGAAAACGTTTGAGAAAAAATGTTCCATGAATGATGTATAAATAACTTATTTGTGCTACTGTTGAGAATGTTATTAAAGACCAGATAACTTGAAAGACAAAATTAACATTTTATTAGCACTACTGGAAGAACAGTGACATATGGTGACATATGTAGGCTTTCTTCCTCGTCTCAGTGCCACACCCACATCTTAACAGCCAATCAACAAACGATGCACAGTCCAAGCCCTGCCCTACAATTTTACTTTTTCAATAATGGACGCTTTTCACAAACTGTGATGATGCATTTCCGTAGACATTAACATCATAAATAGCAAAGATTTTCATATTTTCATTTTTTTAAATGCATGTACATTACACTGTATTTTTTTGTGTTATAGTACATTACTATTAAATTACAGAAAACTATTTGATCCTGCTGTCACTGTGTAAGTGTTTGATGGCAAACTCAAAATATTTAAATTTCTGACCAACAATCTCTTGATTTTTTTTTTTTTTTTTGGTAGTCAAAGACTTTATTGGAGCAAATAGGAACCCTAATATTACTTTTTTTTTTCCATTCACAACTATATGTTTACCCAACTATGAAGACTTCTGATTCTGAGAACCTTGTCAATGTGAAAAGTGTCCATCCGTTACTTTCTGATCTGTCACTACCTCCACTTCATAGTAATTTATTTTAATTGTCACCTACACTTGAAAACGTACTCTGTTACTAATGTAACCTCGGCTCCCTGAGACACAGGAACGAGTACTTTTTCTCTGATGACTGAAGCCTTTACAATCACGCAGTGAAACTGCATGGTTATTGGTTCATGCAGTGAATTAAAAACAAACCAATGGCTCGGCAGCAGAGCTGCACGAGCCTATGGCAAGGAAGCCCACCAGAGACCTCCAGAAGTGGCAGAACCATCTGGCTATATAAGCGGGCAATCGCCATAGGGTCTCAGGTCAAATTCGACTGAAGCAACAACTAAGAGTCATGCAGCATCATGGCACGGCTGGCAACGCAGTATTCGTTCCCGTATCTCAGGGAAATGAGGTTACATTAGTAATTGAGTACGTTCCCTTTCGATACTACACTCGTACTGTGTCGCTAGATGCTTATGGGGAACCAATACAATCCCACCGTGCCATGAAAGAGCAATGACTGGTATGAACTGGCCTTGAGCAATTAAGGCTCAGAGGGACCATGTATAAGCAGGGTGAGCCGTGCAGGAGGCAAGAGGGCTGAACTCACTGAGGTCAACCCAGCCTTGGGTAATCGTCCCAAATAAATCAGTACAGCCTTAGCACCTCTGAAAGGGCCAAGAGCGTACAAGGAATATGCCTGCCCAGGGAGGAGTATGTTAGCACAATAGCGTCAACCAACCAGAGAAATTCTTTGTGACCGGGGACCCTTTGGTGTAGCCACCAAAGCACACAAAGGGTTGTTCCGACTGCCTAAATGGGGCAGAATGCTTGATGTAAATTCTAAGTGCCCTAACAGGACGGAGAAGGTTAAGCTCCTGGTCCACCGCAGAAGGAGGAAGCACAGAGAGAGTGATAACATGAGCTTTAAATGGGGTGTATAGCACTTTAGGGACGTACCCATGTCTTGGCTTTAGGACAACTTCGGAGTCGTTAGGCCCAAACTCAAGACAGGCAGTGCTTACTGAAAGAGCCTGCAAGAGGCCTATTCCTTTAGTAGTTTGTTTAATTAATGTCAGTAGCAGGGTGGTTTTTAACGACAGGATTTTTAAGTCTGCAGACTGTAGTGGCTCAAAGGGGGAACCTTTGAGTGCTCTCAGGACTGTGGGAAGATGCTACACAGGGACCGGGACGGACTGAGTTGAAGGAAATGAACAACCAAGTTGTTTCAGCCCATAGACTGTCCAGTTATAGGAGCATGGGAAGCTGCTATAGCTGCCACATAGAAGTTGAGCGTGGAAGGGGAATGGCCCTTATCCAACAGCTCTTGTAGGACAATATCACCGATGTGTCACATGAAGCTGGGTCTTCGCCACGGGTTGCGCACCAGGTGGAAAAGACCAACCATTTAAGGACATGGAGGCATCTTGTAGACGGGGCTGTAGCCTTTGAAATTGTATTCAGGATGCTCTCGGGGAGATCAGCTGATTCCTGTCGAGAGCCCAGAGGTGCAGAACCCACAGTGCGGGCTGGGGTTGCCAAATCGTCCAGTTCACCTGAGAGAGAAGGTCCTGCCTCAGGGGAATGGGCCATGGGGCTGCTATCAGCAACTGAGACAGCTCTGAGACCCAAAGCTGGTTCCTCAAGAGCAGGGGCCACCAGAAGGACCCTGTGTCTGTGTTCCCTGACTCGCCTGATTACCTGAGGGATCAGAGCAATCGGTGAAAAAGAATACAGGAGGAGGTTGGGCCAATCGTTTGCCAATGCGTCCTCGCACTTTGAAAAATAATTTGGGCAGTGAGAGTTGTCTTTTGAGGCAAAGAGGTCGACCTCTGCCCTGATCTCCCAGATTATGTGAACCGCTTGCGGGTGTAACATCCACTCCTCTGAGGGGACGTTGGTCCGAGATAGCATGTCTGCTCCTTGGTTCAATACGCCGGGCACATGTGATGCCCTCAATGAACGCAGATTGAGATGTGCCCTCTCCAAATGGGCTTTCACCATCTCGAAAAGGCGTTTTGAGGTGAGCCTGCCTTGACGATTTATATAAGATACCACTGTCATGCTGTCTGAGTGGACTAGCACGTGGTGTCCCTTCAGGTCCGGTAAGAAGGTCTGAAGGGCTCAACATACTGCTGTTATCTCGAGGCAGTTGATGTGTAGCCGACATTCTGCATCCGACCAGGAGCTGAAGGCCGGTCTGCCCTCGCACAGAGCTCCCCAACCTGTGTTGGATGCATCTGTTGAGACAATCTTCCTTCTGAGAATCATGTCCATAGTCAAGTCCTGCATGAACCACTGTGGGTCGTTCTAAGGGGCCAGAGCTGTAACACGTGCGGAGCAGGCCCAACTGTAGTACTGGTGATGCCGAGGCCATAAGGCCCAGCATCCTTTGAAATGTCTTGAGAGGGCGAGAGGCTCTGATTTTGAAAGAATCCGCGAGCTGTTGTATGGTCAGTGCACGTTCTGGCATGACCATCGCCCTTCATGTGGACTGAGTCAAAAACTGCTCCCAGGAACGAAGCTCATTGGCTGAGAGACAGTGAGCTCTTGGCAAAATTGACCCTGAAACCCAGGCACTCTAAGTGGCTGAGGAAGAGGGACCTGTGGGATAGTCGGTCTCTGACTGGGCTAAGATGAGTCAGTCGTCAAGGTAATTCAGAATGCAGACTCCCATCTGTCTCAGAGGGGAGAGAGTCGCATCCATGCACTTTGTAAAAGTGCGAGGAGCCAGGGACAGTCCGAAGGGGAGGACCGTGTATTGATATGCCAATCCCTCGAAGGCAAATCTCAAGAATCGTCTGTGATGGGGGGCTACATGGATGTAAAAGTAAGCATCTTTCAGATCCAGAGAAAAGAACCAGTCCCCTGGGCATATTTGCGAGAGGATCTGTTTCAGAGTAGTCATTCTGAACGGCCGTTTCATGAGGGCACGGTTCAGGTGTCTAAGATTGAGGGTAGGCAGAAGGCTGCCATCCTTTTTGGGGACAAGGAAGAAACGGCTGTAGAAGCCTCACTCGCTCTGAGCTGGCGGAACTGTCTCTATGCTGAAGATGGCTCGAAGAGCAGGCGGGAACAACAGAGTGGCGCAGGCAAGTCAGCGTCTTGTCCGCAGTGAGGTGTGTCAATGGTGAGGCGGCTTCAAGTCCCGTAGATCGGCGAAGGGAAGAACGTCGTCGCTGAAGGAGAATTGATCTGAGATCCTATGGCGATTGCCCGCTTATATAGCCAGGTGCCTCCACCCCTTCTGGCTGGCTCTGACGGGCTTCCTCGCCATAGGCTCGTGCAGCTCCGCTGCCGAGCCATTGGTTTGTTTTTAATTCACTGCACGAACCAATGGTCGTGCAGGTTCACTGCGTGATTGTAAAGGCTTCAGTCATTAGAGAAAAAGGAGTTTTCCCCATAAGCATCTAGAGACGCAGTACGAGTGTAGTATCGAAAGGGAACCATTTATGTCGTCTTTTTGTATAATGGCCAATGAATTGTATAATATCCCTGATGGACTATTTTTATAGTGCTGTACTAGTGTAATTTCTCTTGAATCACTCTTCGCTCTTTTTCTTGTCACATTGTAAAATAATGTATTTTATGTTTAATAATTACACTGTAAACAATTATTGGAATTTTAAATGGTAAATAAAGCCTACTAGCCCGACATAAGACCCCTGTCTTATTTTTTGATAATGAGTGTAACTCTACATAATCCCTTACATAAATTATGATACTCAGACTGAAGAATGAGTCAAGCTCTTAAGATGTTCATTTTAACTTCACATTCCCCATAGACCTGATCCGTCAGCAGGGCTTTGGGATGCTGGGTGGAGTTGTTGGTGTTACCATGCTAAAATTCACCTGACCTTGATTGCTCTCTCTGTCTTTCTCTGGCTCCTCAGGTATATCCAGATGATGCTGGTCATGTGTAATCCTCTACAGGTGAGTTAACCCAAAATCAAAATAACCTGTTTAATGGGCATTCCTGGTCTTACTGTGCATGTTATTTCAAATATGTTTGTATATTTTCTTTATAATCCTACATCAAAATAGTCTGATTTAATGTGGAAAGTTTACAAAAAGGTTCAGTTTGTAAGCATTAGTTCATGCATTAGCTACCATGAACTATGAGAAATACATTTTTACAGCATTTATTAATCTTTATTTATATTACACCATGGAAAAACAAAAAATCCACCTATTTCAACTTAATGTAAATTCAGTTTGTGACTTAAGCATAACCAACTTGGTTGTACAAGTCATTTCAATGCAAATGACATTAAACCAACTTTAAAAATCATGTGAAATGTCACATAAGTTCATATAACAAACAAAAAAACTTAATACCGTAATAATAGCTAATACCGTAGTGCTTTTTTGGTAGTGATGAGTTCAGAATTGTTTTCACAACGAGTTCACTTGAGAAAAATGTCAGAATATAAGGGGAAATAAAGAGTGAGTGTGTGTGGTCTGTTGCCTGCAGGTGTTCGGAGTGGACGGGGTGAATTTTAGCGTGCACGTGGAGAATCAGACTCAAGCACGAGACACCATGAGCCGCCGACATCATCGCGTGTACCAGCTTTACAGCCGCACCAGTGGGAAACACGTCCAGGTGTTCGGACGTAAAATCAGTGCCCGCGGAGAGGACGGAGACAAATATGGTAACAACACACACACACACACACACACGAAAGACCACCTACAAACACACACACAGGAAACAGGAAAAGTAGAAGACAAAGACTCGGCTACTGCTGATACAGTGATTCACAGACAGAGAGAAAAGGAAGCCAATGACTTCCGTTTTCATGCAGGTTTTTGTTGACAGTCACATCATTACAGTAATATAAACCTATTATCTTAGATTTTAGCCAAATCATCATAATTCCCACTGGTGTCAGTTCCAATATCTACCAAACAATCGCACATTTTCATACTCTAGATATCAGTATTGGTGACTGGAAAACCTCAGTCAATCACTATCTTCGTTTACTCCTTTCTCCCCCATCCATCCATTCATTCATCCATCCCCCTCTCCTCCTCTGAATGGCCTTGGATGGGTTTCAGAAGCACACAATCAATGGACGTGAAAGTTGAATCAATGCAATGCATGATTTTTTTTGATTATTATTGCTTTTTTGTATTTTCAGAAATAATTTCCAGAATAATTAAGCATGTTTTTTCCTCAAATTCTTATTATTGTAATGCATGGATACATTGTAATATTATTACAAGACTTTAATTAGCCTGTTAGTAGCAGGTTATTATAGTTAATGAAAACTAAAATGTTCATTAACTGAAATAAAAAACAAAAAACCTGAACTTATTTTATTTAGCTAATTTATCATTTTCATTTACTAAAATAGCTACGATATGAATAAAAATACACAAATTATTAAAAGTTTAAATTAAAATCATAATGGGAAATACAATACTAATGTCAGAATGCAACTGAATAAGAATGTCTTGAAAATAGAATTAATTATCATGCAAATAATGTTAGAATTCAGAAAATCTTAATGGTCCTAAAACGGGCTGTTTTAATTATATAAAATATCATTTCTTACTCCTTTGCTGTAAGAATATATGACCTGGACACGACCTTGACAGTTTTTGTGAGATTCTCCCTCATAATTCTTTCATTCTTTATTGTGAAAATATTATTCCGAAAGCTTGAGGTTTTGTGATCGACTCTCCTCATCAGGAAATAAGGGAAGAGAAAGACGGGGAGATGGGAAGGGGGTGAGGATGAATGTATTTACACAGCGAGTGTGGGATGTCTGGATGAGGAGAGATTGGAGGAAGACAAAGAAGTTATTGATCTCTGGTGACCCCTGCGCTCATAAAGGTCACGCAGGAGCCATTTCAGAGCTTCAACTGCCATATCCTGAAACACACACACACACAGGCTGAATGACCTCACTGGAGGCTGACAGTGAACTGTAGCTGGAGGCTTTTATAATGCAGTGAGAGTTAGGCTGATCAGAATAGCATACTGCTATACTGCTCATATTATTTCTACAGCATATGTTATGCATATTGACCCATTGCTAAAATGTATCCCATAATGCCAGGCCCGGATTAAAAATTCAACTGCTGGTGTAATTAATATTGAGCTTGATTTGGCTTTAAACCATCAGGTTATCAGCCCTCTGCCCCTTTCTGAACTGTTATTAATAGTGCCAGTCAAGGCAGCAGCTCAAACAGATCCATTGCATCAAATTATAAACACTAATTTTTTACATCATTGCAAAACCAGAGCTCACAGTGATATTTTAGTAACGTCTGTCTGTCTCTCTCTGCCTGTCTCTTTACAAGCCCAGCTCGTAGTGGAGGCAGACACCTTCGGCAGCCAGGTGCGAATCCGAGGGAAGGAAACCAATTATTACCTATGTATGAACCGCAGAGGGAAACTCGTAGGCAAGGTGAACTTCACTGCTGATTTCTTTCACTTTCTTTTTTTTCCTCTATCACCTATTGAAACAAAGTTGAGGCAGGATATGAATATAGAACTTGTCACATTTTAGAAGCATGCAAGCAGCCATTTCTTTCTTCTGTGGAGCACAAAAGATATTCTGAAGAGTGTTGGAAAATCTATGGTTTCGTGTTCCAATGAGTTCCATAATATGGACAAAAATGCCATGGAAGCCAATTGGACCCGAAGCTTCTTCAGAATATCATCCTTTGTGTTCCACAGAATAAAGTCAGTCATACAGGTTTAGAAATAACATGAGGGTGAGAAAATGATGCAGATTTTTCATTGTTAGGTGGACTATCCCTTTAAAAAAAAAGAAAATTTGCTTGTCTGCAACAATATTTTATAAAAATATGCTTTCGAACAAGGTAAAACAGCTTATTCCTAATTATTGTGTTACTTTAAGTGTCATTTTTATTTAAGAACCAATGTCTATGTTTCTAGTTATGGCAAGAGCTAAAATATTTAATCCTTTTGAAATGGCTGAGAAATTGCCATTTTGAGTTTAAAAAAAAATGAACTGGAAATATTTTTAAACATGCGGAATTAAATTAAATTAAATGATTATTATATCATGTAGAAATGGCTAAGAAATTGCGATTTAAAAAAATCATTTTAAAAATTTGCAAAAAGTAATGAAAAATAAAACTGTAAAAATCCTGTAGTTGTGAACTATTGAAAGTTAAATTTTGAAACTTGTGGAATTAAATAATTAAATGATCATTATTATAATTATTTTGATATATTAGCACTCATAGTTTGTGTAAACAAAAATGAGCCAATACAGCAGAAGTAACAAAAAAAGATACTGGTAATTTGCTGTTTCTAAGTTTACAGACATTTCTTAACCCTAAAACAGTGTAATGCATAATTCAAAATATGAGGAAAAACGCCTGTGAAAAATCAACAAATTTCCTTCAGATTAACAGTACATTAAGTCCTGTTTTACAATGTGTGTAATATTAGCCTATATGGAATCAAAAAGATTGAGAACAACCAATGCAGATAATCTCAAATCTTACAAACATATCTGTGAATTTTAGTCCATGCTTGGGATTTTTAAATGCATTAACATACAACGTTTATGGTCAAGCTAACACATTTGTCTCCATGTGTATATATATGGATTTTCTGTCTCCCCAGAAGGCCAGCAATCGTAGTGCAGACTGCGTCTTCATCGAGAAAGTCCTGGAAAACAACTACACAGCGCTAATGTCGGCGCGCTACACAGGGTGGTACGTGGGCTTCACCAAAAGAGGGCGCCCTCGCCGTGGTCCTCACACGCTTCCCAACCAGCAGGACGTCCACTTCATGAAGCGTTTCCCACCCGGAGAGCAGCCGGATTTAACAACGTTCCGCTTCACCACCGTCAGCAAGAGGAGCAAGAGAGTCCGAGCGGCGCGACCACGCTAACACCGACGCCAATGCTAACGTTTACATGAGGACGAGGAACAAACTAAAAGACAGTCCCAGTGAAAATGACACTGCTATTGCGAAGCAGGACTGTCTTGTTTTATTTGAACAGACGATGTGATAGCATCACTTTATATTCCACTGGGTTGGACCTCTACAACCCTAATAATAAATACGAGCTAAATTACACCAGAGCTGTGGTTAAGACAGCTTACTTCAGACACGGAGATGACTAACCAAAGCAAACACAACCAAACGTCTGGCCCAGCGGACAGGCGGAGGAAGCACTGGGCTGCGCATCCAGTGAGCGGCCCACAACGAAGACACAAAACAAAACACAAGCACATTGACCTGTAGACACCGATCGTGTGGCAATTTTCTTAAGACAAGACTTGGACGTGATCCCGCCTAAGGGAGAGGAGCAGAAATCCCTGAACTTGTGGAAGAAAGAAAGACAGAAAGAACGAAATGGACACTGGTTGGAAACAGAGACAGAAGGGCTACTGTTATATGGGAGCTCCTGGGATAAGACCTGAGTTAAAGGACACCCTGAGAGAAAAATGTAAATTCGGGCATCATTTACTCACCTCAAGTCTCTCCAAATACATATGTTTTTTTTCAACTGCAATAGAGAATTGCATGCCTGTTTTTCAGACTACAGTTCATAGTTAACATGTCTCTCAAGCTCTCGAATGGACAAAACAACACCATAAAAAGTTAATTACGACACATGCATCATATTCCAGGTTATACAAAATCACGAAACAGCTTTAAGTTATTATTAATTATTATATCTTAATAAAATGCATTATATATTTTGTTATTATATAATCAAAGTATTGGAGCGATTTTTAAAATGCAAACACAAATTCAGACAAATTCATGTTCATATTACAACAGATCATTAGACAATAGTAACTTAAAGTTTCAAAGAAATGGTATAAGTATCAGACCTTTACTTCCATACTGTGACGTACATTTAAAAGTGATTTCTAGACATGGAAAAGTAATGGAAATTAATAAATTATCAAAAAATCTTGGAACTTATACTTATATTATAACTTCTACTTAATATATATACACATACATATAATTAGTGGTGATAATTAGTTAATTTAATTAGTTGTGATGAAACAGAAGTAGCATCAGTTCACTGTGATTTTTTGACCTGGAAAGATAATAGAAATTAATAAACTATTTTAAAAAATACTATTAAAAAAATCTAGTTTTATCAAGTATCAAATATTTTATCCGGTCAAATTTCTATTCATGGGTAAAATAATAATTATTAGAAACCTGTTTAAAAATGCATGGATGAATCTTTCATCATAAGACCAATGCATAATCAAACAATGACTTCAAAGACTTGTAGTACACTAGTCATGTGGACTACGGTTTGTGTTTAATTTATTTTTTGGAGCTTGACAGACTTACTATGAACTGTAATTTTGAGGTGAGCAAATAATGACGGAATATACATTTTTGACTGAACTATGCCTTTGAAGCTAAAGAATAAATGAATGTAATACTGTATAAGTGTGTGTGCATGTGCGTGCAATAGCGTATTTCAGGTTGTATTAAAGACCGTGAGGGATATAATCATACGTGACTTATTGCTGGATGGACAGGATTTACCAGAACTGGAATGTAAAGGATAATAATGAGGAAACTCTCTTAAAGCTGCACCAAATACAAACCAAATGACCAAAGACAAGAGGCGACCAAAGACAGAGATAACCTGAAAAGCTCCGATCCCACGAGAGCAGAGGACGGGTCCCCACGACATGACACGAGGAGCAACGTTCCTGTTTGGATTTTAATGTGGAATGCTGCTACTGGGAAATATAATGGAGAACCAAAGTCTTATACCAGCTTATTAAAGGAAAAACATTACAAAACTTTTTCTAAATATAAATATATATATAGATTAATGCTGACTAAGTGATATTACTTTGACTGCTACTATCATTGTTGTTACTATAAAATAATTCCACTTATTTATTTTATCTCTGTGTACGGCAAAAACTTTCCAAAGCCAGTAAACTCTACAGAAACATGTCTGTGTTTCAAAACGTACATGTTGTGTGAGTCGTCATTATCATCAAACTGCTAACATCAAACTGCTAATGTATACTGCATTACAATGTGCTAAATGCAACACCCAGGCAACCACCCAAAACATTCCAGAAACCTTTAGCAACCACATAGCAACACCCTGGCAACCACCCATAAAATTCTAGCAACCTCAAAGCAATGTAGAAAACTTTAGCAACCACATATAGCAATGCCCCAGCAACCACCCAGAACAGTCTAGCAACCTCAAAGCGATGTAGAAAACTTTAGCAACCACATAGCAATGCCCCAGCAACCACCCAGAACAGTCTAGTAACCTCAAAGCGATGTAGAAAACTTTAGCAACCACATAGCAATACCCTGGCAACCACCCAGAACAGTCTAGCAACCTCAAAGCGATGTAGAAAACTTTAGCAACCACATAGCAATACCCTGGCAACCACCCAGAACAGTCTAGCAACCTCAAAGCGATGTAGAAAACTTTAGCAACCACATAGCAATACCCTGGCAACCACCCAGAACAGTCTAGCAACCTCAAAGCGATGTAGAAAACTTTAGCAACCACATAGCAATGCCCCAGCAACCACCCAGAACAGTCTAGTAACCTCAAAGTGATGTGGGAAACTTTAGCAATCACATAGCAATGCCCCGGCAACCACCCAGAACATCCTAGCAACCACATAGCAACGCCCTGATAACCACACAGAACATATTTGTAACTTCAAAGCAATATGGAAAACTTTATCAACCAAATAGCAACACCCTGGTAAGCTTTTCATTTAATAAATTGAGAGCTTTTTGGTTAATCTTCAACATGTTTTACACTAACCAATACTTTTGGACTGAACTATTTTTTTTTTTTGTTAGAGTTTAGAGCATTAAAAAAAAATGCTGTTTTATAAGAGAAGTCTCTGACATTTTGCGCCAGGTAAGATTCAGCTTACGGCATTACGCATTCATTCCTATGGTATCCGTAAACGTGATTGAGTGTCACAACTCTGACTGAAATTCATTGATGTCAAGGCTTTAATGTGACGGTTATCAAGGCACACATGATCCAAGTTTACCGGAAATTACTTCACATTCCTGAACTGCGAAACATAAACCACACGAGCCAACTCGATAAATATAATGACGCGATAAAATATTTGAAAAGACAAACTGTTTTTTGGGGGGATATTTCAGCATAATCACACATTGCTAGACAGGTAATGAACACATCTAGTTAACATGTATAATTAATATTTGGCTGAAACGTTGTAAGAACATGTAATAGAATGATGCGTTTAAACAGAATAAAAAATTAAATCAAAAAGAGATAGGTCCTGCCTGTTGTTTATTAATTCCAGCGGTGACGTTCTACAGTGTTGTCCGTTGACATTGTACATATTCATGTCAGCGGAAATTGAGTGATCACTGTCCCAATGTGCAGTGAGCCAGGGAGCTTGTGACCGAATTCCTGTACACAATATACTGATTCGCGAGCTGATTGAGACACACCCAGAGTGATGTGGAAAACTTTAGCAATCACATAGCAACACCCTGGCAACCACTCAGAAAACCCTGCAATGTAAGTGAGTTTTTACACAGGCAAACACAAGACAAAGTTAAGATTTTTTTGAATAAATAAATAAGATTATTATTATTGTTGTAGCTATTATTGTATTGTTATTACAGTAATAATTAGTTTTGTATGGTAAATATAAAGAAAATAAGTGGCAAAAATGGTGATAAGACACTACATGCATGATTATATATAAATATTGAATTGTACTGTATTACAGTAATGAGTTATTTTTATTTCACCTTATTTGTTTTTATTTTTTTTGAAAACTTGAAAATAATGTCAAATAAATATATGAAATAAAATAAAATCTAAACTTTGAAGGAATGCACTAAATATTTCTAGATGTGGACCTGTTGCTTATAACTGAAGCAGTGAATACACACACACACACACACACATTACTGTCACCAACAACCTCTAATCCCGGCAGTCTCTGCCCAGCTGAGTCAGCGGGAAAAGCGAAGGATTCCGAGAGAGAAACAGACTGTTCTGGAGGCGAAGTGGTGGAAAGATCTGTCGGCCAAACCCAGAGGAAGGTGTATGGTAATGCTGGAGAAGGAAAGAATGCAAAATATGTGCGTGAGAACATAGGGGTGACCCAAGACCTGCTGGAATTATGGGAAAAAAATATATCCCACCGACCCACAGGAAACACTCACACCCTCCATCTCACACACACGGTCCGTTACAGCCAGACACGCAGAGGTCACACTCACACATATTCTCACACACCCTCAGTATGACACACACCGAACACGTCTGACACACAACACACCCTCAACCAGATGGACGTGCAAGCCCACTCAAGTAACGTGGCAGCTTCACACCCGGATACAACATTCTGTTATATATGCTAAATTACTGACGAAAACCAGACAAACAGCTGAATCACACAAATACTGGCAAAATCATATTTCACTTAAAAATCAGACAGTATACTGCATAAAACAAAAATTAAGGCTATTTTTAGGATTATTACAATTTTCTGCATTGTGACATGATGATGATTAAACACATTATACACCCCAAAATTCTAATGACTAATTATTTTAGTGTTAGAAATCACTTATTACTATGACACAAAAAATAAAAAAGGGGGAAGTCGTGGCCTAATGGTTAGAGAGTCAGACTTGTAATCCAAAGGTTGCGGGTTCGAGTCTCGGGCCGGCAGGGATTGTAGGTGGGGGCAGTGAATGTCCAGCGTTCTCTCCACCCTCAATACCACGACTGAGGTGCCCTTGAGCAAGGCACCGAACCCCCAACTGCTCCCCGGGCGCCGCAGCATGGCTGCCCACTGCTTACGGCCCTATTTTCAAAATATAAAGATTTGTGAAAATAAAAGAAAACATGTCAAAAAGTAAATAATAAAATAATAATAATAATAATATATAAAAACCATGCATTTATTCAAATATTTAGACAATGTATTAATGACAATTATGTTTTTTATTTTCAAGTTCTAATAATTTTTGAAAATACAATGAAAATAATGTCAAAGTAAATAACATTAATAATAATAATGATAATATTATTATTGAAGTAATCAGACATTATGTATTTCAGTAATGACAGTGTTTTTCTTTTCACATTACGGTGCTATTTTTCAAAATAAAAAGATTTGTAAAAATAAAGTCAAAAAGTAAATAATGTATATAAAATAATATATTTAAATTATTATTTAAGTATTCATTAAGTGAGTATGTACTTTAAGTATGAATTTATTACGTATCATTATGCTAAACTTACGTAGCACTAAATAGTATTTATTAGTTTACCTTTGATGTTGGAGTGAAATATGACCTGGACATTTGCTCATGACACTCAAACACACACATCTAGCTTTTCTGTACCATGGGTAACATCTAGCCCCAAATATTCACTACTAGAAGGCCACTAATACCGCAGCGTAGAGCCTGAATCCAGGTCATATTGCTGTGCAGTGAATAACCACAGCTCCATCACACACACACTTTTCAGCACAGCAAACCACAACGACAGTGATGCACCGCAGCCAGACCCACAATGTAAAACAACGAGCATTAAGTGCTCCTTCTCTCTCGCAGACACCACAAATTACTTCTGACACACATTCCCTCTTTCCAATCCGTGAAGACGCACAGGCCCACGACGATAAAACTCTCCAAAGACAAATGCCCTTTCTGAAGATGTATTTGGCTGAAACGGGCTGAATCGCCTCAACATTCCCAGACAAACATTCTCATGTCGGCCGCTGGCTGTAAAGCCGGAGGAATTGTTTGAAATGGGGGAGAGTCTCGAGGTGCGCCAGGGACCGCTAACAGGTGCAGCGTTTGGGATTGTTTGTGTTTGTTTGGGAAAGTTGGGGAAAAGACGGCTTGTGGCCTCTTCTGAACCTGCCTGTGCTGAACTTCTCGCTGGTTTGTTGTGAACTTTTCCAATCTATGCTGGACGAGTGACATTTATGCATTTAAATGCTTTAGTTAGCCAAGGAAAACACATTGAGGACATATTAACATTTCCAAGCATAAGTCCACCCAGGGGTGAAGGTGTTTGGCAGGGGTCGAGCGTAACGTGCTTTATCCAACTGGAACAACACTTCTATCGGACAATCATATTTCAGGAACCTATGCAGAATTTGCACTCAAGCCAGCCAATCAGATCACTGTTCAGGTCAAGGAGGACGTTTCTAGTTACGTTTATCCGAAGGGTATGCAGTTTGAATATTTTTTTTTTTTAGTGGGGGAAGATGCTTACACAGTAAAAAAAAAAAAAAAAAAAAAAAGAAAAATGTATGTGTGTGTGTGTGTGTATATATATATATATATATATATATATATATATATATATATATATATATATATATATATATATATATATATATATATATATATATATATATATATATATTATATATATTATTTTATAGTTGGAAATAAAAGTATATTTTACTAGAAAATATGTATGTTGTTCTACTTCAAAAATGAAAATGTATGACTTACTGCTTCTTTATAACTTTGTGAAATTTACTAGCAATTTCTAGCAACTTTACATTCTTAATACATCTCCCTGGTCTTATTTTGATGGATTAATCTATGCATGTTTTCTACATACACATATACATACATATACTATTGATCATCAATTATGATTTTCCTGAATCTCAACATTCCTGAATCTTAAAGGCCTGAGGTCAGAAACATACTCTAAGCCAGTGGTTTTCAAACTGGAATCCAGTTTAGAGAAAAACAATGTTAAAAGGCATTTTAAAAATGTATTAATAAAACTGATATTAAAATAAATAATGAGATTAAAATTAATAAATAAAAACATTAAAATAAACATCTAATGGTATCGAGCGGTGTAAAATAAATGAATAAATTTCAAACTAAAACACACAGATAAATTTAAAAAAAAAAAATTTAAAAACTAAATATTTTCCAGATACCATTTTAGAAATTTACAATATTATATAGACGTACATACATTCATTTAGAATGGTCTCTGATAAAACTAAGAGTCTCATAATCTGCTAAAAGAGAACGAGACTACTGGCTCAACTCTAATGGACTGCCCGTCAGAGTGTTTATTACACAAACCAAGACAAGACAGGATTTCTGGAAGAATTCTCTCTCTTGGCACGAGTCTGGAATAATCCCCAGCCCACGGCGCTCTGTCATCCTCTTATTATTGAATCAATCAAACGCTTTAACCAGCAGCTCATCAGGAGCGTTCAGGCTTGTTCAGTCTGGATGAACTCGGGTCAGAGGAGAGAATGTAGATGCTCAGTGACACCTAGTGGTCGCTCTGACAACAGCAAGACATGCTGCCTTGTGTGATTGCATTATTTAAGGGTAACTACTCGGGTCAAAGGTCATATTGATGTTTTTGTTTTGTTTTTTGGTTAATCAATCAAGATTTTCTGAAGCTTAACTCTGTTAACTGAAAGGCCTGAGGAAACATACAGTGGTTTTCAAACAATAAATGTAAAAAAACTACTTGAAATAAATTAATTAATTTGAAAATAGATTAATATAAAACAAAAATAAATAAGAGAAAAGTAAAATGAATGAAATAAAAATATTAAAATACAAAATAAAAATTTTAAAATTATTAAAATAAATTAAGTAAAAGGTAAATAAAAAATAAATAAAATAAAAACTATAAATATAAAATTAAAACTAAATTTAACAAGCTAAATATTGTCCAGATAATATTTTAAACATATTTATGATTTTAATTTTCCACAGTAAGTATTTTTACGAGAAACTACAAAGATACCTTGGGGTCCTTGGCACAAAGATTATCAATTACCAAAATTTGGTGGTCTATGGCATCTATAAGATTGAAAACCCATGCTGTACGCATCAGGGTTACAATCAATTCAAGTAATCAATTTTTTTTTATTATTAATACATATATACTTAACCTGATTTTATTTCAGCTAGTAGCCAAGGCAAAATTTCTCAAATACTAAAATAACTAAATAAATAAAATAAAATAGATAAATAATATGCTATATACACACATACAATTTTTTTTTTCTAAAACTCAAATTTAAAACTAAAATAAAAATAAATAATAAATCTAATTCAAAATACAAAGACAATAATAGTATATCAAAGATACTAAAATGTCACTGCTTTGCATACTTAGCTTGGCCAAACCGTTAAACAAACTTAACCAAGTTCTTGCATAAGTTGCATTAATGTGAAGGCAACAAATCTCGATTTTTAAGGAGCCAATAGATTCCTTCACACGTCTGTGACTCTAAAACGTGTGATCATTTAGGCAGCTGCTATAAACATGTCAACAGCTTAATAAACTTAAACTAACCTGCTCAGGAAGATTCACTTCAAACCTTCGCTCCGCCACAGCAGCAGTTGATCTGAAAGTGAAAAAAACTGCACAAAGAGGAAAACGCAACTGCATTTGAAGCACAAGAAATTTGTGCACTTCTGTAAAGTATGTTTCAGGCCTTAGACTGATACATCAACCATGGTCAAGTACTTTATTCATAATGTGTTTTCTTAAAAAACTCTTTTTTTTAATATACAACACAATCCGACAAGACAATTTTGTTTACAACTAGATTCAGCCCTCGATGAGCAAGCAGGCAGAGAGAAATCAAACCAGACATTGAGTGACAAAGACATACAATGCCTAGCAGAACCATACGGGAGAGATGAAGAGGCCAATTAAATAGAAAAACAAAATCATAAAAACTAAAGACGAAAGGGAAAGAGGCATCAGAGCAGACAGTCACCCAGCTGATCCTCGCATGCATGCAGACGGACCTCTGCTTCCCGCCGTCATCCTGAAAAACAATGCGTCTCTGGTCCTGAAGAGAGATGTGGCATGAAAGCCAAAGGCGGCAGACTTCTTTCATTTCCGCGAGAGTTTGCTGCCATCCGAGTCCCTTTCTCTCGCACAGCAGTCCGCAAAACCTGTCCTTTAACCATACATCACTCCCAGAATCCCAGCTTCATTGATCCCCGTGTGGATATGAGCTATTAGTAGTGCAGATTTTCTGGTTAATTGAGCAGCAGTGATAGTACAGATACGGTTTGAAGCTGTAGAAGGTCCGTGTGTGTGTGTGTGTGTGTGTGTGTGATTGTGCTTGTCTTTTCCCCACTAGATAAAGCATAACAGTCCTGAAACCCAATGGTGTGAGTGTTTGAATCTTTAGTGTGTGTGTGTGTGTGTGTGTGTGTGTGTGTGTTTGGCAAAGCATGAATCTGTGTATGTTTATAGTCAGACAGAGAAGAGGAGGTGGATCCTTAGGCACCATTCTGTGACAGACACGGTCAACAACCAATCAGCTCTCAGCTCTCCCAGGACACACTGGCACATAGAAGAGGCACCTGAACGGATGCAGACACAGAGTGAGAGAGACAATCAATCAGTCAATATTCAAAAGAATGAAAAATAATAGCAACTACTATAATAGCCACTACAATAAGAACAAGTGAAAAACACTTTCATATTTCATATTTTATTTTAAAATAGCACTATAATGACTAATATACATGCAAACTATATAGAATTACAGAAAAAAACACTTTAAACAAATACATTTTCTAAACAATCAAAAATAAACTAAATAAACAACTATAGAGAAAAGTATTTAATGAACAAATAAATGAAAACAATAAATACTGAAAAATATAATGACAAATATTCTTATTTAATATTTTTAAGGTTTCAACAAATAATAAAAAAGTATAGAAAAGACAATAAACTATAATAAGCACTTTAATAAACACTGAAATATGAATAAAGTAAAAAGAATTAAAGACAAAAAAGTTGTTCAAACTAATAAAATATAAAAATATGCAAATGTAAAACAATTATCAGAACTATAGAGATATTAAATGAACAAATAAATAAAAATAAACTACCAACGGAAATTATTTTATGAACAAATAAGTCAAAACAATAAATACTACCAATTAAAAATATTTTAATATTTTATGGTTTATCAAATACAAATATAAAAATAACAACATATAAAATAAAAAGATAACTATAATAAACACTAGAAAAGTAAATAGAATTTTAGACAAAAAATATTTTAATAAATTTTCAAAACTATGAAAAATACACTGTAAATATAATAACCATTACAATATGAACGGAAATGAAACTGAACAACTAAAGAAAAGCATTTAATGAATAAATTAAACTAATAAATAGACAGATAAATAGGTTGTTTGCACATGACATAATTGCTGTGGCGAAATGCAGCTGGAGGGCAGGAAGTAATTTTTTCTCCATAGGAATCTGTAGCAGAAACTCAAGATGCCCGTGTTTTGCGTTGTTTATGAATGCTCAAATGGAGAAAACACAAGAAGATTTTATGGTGTACGAAAATGTGTTGTTCATAAGAGGGGAAAAGTCAAGAAATTGACTGAAAAACGCAGGAAAAAGTGGCTTGTAAACCTACGTCTGCGGTCGGGAGGAGCCGATCGGATAATGCTGGTGTGTGCAAATTGTTAATATAAGTTATAATATTAAGATATTAATACAGATATAAATAGATAATCCAAGGCTGCCACCTCAAGCATTCAGCGTGAGACAGTCAGAAGTCACTCAATGCTAAACGCCACATGTAGACACGATGTAAAGAAGATATTATTTGCAGTTCAGAGAGCTTCATCGATTATAACTGAACATTGTGAGATTGCAATAAATTGAAGTGTGACAGCTTTTTAGTGATTATATAGAAGCGCCATTTACTCGCTGTCTAGGCTGCAAACAACTCAGAATTTGAATAAGTTTTGCTTTACGTGCTGCTAAGACCAACAAACCCTGCATGCCACCAAGTGTCAGGAGTGACTGAAAAAAAGAGAACAGATGAGCTCTCCGTAGAAGTCCGTACTGTACTGGTTTAGGTGCTATAACAATAGAAAGGTATAAACAGAAAAACACAATGTTACGTGATCCTTATGTTATAAACAGGAGAGATTTTTGGCCGGGGGTCCTGTTAGCAGGACGTAAAACAGCTTTTATTTAAATTCTGATTTGATTCGAGCAAATAGCACTTCCATGTAATCACTAATGCCGTTTCGGTTCCTTATCAGTGAAGCTCTCTGAACTGCAAATAATCTTATTTACATCGTGTCTACGTGTTGCATTTAGCACTGAGTGAACTCGGACTGGGTCCCCTTGTATCTATTTATATATGTCTTCAATTAACAATTTGCACACACCAGCATTATCCGATCGGCTCCTCCCGACCGCAGACGCAGGTTTACAAGCCACTTTTTCCTGCGTTTTTCAGTCAATTTCTTGATTTTTCCTTCCTTATGAGCAACACATTTTCGTACACGATAAAATCTCCTTGTGTTTTCTCCATCTGACCAATTTGAGCATTCATAAACAACGCAAAACACAGGCATCATGAGTTTCTGCTACTGATTCTTATGGAGAAAAAATAGCTTCCTGCCCTCCAGCTGCATTTCGCGCGTCATCAGAATCACGTGTTTGCAAACAACCTATAAAACTACCAATGAAAAATATTTACTTATTTAATATTTTATGGTTTAAACAGTGATATTCTAAATATCAAATGATATATTACAAACTATAATATATTGAAAACTATAATAAACACTATTGTATTAAAGAAAACTAAACAGAATGAAAGACTTTAAATAAATACATGCTTGGTAGTCAGTCCAAAATCTGGTTTGCAAATTTCAAGTCTATCAGTGCATTTTTTTTTTCACTCAAGGCTTTCTGACAAACATGTAAAACCACCAAACATAGTTAAAGCTAAACTAAACCCAAAACTAACATACGTAGTGAAAGATGGCGAATGACTGAAAACTCTGGGCTGTGTGTGTACCTGCTATCTGGAGACGTATGTATATGTCCGTGAGGGCGATCGCCTCTCCGGCTGGCCATTGGTGGAGACGTTCAGGAAGTCCCATATAAGGATCGTGTCGTCATGGGAACTGCTAATAATCTGGAACTCATCAAACTGCAGTCGGAACACACGCCCAGAATGCTCCTGCAAGATGTTACCATGACAACACACACTTGAAGGAACATGAAAATATACAGTAACGCACATGCAAACACTGCAGAGGTCTGTCAGAAACGGGGAGTATGGTGTTGAGGAGTAAACGCAGCAACACTACTGACGTACCTACATGTTTTAGCAGCGTATTAATGGTCTTTTTTTTTTCTTTTTTTTTAAACAAATGGTTTGTTTCACAGTTTGTTTAATAGTATAGCAAGGAATTCAAGTTTGTTTAACAGTGTGGCTAGGAATCCAGTTCTTTTAGTGAATCAGTTTGGGAATCCAATTCTTTTAATAAATTGGTTTGTTTATAGTACAGCTAGGAATCAGATTCTTTTAGTGAATCAGTTTAGAAATAAGCTCTTTTAGTGAATCAGTTTGGGAATCCAATCCTTTTAATAAATCGGTTTGTTTAACAGTACAGCTTGGAATCAGATTCTTTTAGTGAATCAGTTTAGAAATAAGCTCTTTTAGTGAATCAGTTTGGGAATCCAATCCTTTTAATAAATCGGTTTGTTTAACAGTACAGCTTGGAATCAGATTCTTTTAGTGAATCAGTTTAGGAATCCAGTTCGTTTATAGTACAGCTAGGAATCAGATTATTTTAGTGAATCAGTTTGGAAATCCAATTCTTTTAATGAATCAGTTGTTTAGGAGTCCAGTTATTTTAGTGAATCAGTTTGGGAATCCAATTCTTTTAATGAATCAGTTTGTTTCAAAGTTTGTTTATAGTACAGCTTGGAATCAGATTCTTTTAGTGAATCAGTTTAGGAATCCAGCTCTTTTAGTGAATCAGTTTAGGAGTCCAGTTCTTTTAGTGAATCAGTTTGGAAATTCAATTATTTTAATGAATCAGTTTGTTTCAAAGTTTGTTTATAGTACAGCTAGGAATCAGATTCTTTTAGTGAATCAGTTTAGGAATCCAGTTATTTTAGTGAATCAGTTTGTTTATAGTACAGCTAGGAATCAGATTCTTTTAGTGAATCAGTTTAGGAATCCAGTTCTTTTAGTGAATCAGTTTGTTTATAGTACAGCTAGGAATCAGATTATTTTAGTGAATCAGTTTAGGAATCCAGTTCTTTTAGTGAATCAGTTTAGGAATCCAGTTCTTTTAGTGAATCAGTTTAGGAATCCAGTTCTTTCACTGAATCAGTTTGGAAATTCATTATTTTAATGAATCAGTTTGTTTCAAAGTTTGTTTATAGTACAGCTAGGAATCAGATTATTTTAGTGAATCAGTTTAGGAATCCAGTTCTTTTAGTGAATCTGTTTAGGAATCCAGTTCTTTCAGTGAATCAGTTTGTTTCAAAGTTTGTTTATAGTACAGCTAGGAATCAGATTGTTTTAGAGAATCGGTTTAGGAATCCAGTTATTTTAGTGAATCAGTTTAGGAATCCAGTTATTTTAGTGAATCAGTTTGTTTATAGTACAACTAGGAATCAGATTAGTTTAATGAATCAGTTTAGGAATCCAGTTATTTTAGCGAATCAGTTTAGGAACCCAATTATTTTAATAAATTAGTTTGTTTCAAAGTTTGTTTATAGTACAGCTAGGAATCAGATTATTTTAGTGAATCAGTTTGGAAATCCAATTCTTTTAATGAATCAGTTTGTTTCAAAGTTTGCTTATAGTACAGCTAGGAATCAGATTATTTTAGTGAATCAGTTTAGGAATACAGTTCTGTTAGTGAATCAGTTTGGGAATCCAATTCTTTTAATGAATCAGTTTGTTTAAGAGTATAGCTAGGAATCTAATTCTTTTAGTGAATCAGTTTGGGAATCAGATTATTTTAGTGAATCAGCTTGGGAATCCAATAATTTTAATGAATCGGTTCGTTTTAAAGTTTGTTTAATAGTATAGCTAGGAACTGATTCTTTTAGTGAAGCAGTTGTTTCAACCATTTCAACAAAAACTGAATTAACTAATTAGCTTAATTTAGGCTGTCACTACGTTCCCATATGCCTGTGTTTTCAATACTATTATTTCTAGTAGCCTGTAGCTTGGCAAACTGGCTTTAAAGTAGCACTTGATGACTGCTTATTAGATATTTCCAAATAGGTGACCTAAATGATTATTTCAAACTTTCTGAGGTAACTAGCAGAATAAATAAACGTGCAGTGACATCTTGTGATTGTTCAGTTTTATCATATGTGAAGGTAACAACAAAAAAAATGATTAATAGTAATATAAAAAAAGATTACAAAACATAAATATGAAGATGGCATTATTCAGACACACCACGAGTGTACGAAGACATAATGTGCTGGCAGGGGCCCGAGGATCCAGAGCTGCCTGTAAATCCCAAACTTTAATTTTCCTGCAGAGGAAGAGACAGAATGTGAGGGTGAGTTATGGCTGCTTGATATTAAACAGTTTGACAGATGAACGGCCTGTCAGTAACAGATGGTGCTGTGACCGAGTGCGTGTGTGTGTGTGTGTTTATTCACCCATCATATGCTCCGCTCACGATCCTCTTGTTGTCGAATCTGATGCAGCGCACAAGCTCCTCATGACCCTCCAGCACACGCAGACAAGCACCGCACTCAATGTCCCACAGTCTGAACACACACATACATACATACACACACGCATGCATGTTAAAGATTTGAGAGATTTTATAGAGCATTCACAGAGGTTTCATTTACTTATACCAAACCTGCATGACATGTATGTGTGTTCTATCTTTACTGGAAAACTAAAAATTTGAGAGGTTTTATAGAGCATTTAAAGGTTTAGTCCACCTAGAAATTTTAATTCTGTCATCATTTACTTATTCCAAACCAGCATGACTTTTTTTCTTCAGTGGAAAACAAAAAATAAAGACTGCAGAATGAGTCAACGACAAAAAAAAAAACAAAATCATAATAGAAGTCTATACAACTCATTCAACTTGAATGCTTACGATAGTTTTGTGTGAGGAAAACATTTAAATTTAAGCAATATTTACTGAAAAACAGGGAAGGGGAAGATAACAGTTAGCAATGACTTCTCACACTACACATTTTGTATGACTTCAGAAACTTGTTTTATAAAGCCAGTCATATTGTATATCATAAATACTTTTATGATTCTTTTTTGTCATTTTTGGAGCATAAAACTTTTCTTAAGGTACTTTTATGCATCTCCTTATACATAAATTCTTATAAATACAGTACTGTTTAAAAGTTAAGTCACCAAAGAAATTAATGAAATTAATTTTATTCAGGAAAGAGGTATTAAATTGATAAAAGTGACTTTTTAACACCTTTACAATGTTTCAACTTCTATTTTAAATAAATGCTGTTCTTTTGAACTTTCTATTAATCAAACAAACCTTGAAAAGATGTATGAAGCTGTTCTCAACATTGACAACCCTCAACAATGCAAGTAAATCATTCGCATATGCGACTAATCTTCACTCTGGGCAACTAAATGATGTCTAATATTAGCCAACGGCTAATAAATTCTCAGATTCTATTCGCCAGTGTGTGAGTTGGAGGCTAAGTATTAGTTTAGCACAGATATATTTTCACTCTCCAAATACACTGACTGAGCGCTTCAGAGTTTCGCTCTCTGTCAAGTGATTTGTGCTCTTTTTCAGATCATCTGAATGGATGCGCAGCGCACCTGTGTTTGACGTACTGTGAACTCGTGTAACGGTGCACGACTCGCCGTCACTTTGGTGAGAGCAAGAGAGAGACTTACAAACATGCAGAATTGACACGCTACATATAAACTATATTATTTGTTGTATTTTCCTGTCAAAATAACAGAGTTCCTTTGGATTTTTTCAGCTTTTAAGAACTGCCGCGCAAACGGCAATCTCATTGGCTGGTACTCACCTATTATCTTCCCTGTTTTGATTTCAGCGAGTTCGAGTGAACGCACACAACCTGATTAATATTCATGAATCCAGCTGCTCGTTAATCCTTAGTGCGTTTTATACTGTTCTTATTAGCAGAATTCGCATTATTATTATTATCGTCTTATCAGTATTATTGTTAGTTTTTTTTCCCATTTTTTTTTCAAAAACACTGAATGACCAAAAAGCACCACCACCAGTCCTAAATTCAGTTAAAATGTCTATGCATTCATACATGGTTACTAAGTTTTAATTCTAATTACTAAAGTTCTATCATTAAATAATACTTGATTATCATAATGTCACATTATAAGGCTTGATTGACTGATGTTAAGAGTGTACTTTCAGATATTTAAAAAGCTGTACCATTTATAAACATATACAGTAGGAGATATATATATATATATATATATATATATATATATATATATATATATATATATATATATATATATATATATACACACACACACAGTATATACATACATATATATGCACACATACATGCATACGGAGGGATGGATGGATGGACAGACGGACCTAGTATTATCAGTCTGGCGAGTAAACTACAAAATACGAAATTTCTTCAATCAATACATATTGTTCTCATTACATACTCACATGTGTATTGATATTAATGTGTAATGATAAAGAAATTATTACTGTTTTACTATATTTATCTAAAAATAAAAAAAAAATATATATACATAAGTAAATATAATAATTAAATAAATACTAAACAAATAATTAAACAAAAAACCTGATGGTGTTGTCCGAGGATCCGCTGACCACGAGTCTGTCTCTGTATTGAAGGCAGGCAATGCCACGCTTGTGACCGTTAAGGGTCCGTACAAACTCGCACGTGCTCGTGCTCCACACCTGCAAACATTCGAAAAGTCTTTCATCTACATTATCATCGCTCTACAGCTACCAATCATCAATCACTAAAGCCCCACCCACCCACTGACCACTCCCGCCCGCTCACTTTTATGGTTCTGTCTCCAGATGCAGACACTATGTATTTGTCGTCAAAGTCCACCACGTTGACGGCAGCGCGGTGACCCACGAGCACGCGGCGCAGGCTGATGTCGGTCGCAGACGCCATGTCCCACACCGCAATGGAGCGATCTTTCGAACACGTTACCATGAGACCATTACAGAAGCGCAGGTGAAGAACCGCCTCGTTGTGATGGATCAGAGTGTTGATAACCTCACCAGAAACAACATCCCACACCCTGAGAGAGATAGAGAACAAATATTGCAGATTAGTACACATTATGAAGGGAACATGAGAACAACTACTGTAAGGGAGGGTATTATTGGTAACTAAAACTAACACTAAAACCATTAAAAAAACAACATTGTTAATTAAATAAACGTCAAAAGATTAATTAAAATTAATTAAATGTAAAATATTATCTAGTTTAACTTGATGTACTGAAATGACAAACTTAAATAAGAAAATAAATAAAACTATATAGATATTTTTAAACAAAAAAGAAAACTCATAAAATGATTAAATAAATTATAAAGGAAAAATAGAAATTATTAATAATTTAATTATTAATAAATAGAAATAAAATAAAACAAATGTATAAAAATATATTAATACAAATTATAATAGTATCTCAATTACACTAAAATAAGTATTAGGTCCATTTTTACGCATTTTATCTTTAGGTATTCGTTTAGACAGAATCGCTAAGAATAAGCGATTTCTAGCTAAATTAATATTTTCGATATTAACAAAATGTGTACTGATTATTGAAATTTCTGTCTGTTTCTAATGTTTACAATAAAATATTTAATATTAAATTTGAAAAAAATTGTCACTGACACTGCTCTACAATAGTTTGGAACCAATAAGATTTATTAATGTTTAAAGTCTCTTCTGCTCACCATTTATTTGATCAACTTTATGTGAAGGAGATGTGTTGCACTGTGTGAGGCAAATGGTGGTCACACCAGATACTGACTGGTTTTCGGACCCCCTCCAATACAGTAAAACTTCACATTTTAGAGTGGTCTTTTATTGTGGCCAGCCTAAGGCACACCTGTGCAATAATCATGCTGTCTAATCAGCATCTTGATATGCCACACCTGTGAGGTGGATGGATTATCTCGGCAAAGGAGAAGTGTTCACTAACACAGATTTACACAGATTTGTGAACAATATTTGAGAGAAATAGGCCTTTTGTGTACATAGAAAAAGTCTTAGATCTTTGAGTTCAGCTCATGAAAAATGGGGGCAAAAACAAAAGTGTTGCGTTTATAATTTTGGTCAGTGTACACACACACAGTGCCGTGAAAAGGTTTTTGCCCCCTTCCTGCTATTTTATTTTTTGCAAAAAGTTAAGAGAATGTATGCATGTATGTATGTATGTATGTATGTATGTATATATAGTAACATTAATCATGTGTTTTGTCACTTTTGATCAATTTAATGCATTCTTTTTCTTTTTGGTGGCACAGAGTTTCCTTAAAACAAAACTGGTTGAAGAAATATTAGATTCCTACACTACTTTTTTCAACAATTCAAGTACTAAATATCTCCTGTAATAATTGCTATGGTCTTTTGGCATAGCTGTTGTTAAAAAGGTTGGTTAGAATGGTTAGAGTCGGAGTGAATGTTCAGCGCTCTCTCCAACCTCAATACCACGACTGAGGTGCCCTTGAGCTCCCTGGGCGTCGCAGCATAAATGGCTGCCCACTGCTCCAGGTGTGTGTGTGTTCACTGCTGTGTGTGCGCACTTTGGATGGGTTAAATGCAGAGCACAAATTCCGAGTATGGGTTGGAATGGTCACTTTCACATCACTTTACTTTCACTTCACTAAAACAAACTAAGTTAGAGGCAAAGCTCTAGCGGCATAGCAGGTGCAAAACACGGATGGACCGTAAATTACATGTGAACAACCTCACCAGCAGCTGAGACATCCTGCTCCAGCTGAACTCGGCCAACTGATGTGTTAATGCTCTGTAAACACCATCACATTACAAAGCCACTTCCCTCTCCAGGTGTTAAATGTCCGGCCGTTTGCGCTTCCACTCTGAGTGACGCAAACCTGATTTATGCAGCTGTACAGCTCGTTCCCTCTGACTCTAACAGGTGAGAGAAACACACACATACTCGCACTGGAAAAGGTGACAGATCGCCGGCTGGAGCTTTAAATGCTTCTAGGGAAGTGAGGTCATTGTTTCCATGGAGATTCTTCAGCTGGAGACAGTATTTATGTGAAACATTTAAAACTAATTATCTAATATAGATTTGCAGCACAGCATATTTTTATTTTCTGGCTTAAGGACTCCCATACTTTTAGACTTTTATAGCTGTTCAGGACTACTGGATAAAGATTTTTAGAAATCATTTTAAAGAGATGCATGTGAAAATTTGAAAATTGTATATTGATTAAAGAATTATGTAAATAAATTATCTATGCTCAGATCAAAAAAAATTTAGTTTTAGTGTTTAGTTAATAAAATATCAGTAACACTTTAAAATAAGGTTCATTAGTTAACTATATTAGATGACATGAACTAAGAATGAACAATACTTCTACAGCATTTATTAATCGTAGTTAATGTTAATTTCAGCATTTAATAATGCATTATTAAAATCACAATTTGCGTTTGTTAACAGTTCCTGCACTATGAACTAACATAAACAATGAACAACTGTATTTTTATTAACTAACATTAACAATGCTTAATAAATCGTCTAATTAACTAATGTTAACAAATGACACATTGTAAAGTGTTACCAAAATATTTATCATTAAATTTCTTAGTCTCAATTATTTTAGCACATTAAGTTATTATTAATTAACATTAATAAAAAAAAAAGTTAATATATTTTATTTTATTTCAGTTAACAATTTCCTTACTTAAAATAAAAAAATGTTTTTTTGTTTGTGGTTTTAGAAGTGCTAAAATACTTAAAGTATTTTTTTTTTTAAATGAGCAAAATAACTAAAACTATAGTGTCATATTAAAAACTTAATAAATTAAAAAAAAACCGAACGAAAAATTAATATATTCATATCCTATAACAGTTTTGCTTTAGTTATTTTAGTACATCAGGTTCAACAAAATAAATGGTTTTTTAATAGATTTTTATTTCAGTTAATATTTGAGGTAATAAGGACTAGAAAGTTAATAGAACAACATTTATTCGAATTGGAAATCTTTGTAACACTATAAATGTCTTTTATGTCACTTTTGATCAATTTAATGCATGCTTGATGAATAAATGTTCTAAATTCTTTAAAAAAAAAAAAAAAATCTAACTAACCCCAAACAGTACTGTAAAATCTGTTAGCAATTATGCCACTGTAATATTACTGTGCAAGTAGTGTTAATTTTGTCAGCCATTTTCAATTTATTTTCTTAGTCCCGTGTTAAATGTCCTTGTTAGTTGTTATCTTATTTAGTCAACCTTATCCTATTTAGTTTTAGTCAAGTTTTAGTCGACAAAGTCTCAACATTTCAGTCTAGTTTTAGTCAAAGAAACCCTGAAAATTTTAGTCTAGTTTTAGTCAATGAAAACTTGACATTTTAGCAATAAGATTATTATTAATTAACCATACAGCAGTATTAATTTTGGCAACCATTCTTAAATTTAGTCTTGGTCTTAGTACATTTCAGATATCATATTTAGCCAACCTTGGCCTGTTTTTGTTTAGTCAGTGAAATGTATGAGCATTTTAGTCAGGTTTCAGTCAAATTTTCATCATGCTGTATAATGGTTAAACTGATCTAAATTATTTTTGCTCAAAATTATAATTGTAATGATTGTTTTCATTTGAGAAATTTACTTTTGCATTTCAGGTATTGCACTTTCACCAGTAAGCACAAATCAATAGGACCCATACATGGTATATTTTACCTCATCTAGTGTACTGGTTTATTATAGGCTTTTTATTATATACATTAATACCAAAGACTTATGCAATCTCTACATTATGAGAACTGCTAGAACAAACAAAAAATATGATAAGTTAAATTCCAAGTAATTCCACTAATTACAAATGACAATAGCCTATTTCTCTATTGAAACAACAGCGGTTGAGTAAGTGCAATAAGTTATTCAGCAACCACAATCGCAAACAATACGAGAATAAATTGCATGTTGATATAGACTTAGTTATTGTTTATTGGCCTTATTGTTGTCTCATCTTCGTCTCATTTTAGTCATGGGAAAAAAGCTTGTCAATGAACATTTTGCGTCATACTTTTCGTTAACTAAATTAACACTATGTGCAAGTACCTGACAGTCGAATCAGAGGAGCCCGTCACTATGACTCTGTCATCGTACTGCAGACACAGAACCGAGCCAGTGTGACCCGTCAGGACCTTCAGACACTCCAGAGACTGTTTGTCCCAGATCTGACAGAGACAGAGAGAATGTGATGATCACCACAACAGACAGACAGACAGACAGATCAATAGACAGACAGACAGACAGATCACCAAACAGACAGATCAACACAGACCGACAGACAGACAGATAGATCAACAGACAGACAGACAGACAGACAGACCAACACAGACAGACAGACCAACACAGACAGATCAACACAGACAGACAGACAGACAGACCAACACAGACAGACAGATCAACAGACAGACAGACCAACACAGACAGACAGACAGATCAACAGACAGACAGACCAACACAGACAGATCAACAGACAGACAAACCAACACAGACAGACAGATCAACAGACAGACAGACCAACACAGACAGACAGATCAACAGACATACAGACCAACACAGACAGACAGATCAACAGACAGACAGATCAACAGACAGACAGATCAACAGACAGACAGACCAACACAGACAGATCAACAGACAGACAGACCAACACAGACAGACAGATAGATCAACAGACAGACAGATCAACAGACAGATCAACACAGACAGATCAACACAGACATACCAACACAGACAGACAGACAGACCAACACAGACAGACAGACAGATCAACAGACATACAGACCAACACAGACAGACAGACAGATCAACAGACATACAGACCAACACAGACAGACAGACAGACAGATCAACAGACAGACAGACCAACACAGACAGATCAACAGACAGACAGACAGATCAACAGACAGACAGACAGACAGAGAGACCAACACAGACATACCAACAGAGACAGACAGACAGACCAACAGACATACAGACCAACACAGACAGATCAACAGACATACAGACCAACACAGACAGACAGACAGACAGATCAACAGACAGACCAACACAGACAGACAGATCAACAGACAGACAGACCAACACAGACAGACAGACAGACCAACACAGACAGATCAACAGACAGACAGACAGACAGATCAACAGACAGACAGACAGAGAGACCAACACAGACAGATCAACACAGACATACCAACAGAGACAGACAGACAGACATACAGACCAACACAGACAGATCAACAGACATACAGACCAACACAGACAGACAGATCAACAGACAGACAGACCAACACAGACAGACAGATCAACAGACAGACAGACCAACACAGACAGACAGACAGATAGATCAACAGACAGACAGATCAACAGACAGACAGATCGACAGACAGACCAACACAGACAGATCAACAGACAGAATGACAAATACACACAAAGACAGACAGATAGACAGACAGATAGGTACTTTGATGGAGTTGTCTCGCAGGCCGCTGATGATCTTGTCGTCGTCGTACTGAAGGCAGTAAACACCTTTACTGTTCTCTGACCGGCACTGAATCCGCTGAAGATTGTGACGTCCACAACGCCAGTTCGCTTCAATAGTCTAAACAAACAGAATGAAGAAACAGGAGCCTGAATTAATGAATGGGTGGATGGTTATATGAAAAGGCAATCGGTTGGATGAGGTTGTAATTGGACGGACAGATTTATGCATGGATGGACGCTCACCTCAATGTCCTGTATAATTTTGGGATAGAGTGAATGATAGTATGAATTGGGCGGAACCTCGTTTGTTCGGTTCTTAAATAAATATTTCTCCCTGGGAACGAAAACAAGAAAACCACCGATCAGATACAAGCAAAGGATAAACATCCCAAATGTTTCTGAACTGTTTATGATAATTGATCAAGAGCACTTGCATGGCATGACTTTATAGACCCTTTTTTTGTTAGCAAACATTGTGACGTTTTTCTGTGGGCGGAGCTTAGGTGGAGGCAAAAAGATTCTCCTGACTGCTTCACTAACGCTAAGTATGAAGTCTGTTAGCTTGTTTTTTTAACAATAAATGAAGAAATTCCCATTTTACCTGCATATGTAAGGTCACTCACTGTCCAAGACCGCGATTGTTATTTGAAAAGGTTAACTTTAACGGATGAAACCAGATCAACCGACCCGCATATGCTTTTACTCAAAAGATGGACGATCTGACAGGATTCCCTCTGGTTGAGTGACTCACATCTAACGTGTATATAACAAACTCACCGTGTCTAGTCATGAAGAGATATATATATATACACACATATACATACACACACATTTCAATTTCAGCAGGCAACTATTTTTACAGCTACATTATTATTCCAGCCACAATTAATCACAACAATGTATATACAATTACAAATGATTGAACATAGAAATCGTCAGTTTGTTGTTTTACACACATGCACACAGACATTATTTCATGAACGACATAGTGGTGAGATGCATAAGAAATCTTTAGACACGCCCATAACAACAAAAGACAATACTTTATTTAACCTTTTCTGATAAGAAGTGTGCGCTGTAAATGCGAGCATTTTTGGCGATCGTTTCTGTCCAGTCCACTCATTTTATCGCGTTTAACCACAGCTGTCGTCGTTTTTTTGTCAAGCAGTGGCAGCAGGTATCCGTTAAAATTTCAAATTGGAGCCTCTACTACATCGATTTGGGCACCCAGCATCACAACAAGATGATATTTTAAGCTCCGTGTGTAGCCGAATCTGTGCTGGTTTGAATTGGCCGCCTCCAGTTTTCGCTTTTTTTTTGTTTTGCCTCCAGCTAGCGCTGTGACGTCGGCCCTAAAATGGTCTATTGCAGTTCCTGTTTAACAGTTTTACAGTTAATGGTTTTAGTTAACTATAATAATTGTTCTTTTTTAAATATGTCTACATAGTTTTTATTAAGTTTTAGTTATCTTAGTACTTCAACTTAAACTAAATGCCTTGGCAACTTGCTGAATTAAAATAAATATAAATGTTTGCATTTCATTAGGTATGGAAAACGTTTTTGTGGTTTTCATTAATGATAATAATCCTGTGTGGTAAACATAGTACAAGTAGATATAAAAAAAAATAAAAAAAAACAAGTATTGAGAAAGAATGCACACCCACCCCCTTGAATCACCTCCTGTCGATGATTCCACAGGACTGACAGGCCTTGTGATTAATCACAATCAACACATGCATATCTGAGTTTGTCAGCACTAATGATTCACACCAAAGCACATGTCCTATTATTTCAGGCATGTGTTCAAATTTGCAGTCAACAAAAATGAGTTTTTAAAGGCAAAATAAGAAACACTGTTCTGACTGACAGATAACATGGTATTAATAAGGAATAACTGACAACAAACTGTTGAATTATTGATGCACACCTGGAGCACATTTATTTTCAATAATTACTTTTTTTTTTTAATTTATTATTACTCTGCCTATTATTATCTCTAACTAAAATGAAACCCAAAAAACAACAGCTAGTTTCCATATAAACATTTCTTATTTTCGGTTGGCTTAAATTTAAGCACTAATATATATAACTTGTTACAGCTATTTGCCAAGGCAACATTTCTCATTTTCATTTAGTTTAAAACTAAAAAAAACTGTAAACTGTAGATATATTATATGCATTTTCGGTGTATTTTGATTTAATACACACGTGTATATTTTTAAATATTTAATATACATTATTTTAATATAATGTTCTTGTGGACTAATCATTTTGTACTTGTCTTTTACAAAAACAATCAAGATTTTAAAAGAAGATTGTTACACTGAACAAACGTGTAAAACTGGTAATAATAAGGAATATTTCTCTGTGTGTGTTTTTACCACTGATGGCGCTCTGACAGGCCTTTCCACAGCGGGTCTGTGCGCACCATCCTCTCGATGAGCTTCTTCCAGAGCATCCCGTCTGAAATGACCCGCTGCCATTCTCGACAGACCAGCTCAGCAGAGCACAGAGAACGAGCGTCCAGAAACGAGAGGATGTTCTCTGCTATGTGATCCAGACCCTGAGCTACAACCAGAGAGATTCAGTGACAGCTAGTGCAGTTTTGTGCAGTCACTGACATTCAATGTGCACTTGAAGCATACTGCAAAAATAGCAAGAGCTTTATTTAAAAAGATAAAAATAAATTATCTCTTTATTGTCATTTGTTTTGCTATGAAAAGCTAAAAAACAAATTATTATTTACTTATTTAGGACAGTACTAAAATAAATTATAATTTAGGGTGGTACTAGTAAAGAAAAAATTATGATCTCTCTTTTTTTAATTATCAATATTTTTGTTTGATTTTTATTTATGTGGTTACAAGAATGAATGAATAATAATTATTATTATTATTTATATATACTATTTTTATACATCTACACATACATGCATATATATATATATATATATAAATATTCAAAAAAAATATTCACATAAAAAAACTAGCATACAAACAAACTGTGGTACATGTTGTCAGATGTGTGTGTAAGTGATGTAAGTGGGTGGCTCTGGCCGCGTGCCGACGCTCACATTTCTGACTCTGCTAAAGCATGTGTTGGAGTAGGAGGATTTGTTATATCCAAGCCTTGAGGTACGTGTGCTTACATGTGAGTTAGTTACCTGGCAACGCGGTGATGAAGTCTCTTTGTAACATGGGTTTAAGGTACGAGTTTATATGGCCGTGCTGGTAGTGACACATGCGTGAGATCAGATGCTCCACAAACTCCACCTGATCCGATTCGGACCACTGATCAAACAGCTGCATGCACAGATCTTTCTCCTTGTCGAAGTTCCCCTGTGACAGCCTCTTCCTCGAACCTGCTACTGAACCATTCGCCAACTGAATACACAGGAGACAAGACATAGACATATACAGCCATATTAAAAAATTTTTTTTAAGTAATTATTAAAAGTAATTTAAATAAAGTAAAAAAAAAAAAAAGGTATTCCAGCTAGCTGCTTAATTTCTCATTTTCATTTAGTTTAACCCGAAGTACTAAAATAGCAAACAAAAAAAAAATTGCTTAAAAAAAACTAGTCATATTTTTAAAATTAAAATAATGAAAATGACAAAAAAAAAAACTAAATTGTTAAATTTCAACTAAAATTAAAAAGAAAACAAAATATAAAAGATAACTAAAATATCTAAATATTATCAAAAACTATTAACAGAAGCAATGACAGTAAAATAACACTCCTACTTGGTCAACTATTAAAACTAGTCATGTAAGCAGTAATTTATCTAAAAGTATATAATATACTAAGTATTTTAAAAATGTATTGCATACCCGTTGGTGCCACAAATGTACATACTTGTGTTGTCTTTTTGCTCCCATTCGCTGTAGTGGATCGATGATGTAACATTATTCTTGTAAACAGTTTCAGCATTTCAGAAATAAAAGTCTATTTTTATAATGCAGTGAAGCACAAGAGTTACCATAATTTGCTTCTGAATTGATCTCTTCTTATAAACTCGGAGGGTAATTAAATTACCACATGAGTCATGACCTTGGTGTTTGTCAAAAAACAATTCAGCTGGGAATTTTTATGTGGTGGGAGACAAACTATGTCCAGATATCCTAAATTCAGATGGGAATAAAATCACAGACTAGCCTCTGTAATTGTACATATCTTTTTCACACACACCTTGAACACTGTTGTCTTCCTTGGTGAGACGTCACCTGTGTTATTCTGTGACTCCATCACGGTCATGCTCTACAGAGAGACACACAAGAGAGAGCGACGGGTGTTAAACGTGTCTGACTGAAAGAAAGCTAAAGAATCAGTCCGAATGGTGCATTCTGGGTAAAACATTCCAAACATGAGCAGTTTAACATGCACACAAAGGCAAACACAAACAAAACCTCTAATGTGATGTCTGTGAAAACAAACTTTGAATCTTCTGTCAGTTCCGCTGAAACTCTCACAAAAAGAACATATGCGGGAGGGGAGGAGCTTAAGGACCAGTGGGAGGACTTTTGCTTCAACTGGATTGGTTAAACAGTCTTAAATCACATAACCTTTGACAAAGCAAACAGTGAAACACAAAGATGAAGACAGTCCGATTAAACCTGATGTAAATACACAGCCCACTCCTTAAACACATGCAAGAGTTTGGCAATAGAATATCACGAAGATAACGGTGTGACTTGTGAATGTTGCATTTTTTTATTGAACTATTTTATCTACACTTTCTGGTAATTTTATTAGAAATTTAGTTATAATTAATACTTCTCTCACTTCATCTGCATCACGGGTTTATTTATTTTACTGAGGTCAACGCAGTGCATTATGGGACTGGAACCATCGCTACCAAAAAATATGAAATATGAATACTGTAAAAGCAGTAATATTGTGAAATATTCTTACTATATTCTAAACATAACTGTTTTCTATGAGAATATTTTATAAAAATGATCAAAGCTGAATTTTCAGTGTCATCAATGTCACATGATCCTTCAGAAATCATTCTAATATACTGATTTAGTGCTCAAGAAACATTTCTGATCATTATCAAAGAAGAAAACAGTCATGCTTCATATTTTTGAACAGCATTTGTTTGAAATAGATTTTTTTTTTCTCTTCCAATCAATTTAATGCATCCTTACTTTCTTGAAATAAAATGGACTTGACCAGGGACACTTCAGAATTGATTAAAATTATTAAACAGTTCTGGTTAATAAACTTTTAATGTATGCGTGTTTTCTCAATGGAAAAATGTCAGATATGAGATGGTGAGACTAAAGCAGCCACAGACAGGCAAGCAGAAAGAGAGAGAGAGAGAGAGAAAGTGAGAGGGAGACAAACAGACAGACGCTCTGCTCTACAGCAGTTTCTCTTCTGTTTTCTCACGAAAAACAGGCTCAATTATAGAGACTGAATTACAGCTCAGTAAACTTAAGACATCTACACATTTAATTCACATCTAGCCAAACACACAGACACACAACCAGTGCGTGAGACGGACAGACAGACAGACAGACAGACAGGAGGAGCGGAGAGGAGAGAAGAGGAGAGCAGAACCTGGTTGTGGGCTCGGGAAGATGGGAGGCTCTGCAGGCATCTGAGAGCACACAGACTCTCTGCCACCGACGAACAACCCAGCCAGACAGAACGAGGCAAAGAACACTGTGTGAGAGAGAGAGAGAGAGAGAGAGACAAGGGAAAAACAGAATGGGAATATGCCATGAGAGAGAGAGAGCGGTAGGCAAAACAGATAGAGAAAAAGAAGGAAAGAGCAAACGAAGACCCACAAAAGAAAGTCAGAATGAAAGTAATCAGCAAACCAAGGAGGAAAACAATGAAAGATGAAAGACAGAAAGAAAAGAACAAACAATAGAAAGGACAAGACAGAAAGAACAAGTCGATGAATAAAGAAGGAATAAGCAAACAGGAAAGAATAAATAAAACAGAAAGAAAGAAATATGCAAATAATGGAAGTGTCATGAGGGTCGAACAAGTGAAACAGTGTGAAAAAGAGAAAAGAGAAGAGTCAGTGAGGAAAGTGAGGGGAAAAAACAGCATTAGAGCAACAGTGAGCAACACACACACACACACACACTCATGCAGACACACACATGCAGACAGTGTTTTACACAGACCAAACACACAATTGAATAATAAGCCCCTCCCCCTCTGCACTCTGTGAACACAAACTATACACTCAAGACATTCATGCTAGCGCTGAGCTGTGTTTGTGCATGACACTCAATGAAGTCTGAAGTCACATTTAAACATGGTAAATCTACTTATATACCATTTAAATTATTATTCTTTTTACTTCATTTATTAAATATATATAGTATTCAGAAATTATTTAGATGCATCTAATATATAATTATTTCAATTAATATTATTATTATTTCAATTTACTAAAACATTGAGCTAGTTTTAAGAAAATTGGTTATTTCAAAATGGTAAATTATTTTTTAAAATAATTATTATTGTTTTAAAATTAGTTATATTTTAATTAATTAAACAAAATTAACTATTAATAGCCTATATTATTTATAACTTTGATCCATTTATCAGCATACATATATAATATTAATTTAAATAAATTATGACTAATTTAACCCATTAATATTATTATTATTTAAATATATTAAAACATTGAACTAATAAACCTAAAAATGAAAACTCATTATTGTAATGACACTGTAAAATCATTAGTTACTCACCTTCAAGTTGTTTCAAACATGTATGCGTTTCTTTTTTCAACATAACAGAAGATATTTTGAAGAATGTCGTTAGCCATAGTTGCTGGTCCCCACTGACTTCTGAAGTATGGGAAAAATGGGGGCCGGAATCTCTTTGGTTACTCACATTCTTCAAAATATCTTCTTTTGTGTCCAGCAGAAGAAATAAATATATACAGGTTAGAACAACTTGACGCCGAGTAAATTACGACAGAATTTTATTTTTGTGTAAACTAAATTCCTTTCCATTATAAGACAATCTGCATCCAAAACTAGTAATAAAAGAATAAACTCCAAATCCCATTCAAAACAAACCAGGTGCTGTGTCTCCAGGCAGCTGTCCTTTAACAGAGAGGCTGTTGTTAAACTCAACCTAACATGACCCCAGATGAAGACTAGCGTAATCATGACAGATCTAGAGAGACTGAACTAGTTACACCCTCTTGTGCATCATTTACATTGAGATTCAACTATGCATGACTTATTAGGGCACAGATGTGTAGAAATAATAGTGCATGTGACAGTTTATTAAATGTGAATAACTTAAACATTACTAACTACTCATTTAATAGATGCTTTGATGCAAAGTGGACAACGTCATAAGCATGAACAGACTCTGTAAAACATGAATGTAGACAGTAATAATATAATAAACACGAAGACTGTGATAAATGAAGCACATAAACTGTGTGTAATAATATCCAGGACATATATAAGTGGTATTAAATACATATTAGACCGTTTACATTATAAATTAAAGGTATACAGGTTGTAAGATAAATGAAGCGCATACAGATTTTGCATATTCAGATTCAGCGTACAGATTCTCCAAGCAGCTATACATAAGCACATATGGACTGTATGTGATATATGAAATGCATACGTATTGTGAGATATGAAATGCATATATAGAGTGAAAAATTAAGCATATGTGACACATGGACTGCATATACACTGTTTGAAGCACATATAGACTATCATATGTGACCGTGGACCACAAAACCAGTCTTAAGTCACTGAGGTATATTTGTAGCAATAGCCAAAAATACATGGGTCAAAATTATACATTTTTATTTTATGCTAAAAATCATTACGATATCAAGTAAAGATCATGTTGCATGAAGATATTTTGTACATTTTCTACTGTAAATATATCAAAACTTAATTTTTATTAGTAATATGCATTGCTAAAGACTTCATTTAGACAACTTTAAAGGTGATTTTCTCAGTATTTAGATTTTTTTGCACCCTCAGATTCCAGATTTTCAAATAGTTGTATCTCGGCCAAATATTGTCCGATCCTAACAAACCATACATCAATGGAAAGCTTATTAATTCAGCATTCAGATGCATTCAGCATTCAATTTAAAAAAATTGACCCTTATGACTGGTTTTGTGGTCCATATGTGAAGAATAGATTAAATGTATGAAAAGTAAATACATTTATAATTTGCATTAGATTTATACAAAGTCTATATTTTATATTAGACTGCATATGAAGCGTATATACATTAATAAATGAAGCTCATACATATATTAATAGAACGGCTGATAGATTGTTTACATATCCATACAGACAATGCGATATGAAGCCCATATTAATAATTCAGTATCCTATATGAAGCGCATATAGATTGTTTAATATATTTAATTCATATGAATTATACACGAATCACATATAGATTGTATTTATGAAGCACTTACATATTGTTTAAAAATGAAATGAGCACCATATGAAGCTAAAAGAAGAGTAAGTGGTTTATGAAGCGCACAGACTGCTTAATATATAGCCTAAATCACATATACATTAATGTGTGAATCGCATATACATTCAAACTGGGATATATGAAACGCGTATAGATCTGAGGCGTGCAGTGGCGCAGCGGTGCCGCAATGTTCGATCCTCCAGCGAACACAAACCATTCCTCGACATTCATACGCGATAAACTCCTCAAATCATGAGCGAAAAGTCGGTTTAACGACTAAACTAAAATCAATATTATAACGCAACACGATAACAGCTGAATGCTTCATATCGATTCGGGCCGCGACTGTGTTTTTATCCCGCGTTATACTGCATTACAACAAACATAAACATCCACAGCATTCAGACCGTGTCGAGTAACTCATGTCGCTCCGCACGTACCATCAGCTCCAGGGTTTTGTCCTCCATGTCCGGATCCATGTTATTGTTGTTCTGGTTGAATCTAACCGTGAAAATGGAAACCCGTCGGTGAACCCGAGCGAAGAGAGAAACAATACACGCCTAAAAAACACGGAGCCACACCGACATTACAGCAGAATAAGAGTCCTAGTCCACAGCGACACTCGCTTAACGCAAGTGCACATGTTTTCAATTCATTACGACGCTGATGCATTCTTTGGATAGTATTCGTAAAATATTTAAATTTACTTTCCATTTAAAAATGCAAAAACTGGAAAATAGGATTAGATATGGTTAAATGTTCAACAAAAAAACAATAGTACAAAATCGGAAATATACCATGAGCAAAATTATAGATAGAGATAATAATAATAATAGGAAAAAACAATTAACTAATTACTATTGCATAATCTATCACCTCTAATAAATTAATATATTTCAATAACATATAATATATATTTTATTTGACATTACTCTTCTAATTTCACTTCCCCAAACCGAAATCAAATTAAGAATACACGATCGAATTCGGACTTTTATTTGGCAAAAGCAGCAACATTGATTTCCGGTGAAGTGTATCTGCTTTGGGGATCTGTGCTGCTCAGTGGTCACGTGGCTCTGCAGGGAGTGTGCGTCTGCGAGGGGGCGGCGCCACCTGCAGCTATTTTAAAATGCAGACACCCTGATTGGTCAAACGGAGATGAGGGGCCGTTGTAGTGAAGCATGCTTTCAGTTGATTGGCTCCTTCTGTTGTTGGGTCTTAAAACAACAACTGAACCCACGGACCTCTTTAGACCTTATAGTCTTGCAAAAAATAATTTATCATATTAATATCAATCATTAGCTGAAGGGGGAAAAATGCATATTTCTTCTGCAAGTAGTTTGCATTTTTTCCAAATCTTTATTAAATTGTGTTTTAGATCAGAGGTTTTCAAATCTTGCACATGCAATGAACCCCCAAATGAGATTAACAGGGACCCTAACCCGAGAATATAAAAGGCAAATATATATATTTTTTAAAATAAAATCTCTATTTATATTGCGAAAAATATTACAAATGACAGAATTTTTAATTATTGGAAAATTTGAAAGGGAAATTAGTCTTTTTTTATCACTATAGTAATGTCAGATGTATTTCTTAGTCAAATTTTATTTAAGTTAACTATTTCTTTAAGTATTTTGTTTTTCAATATTTTTGTTCATTTATTTTTTGACTGTTTTTCTCTAAACTTTCCACAGACCCCTGTCACTTTTCCTTTTAAATACCTTTAAACCCTCACATTGATTTTAAATTTGTGTTTCTAATAAGTTGACTTATAATATTCCTTATATTTGTTAACTGGTGTGTTAAAAAGTATGAGAAAAAAAAGTTTTTGCTATAGTCTTCATATAGTATGGCACAGTAAACTGTCCATAAATAGTAAAATGTAATAATCTAGCACAAAATAAGGTTTCAATAAAAACACATTTTTGGGGAATATACAGAGCACACATCAGTAAAACACCAACAGAAGATAGCTTACGTTAGAATTTTCGAATTTATTTTGTTTACCCCCTAATCATTACAGAAAACCCATGTAAAAAATACCACACTGTCATAAAATACAGCAGCAGCAATTGCCAATAATAAAAAAAATTAAAATAAAATAAGAAAACTAGTTGTGGATTTATGGTGGGAAAAGTTTGGAGGAGAAGAACAGGGAACAGAGGATAAAAAGAAAAATAAACATTTCAAATTGAGTCCAAACAGTCAGTAGGTTCCTGCAACTTTAATTCAAAAAGGGGAAGAAAATAAACAAATGAATCCTGTCCAATCAGAATGCTCTAAAAGCCTGCTGTTTAATTATTCATGAACAGTTCTGTCCTTCATTTGACTGACAGATGACACACTTCTCAAACTGTGTGTTTTTGAGTATTTGGTAAGAAAGAACTATTTTTTTTTGTTCCCCCATGATTGCTCAAATCTTCATTGATTTCTCTCTAGCTCAGTCTTGACTACCTAGTAGTCATCCAAATCAAAAAACTCCTCATCTTCTCCCTGGTATTCCATCCCCTGGAAATCCACTCGGTACCGCAAAATACCTAATAGAGAGACATATTTTGGTAAGAAATAAACAGTATTACGATTCTTTATCAACAACTTTTCATTGATTAACAAATCCAGATTCAGCGACCTCTCACCTCCGATTCCTCCGAAACCCTTGACGAACTGCGATCCCTCCTGACTTTTATCCGTCACGATCTCCAGAGTCGCTCCAAACTTCTTATAGCTGTTGGCGAACCACTCCAGCAGCGGCATGCACTCGATGAGCTCGTGTTCCTGACCCGTCTGAGCCGCACAACAACACAACAAACACACCATCAAACATTACAGCTGTCAGGGCTGGCAAATGTGTAAAAGTGCTATGATAATGCACTGCGAATTACTGCATATCTTCATTTGGTGGCTCTTCTTTACACATGTAGAAAACAACCGTTTCATCATTAACCAATCTGTGCATTGCCTGACACTCACTGAAGTCATTAAATCATAAAAATTAAAATAATTTGTATTAATCTAAATAACAAACAAATATGAATTATTGAAATACAAACTTTTAATCTCAAGGGGACTTCAAGAAGATATTTTATATAAAAGGGGTTCAGCTGAAAGAAAAGTTTGGTAATTCCTGATGCATCAATGCACGTCATTTTCAATAAAGAATAGAAATAATATCTCATCACAGTTTTATTTAAATAGCACAAAATGTAAAATATAGTAACAAAGACTCAATCCAGCTATTCAAATCTACATATGCAGTAGAAGAGCCAAACTTGCCAGAATTTGTTTTAATTAAATTAAACAATTTAGATGAAAAAATTAAACTAAACAAATTAGAAATGTTGTCTCGGGAACCACCTGAAATAAAGCTGAATCAGTAAAATAAACAGAAAAAAAAATCCCTAAGAACTAAAGAAAATAATATAGGTACTTAATTAATAATACACAGAAAATAAATGAGAACTAAGAAGTAAAACTGAAATATATCAAATAAATAAAAAAATTATTAAATCTTAAATGGTAATATTTAAAAAAATAATATAGAGATCAAAAACAAAATTACTAAAAATTTTACTTTTTGTTAAAAAGTGAAAAATGAATAAAAATGATAAAAGTAATGGTAAAATAACAGTTTGTTTTCTCAGCGCAGACAACCTTTGACACAGATACACACACACACCTCTTTGTCTATGAAGTGCGATTTGTCCTTCTCTTGTTCTGGGGTCAAATAAATGACTTTCTCATCTGAAACACACAGCAGTGAGAAGACATTACAGAAGCACTTCCGCTCGACACAAACTAATCTCTTACAATCTGTTGAAGCAACAACCCACAGTAAACACAAACACTGTGAATGTAAGGAAGTGTGTTTACACTCCTGCTTACACCGAACACAGAGCCAGAAGGCAAAATAATCTCTAGTAAATAGAGAATATTATCGCATATATATAGCTGTGACTATACTGTCACTAGAACACTGGATTGACCAATCAGAAGACAGGAACAGGCCGTTTTCTCCTCCGTAAGAGATGTCGACCAGCTTCAACACTTTCGTCTGTAACCTTTCCATATTATAATTTGTGATGTGATTTAAACAGACTGAATTATTGTGTGTGTGTCTCTGTACCGTTCTCCGAGCCGTTGACCTCCGCGCCGTGCAATCTCAGGACATATCTCATGGTCTCCAAGTTTTCGTAGACAATGAGAATTTCAGCAGCTCCCATTTCCAGAGCCTTCAGTGTGTCCTCCACACCGAAACAATACTTCCCTGTGTCCTGACTGATCTCATCGAAGTATCGCCCTGAGACACAGAACAGTTATTAACCTTCAGCTCTGTTTAGGTTAGATTTAGTGTCAAAACAGTGTTTTCTATGCGAATATATAATTCTTGTGATGTAAAGATGAATTTTCAGCAACATAACTCCAGTCTTCAGTGTCACATGATCCTTCAGAAATTATTCTAATATGCTGTATTTTTGATCAAATAAATGTAGCCTTTTGACTAGTAGCATACATACAGTATGTATTGAAATGTATCAATACATGGATTTGGTTAATCTAAAAATTTGTTTAAAAATAGGCATTAAAAAGATTGTTTTATGGTTATTAAATATAATAACGATAAAAAGGACCTAATGCATAATGCAGGACGTTTAATTATAAACAAGCCTAAAACTCTTATTCTGCTGGATCTCTCTGCTGCTTTTGACACTATCAATCATCAGATTCTCCTGTCTACACTCTCTTCACTGGGCATCACTGGAATTCCACTTCGCTGGTTTGAATCCTATCTCACCGGTAGATCCTTCAGGGTGACCTGGGGAGGGGAGGTATCCAAACCACATCAACTGATCACTGGAGTTCCTCAGGGATAGGTTCTTGGACCCCTCCTCTTCTCCACATACACTACATCGCTGGGTCCCATCATACATGCACATGGCTTCTCCTATCACTGCTATGCCGATGACACGCAGCTCTATCTCTCTTTTCAACCAGATGACCCAACGGTAGCTGCACGGATCTCAGGCTGCCTGGCGGACATCTCGGCATGGATGAAAGAACATCACCTACAGCTCAACCTGGCAAAGACGGAACTTCTGGTCTTCCCTGCCACTCTGACTCTACGGCATGACTTCACGATTCAGTTCGGCTCATCAATGATTACCCCATCAACTTCGGTCAGAAATCTTGGTGTAATCTTTGATGACCAGCTGACCTTCAAAGAGCACATTGCAAAGACTGCTCGATCCTGCAGGTTTGCACTACACAACATCAGAAAGATCAGGCCCTTTCTGACAGAGCATGCTGCGCAACTTCTTGTCCAGGCCCTGGTTGTTTCTAGACTGGACTACTGCAATGCTCTTCTGGCTGGTCTGCCATCAAACGCAATCAAACCTCTACAAATGATTCAGAATGCAGCGGCACGACTGATCTTCAACGAGCCCAAAAGAGCGCATGTTACACCTCTCTTCATCTCTCTGCACTGGCTACCAGTGGCAGCTCGCATCCAGTTCAAGTCACTGATGCTTGCGTACAGATCTACCACAGGCTCTGCACCCTCCTACTTCCACTCGCTATTACGAACCTACATCCCCTCCAGAAGTTTGAGATCTGCTAGTGAGCGACGCCTTGTGGTACCATCACAGAGAGGCTCAAAATCACTCTCCAGAACATTCTCGTTCACCATTCCTGGCTGGTGGAATAATCTTCCCACCCCTATCCGGAACGCCGGATCTCTGGCAACCTTCAAGTAACAACTGAAAACTCATCTCTTTCGGCAGTACTTGACTTCATCCTAAACTCAAAAAAAAAAAAAAAAAAAAAAACTTTCCCTCTATCTTTCTCTCCACCTACTAGTTTGTACTTATTTGAACAATGACTGAGACTTGGTGTTACGAGCACTTCCTCTGTCTGACTGCCTCTTCAAGATGAATCGCTTTTTGTATTCCCCAATTGTAAGTCGCTTTGGATAAAAGCGTCTGCCAAATGACTAAATGTAAATGTAAAATGCACCGGGACTCTTATTTTGAAATGTCCGTTCTGCTGTTACAATATGATAAAATACGCACTCTTCCAACCATCAATAACAAATTACAATATAAACACATAATATAATTCATTAACAGTAAATCATAATCAAACAGTTTGCATAAATACTCAATATTCATTGATTGTTTTGACTTTGAACATAGCCGTATCATGAATCGTGCTTTTCCGACTCAAATTTAATATGGGCCTTAAAGTGATCATTAAGACTTTTCTTACAGTATTTAAAGGCATAGCTCACCAAAAACATAGAATGTTGGTAAAAAACAACTGACTTCCATAGTATGGAGAAAAAAATATTATGGAAGTCAATGGGGACCAGAAACTGTTTGGTTACCTACATTCATCAAAATATTTTCTTTAGTGTTCAACAGTAGAGGGTGAGTAAATGATGGCAGAATTTTCATTTTGTTGTGAACTATCCCTTTAAGATATTACATTTGATGAAACTGAATTTAAGAGTTGAAGGACTCTCGGAGGTTTGCATGTGCAAAACTGTGTGTTGCTTCTTAGTTGTTTGGTTACAGAATGATTTCTGAATGCAGAATTAGACTGTGGTCTTGTTAGAGACTCATATGATACAGAATTGCATTTTTGTGAGAAGCAATATTTACCTATTAATTTTTTCTCCTGTATGAATTTGACGTTGGACAGGACCTCAGCGGACAGTTCGATGGCCTGATTGAAGCCGTTTTCTCCTCCGTAAGAGATGTCGACCAGCTTCAACACTTTCGTCTGTAACCTCTGCAACCAATCAGAGACAACAAACTGATGTTAGAAAGACTGACTTCAGCCAATCACAATCAAACTACGATTAGGTCACATCCAATGATAAATTAAGTACAGAACAGCATACTTCTCTTAATATTTCTACATATTACTCTTAACAATGACTTTAGAGACCAGAGACCAACAACTACCAACCAATCTGCTTTCTTTCTTACCGGGTCGAACATGTCTGATTGGCTGAGCTCTGTTTTGAAATCTGCAGATCCAGCCAGTACCAGTCCAGCCACATTCACTTTATCATTGGACACGAAGAGCTGCACGGAAGTCTCTGCCACCTTCCTCACGTAATTATGTCTCTTCTCCATCCTCAACCGAGCAAAACGCAGGGCGGACTGACCTCCTCTTCCTGAGACAGAAATCATCATACGTTTATATATAGAGATTTAATTCTATAAAATAATATTCTTTTATTATTTTAGTTTTTCACTAAATAAAGAAATAAAAGGATAATATGTAATTATTTTCATATACATTCATATACAACAATGTAGCACTAATAATCAGCCATATTTAACTACAGAAAATGTTTACCAAAACATTTTATATGAAAAATGAGTAAAGATGCAAATGAATCAAGTCAATTAATTGAAATGAATGCAGGTTTAATCCCATAAAATAACACTCCAGACCAGAGAAAACTTGGGTAAAGATGACACCGTTACTGAACAACATGGCTAAAAAAACCTCAATTTCAATATTTATGTGTTTAATCTAAAATTAAAAGAGTAACCATTTAAAAAAACTAAATTAAAATAATTTTGCAAGAAGGAAAATATAGTATAATCTATTTTAGAATAATTAAGACATGTTTTTCAAAATAAATGTTTATTGTTTACATAAAAAATTATAATATTTAACCATTTTAACGTATAAACAAATATATTAATGCATTTAATTCTACACATTGGCATTCAAGAAACCAAGACTGGAGGAAACCGGAGAAAGACGACACTGTTACTGGACTTTATTGATAAAAATGATAAAATGTCAATATGCATTTAGTGAAAAATTCAAAGGCTAATTATTTGAAGGGGAAAAAACAAGATTAAAATATCTTCTTTTAAAAATCAATGCAATTTTTCACAAAGAGAATAATACACAGTCATTTTAACCCAGTGTTACATAATACTCAGCACTGTTTAAATACAGATCATTTTACTTAAACATTTTATTATTTAAAACATTTGTGATGAGTGATGCAAATTAATTATTGAGTGAGAGTTTAGAATCAAATGAATCATCCTTTACCAACTCTAACACGGATTTGCTGCTAATTTTTGAATGACATACGAGTCTCAAGAGACGGATTAATTATGAAACTAGTTTAAATCTTTAGGAAACTTAATGGTTAAATACTAAGTACACTGAAACCATCTTGTTTCCTTTGAGCCCTCGACACAGCTGTCAGATCAAAGTGAAGTGTTGTGCTGTGATTACCGTGTTTTTTGGGCAGGTCCACAGTGAATTTGTGCAGCACTTCTCTGGTGTTTCCCTGCAGAGTCCCAAACAGAGCTCCACTACCATCAATGACTATGAATCCAAACTTACTGTCGTCTGACAATAACGCCGTCAGAGCCTAGAGAAAGACAGACGATTATACAGCATCTCAAGTATAATGAGCTTCATGAAACAGGCTTGATTTGGACTGTGATTGTACCTCGGTGTGGAACTTGTTATCACAGAGGTACAGAGAGGTGTTGATGGGTTTGAACGGCTCAAAGTCAATGTTGACTTTCTTCTCTTTGCCTTCTTCTGTCACTATGGTGCCACAGTAAACCACCAGACCCTTATGGGGCACTGCAAACACACACCAACACAGGATGAAACTCCAGCTGTATATTTGATAAAGTCTGATGATCAACATAAGAGTGTGGACTCTGGATGTGGTTGACATGAACAAACAAGAAATATCGGAGTAAAAACAAAACATCAACATGCAACGGTGCACGATACCCATTTTACTTCTATACGGTGACATATTTCCAGTTGAAACTGAATATTTAATGCGATAAAAGTCAGTGCAGGACAGGAATCGATCAGATCTTACTCAAATCTATCATTTTAGACTTTGCACTAAAGTATTTATTTATTCTGACCAGGACACACTGAAAATTCAAAAACCAAACGACTTATTTAATCATCAACTAATTAATCAAATATATTCATCACCACACAAATACAAAATATTGAGTAAACATTTAAACTGCACATAAGGCAACCTTTTTTTAAAGATATTATTATGCTTTTACTCCAATTCATTGCTGAAATATAAACATTTAAAAGGTGGCTATAATGGAAACTTGTTTTCATAAAAGATTTATTCAATCATACTTAAGTAATGAAAACAACAAGTTAAGTAAAGATATAATGAATATGTAATGCAGTGGATATATTTGCTCCATTTTGTTCAATGATTTCTGCCCCTTGAAACATGTTTTGGCCAAAACCCAAAATTAATTTTGTGGCAGAAAATGTTTTGATTACCGAATATCGATTTCATACATGACCTACAACAGAATAGATAACTGTCCATTGGTTACTGTGAATTTCCCGTCTATGTACCACTGAAGACGTCAGTCAATAAGGTACAAAAAGCTACTTTTTAAACAGACAGACTTCTGCACAAATGGACTGTGAAGATCAGGAAGTACATTTAGAAAGTAAAAATGGTCTATTTAGAGGGTCATAATGAATTCATATCTTATGATCAAAATTAACCTTTCAACATTAACGTTGTTCCAGCTAGCAAAAAATAAAAAAAGCACCAAATTTCCATCATTAATAAGTTAAGTATGCATTAGCCCCCGTTTTATTTTTCTTAGAAAGCATAATGCTGGGGTCTTTTACTTTCATAAATCTGTTCTCATTTGATCAAATAAATTGACTCGGGCTTTTGTCTCAAATGGCCTTCTTAAAAATGCAGGTGTGTTTGGCTGTGGAGCTAAAGACACACACACACACACACCTTTGTTGTAGAGTTTGAGTCTCTGCTGGACTGAAGTAATGGCTCCCAGCACTGACAGCCGGTTCACTCGACTCTTGATGTTTGACGCTGTACCAAACTCATCCGCTAACATCTTGGCCACTCTGGAGATCTGATCTTTATGAGGAATGATCAGCGAGATCATGCTGGTCCCATTACTGACAAAGAGAAACAAACACCAATGTTATTCATTTACAATTATGAATTTGGCATATGCTTTTTAAGCGACTTGCGTTGCAGCCAAGGAACTCATTCTATCATGTAGTATCATGTAAGCGCATGCACTCCCTGGAACTCAAACCCTCGAGCATGACCGTTGCTAGTGCCATTATCTACTGGCTGAGATATAGGAATTGATAAAACCATCAAACTGACAAATTACTGTCAATTAACCAAATTACAGAAAGAAAAATGTCCAAAATAAAGCGAGCTGTTACTTGCTACCAACGAAGCAGCCTTTTAAGGCAAGATCCTAACTCAGAAGGAACACTACATAGTCACCAATACTTAATTTGCATAACAACAGAAACATTATGTTCAACACACAAAAATATTGTTTTTTGATCAATACAATTATAAATTAAGTACTTTAGCAGTGAAAATCATTTCAGCACTTTTTTCAATTTCACAAATATTAACAAAGAATTGACAAGTATCATAAACATATGATATTTAAGTATATAATGAAAAGTCCAACATTAAATTGGCATTTGCACACAACTTTACTTCTGAAATGTGACATTTCCAGATGAAATATTTTTCAATTAAATAAAAGGACATGAATAGACAAATTCTCAAATCTTTCATTATTTGCCATTACTTTACAATCTTGACTTCTTAATTACTACTTTTTGTATGTATTAAGTGCATTAACAAACTGGGGAAAATATGGTGTAGAAACAAACTTCATTTAGAAATTTTCAGTCAATTTTACAAATAATTAGGTCAAAGATAACACGTCCCGATTTGGTGTCTGCATCAAATTAAATTCACAAAAGTGATTTTATATACATCGAAAGCATATCAAATGCAAGTAAAGTGTCTACTTTAATGTCTTTTCATGCCATCTAATGATTCTTGATCTAAATATGCCTGATATGTTTTTTGTTATACGATCTATTGTTACACTGAATGACATTGTAGTTGGCGCCTTCTGTAAATCACGGTAAAACTGTATAATAGTCATTATTTTTGCTCAGAAAATAAATAAAATTAAACAAAGGTGAAACTTAGGTATGAGCTTTCTCCGCAGGGTGGCTGGGCGATCCCTTAGAGATAGGGTGAGAAGCTCGGTCACTCGGGAGGAGCTCAGAGTAGAGCCGCTGCTCCTTCACATTGAGAGGGGTCAGCTGAGGTGGCTCGGGCATCTGTTCCGGATGCCTCCTGGACGCCTTCCTGGGAAGGTGTTCCGGGCGCGTCCCACTGGGAGGAGACCCCGGGGAAGACCTAGGACATGCTGGAGAGACTATGTCTCCCGGCTGGCCTGGGAACGCCTCGGTGTCCCCCCGGAAGAGCTGGAGGAAGTGTCTAGGGAGAGGGAAGTCTGGGCATCTCTGCTTAGACTGCTGCCCCCGCGACCCGGCCCCGGATAAGCGGAAGAAGATGGATGGATGGATGGTGAAACTTAGGTAGAAAGAGTGAAATGGTATTTTCTTTCTCCAATAATCTTTGTTTTACTTACAAAAAAACCCTGTTTGTTTGCATTCTTAGGTTTTTCCTCACATTGTATTCTGGGATTGCCTTCTCTGTATGTTACATATCAACTATCGCACATAAGATGCCTTATAATGGTGCCTATATTGGCAGCTCACTAGTTATTAGAACAGAATAAGAGAGTCACAAAGGTGACAAACCTCAGTAGTATCAGCTAACAAAAGTTACTCTCACACAAACTGCTGCTAAAACCGAGACTGACTTCAAACTCTGGGTTAACACCATCCACACTGAGCTGCGAGGAGTTATCAGGGTCACGCTGGTGCCAAAACACAGACAGACCCACACGCTCTGCTTTATTTACACACACACACACACACACGTGGCGCGAAGGTCAGCGGCACGCAAGCATGAAAACAAAGAGTTTCAGATTCTGATGTGGGATTCGACACGACTTCATGTGCCTGTGAGCATTAATTACTCTTGTCTCATGTGCTCATACACAGAAGTTACCCTTGAGTGAAGGTCTGTATTGTTGTGACGCTCAACATAACTACCTGTCAGAATGAAAGCACGAGCATTATGCCAATGACGCATTTACACGCTCTCTCAGCGGTTCTTCTTCAAATAGACCCATGTACGCTTGCTTTACCCTTGATTAAGAGCTCCACATGCTTCATCCAGCAAAGCTATCTCGGTTTCAAAACCCAAAATGCCTGCCAAAAAATAGGTTGTAAGTTCAAATTCCATGTTCAAAAATCACAATTGTGTCCTTGAGCAAGACTCTTATCTGAACTTATAATAAATGCACTGCATGATTAATGTGTTATTATAGTCATTATGAGGCACAAAACGCACCTGTTTGAAACTCACTGTGATTCAAAACTCTCTCTCTCACACACACACACACACACACACAGAGACACACACACACACAGAGACACACACACACACACACACACACACACACACACAGACACAGACACACAGACACAGACACACACAAGGTCTAAAGTGACGTATCTGACACCATTATGAGAGCGGCCCGGCCCTGCAGCTGGACTAACCTGTCATTACTACTGTTTACCAAGGAATCACCATCACTATTGCTCATATTTAACCATTAGGGATTAGGAAGAAACTTAGCTCTGTGTGTGTGCATGAGCCTATTCTTTAGACCTTCTGCTCCAGATATGACTTGCATGATATATGTGATCCTGGAGCACAAAACCAGTCATAAGTAGTTCAGGTATATTTACACTGTATGGGTCACAATTATCAAGTTTTCTTTTATGCCAAAAATCATTAGGATATTAAGTAAAGATCATGTTTCATGAAGATATTCAGTAAATTTCATACCATAAACATATCAAAACTTAATTTTTGGACTTCATTTAGAGAACTTTAAAAGCGATTTTCTTAATATTTTCTTTTTTTTTTTTGCACCCTCGGATTCCAGATTGTCAAATACTTGTATCTCGGCCAAATATTGTCCTATCCTAACAAACCAAACATCAATGGAAAGCTCAAAGGGTCATTTAAAAACATTGACTGGTTTTGTGGTGCATGGTCACATAACGTTATACAAAAAGTAACTGTATGACACGTAGTTTTTATACATACATGTGTTGGCTTGTAATAAATGAATCTTTGTGGGGTTTGAAACTATAACCTTTCAGTTCCCAGTCCATGCGTCAACCACTAAACTAACGCACCATGAAACCCTTTTATTATTCTGTTTATCGTTCAAACGCTTGCACACAAACTCTCTCTCTCACCCTCTCGCCGCTTCCAGACTCTTGATGAGTTTCTTGATCTTCCAGATCTCCACATTTCTGTCCGCCGCGCTCGGATCATCTGCCATCTTCAGTCCTACAACAGCGGAAAGAAAGCCCCGTTAAAACCAGTACCGACCTGAACTGAGTGCGCGTGCTAGCGCCGATGATCGGTGACTTGACGCCTCTTCGCTCTCCAAGGCCGCGCTAACTAAAAGTACCACAAAGTACCATGGTATTACGCTAATTTCTGACACGTAACTTACTCCGGGGGTGTTATATGAAGTACCATATGAATAATATGGTACACGTCGAAGAACACTAACCGAGTGCTCCAGATCCTCTTTAAAAGCCCATTTAAACCTGTACGTAACACATTTGTCGTTATAAATACCTGGCTGTCTCTCTCCGGTCCGCCGGTTTCGGTCTGTCGGTCTCTTCCACCCGTGTCACGCCGCCGCCGGTTCCTGCGGATACACGTGGGAGGAGGAGCTCCAGCGCTTTCACTTCCTAGTTACCTGCCTAGAAACCATCGGGTGCCACGTGAGTGCAGTTGGTTTCCTACAGGGGGCGCTCTGTGGCCCAGAGACCCGACCGAACCACATGAACCTCTCGGGATTTTATTTTTCTTAAATTGAAACATCAAATATGTGACTCTGGACGACTAAACCAGTCATAAGGATCAAGTTTTTGAAACTGTATAAATAAGCTTTCCATTGATCTATGGTTTGTTAGGATCTCAAAAAAGTCAAAATATTGAGAAAATCGCCTTTAAAGTTGTCCAAATGAAGTCCTTAGCAATGCATTACTAATCAAAAATTAAGGAAATTTACAAAATATCTTCATGGAACATGGTCTTTACTTAATATCCTAATGATTTTTGGCATAAAAGAAAAATTGATAATTTTGACCCATACAATGTATTGTTGGTTATTGCTGCAAATATACCCCAGCGACTTAAGACTGGTTTTGTGGACCAGGGTCACATATTTCAAATATCAAATATATATTGGCAATTCTTTAGCAGCAGGGTTGGATAAAAAAAAAATCACACCTGAATAATGATACAAAAAAATTATAGACAAAATCCAGTGGAGAGTTCGCGCTAAGCCCCGCCCACTTTATAAATCCTTAAACCCGCTTGTTCTATTTCTACTGGTCAATGCGTCCTTCTGATTGGCTAAGAGTCAGAACGACGCATAATCATAATCATAATTTATCCGTGAAGGGGTGCATAGGTAATGTATTTTTTATGTTAATCAATATAAATTATATCTTTAAATAACTATAGTTTTTACTTAGAAACGGTATTATCTACGTACGTGTCCAATGATATTAAAATAATAATAATAAGAAGAAAAACAACAACAACAATAACGTTAGCCTAGTTCCAACAGTACTTTTGTCTTTCCTGGTAATTTTAGTAACGTATTCACTAAATTAATAAATTATAACATGCAGCCTGTTTTCAATGTAGCTCATTGTTGTATGGTGAGTCTTATTGTCGCCAGCAGAGGGAGACATTGTCTGTCACATGTCCCATTGTGAAATATATTTTGCTATATACCCTGGCTAAACAACAGTGATGGCAGTGAGAAATACTTCATAGATTTGCAATTGAAATATGAAGACTTTATTTGTTTGTTTAACAAGACGTTGTATATTTCTGTGTTTTTGTTGTGGAATTCAGGTTGAGTGTTTGCTGGAAACACAGGCAGCTCCAGATGGACAGATTTTAGTTTTAGTGTTTATTTTACAACCCAGCTAGTGCAGTTAATTAGAGCTGGTCACTGTGCCTGTTGTCAGTTTAATCACTGAATAAAACATATACGTTTTAGGAATTCTTGCATATTAATAGACACATCTTAATTAATCATCCATATTATGGTTGATGTGTTCAGACTATTTTTATTCATTAAACAATAGCTCTCCAAACCAGGGAATATTCTATTTATGTAAAGAAACTCCCATATGGTAAATTATATAGTTTTTCCGGCCAAAATATACTTTAAATATATGCTAAATATATGTTGTGAACAGTTACACTCAATGACATTTGTTTTTTAAATTAATAATATATTTAGTCAATATTACAGTAGCATATAAGCTAAAGGTGTTGATGACAACAAATGAAGTTTTTCCTTCAAATGTGACATGTGTAAATGTATTCTCTTGGATTGAAATATATGGAGGGCAAAATAACTTTTTAAATGCTTTTAAAAATGTATTTACATTTTTAAAATATATTTTCAAAAATTGAGCCAAATAAGGCCAATATTGTTAGAAAATATATTTACATAAAACCTGAATTCTGGAAATGTTGGGACGTTTTTTAAATTTGAATAAAATGAAAACTGAAGGAATTTCAAATCACATGAGCCAATATTTTATTCACAATAGAACATAGAGAACATAACAAATGTTTAAACTGTTTAAATCATCTTTGACGTATTTTTCGTATAATGATGCACCAAATGTTCTCTATAGATGAAAGATCTGGACTGCAGGCAGGCCAATTCAGCACTCAGACTCTTCTACTACGAAGCCATGCTGTTGTAATAGTTGCAGTATGTGGTTTTGCATTGTCCTGCTGAAATACACAAGGCCTTCCCTGAAATAGACGTCATCTGGAGGGGAGCATATGTTGCTCTAAAACCTTTACCTTTCAGCATTCATAGTACCTTCCGAAACATGCAAGCTGCCCATACCGTATGCACTTATGCTCCCCCATACCATCAGAGATGGTGGCTTTTGAACTGAACGCTGATAACACGCTGGAAGGTCTCCCTCCTCTTTATCCCGGAGTACATGGCGTCTGTGATTTCCAACAAGAATGTCAAATCATAGAACCATAGAACACTTTTCCACTTTAGAAAATTATTATTTTTTTAAATCAGCCTTGGCCCACAGGACACGACGGTGCTTCTGGACCATGTTCACATATGGCTTCCTTTTTGCATGATAGCGCTTTAGTTGGCATCTGCAGATGGCACGGCGGATTGTGTTTACTGACAGTGGTTTCTGGAAGTATTCCTGGGCCCATTTAGTAATGTCAATGACAGAATCATGCCGATGAGTGAAGCAGTGTCGTCTGAAGGCCCGAAGACCACAGGCATCCAACATAGGTCTTCGGCCTTGTCCCTTACGCACAGAGATTTCTCCAGTTTCTCTGAATCTTTTGATGATTTTATGCACTGTAGATGATGAGATTTGCAAAGCCTTTGCAATTTGATGTTGAGGAACATTGTTTTTAAAGTATTCCACAATCTTTTTACGTACCCTTTCACAGATTGGAGAGCCTCTGCCCATCTTTACTTCTGAGAGACTCTGCCTCTCTAAGACATCCCTTTTATAGCTAATCATGCTACAGACCTGAAGTCAATTAACTTAATTAGTTGCTAGATGTTCTCCCAGCTGAATCTTTTCAAAATGTCTTGCTTTTTCAGCCCTTTGTTGCCCCCTTGCCAATTTTTTTGAGACTGGTAGCAGGCATCAAATTTGAAATGAGCTCATTTAGTTTAAACTGTCTCAGTTTAAACATTTGTTATGCTCTATTGCGAATAAAATATTGGCTTATATGATTTGAAAATCTTTTAGTTTTCATTTTATTCAAATTTAAAAAACGTATTTTGTCAAATATATTTTAGCAAATGTATTTTTTGCCCATTTTACTTTTGTTTATTTTGAAATATATTTAAAAAAATATTTATTTTTGTTTTTTTTGGGGGTTTTTTTGCTGTATGGGCTTTTCTGGCTAGCCAACAGATAACGTTAAAATATCTGTTTTGGGAACGTTCTGGGAGCTAGAATTGTTAGCTGGGTATAAAATATGTGTGTTCACACAATTCACACTCCAATTGGAACAACTGAAAGCACTTTGAAGATTCTGCATGTTTATATTTAGTGTTTTTCCATGTTAACACACTTAAATCTGTTTCCTTTGCACAGGCCAAGAAAATCCCAGCTGAAACTATCTGTGATAATAGCGATTTAAGGATGACAATCTCAGTAATTCTCGGCTCAAACACTTTTGAACACCCTGAGACTCTCTGGCGCTGATGCTGGGGTTATTTTGGGAAGGCTGGATGTGTCTCCTGGAGGGTGTGAGGACGTTTGCTCCCGGTGAGAGTCAGGTCAGCGTTTACGAGCGCAGAGACTGCAGTAGTTATCAGAGGAGGCAGATGGTCATTACCACCGCATGAGAGCCTGGTGCATCAGCACACCAATTATTACACTATCAACATCCGAATGATGCTTTAACTTCAAATTCAACATCAAATGAAATGTCACGCTTTTATTCTGGAAATAGAACGAAAATGATTTAGCAAACAGAAGGACGAGGGGTCACAGCAGGGCCTGTGTTTTGCTGATTGTGCACTTTTGCATTTCTATATCTATAAATTAAAGTATCCACCTTATTTTAATGTATTTTAATATATTTTTGAAATCATAAACACACCAGCACATGAATAAATAAACACACACACAAATATATATAGAGAGATAATGATGTGAATACATCTCTACTATGAACATGCTTTTATTCCCAAATTTTTATTTAATTAATTTTTTCAAGGCTTTAAGTGGAAAAAACACTGCTTATTAAATGTTAATTTTATGAAATAATAAGCATATATAAATACTTTATAATTTACTATCAGCATCTGTGTACAATAATGTTTAATAAATCCTTATGTAGCCATATATGTCAGGTGTGAGAGAAGGGATAAGAGCGAAGACTCACTTGCAGGAGGAAATAGGGCTTTATTAATAATAAAATAAAATCAACAAACAAAAACTACCCCGTAGGGGAAAACAGACTGGCAAAGGCAGGACTTGGTTTGGTTTGGTTTGTCATGTCATGTCATGTCCTGTCCTGTCCTGTCCTGTCCTGTCCTGTCCTGTCCTGTCCTGTCCTGTCCTGTCCTGTCCTGTCCTGTCCTGTCCTGTCCTGTCCTGTCCTGTCCTGTTTTTAGGCAAGGCAAGACTTCAAAGAGGGTAACATCGACAACAAACTGGCACAGGACTGCAAACACAAGGAGATTATAAAGGGAGCAAATGAGGAGGGTAACGAGAAAACACAGGTGGGGCAAATTAACCAATAATCAGGAAACAAGGTGGGTGGGGTCAAGACAATTGACGTGAGAGCACATGGCACATAGAACCAAACAAGACAAGCCATGTGCTCACACAACACAAAAACACAAGCACATGGCCAGCAAAACAAAATTACTAGCCATGTGCAAAACAGGACACGAACACGTAGCTAATTAGGAGACTCATAAGCGGCGTGTTCACAAAACATGACAAACATGAAAGCACGCAGCCAGTGAAAAACACACAAGCTGTGTGCAACACAGAACAAGACAAAACAAGAGAACGCACGCAGCCAAAGAACGAGCTGCACGCAACAAAACAATGAAAAAGCACGCGGCCGAACCCGAAGCGCGTGCTGAACAAAACACACACACACGGACAGAGGAGCGCACGCCCCGAGCGAACATGAAATCGCATGCTCCCACAGCAAGAACAAACCTGGAGCGTGAGTGTCTGAACCCCGACACAAAACCAGAACAAGACAGGAGTGCCGGAATCCGAACACCATGCCTCAACATGAAACAGAGCACGCAGACAAGAGAGCGCGCGGCTTCGAGTGTGCTCACCAGAAAACAAGACAAGAAGGGAGTGTCAGGGCTCTGTCACAAAACCATGAATAAACTAGACCGAAGTGACAGAACCCTGGCAATATAGACAATCATGCAGCCAGGATATTTTTTATTTTTATTTTTAATTAACAAGCTCAATATTCAAAGAAGTTCAATATTTATGTTAGAGGTTTGAGATCACTAGAAATATTGATGACACTGGACTCTAGTCAAATATGAACAAGCTGTTTCTCTATAGCATCATTTTCAGCAGCGCTGCATCGACACACGCAGCTTTCACGGGACAAATCCCAAACTAAACAGCAGAATTAAGACAGCCGTTAGCTGGATAAACTCACCATGAAGACATGGTGAGACAAACACAACTATAAACGCAATTTTCAGATCTCTCCCCAAATGATTGGAGCAGGAGCAGGTCTAATCTGGTTTGCTCTTCCTCCATCGTTTCATTGGATGTTATGGGGTAATTTTAGAGGCCTTTTGGGCCGCCACGCGTCCAAGTCAGAAACTCCAGCCAACAAATTTGTTCCAAATGGAAAAGCTTGGTACCAGATGACTCTGAGAGGAATGATAGATCGTTGTGGGGAAGAAGCAGTGCTTTCAGGCCTTGCCAGGATCTCCTGGCAGAGAGGATTCTGGGTAACAGGCAGAATTCATGCTTCAGGTTTGCAAATGTGTCTCAAGCACAGATGACCTCCTTTAGTTCTGTCAGTTTACACAAAAATTCCCATGATGCAGCAGTTTCGGTAACATCGGCTTTTTTTGGCTCATGCAAACGCTTCCTCAGACGCCTCAGACATCAGTCTGAATGTCACACACGAGCCGCCAACATGACGAGATCAAATGGAGACTAATAGCTGCCGTCTGCAGAGGAACTGATGCGATTATGTGTCAACAACTGCGTGTCTCTCCGCTGGCACTAATTGGTCAGACATGATTTCCCATCATTCCTGCAGGGAAAACTCACGTCCTCAGCGCTGTCATGGTTATGATTCAGGATTAAGGTCAAGGGTTAAGGTCATGATTATATATGTAGCTTTATAAAATACAGATTGTTTCAAATCAGCTTCATAGAAATAAACAGGAAAACAATAATTTAAATAGCAACAAATTCAATTTCAGCTGTAAAGCAGCTGTATAGAAGACAATAGATTCATTATTTAGTTCCATTTAGTTCAGTTTTAATTTAATTCAGTTTAATATCAGTGTGTTTCAATGTTCATCAATTATGAAAAATTCAATTTCAACTGTAAAGCAGCTCTAAAAAAGACAATAACATCATTATTAAACTCAATTTAGTTCAATGATTCAGTTCAGCTCAAAAACTGTCAATATTGACAATAGTGTCATTAATAGATTAGTTCAATAACAGTGTCAATGTTGCAAAATTCATCAATTATGAAATTATTCAAGCAGTTAATATACTCTACAGAACACAATACTGTCATTATTCAGCTCAAATTAAGTTCAGTGGTAATTCAGTTCAGTTCAATAACAATATCAGCATAGTAAAATTAATCAATTATGAACATTTCAATTTCACAAGCAGCTCTACAGGTTGTTTAGTTCAAATTTTGTTTAATTTTACTTCAGTAAAATACCTCAGTAAATGTTGCAAAATTGATCAATTATAAATCAAATTCAATTTCAGATGTAAAGCAGCTCTATGGAGGACAATATTGTCATTATTCAACTCAATTAATAATAAATTGTTCAATAAGATTCTCGAGGTGGCAAAATTAGCAGCTGTGAAGCTGTTCTACAGAACATTAGTGTTATTATTCAGCTCAGTTTAGTTCAGTGTTGATTCAATTCAGTTCAATGTGTTAATACTGCAAAATTCATCAATACTGAAAGAGATAGAATTTTAGCACAAGCAGCTCTACTCAAGACAATGGAGTCATTATTTAACTTAATGTGGATTCAGTTATATATTAGTTGTCTTTTAAGGTTACAGTTAGAACTAGACTTACAGTCAATACATTATTTTGTACTGTAGATGTTCTAAAGAAGTTACATATCCTTAATTATTTAGTAATTAATTTGTAATTGGTATAGCATCATGCTCTTTCATAAGTACTATGAATTCAGACATACTTTTGTCATATACTGTTTTTTTTCCTGCTATATAGTAGGGAAGCATGTGATTTCGGATGCAGCCTCAGCTAATTGAATCCTGCTGACCTTAAGGTTAGATGTCAAAGGTCAGAGTTATAGGTCAGATTGAGTGTTATGATTCAAGGTTAGCATTTGTTTTAGTTGCATATGTGTGCCATATGTGTGTGAAAAGACCCACAAGGCAGTAAAATCTGACGGAACAGAGAAACAAAGCTCATGGTTGACTCACCTGAATCTCTCTCTCTCTCCCTCTCACACACACACACACACGTCTGCCACTGTTCCAGTCCGCTCTAGTTTCCATATGCAGCCATCTGCTATTACAGTATTCATTCAAAAAAGGCCTAAATTTAAGATGTATGTGTTTGGATTGCATATTAAAAAAATTCCATGCATTTGGATTGCAGTTTTAACAAACTAATGCATTTTATGTAATACATATTTGTCAGTCATATATCAAATGGAACAGTTCAGATTTCGGCACTCCAAATAAATAAATGCATTGTTTATTATTAATTTACTATTTGCATATCATTTCATTTAAACAATCATATTTTTAATAAAATCACATTTATTGAAATAATATGCTTTTATTCAAATTGGTTAGAATCAGCATAAATCATTCTATTTATGTTGTTAAAAAGTATGAGGACTGAGATCTAAACTAATTGGATTTTCTGATGATAAAAATAAACCTGGTTATTGAAAACATATAGTTTTTTAATACTTTTGCATTAATCTGACCCGTTTAATTAAAGACTGACAAATTTGAGTCACATTAAGTTCATTAGTTTATGTTAAATCTGCATAATCCATATGCATGGAAATTGTATATGGAATTCAAATACACAGATCTTATATTTAGGCTTAAATATAAGTATATACTGTTTGGTGTTTTTATTAATAGTATATACAGCAGTGAAACCTTTCTTCCTGGGTTGCATGTAGAATTCTTTTGCTTTTCTTTATCAATAAAGCAGCATGATTGCTTGTGAGTGACAGGAGTGGTTCACTCACACGTATGGCTTGATTTTGTCTGGTCCAGCTCTCGGAGGATGTTATTTGTCGATCAGGTGGATGTGGATGTGTGTCTGGGTTATTTCAGGGGTGAGAAACGACATCCGCTCGGCTTTCAGGCTTGAGTTCACGATGCCTTCAGTCTGATATAATCCCTCCGGGGACTCCAGCACGCTTCTTATACTCAGTGAATCACGTCTTCCAGGATACTCAATGAAAACTCTTCCTCAACTCGAACACGTCGGCTTTGAGTCGTGGGACAGAGCTGCATGAAATGTTAAGCCTCCACAGGCTCGTCTGCTGAACATGTCTGTCATGTAACATGTCTTTGAGCTGCTTTAACTGCAGAGAGGACTGTGTGAACTGTGCTAGAAGTTATTTGCAGTCAGACCTGGAATCTTGTGTTTAGGACTCTTTTTTTTCAGATCTGTTCATTTATTTAAACACACGTTAAAATTGCTTCCATAAAATATAGACTAGGTGTGCTACAGATGCATAAAAAATACATGGCCACTGGTGCCCAGAAATGGTGCTTGTGGTGAAATGTAAAAAGCCTTTAATAAATTGGGTTAGGCATTATAGTTTTAATGATCAGAGCCCAGTTTTGTTCTGGAATGTTTTGATTTTACATAAAAATGCTGTTCAAGCAGGAAATGGACAGTTAGGAACGTTTTAAATTCTTGAATTAAATTGTGAGGTGTTAAAGGAACACTCCACTTTTTTTTAAATAGGCTCATTTTCCAACTCCCCAACAGTTGAGTTTTACCGTTTTCGAATCCATTCAGCCGATCTCCGGGTCTGGCGGTAGCACTTTTAGTGTAGCTTAGAGTAGATCATTGAATCTGATTAGACCATTAGCATCTCGCTCAAAAATGACCAAAGAGTTTCGATATTTTTTCTATGTAAAATTTTGCACAGCTTTAAAACATTACACAGGGCTTGAAAGTAGTCCCCAGAAATATCCTAACTTACCTAGCTGGGTCACAACAAACAAGACAACACAAACAAGGCAAAACTACTTTCAGGTGCTGCGTCATATCATTGCGCCTGCTGCACCCACGGTACGGCAGCAAAGTTCCTTGATTATTACGGCGGAATGAGAGTATAGTCCCTAGCCATATCGGTCTAGAAAATCGCAACTTTTCATTTTCCGTCAGTCTTAGCACACGATGTAACTACAGGAGAGTCAAGTTTTAAATAGGAAAAATATTGAAATTCTTTGGTCATTTTTGAGCGAGATGCTAACGGTCTAATCAGATTCAATGATCTATGCTAAGCTGCGCTAAAAGTGCTACCGCCAGACCCGGAGATCGGCTGAATGGATTCAAAAACTGTAAAACCCAACTGTTTAACTCTTGGGGTGTTGGAAAATAAAAAAATTAAAAAAGCGGAGTGTTCCTTTAAGGGAAAAATATCTAGGTTGTGTAACAATCCTGAGATTGTAAAAATCTATTTATTATTATGATTATTATTAAAAATAATTATATAAAAATGTTATACATTTTATTTTTAAAAAGTATATATATATTTTTAAATACGTAATGTATAATTCTATTTGTATTTTAAAATGTAACATCAAAAATAATAAATAAACAAAACAAACCTTTTTCCTGGTAAATGAAAGGCAGAATATTTCTGCCAAATAAAGACATGGCAAATATATAATAAGAGTGGTATTCAGAATTCATCCTTTAAAATATCTAGGTGGTGTAACCATCTTGAGATCGTAGAAATGCTTATGTTTATTATTATTATTATTATTATATAACAAAAACAGTGAAGCAGCTGTTTAAAAATATAAATATAAAAAAAAAAAACTGTGGTATTTTATAGGCTGAATTGAAAATAACATGAAAAAAGGAAAGCAGTTCTAACAACCTGTCACATTCATTTTAAACTATAGATTTATCCTGTTTATGATCTCGAACATCCTTATTTGTCATTGATCTTCTGTGTGTGTGTGTTTCTTCCTCTTAATCTCCAAGAGATCATTCCTGTCACATCTGACGAGAGATGTTTTATGCTTCAGCTCTGAAATATTAAGTGGATTAATGAAGAATTTAAGAGCGTCGGTGTCATAAATATAAATAGGAGTTTTACAGACAGTTGAGATCAGGCTGGATTTGCTGTGACACTGCTGCAGGCGTGTGTGTGTGCGTGTATTTCAAGCAGTGAAGGTCAAACACGAGGGAAAGCAGAAGTTCAGTGCCTTTTAGGCTTGACTGACAGGCTGAATGAGGCCGCTATTCTGCTTAGATATGGCAGTGTGGGAAGAGCAGCACGTCCTCTAGTGGTTAGTGTATCTGATCTGAGCGAGAAACACCTGCCGTCTTCATCATTAGTGCAGAAAAGCCTCTGAATTTATCTCCTCACAATCCATCTTTCAATATGAATGAGCTCACGCTAGTTAGTGATATTCACCAAGGCAAAGATTAGCATATGGTTATGACTCGAGTTTTTCCAAACTCCAAATTAAATTTCAAATGAAAGTTCAGTGTGTGTGTCGTCCTGCAATATCTACACACTAGATGATCAGGATTCTTCTCACGCTGGAAAGCTCATTTCCACCACATAAGAAAAAAAAAACATGATTTGGTAAATCATATTTATGACATAAAATGTCATAATTATGAGATGAATCCAAATTATGGCATACATTACATATAATTAGATAATAAAAATAATTTGAAATGATGTAAAAAGTTGAAATAATGAGATAAAAATGTCTAAATTATGAGATAAATTGAAATGATGAAATTATGAGATAAAATGTTATTTTGTAAATTATGACGAAAGGTTGAAATTATGAGATAAGTCAAAATTTTTAAGAAATTATGGAGACAAACTGAAATTATGAAACATTTATAGAGATTAAAAATGACATACTAAGTCATAATAATATGATAATAATAATAAAAAATATAATTTTCACAATTTTTGAAAGTTGAAAATCATAAAATTGAATTTATGATAAAGATGTGAAATTATGGGATAGTCATAATTAAAACAAGTTTGAAATTATGAGGTAAATCAAAATTATGAGATGAAAAATTTAAATTATGGAGATAATTCAAACTGAAATTATGAGATAAAGAGTGCAAATTACGAGATAAATTGACATTGTAAAACTACTGTTGAAATTGAGAAATTCAATTATGAGATAAAATTAGGAGTAAATTGTGATACAAAAATTCAAAATTGTGAGATAAACTGTAAATATGAAATACTACATTAATATGAGTTAAAAAGTCTAAATTATGAGATAAATAGTTTAATAAAAGACAAACAGAAAATTGAAACGATAGGATAAAGAGTTGAAAAGTCAAAATTAATAGATAAATTGGGGAAATTATGGGAAAAAGTTATAATTCTTACATAAGCAGTCAATTTCTTTGTCGTTTTTGGCACAATTATGATATCCGTCAAAATTATGATTTACCAAAATAATTTTTTTATGTTGTGGAAATTGGACACAAAACTGGAAGAAACACAAAAATCAAGTTTTACCTTTTAATTCCATTCATCAAATCTGAATCCCCTGTCATATCGGCTCATAATACAGGGAAATAATAGACTAATGCTAATTACTGTCTCACTCATAGAGGGAACACACGTTCTGGCATATGTTGCGGCTACCCACAATCCCTCTGGAGACCTCTAAAACATCTCTCTTGTTTTCTGACGGACTCTGAAAGGGGACAAATTGACATGTTGAATGCAGGTATTTTAAGGAGTCCAGATGGTACAAATTCCCATGCTACTGTCTGTAAATAAACTCCACGGCCGCTGTCAGCTTGAAATTGATTTTATCGGAGGTGAGGGGCTGAGAGTGAGGAGATCCCACTTCAATAAAGATTTCTGGAACAAGTGGAACATTCTAGAATCCCACTGAAACCATATCGGTTAGCATGTCCTAAATGGAGTGAAACGGGAGAAATGAGAGAGAGAGAGAACGAGTGGGCGACACAGACACTCAGGAAGAGTGACTGACAAAATAATGGATTTTTCTGCCAGCCTAATGAATTAAAGCGTATAAATCGGGTCTTATGAAATCAATGGGTGAATAAAGCTTATCAAATGAAGACAAAGGAACAGCGTCTGCCGTGTCCGCTGGAGATCATTAGCTTTGACGGATGCGTGCGGCTCGTGAGCATGCCGTTGTGAGGGCGTATCTATGGGAAATAGAGCCTCAGACAACAATCGATACATGGAGATCATTGATGATATTAAGGTTGCGGTGTTACGGTGGACGGGTTGTATTTTTCTAGATGAGAGTCATATTTCAACCCACTCTGCAGTAAATGTCCAAATGGATAAACTTAATAAAAACTGATCTGGACTGTGTATAATTCATTCATGCAAAAAAAGGTTTGACCTTGTAATGTTTAACCAAAATGTCAAAAATGGACCTTCTGGTGAAACGGCAGTTAAAAAAAAATGAAATTGAAATTATGGAATAAAAAGTTGAAATCATAAAATACTAATTAAAAATTATGAGATAAAAAGTTAAAATTATGATCTATTCAGTCATTTATCCTGCATGAACAGTGGAAATGATGATATACTAAATCAAAATTATGAGATATAAAGTTGAAATTATAAAACACAAATTCAAATTATGAGATAAAAAAGTCTCAAATTATGAGATATAAAATTGAAATCATGACTTATCCAGTCAATTACCCCGCTTGAACAAAACAACAGTGGAAACGATAAAAATACTAAATCGGAATTGAGGTATAAAGTTGAAATTATAAAATACTTAAGTCCAATTTATAAGAAAAAGTTGACATTATGAGATAAAAAAGGCTGAAATGATGATATAAAGGTTAAAATTATGAGATATAAAGTTGAAATTATGACTTCTCCAGTTATTCATACTGCTTGAACAAAACAACAGTGCAAATGATGAAATACTAAATCTAAACTGAGATATAAAGTTGAAATTATAAAATACTTAAATCCACATTATGAGATAAAAAAGGCATAATGACATAAAGGGGAAAATTATGAAATATAAAGTTGAAATTATGACTTCTCTAGACATTTATCCCACAGTGGAAATTCTGAAATACTAAATCAAAATTATGAGAAATAAAGGTGAAATTATATTAAATCCAAATTATGAGATAAAAAAGGCTGAAATTGAGTTATAAAGGTTAAAATTATGAGATATAAAGTTGAAATTATGAGACAGAAATGCTGAAATTATGAAATGCTAAATCAAAATTACGAGTAAAAAGTGTAAATTATGTCTTCTCCAATCATTTAGTCCATTTAAAAATCGTCCTTAAACTCGTCGTAAACTGCCTTCACTTTTGAGTGCCACTCTGCATCTCATCCATCAACATCCAATCAACTGATGCATAGAACCAAGAACCACAATATGGAAGAAATTATTTGCTGCTACTTCAGTTTCAGTGTGACTTTAAATGCACAAATCGAAGAAATATTTGTCGATGGATTGAAACGACACCTTTTTAAATGCTCAAAAACTTCTAGTGGACCCGAATGCAATGGAAACGGTTCAGTTATATTATATTCATAATAAGAACCAGTTATAAAACCCTGTGTAGACTCACAGCGACCAGTTTCCTACAGAGACACACAAGCAGAAAAGAGCTTCACAGATGGAGAAGAACTGGACGAGGACAAACTCCAGTTTTATTCAGACAAACAATTTCTCAAGGAATCATTTTACAGCTAAAACTATAACTAAAAAAAGGAAGAGAGAGAGAGAGAGAGAGAGAAAAGAGAGAGAAACAAACCAAACCAAACAGAGCAAACAAATCAGCCCAGAACAAGAACATTCCACTGGGACTCTCGATCAGGAGGGGGAAATGACGGGAAAACACGAGGACAGAGAGAAACCACCGAAGCGGTGCCGGCATTCGGCCGGAGAATCTGCAACACAGAACCAGCAGGTTCACTTTTCAGATCTGACCCAGAACTGGCGATTACACAGCTGATTTTTGAGATCATGGACCACGGGCGCTCAACTCAAAACTGTCCTGTTTTGTGGTATAGTGATTTTTGAGCACATAATGTATAAAATACACTCTTAAAAATAGGGACGTTTCACAGCAAAGCCATAGAAGAACATTTTTTGGTTTCTCAAAGAAACTTTAAGTGAATATTCTTTTGAAAAACCTTTAACATCTGTTGAACATTTCACATGTGTTAAAGGTTCTCCATTGAACCATGAAGGCCAATATAGAACTTTTAGAGGTTTCATTTCAATAATTTAATTTCACCTCATTTTCTGTCATTAAATCTGATCAGCCACCTAGCTTTCGGTTTTGGCTGTTAAAAACCCACATTGGGTCAGATTGAACAGTGAATCCGGTGCGAACAGCGGCACTGTGACAGAGAGACAGACAGATAGAGAGACAGAAGAGGGTCTGTACACTGAACTCAGGACCACAGGAGGGTTTTTACACATCCAGACTCAGGCAAGGCAAATGGACGAAGCCACATGACGTCATTAATTACATCTCCAGTTGAACATTCAGCATTTTTCTTGTTTTTTACACATTAATTATTGTCTTTACAGAGTAAAAAATATAGAGAATTAACAAAGGAAACTCTTGCAAATATGGCCATCGACTGTTTCATCTGTAGCTGCAGGTGTGAGCGGTCAGATCGCCTGTGTATGTGTGTGTGTGTTTGCGGTAAAATATGTGAAAACATTGTGACAAAGCTTTTATTGCACCTTTGTACAGGAGCGAAGCAGGCAGAGGCGGGACGGGCCGGGGGAAGTTTACAGTTGCAGGCCAGGCATCAGACACACAGCAGCACTAGAGGAGGGGAGAGGTCACCTCAAAGGTCATTGTTATCATCAGAAGTCCATGATGCAGTTCTGCAGAGATCAGATACGGTGTGTGTGTGTGTGTGTGTGTGTGTGTGACGCTCTCAGCTTACCATGATAACAACTGATTTCATCTGAGAATGTGATCGATAGATAGAGAGAGAGAAAGAGAGTCAGAATGAAAGACGGATGGACTTCCTGTACCTTGATGCTTATATTTCAGGATAGGGCTGCACGATTAAACAAAATAAAACCAAAATCACAATATGGCTTAGTTTAAATAAAAAAAGCTGTGACTTAATTAAAAATATAAATGCTCTGTGTGTTTCAGAGTGAAGCGTGACGCTGTGTTCATTTACACATGAGCAGCTCAAAAACGTCTTTCTGCCAAAATAAAAGCTTTACGGTTGAAATTAAGAAATTTAGAAAGCCATAAACAGCACTGTAATTTTTATAGTTGATATTATTTATAACAATATAATATTATTAATAATATTATTTTCTTAAATATGCAATTTAGTATTCTACACTGAAATAATATTTAATATTGCGTTTAATTTAATACTGCATTTAATATTTCATAAATATTCAAAATCGTGCAGTCCTGTTTTAGGGTAGGCTAACCATCCACCATCAGTGTCAGTAAATGATTTTTGCCTTATTATTCACTCCTCTTGATCTATTAAATACGTCTCCTATTACAAGCTAAACCACCATTTACATGGGAATGAAAAGGTGCAGTGAGGAACACAGGAAAAAAGAATAGAATAAAAAGGTGTTAGGAAGCCATAAACCCATCAGTTCGTTCCTCTGTTACCCATAATCCCTCAGGAGTACCCAGAAACTTCCCCTCTGGGTGCAAAATGCCTCATAAAATCCATCTGCAGCGGTGTCTATGATCACAGAGCGAGACATCTCCTTCTGCGGAGAACTCACAGCTGACATGAGCGAGAAAAGACATGCCAGGAAGCTGAGAAACGAGTGTGTGAATATAGTCAGAGGAACAGAACTAAGCTGCTGTGATCTGATATCAGCACTAAACTCTTCTGCGGTGTTTGTGTTTGAGGATCGTGGATCATCCGATCCGGTCTAACAGCGGTGCATCGCCGGTTCCTTCTCTATAGGAGCCGGAGCGGGGGATTGCGGGAATGCTGAGCAAGTGAGATCGGCATAAAAAAAAAAAAAAGAGAAATTCTGAACTGTTATGCAAATCAAAAGCAGAAAACAGCAAACGGAGGTTGTGATTCCTGTCAGAGGGCCTAGATTCTGCCGTATGAACCTCACGTGTGCTTATAAAACTGTTTAAGCTTGACATATCCAACTCTTTTGATCGAATGACGAATGCAGAATGAGATGAAGATTCGAGGCGGACGTGACTCCAGGGCCCAGAGTCTCACGGATGTGCTAACGATGGCAAATTCATCTGCCGACAGCCGTCACACTGTTTCATTCGCCTTCTGTTTTTCAGCGAGAGGAAGAGTTCAGTAATGGTTTGAAAAGGTCAGGCTGACGAGCCGTTTGATCGCTTCTGAATTCTGTCAAGCTGAAACTCTCCAGCTTTAGCGAACGGATCGCACAGAGCCGACGCAAAGGTCACGATCCACTTAAACACTCCGAGTTGGTGAGAGAAAAACAGAACAAAACAGAATGAAGGACTCTGAAACTAAATCATGAGCCGAAGACAACAAACAAACGATAATATCAGGCTCACGGCCAGCGCGCTCAACGCTGCATTCACATCACGTCGCTATTACTGTAATTACCAGATTCTGTTCACATGCTTGGACACAGATGTTATTTCTTACTATGCCATCCGTGATAGTAAATAGGCTACATGAATTTATGCTCAGATTCCTTTGCAAAATGTTGAAAAACAAAGACAAGGCTCTAGGCGAAACTGCCTGCAATATAATGATATCATATCAAACAAGCCGTCAAATAACTTTTTTGGTTGTTTTACATGATGCACAATGGTAAACACTGCAAAAAGAGCTGTTCTTCTTCAGTATTTTTATCTTGTTTTCCAGTATAAACATCTAAATATTCTGAAATGAATTTATATTTACTTCAAATACAAAATGACATATTAAGTCTTGTTTTCTAAGATTTTTATGGTTGGATTTAAAAAGCTTTAGTAGCGAAGTTTATGCTACTAATGGGGTCAGAAAAATAAACATACAAGATCATTTTTCTGACCCCGTTTGCAGATATTTGTTCTTTTTTTCAGCATAAACTCACTTTGAGTCTTGTTTTCAGACAAACTTAGCAAAATGAAGTGAGTTGATGCTTAAAAGAAGAACAAATGTCTGCCACTAGGGTCAGAAAAATAATCTTGAAGTTAAGTTCATTCAAATAAAGATTATTTTTCTGACTCTACTTGCAGATGTTTTTCTCCTTTTAAGCATAAACTCAATATCGTATGTCATTCTGAATATCAAGTAAATGTAAATGAGAAAAACTGAAATGAATTAAAAATGACTAAAATGACTAAAACTAAAATAAAAAGCTATGTCGAAATAATATTAATTATCTATTTATTTTAAAATGTAAAAATATTCATTATAAAAAAATAAAAATGACAAAAGCACATGACAAAATGAGTAAAACCATTAGAAATTATTTTTGGTAACTGAAATTAGGGTGAAATAAAATAAAATATAAACACTCAAATGTTGTATTGGCAACTAACTGAAATAAAATTTGTGCTATAAAACAAGACAAATGTACTGACGAAGAGCAGCAATTTTTTGCAATGAAGTTCAACTATAAGTTCACAGTCGCTTGCATGAGATTTGCTACTTATAATTACAGTAATTGTGAACTGACGTGAAAGCAGCATAAAGTCAAGCACACACAACCCGACTGAAGCTCATCGCTCTGTGCACATTTACACCGTTTCTTGTGTTGTGTTGTTTTTGTGCACATTATATTCAACTAATCACAGTCTACAAGCATTAATTACAACATCATCCTGCACAAACTCATTCACACAAAAGGAAGGGCTTTCAGGTCATTTTTGCATGGATTTTGCACGCAACAAAAAAGAAAAAGAAACCAAAAAAATGCATGAGCCAGAGCTTCGGGAGAAATTCACCATTCTCCTACAATCTCATTATCTTGTTGCTCTTTGCTCAGATTTTAGTATTGTAGCATCTGTGACAGAGCGAACATTAATGCTGTGAGTTCACTATGATCCGCAGCCTCTTGTGGCAGATTTAAAACATGAAAGCGCGATGAGCTTCGGTCTTGTAGTGCGCGTTTGGCTTAAGCCCACCTGATCCTTGCCCTCAAAAGTCTCAGACGTCTTCTCCTGCATTCAGCAGTGGTGTTTCATGCATATCACCACTGAGAACGAACCCTTTAAAAAGATCTTAAGTAGAACTGGTATGAAGCCCCCGAAATGCTGAACAATCTCGTCATGCACGTCTACCGTCTAGAGCCAGTCTAGAATACGCAAGAGCGATCCAGGAGTGTTTGAACGAGGGAAAACAGAGGACAGAACATGAAGCGGTGGCTGAGGAAAGAGAGAAAGAGAGAATGAGAAGGACAAGTTTAGATCCAGAATGAGAAGAAGGGGGCGGAGCTGGAATGGCTTCAGAACTGTGCATTTTAACATGGGTCCCTGGTTAATTAGCGGAAGATGGGTGGGCGGAGCTACCAGACGTAGCCCATCTCGTCGTCCTCTCCGTCTTCGTCGTCCTCGATCGCCCCGCGGGGGTGGAGTCGACCCCGCCTCTCTTTCTGTCGGCCCCGCCCATGCTGCGGAGAATCCTCCTCCTGATCGTCCAGTAGAATCACGGCGCCGCTGCCACCGAAATCTCCAGACATCTCCTGATCCTCCTCTACACACACACACACACACACACACACACAGAGGGAGATGAAAGGGAAGGTGTCAGGCGGATAGATAGCAGGTGTTCGTGTGTGTTCTGAGGAAGATCATTTATTATATATAAAATATGATATTTTATACATTTTGACAGAGAACTCAAGAAACACTGTTGAATAATGCAGCTTCAGATGTCAGTTTGCTGCAGGAATCAAAATGTGTGTATATATCAGTGTTGACTAAAACTAAAACTATTAATAGCTTTTTCAAAATTAGTTAAATAAAATCAAATATAAATATTAGATGAAAAACATAAACTTGAAAAAATTGAAATGACAATTATAAATGTTGCCTTGGCAACTAACTGAAATTAGTTGAAGTAAAAACATTTTTAAAGGCTGGCCTAGAACATGGGTGGGTTTATGCAAATGTTGGGGGCGTAGTGATCCCGACTGTTGCGTCACAGTCGGTGTTACGTTCTGATTCGCCTGTTTTTCAGTGGGGCTTTTTAATCACGAGATTTACACAAACTATGGTGTTTGAGGCTCACTGTATGTCATTTCCATGTATAGAACTGTTATTATTTAACTATGCCAAGGTAAAGACATAAGGAAAGGTTTTTCATTCTATGGCACCTTTAAAACTAGTCCAAACTTTTCACACGTTAAAAAATAAATACGACCTCATGTTGTGTCAATCACGTTTACACACTGCCTCCGAAACTTTTGTCCGTCATAAAACAAAAAATCAGGTTCGACTTTCGACGTTTTCACATCCTTAGCATGCATTTTGATAAGAAAGGATGAGGAATATGAAAAAACAAAAAAAACGCACATGAAAATTTCGGACTCAGTGTGCAATGACCTTAAGACTGAAAAAAAACCTAAAGTTATATAGAAATATTAAAAATATACACATAATTAAATTATTAAAACCAGTAATTTGAGTAATTGAAATAAGGGTAAAAACAAATCTAAAAAATAAAATGAATGAAAAACTTAAAATAAAAAACTAGAATTGTTGCCTTGACAAATAACTGAAATAAAACAAAGTTGAAATGATTAAAACTGAAATAATATAGCATAAAACATATTTTTCTTAATTATATACGTGTGTGTGTGTATTTATATATACATAATAAATATACACAGTACACACACACATATTATGTAAACAAAAACTTTTATTTTGTATGCGATTAATCGTTTGATAGCACTAATAGAAATATTTAAAATAAAAACTAAAACAAAACACAACACTAAAACTTAAACTGAAAACTGAAATAAAGCTAAAATGAAATAAAAACAAGTATAAAATGTTGTTTTGGTAAATTGAAGTACTAAAATGACTAAAACTGAAATAAAAATAAAGCTATACAGAAAAAAGAAAAAGACAAAAACTTAAAAAAATACTAAAACTAATTGAAATGAAAGCTGAAAATATAAAAATAAAAGCTTATTTAAAATAATAATAAGTAATATGTACAGCTAAGATCCACACACAAAAAATGGTCTTCTTTTAATGTTTTGTTAACAATCACCAGGAGGTCCTGCTAAAACATTAAAAGAAGACTATTTCCATGAGTGTGAATCATAGTTTTATATATTAATTAATTAAATAGATTGATGCACCAAAATAAAATATTAAGTGACAAAAGAGCGAGGTACAAATGGCTTTGTGAAATAGTAATAAATCCTCTAACAGTAGCTAATACTAAAACAAGACTGATGTGTGAAGCAGGCTGTGTGTGTGTGTGTGTGTGTGTGTGTGTGTGTGTGTTTTAGTGTCTGTACCACAGGTAGGGTTTCCCTGTCTGCGGGATCCTGCGATCTCATTGCCGTATTTGTCGACACACCAGCACTGACCGGTGCTGCCATGACACTGAGTGGCCTTAAAATACCCGTCCTCAGAACAGCGCGGCACATACGCCCCTACAGATATACACACACACAAACAATTATAAGTCACTTCACGCTGGATTCAGGGGGAGGAGCTAACAGTTGTTCATCAAATCCGCCCACCTATCAGAGTCTTCCTCCGGCTCTGAGAATGAATCCTGTTCATCTCGTTCTGACACGGCATGCCTGGAGAAACACATTTATTATTGTTTTTAATGTCTGTGGCTTTTCTAAATCAAATTATGACTAGCTTCCTACTGTGAAACACTCCCCAAAATAATGTATATGCATAATGTCATATAACTCACCGTCAGGTTTCTGGAAACAGTAGCACCACTCGTTGTTGGACAGCTTTCCGTCTTTGAAGGAGTCGCAGGAGTTGAACAGTGGCCGCATGCACAGCTCGTATTTGTCAAGGTAAATGGCGCTGAGCTCTGATTGGTCGAGCAGTAGGTCATAGTTCATGTCCAGCTTGTTGAACATCCACCCGAGAGAATCTTTACAGATGGGTAAAATGCTGGTGTCGAAACCTACCAGACAGAGAGAGAGAGAGAGAGACAGACAGAGAGAGAGAGACAGAGAGAGAGAGAGAGAGAGAGAGAGAGAGAGAGAGACAGTTCACACTGGTGGATAGCCTTATTACAATAAATAAATAACCTTTCTAATTCACTCTTCCTTGTGTTATATTTATTGGTTTTAACACTAAAATAAATTAAAATAAAAAAATAATTTTAAACACTATGTTTAGGAAATCAGAAACATTGCCTTGCAAACAAGCTTAAGCTAAAATAATAGAGTTACTAAAACTACTATAAAAACAAAGGTATACAGAAACATATAAAGTAAAAATGAAATAAAAATGGAAAAAGAATAATAATACTGTATATAATGATTTTAATTCACTTGTGTGTGTTCTAAAATCTACTTGCATGCAGTATTTGCCACAGGATATTTGACAATTTCTGTTTTTGTATTATTTTTTATTATTTTACTTATTTATTTTACCAGTTAAAATCAAATAATATATCACAATAAATATATAAATATAGAACTGTGTTAAGGGTGAATTAAAATTATTTTATTTATTTATTTTCAGTAATATTGTTATTAAGTTCTTTTGGCAGTTTATTACTCTTAATAAATATAGAACTTTATTATTTTTTTACTTATTTATTTTCACCCCTTAAAACCAATAAATGTAACACAATAAACATAACATTTAGTGCACTACTACCAGTTCTGTGGAAATCTTCAGAGCTTCACATATTTGAGAACAGAAAAATTACATTATTGTGACAAATCTGTGTTTTTACACAAAATACAAACCTGTTTTAGTAAGTTTAGTACTTCAAATTAAACTTATGTCATTTGCAAAGGCAGCATTTCTTTTCCAATACAAACATGTGAAGCGCTGCAGATTTCCACAGAAACTGGTATATTGGATTTAACAAGTAAAATAAATAAGTAAAATAACAATAATAAATATAGTGGACAGAAAAGCATGAATAAAGTGGTAGTGACTCTGAGCTTGAACTGAACACATAAACACACTTACGTCCTTGTGCGGTGTCACTCGTGGTGCTCTTCAGGTCTCTGTTGGCATCTGTGTGCAAAACCCCGAACCAGTCTTTGAGTCTGGATGCTAAACTTTTCAAATCAGCATCGCTGCAGCCTACAGAAACACACAAACACACATTTAAATGAGCACGTCTGTGTGCTGATGACATATTTATCTGTGCAGGAGACACAGACACACACACTGAGGAACTCTGATTACATTCAGCTCTCCAAACAATACTCATTTCTATTTACAAAGAAACAATTACAGTCCCTGAACAGAGAGACTCAACAGACACAGGTCAGAGATAAGAAGAACATTTCATTCCTCCAAAGTTTCTCCTTCACAGCTCTGGAAACTTAATGTTAACTTTTATTGTCAATAAAATATACGTTTCACCTCATATTCCAGACTTAAATGAGTAACTTGTCATCTAATTAGAGTCTAGAGCTATAAACTGAATGATCATCTGTTCTGTGATATTGAGATCTCATTGCTAGAAGAAATAACTGAGATATGAAAGCTTCTGTTATTATGAAGTGTGTGAGTGAGTGAAACAGCAGGGAAACCTCAGCAGAATAAAATCAAGGGCTTTATTCAGATGGTAATTGTTTTTTGTGATGGTTTAAGGTAATTTCAGCTCTTACAGCTGCTAGTCTGTGATTTTATTGCTGTCTGAATCGGAAATGTCAGTGATTTTCTCCCAAAAGCCCAGGAGAATATTTCAGACAGAATACGTTAGTGTTTCTGACAAACATCAAGGTTGCGTGTTAAATTAATTCTCATCTGAATCGACATTCACGAGAAGGAATTGAAGAGCGCCGTAGGGTGGCTGTTTGACACTTTCACTGTAATGAGAATGTGAATTTTTGCCGTAATGGGGGCTTGTTTCAGAGAATTGCTCCAAATGAACTACATGAATAAAATGATGTCGTTTCCTCGATGTGATTTGCCATGCTGGAATAAGGTCACGTGACTCACTCTGAATTAATTGACATTTGAATGTTTTACCACGAAAAGAACAATTCAGAAATGAGCTATCGAAAAACTGGAAAAATAACACTAACATCCTGTCTACACAAGAAGCACATCACAGACCAATCAAGCTGGGATATCCCGACTAGATGACTTCTTTCATTTTCAACAGATAGAAATAAAAATGGAAAATATAATAAAATATAATATAGGCAAATATAATATAATAATACATAATAACACATAATATAATATAATAATAAAACTGATTTTACAGCTTGAAATAAAAGATGATTAGTAAACCAGAAAAATTCCAAACTGCAAGGAGTTGTTTTAAATATACAACAAAACTAACAAAAATAAATCCATACAAAAGCATTTATTTTATTTTTTAAAGGATGATTTAAAACAGGGCATCTGTCAGCCAAAGCTGAAGCAACAGCTCTAGTGACTGCAAAGGAAGCGATTTCATTTTGAATGCAAAGTCTTGTTTTGTTGGTCTATATTCAGTCTTACAGCACTGTAACACACACACACACACACATACACGCACACACATACGCACGCACACACACACACGCACACACACACACAAACGCAAACACACTCATTTTCTCCTCTATAAATTCCTGCATGTCTTTATATCTGTGAGAGTGTTGGATTATTTTTGGTAGTTGTGTGAATCACACCTTTGAGCAGGAACCAGATAACGCTGCAGTGTAATTCCTCTATTCTGCTGATATATCTGTGCTATGATACATCGCATCATCTCTGTGTGTGTGTGTCTGTACTGCAATCATAACTCTGGTTTACACTATTCATAAAGCAGCAGAAACACACAGTGCCAGTGGGGAGGATTATGGAGATTACCTTTGGCATCCGTCTCTCTTTGTGTGTGGCCAGTAAATACCCTGGACTGGGAAAACATTAATAAAGTGTTGATTTTATTTTTAGAATTAGCTGAAGATTAACCAACTGACGGAAACACTTTGAAACTGTTGAAACGGCGACTGCAGTAAATCTATGAAACAGCTGAGAAGAAAATCAGGGAGTGCGGTGTAAATGTAGGCCACTACTAACTAGTTTGATAATCCTTAAATTATCCTCAATTAACCTGATAATTTACTGCTTTTCCAAAGATCTTCAAACAATGTGCAAACCAAATTCTATATAGTGCATTTGCTTATATATTTAAAATAAAAAGGTCACAATATTACGGAAGCGTATTGCATTCACTTGAGGAAAAAAAATCTACTCTGTTTTTCTGAATTAACGAGTTAATTATCTCAGAATTACGAGATAATTTTTCATTAAAAAAAAGTTTTTGCTCTGTTTTTCTGAATTAACGACTTAATTATCTCAGAATTACGAGATAATTTTTAAAGAAAAAAAAAGTTTTTGCTCTGTTTTTCTGAATTAATGACTTAATTATCTCAGAATTACGAGATAATTAAGTCATTAATTAAGAAAAACAGAGCAAAAACTTTTTTAATGAAAAACTATTTCGTAATTCTGAGATAATTAAGTCATTAATTCAGAAAAACAGAGCAAAAACATTTTTAATGAAAAACTATTTCGTAATTCTGAGATAATTAAGTCATTAATTAAGAAAAACAGAGCAAAAACTTTTTTAATGAAAAACTATTTCGTAATTCTGAGATAATTAAGTCATTAATTCAGAAAAACAGAGCAAAAACATTTTTTTTTCTTTAAAAATTATCTCGTAATTCTGAGATAATTAAGTCGTTAATTCAGAAAAACAGAGCAAAAACTTTTTTTGATGAAAAACTATTTCGTAATTCTGAGATAATTAAGTCATTAATTCAGAAAAACAGAGCAAAAACATTTTTTTTTCTTTAAAAATTATCTCGTAATTCTGAGATAATTAAGTCGTTAATTCAGAAAAACAGAGCAAAATTTTTTTTCATGAAAAATTATCTCGTAATTCTGAGATAATTAACTCGTTAATTCAGAAAAACAGAGTAGATTTTTTTTCCTCAAGTGAATGCAATACGCTTCCGTACAATATAAATAAAATAAAATAAAAGTCTCCTGCTTCCCCACAAACCTACATAGCTTGAAAAATCGATACAAAACAAAGCAAAAAAAACAAAAAACAAAATAGGCTCATACTTCTCCACAAACCAACATCGATACAAAACAAAACAAAACAAAAAAAATAAAATAAAAATAAATCATAAAACAAAATAAAATAAAATATAGGCTCCTACTTCTCCACAAACCTACATTGCTTGGAAAACCAAAACCAAAACCAAAAACTAAATGAAACACAATAAAATAAAACAAAACAAAACTAAACAAAATAAAACATAGGCTCCTACTTCCAAACAAACCTACATAGCTTGGAAAACCAATACAAAATAATTTAAAATAAAATAATAAAGGCACCATCATTCCCGTGACACTAGACAGGACAAGCGGTTCTGTAGAAAGATAAGATAAGATAAGATAAGATAAGATAAGATAAGATAAGATAAGATAAGATAAGATAAGATAAGATAAGATAAGATAAGATAAGATAAGATAAGATAAGATATATATAGCGGCAATAAATCAGCTTTCTGATGTGTGTAACACTGATTTTTCTTTATTTTTACAGTTACATCTGGTAACGGCACTTGCGAGACTACACACTTCACTTCTACAGACGAGTGTGTTTGACTGCAGTCATGTGACAAAGACTTTCATGAAGGAGGAGGAAGAGCAGTAAAGGCTTTGATGGTGCAGTAAAGCACCATGAAGTGCTGTAAAACAGGTCTTGTTACCGTGGCGACTGATGTGTTTTGTGTATGCACTCTTACGAGCCTGTAATGTAATTAACCTACACAAGATAAACCCTAATGAAACGACACACACTGCAGCTTAAGCAGAGACAGACACACAGCTCTGCTGTCAACGCCTGCCAAAGCCTCCAAACAATAGACCAGCACTGAACACACACAATGTGCAATCACACTGTGCTTATGGAGAGGACCTCAGTGAAAGCATCTTCTTACACAGAACAAGCGCATGTTTAACTTCAATATAAAAGTGGAAGTCTGCAAGAGTCAAACCAAAGTGTTTAAAGTGCAATAATTCAGCTGAATTGTGTTGTTATAGTTTCGTGACAGAAACATGTCACTTCTATTTCCACGAACATCAGCGCAAAGCTGCAAGCTGGAAATTGGCGAGTGCCAGGAGGGAAATGGCTTTTCAGAATAAGCCACCTGACTGATACAAAGCGATAACACACACACACTCAGCGCTGTCCTTGTTCCTCAGATAAACAGCCAGATCTGAGAGCAGAGAAGAAAAAAGACTCATCTAGAAATAGAAATGTGCTGTGTATGTGTGGCTAGAAACACACATTTATGCAAACATGCAATCCGTCGTCTTCTGTGGCCAGACTGTCTTTCTGATCAAACAGTTCATTAAACTAAATGTAAAATGAAAGAGAGTTAACAACGCAATAACATCTAGTGTCAGATATTTGACTCCAACTGAAGTCTAACTCAATGCAGGTTTATCATGTACAGGAATACATCATTTTAATATACTGGCCAAGCCTGTGTACTTGTGTAAAGCACATTTCTGGCCTGGTTTTGTGTGTTTCTGCTGAGTTTACAAAGAAAGGGCACAGGAATACAACAATGAAGGTGAAAACAGGATGAGTCTCTTTCCATGATCATGCTGTAAAGTTTTCTTTGATACCTGCTTTTAAACTTGCATTTGAACCTTTTTCTCTCTCACTTTCATAACACTAATCAAAGCATTAAAGATAAACAACAATTATTGTGTTTGTTTTATATATGTTATATTTAAGTTGTGTTTTATTATCATCTAAAATGCGGTAGGACTTATACTTCAAAGCAACTTAAATATGCAATTAACGGCAAGCATGCAAAACATCAACAATTTTATTCGCTATCAGTTTTAGATGAATACCACTTTGAATTATGTTTTTCTATTTCATTATTTTTCTGTTCCATTAAGTTTATAACCTTTGTTGTGGATTAAGGATAGATAGATAGATAGATAGATAGATAGATAGATAGATAGATAGATAGATAGATAGATAGATAGATAGATAGATAGATAGATAGATAGATAGATAGATAGATAGATAGATAGATAGATAGATAGATAGATAGATAGATAGATAATAACAAGGTTTCACAATATGCAGTGTTGTACAAATTACAGCAGGACTACCAGAAATATCTTACAGTTTTTTTGGACAATGGGGTTCTTACAGTCAAAAAGGATGTTAAAGTCTAAACAAGACAACGCATGTATTAACCGTTTAACCAACACTTTGATTCACATGTGTGCTGGTTGAGATGATATTAATAGTCAAAACTTAGCTCATGAATATTAATGAGGCGAGGTTCTCTTTAAGCTGCTGCTGTTAAACAGCATGTTCTCTGGACTGTAATGTCGGGTTTCGCTCGAGATCACAGGACTGGTGAGAGAAATTACAGCAGAGATTCTAATTAAATCACTGCATTAACTAGTTGTTCAATTTAGTTCCACAACATACTTCAAAGAACTCCGTAAATCAAGCAGGTAATTTAAAAGAGACTATTGTTGGGAGAAATCCAACCATGTTTAACATTCAAACCTACACAGATTTCAATATCTACAGCACAATGGAAAAACTCATGCAGCTTAACATGCAGTTCAATTCATTTCTAAGGCAACTAAATTATCAACATGATCAAATCTTTACTGTTAAACCTGTTGCACACAATCACACCTTCTGTCATTGATAGTTTAGACTTTTTTAGCAAGTAAAAGGTTTAGCTTCAGCTTCAGCTTTTAGTTTAATTGTACAAACGTCCACCTTCAGCTTGTGCTTAGTGTCTTTCTGCTGTCAAATCTTTACAGATTTTTATCAAGCAATGCTACAGGGTTACACTGAAAACCTGGAGATGTTTCCAGTCCTCTGTTTGATTGACAGGTGAGTTTTGCTGCTGACGTATTATGCTGTTGCAGTAATTAAAGGCTGCTGTCGTCAGGCTCTGATTGTTCCCGTACGGTGTGAACGATAACTGCTGACGCTCACGCAGGACAGTCATCCTCATCTTTAAAGATAAATGCTAACAGCAGCAGTCACCATTCACACGCTCCGCTCCGGACGAGATGAAGAACGCATTTAATTCAGACAGACGTAGATATTAGTAATTCCTCCCAAAACCGTCTCTCAGAGCGATTAACGGCGGGACGGCCGAGATTACACACAAAACCCTTCTTTCAGTCTGCTGGGTCAGCGGTAATGACATCAGATCGACCGTTTGATGTCACATATAGAGCGTGAGAGATAGATTATAACATTTAATTAAAAGCATAGATCACATATTAATGAAAACTGTCACTGTTCACTCACCAGAGTGCATCCTTACAATGAAAGTGGATGCTGACCAAGGCTGTTAAGGCCAAAAAGCTTTATAAAAGTATGATCACAATAGCTCATATAACTTTGTGTGAGTAACAGATACAAATTATAATCACTACACTGAAAAATATATTAAAATAAAAACAAATTAAAAAAATAAATAAGTAAATAAATATGTTAATGAATGAATTAATAAAGTAGTAGGATTTATTTAAAACTAAAATCACTCAGAAATTGCTAGTAAATTTCACAAATTATTATAAAGTACAGGCAACTAACATGGAATTCAACATGAAATTTTGAAGTAGAAAGACAGCAACAATACTTTCTTGTAAAATATATGTTTTGAATGTCACTGTATTGTATAATAATAGGCTGGCAAAGGGATGTTACATTTAATGTGTGTGCGTGTTTTTTTTTTGTTGTTGTTTTTTATTTTGTGCATATAAGGAAATTACTCCTGGAACTTGTGATTATTGCAATTTAATTCCTGGAACTTGTGATTATTGCACACACTGAGACAGGAGAGGTACGTATCAACTCGTCTAAGTTGAGGGAGGAACATATTGGAAAATGGAAAAACGGTGGCATTTTCCTTTAAGTGCACGGATGTCAGGCTCATTTTGGATAATAAAGTTTATTGTTTTTTAATATCCTGCCTCCATTACATATTTTTGTCACATCATTTTAAGTGCTTGATCACCACATTTGAGTTATCATTGCTAAAAATGTGTTTATGTATATATATTCTGTTTATGTATACTGTATTCTATATACAGTATCAGTCAAAAGTTTGGACATACGAATGGTTCCAAACTTGTGACTGGTACGGTCCTATAACACACACATAAAGAATATCGGCCGATATATCGATATCTGCTTTTTTTTACTCCCTAATATCGGCATCGGCCCCCAAAAAAACATATTGGTCGGTCTCTATATGATACTTTATTGAGTTTTTTGTTGTTTTTGGAGCTCCACAGAATTCTTCTCCATTCACTTTCACTGTAAGAAAGAAAGCAGCTCGATATTCTGCCAATAAGTGTGTTTCAAAAAAGAAAGTGTCGTACGGTTTTGGAACAACACGATGATGTTTCTCTAAACAAATCTTGCACTTAAGCGTTTTTAAAACACATTTATTTGAATCCAAACACACTAATCTAATATGATCATTTAATATCATTATGCACTTAAATTAGATCCCAGCAGCTGAACAGAGTTTGCTCGGCTGTGGTGGTGAATCATGTTTAATAAGAGTTTTCAGATGACAGATGTGGAGGTGTGTGTTAAAGTTCAGTATTACATTCTGCAGTATTAAAAGAGTTTTAAATGCACGCTGAGACTTCTGGTCTCTAAAGAGGCTAAACGAGCATGATTTAGTCTTGTTTAATTAGAAAAGAACAGGCCAACAGATCACAGACTAAACATTTGCATGAACCCAGAGACAGAGAGAGGAGGAGACGCTTTAAAACTTATAATTAGAGATCTCTGCCACTCAACCCTAAAGAGTTCACGTTCATCATTTCTGTCCTTCATGCTCTGAGAAAATCAATACAAAATGGAGAGAAGGCAACCAAACACAAACTAAAACAGCTATTTGCTCAAACCTGCTTGCCTATCTTTATGCAACACAAAATGAGATGTTTTACACCATGTTCACACTGTTCTGCACCAAGCAATGAAAACATATGATAACCAGTGATGATTAAAAATGCACAGTAAAAGTATGAGTCGTGCATATGACTGTGTGCTTCTAATTTGCTTATGCACATTTTTAATTAATATGTTTGATGTCAGTGGCATAAGTTGATATTAGTTTGACCACTACCCATTTTTGAATGTTTTGAATTAAACAAAACAGCGATTTGAGAAACATTTGTCAGTGGACATTTTTAGATTTTCTGTTTTCAATTTAATTTGAGTTAAACGATTAGTTTTTTTTTTTTACATTTTTGTTTGATTTTATCATCCTCATCATCGTTATTTTAAATACATATTTTTCCAGTTTTATTTTATTTTTATTTATATTTATTTATTTATTTACCTCAGCTCAAACTAAAACATAGCAACTATAGCTGAAGCAGTTGAATGAATGAATAACCAACAAACCAACCTTGGAAACTAGCTGAAATTAAATGCTTTTTATATGGATTTTTTTTTTATTACAAATATTTACATTGGGTTTTAAAAAAAAAAATACATTTGTGGTACTCTCATGAACATGCATCGAAGACTGAAATGGAGGAGTAAATTGTTGAATAAAGTTGTTATTTTTGTTTTCTTTACGCACAAAAAGTATTCTTGTAGCTTCATAACATTACGGTTGAACCACTGATGTCACATGGACTATTTTAACAATGTCTTTACTACTTTTCTGGGCCTTGAATGTGGTAGCTCCATTGCTGTCTATGGAGGGTCAGAAAGCTCTCAGATTTCATCAAAAATATCTTAATTTGTGTTCGGAAGATGAACAAAGGTCTTACAGGTTTGGAACGACATGAGGGTGAGTATTTAAAAAAAAAAATGGTGAACTACCCCTTTAAAATTGTTGCATCATATGGACTATTTTTACGATTCTTTCATGGTGATTCAGTCCTTTCTCACAGTGTCTATTCACTGTTCACTTTCATTGTATGAACACAATCAGTAAGTCTCTGGGCTCTTGGTCAAGCTCACCCAGCAGACGACTCGAACAAAAGCTTGTACTGCTGAAATGAATTTGACAGACAGCAGAACCTACGGCCATGGTCACATCTTTTTGTTACTGGACTGTTGTCAGGGTAACAGGTGCAAAACACAGGTGTGGCAGCACAGGTAGGTGATCTAAAAGGTCAAAAGGCCATCTAGAGTTAAAGTCCTGCTGCTATGCATCTGAATTCAATTATGACCCATATGGTGTTATGAACACACACACACACAGAGAGAATACGAGTCTGTGATGGCGAATGAAATGTGTCATCACTACAATCTCATTTGACTATGTTAATTTCCCAGATAACAATAATTTGGGTATTTTCTCCAGGGATCTGCATATCCTACTGTAATTACAGTCAAAGTCTTTCTTTCTTACTCAATTCCAAAGGGGACAATGTTTTATTCATGAACAGACAAATTTAGAGTGTAACTTAATTTGATAGTTTTGAGGTTTATGTAAAATTTTAGTTCATGAAGTATTTTGAAAAGAATACATTTCAAATGAATATACTACTACTAATAAAATGTTATTTTCAAATAAATTTTGTAGGGAATAAAATAAAGTTGTTCAGCACTTTCCTACAAAATAAAAGGACTGCTTAATTTTTGTTAAGCTTATTAAATGTGTAATATAATAAATTGTTGTTAAATTGATCTTAGTAGATTTCAATGAATGATTTAAATTATTTTTTAATAGTTATTATTATTTTTAATGAATTAAACCATTAAAACAGAATTCAAAAGCTTTCAAACGGGAGCAAAAAAAAAGAAAAACCCAGAATCCAGAAAAATTTAAGCAGAAAAAAATGTAATGTGGAGGAAAAAATTAACTGTAATTTGAAAAAAAAAAAAACTTAAAGGGCCATGTTTTGCTGACATTAAAATTCTTACTTTTCTCTTGTGTGCATTTTGGTAATCAGATAACATTACTTGCATATGGATTACTGAAGTAAGTTTTACACTACATTTTAAAGTAGCGCTCTCATCTTGGCCTTCAGCCCCAGACGTTCAGCAAGGTTCTCCAGCAGACAGATGGCAGAGTTAATTTGCTCTTATCGGAGGGCTCTGACATACAGCTGCAGAGATTTAATTCCTGATGGAAGTCCGTCACTATGGCATGTTTGCGTTTCTCTGCCTGGAGCTCTGCTTAATTAAAATGAAACTGGGAATCTGGTTAAAAGAATTAATCTCTTTAACCGAGCAGTTTCGGTAAATGCAAATCAAGCGCACAAGCGTGTGTGCGCGCGTCCTGGGTAGGAGCATATGTTGAGTGGGTGTTGTCAATGATTCAAAAAACCTTTCTCTTTGTGTTTCTGGAGGCTCAGGATCTCATCGAGACCGTGAGCAGGAGCAGCAGGAGCGTGTGAACATGCAGAGGACGATGCGCTCGTGCTGCTCACGGCTGGTGGGTGGCCAGCGGATGATCAGGAACGGTTCAGAGAGCGATGAACTCGAGAAAAACTCAGATCTTCAGTGATTTATCTCCTGCCAGAGTGAAGGATTATGAGTGTTTCACGATGGAACGCAGATCAGCAGGTTGGAAAATACAAGTGGATCAAACCGAGAAGCTCAAGCACAAACAAACACCAAACAAACTCAAACTACGCCTGAGTTAAAACAGCTCAGAATGTCATTTCTGCACTTCAGAAAACAATTAGATTTTTACATGCTCAAAAATCCAAGCAGTCTCCCAAAAGCCCAAAGCTCTCCTTCCTATGCCTTACATTTCAATTAGTTATGTGCAATTAGTACAATATTATGATGTTTGCCAGACAAATATTATGTGTTCCTGAGACGCAACTATCAAACAAACACACACAACTACAAACGCTTTGCAAAGATATATTCTCAATATTTAATCAGCTGAACGATTGACATCAAGGCATATAGACATACAACCCTTCAGTTGTGCTAACATTCATAATTTATTCATTTATTCCTTTCCCAACTGGATATATGGAGGAAGTGGCTGGAATTTATTAATTTTGAAAACATCTTCAGTATTTTTTTTTTTTTTTACAGGTTGATAACCTGAACAGAATAAAATAAATGCAGTCCACAATATAAAACACACACACACACACACTCAAATGTAAACTACATTATTGCTTAGATGTATATTAAAAGTCTCATATACAATACTTTCTACTTTACCTGCATATATGCAGCCGTAACATAATGGTGCATCAAATTAAATTTACTAAAGTGATTTTATATACATAGAAAGCATATCAAAGTAAAGTGTCTACTTCAATGTTTTAAATAACTTTTGTGAAAATAAATTGCCAAAATATGGATAAAATTATGTTTCATCGTTATTCAGCATAACAGATACATTTATGTAGGAATGAACAACTTACTTATTCTGCCCTGTTCTTATTAAATTATATAAAAGAAAATATGATCATACTTTTAATACTACATACTTTTACTTTATATTTGATTATATTTTAAATAATTAAAAACTTCTTGCTGACAAATGGGTAAAAGCTAGTGGTTTGAAGGATAGCGGCAAACATTGGTAAAGGTTTAAATGACAATTAATTCGTTTTTGGGGGCTTTTTGTGATATTAACTATTGTTACAACGAATGACATTTTAGTGAGTTTATTCTGTAAATCATAGTAAAAATGTACGATAGACATTTTTTTCCTCAGAAAAAAATTAAATGAATCAAGACATATTTAATGTATAAAGAAAAAAAAAACCTGAAAGCTGTATGAAACTTTTATTGTTTTGATGCTTGAAAACTTTGACCCACATTCAGTATACTCGTTACATATACTATATATAGCAAATCTCAGCTGCGGGATTGTTTATATTGTTGCACAACTTCAAACTGTATTATCACACAGATCTATTTTATTTATTTGCATACAGTAACAAAAAGCAAAATATAAAAAAAAAAAAAGCGAGAGAGAGGGAGGATGGAGGATATTTACCTCTTCACACTTTTCAATTCCAGGCCTGAATGAACAAATTCAGCTCCTGTTTAACCAAGCAGTCAAATCTAATCGACAAACTGTGCATGACGTACACACTTCAGCCATATACTGCACAGTATATACTATAAACTACACACTGTTTATTAAACATAGTATGTGCAACTATACACATTGCAATAATGATATCCGTTTCAAACAGCAGTTCACTACAACTGAATGTTTAAAATAATAGTTCACCCAAAACTGAACATTTGCTGAAAATGTCGTCACCCTCAGGCCATCTGGGATATAGATGAGATTGTTTTCTCATCAGAACAGATTTGGAGAAATGTAGCATTACATCACTTGCTCATCAATGGATCCTCTGGAGTGAATGGGTGCCGTCAGAATGGGAGTCCAAACAGCTGATAAAAACATCACTATAATCCACTCCAGTCCATCAATTAATGTCTTGTGAAGCAAAAACTATGTTTGTAAGAAAAAAATCCATTATCAAGAAGTTTTTAACTTCGAACCATTGCTTCTGGCAAAAAATAATTCATAATAACGCTTCCTCCTGTGGAAAATGTCTATTTTCTGTTATCCTCTCACATCAAAATCCACCAACATATTTGTTTAGAACTGTTTTGGCTTGTAAATGATTCTTGATCTGTGCATATTTCTCATCTGATTCAGATGAGATTACAGTTTCATCGGATGAATTGTTATTATGGATTATGGATTCGTATTTTAACAACGGTTTGAGGTTAAAACATATTAATAATGCATTTGTTTCTAACAAACGCACAGCTTTTCACTTCACAAGACATTAATTGATGTTCACTGTGATGTTTTTATCAGCTGTTTGGACTCTCATTCTGACGGCACCCATTCACTCCAGAGGATCCATTGGTGAGCAAGTGATGTAATGCTAAATTCCTCCAAATCTGATGAAGAAACAAACTCATCTACACATCTTGTATGGCCTGACTTTCATTTTTGAGTGAACTATTCCTTTATTATTAGATAACGCATTAGCTAATATTAAATGCATTAATGTAATCAATAACAGCGTATAATGCAATCAATCGCAGGTTAGTTTTTCATATACACATACACTGAACAAAATTAGAAGCGCAACACTTTCGTTTTTACCCCCATTTTCATGAGCTGAACTCAAAGATCTAAGACATTTTCTATGTACACAAAAGGCCTATTTCTCTCAAATATTGTTCACGAATCTGTCTAAATCTGTGTTAGTGAGCATTTTATTGATGGCATTTTGAATGCACAGAGATACCGTGACGAGATCCTGAGGCCCATTGTTGTGCCATTCATCCACGACCATCACCTCATGTTGCAGCATGATAATGCACGGCCCCATGTTGCAAGGATCTGTACACAATTCCTGGAAGCTGAAAACATCCCAGTTCTTGCATGGCCAGCATACTCACCGGACATGTCACCAATTGAGCATGTTTGGGATGCTCTGGATCGGTGTATACGACAGCGTGTTCCAGTTCCTGCCAATATCCAGCAACTTTGCACAGCCATTGAAGAGGAGTGGACAACCTGATCAACTCTATGTGAAGGAGATGTGTTGCACTGCGTGAGGAATATGGTGGTCACACCAGATACTAACTGGTTTTCGGACCCCCCCAGACCCCTCCAATACAGTAAAACTGCACATTTTAGAGTGGCCTTTTATTGTAGTCATACCTGTGCAATAATCATGCTGTCTAATCAGCATCTTGATATGCCACACCTGTGAGGTGGATGGATTATCTCGGCAAAGGAGAAGTGCTCACTAACACAGATTTAGACAGATTTGTGAACAATATTTGAGAGAAACAGGCCTTTTGTGTACATAGAAAAAGTCTTAAATATTTCAGCTCATGAAAAATGGGGTCAAAAACAAAAGTGTTGCATTTATAATTTTGTTCAGTGTATAAAATTACATAAGTATATCCAACTTTATTCATATATATACAGTATAAGTAGAGCAATATATACTATATAGCTAATCTAGGATGCGTGATAGTTTATATCATCACAAATTATATAATCGTACAGCTCTATCTTTCTATCTATCTATCTATCTATCTATCTATCTATCTATCTATCTATCTATCTATCTATCTATCTATCTATCTATCTATCTATCTATATAAAAAGTTGGATTTATATAACTTTATTTGCATACAGTACTATCACATATGGTGATATACTATATAGCAAATCTCAGCTGCTTGATTTTATTTATTTTTTTCACAAAATGTGACAATATTATCGCAGGGCTCTATATATAAAGTTGGATATAAAATATATTCACAGACATACAGTGCACTCACATAAAGCAGTATATACTATATCAGTGGTTTTCAAACCCTGGGTCGCGAGACTTAAAAAATGGGTCGCCAGGATGATTTAAGGAAAATATTTGTATGTAACCAAGTTCAAGACTCAGGAAAGAAGCCACTAAACAACATAAACAACAAAATTAAAGTAACCGGCAGCCGCCTCGGGTCAGAATCAAATGTGTATTTGTGTTTGCGCTCTGTTTTTGCAGCGTTGTACATTGTAGCAAACCAGAGACATATCAGAAGAGTTTTAGTAATTCATCCACTCACCGTTCAGAACGCGAGTGTTCTTGTTCAGTCCAGAGTTCTGGAAGCTCGCGACGCGAATCCTCTGATTATAATGAACAAAAAGTAGAGGTGATGTAAATAAGATATTAATTGTGCCGTGTTGACAGATTAATTGATTATAGCGGAATTAAAAATAGGGTCGCTCTTAAAAAAAAAGTTTGAAAACCACGATTATTTTTCATCACAAAATCTAACTATATCGCACAGATTTATGTATAAAGTTAGAAATATAAGAACATCTCTATTTGCATACATACAGTACAGTATACTCAAGCACATACTATATATCAAACCTCAACTGAATGGAACTAAATGTAACTATATTATTGTCCCGCTCATCTACTAAATGTGACTATAAGACATGAAGCTATTCATATATTACAGACATTAGCATCCTGATTTTCTGTAACGTTGTGTGTAATGTAAAAAGCGCTATATAAATAAAACTGACCTGATACTTTCAGGAAGCCTCTGCAGGCCATATGTACGACTGGGGGTTTAATCTCAGAAAGTCTGATTAATTAATTGGCTTGCAGTCAAAGACAGAAAAAGAGAGAATAAAACAGCAGCTCTTACTTCACTTATCGTACTTCCTCTATCGTTACGAGCTGAACTAACAGAGGGAAACGCTGATAACGAAGATCATTAATTAATTAGCTGTGCTTTCCTTTTGTCCATTTTCAGTTTCCCTGTGTTGAACTTTGAGCCTCTTTTGCTTCTTTTAATCAAAGTCCACAGTATTCCTCCGGGCCGCTGCTAACAGTGTGTGCGCGCGATTTCATGAGGAACAGAAGAGCACCGCGGTTTTCTGATGATTCATAAAGTCTGGCAACAATGCAAATTCAGGTTTTTACATCCACTCACACACACACACACACACACCTTCCCACCAGGAATTGTGTGTGTGTGTGTGTGTGTGTTGGCCAGATTGAATTATGGGTAATCAGAGTATAAAGTGGGACGTCCGATGGCAGAACACTTCTGTTAGGCAGAAGAGTCACCTTCAACACACACACACACACACAAATGTAAACGATCAATGCAAATGTGCAGGATCTCAGGTGGTCTGCTCCACTAAAACTGCTTTAAGTACTGAGATCTGTAAGTTTAATGTGGCACTCATTCCACAATGTCTCATGTGTTTGCTAGGACTAGTATCACTAGAACTAGTATTAAACTTAGTGTTTGTGCTCTAAATCATGTGTCTTTTTGAGGAGAGTTGAGCAGATGCAAGTTTTTCAGCCACTAGGCCAGGAAACAGGTGAAAAATGACCAAATGTGCTAAAAAAACAAAACTTATTTTCATGCTGAAATATTATACTGCTGTACCATGCACTGTAAAAGATGATTTTTTCAAAGTTATAAACAAAGGTTATTGCAGTGCATTTTATAAGAAAATACTATTTCAGTTTCTACTTTGAAATTTCAAGTTAAACTCAATGCTACTTCTTATTTCTTTGCAATTATTTGGAAAATGTACAATGTGTTTCAATCCTACATTAATATTATTATTGATCTTTTTTTTTAAAGTTTGCTGGAACACAGAATAAAGAGGAAATTTGTTAAACTTAGTTAACTACACTAGTTAAGCTAAAGATTAACCATTTGGTATTTATTAATCAAAATGTTAATTTCAACATTTATTAATACACTTTTAAAATCAAAAGTGGTGTTAACATTAATTATATGAACTAACATAAACATTTTTTATCAACTAAAATGAACAATAAATTCTGTAATAAAAGCATGTTGTTAAATTTATTTTTATCTGATTTATTAGGCCTATTTTATTTTCAACAAATGGGATCTTATTGTAAAGTGCAAAACCGATCATGATTGGTGTCACAAACATAAGCTCCTTAAAGGGGTTGTTGAAAACAGAGCTGATTTTTACAGGGCAAAAAGGGTGTTGTTTTACACTACCACTTAGACATTTTAACCAAAGTATGTTATAGACTTTTCATTAAGACCCTAGAGAATCATATCAACTTGTGGAAATTGGGCATCCGATGACCCCTTTAACATATGACCGCCAAAATTTAAAGCACATTTAACACTACTGTCACTCAATTAACAACAAATAAGTCTTAAAGCTACAGTAGCATGAGCCAGAGAGAAGATAAAAAAATAGCAGATTTTGGTGCAAAAAACTGACAATCTTTAGAGACACACAAGCTGGTGTTAAATAAATGAACGCAGACACAGTCTTAAGAAAACCTGTATACAAACAGCGCTGAATAGCGTATTTATCATCTCCTAATGTGAAGTACAGACAAGAATAATGTTTGAATCACAACAACCTGCCTGAGAGAGCTATTGATATGTCTGACCTTTAAAATGAAGTGTTTATGAGTATGAGAGAGTCGAACACTCCAGTGACATTTATTCTGATGTATTAAAACCGTTATATTAAAGCTCGACAGGTGCACCCGAGATTCAGGTGGAATTACAGGATTTCCAGAATGTTCTGCAAGGGTTGTGAAGAGCCTGAAATACACCGACATTCACATCTGTGTTTGATGAGCTTCTGAAGATCTTCATTTTCAAGATTAGCCTCATAAATGGTTGATTATTATAGATACAGCTTAATGGAATAAATGGAATCGGGACACCAAAAAAGACAAAAAATGAGAAGTGTATATTCTCTACCATGGAAAAGTTTGTGGACAGTAACATTTTTATTCTTTTATTCAGTAAGGATGCATTAAATTGATCAATGTTAAAAAAATATTAACTGTAATCAATGCTGTTCTAATAATAAGACATGTTTTTGAGCAGCAAATCAGCATATTAGAATGATTTCTGAAGGATCAAGTGACACTGAAGATTGGAGTATGCTGAAAAGCTGAATTTTCAGCATACTCCAATCTTCAGTGTCTTGGATAATCCAAGATAGCGGCGCGATCAGACGCAGCAACTGCTCCGGGTCCCAAAGACGGTGCTTTTATGTCTTTTAATGTCGTCTGTTCGTCTCCAAATAGTGTCAGTTTACCACCAACTCAAAAGGAAATCACCCCAAAACTCATCTATGATCGCCAAAGTCTTTTGGGTATTGGCAACGCATATAAACAACAACTCTCGCCGGCGGCTACTGAGAAGCTAGCCTTTGTTTACTGCTGGAGCCGGACCTCGAGACCGCGGCCTCGCCTACTGACGCTAACCACACACGGCAGCATTGCAAGCGGTGTGAGAGAGGACGGAAGCGCGGTAAGCGTGGAGGTATACGAGCTAGGCTAAGAGCTAACCCCACAAGACCAGCTCTTCCAACACTCATGCTCTCAAAAGTTCGCTCTCTGGAAAACAAACTGGACTTAATTCAACTCAGTCGGTCTACACAGCATGAGGCAAGGGATTGTTGTGTGTTTGTTTTCACCGAAACATGGCTAAACGACAACATCCCGGACTCCGCCATTCAGCAAAACAGGCTAACCAGCTTCCGAGCAGATAGAGATTCATCACTATCTGGTAAGACCCGCGGAGGTGGCTTGTGTGTGTATATCAACAAAGACTGGTGTAACAATGCTGCGGTCTTATCAAAACACTGTTCATCGCTGGTGGAGTTTATGTTTGTGAAGTGTCGACCGTTCTATCTGCCGCGGGAGTTCACGGTCAATGTTATTGACGTGGTCTACATTCCTCTGTATAGCGCCATCAGGGAACAACAAACAAATAATCCTGACGGCTATTTCATCGTAGCCGGTGACTTCAACCACGCAAACTTAAAGACAGTTTTGTCAAAGTTCTACCAACATGTGAACTTTGCAACAAGGGGAAACAACACACTGGACTTTGTTTACACAACAGTAAAAAACGCTTACAAGGCTGTACCCCGCACCCACCTCGGGTACTCCGACCACATCACTGTTATGCTAATCCCAGCATATAGACCACTTCTCAAACTCGCCAAACTGGTTCAAAAGCAGATCACAGTATGGCCAGACAATGCCACCTCAACACTACAGGACTGCTTTCAGTGCACAGACTGGAACATGTTTAAAGAGGCAGCCACCTACAACAACCACACAGACCTGCATGAGTACACTGAAACTGTGACTGCTTACATCAAAAAGTGCACTGATGATGTGACAGTCACCAAGACCATCACCACACGTGCAAACCAGAAGCCATGGATGACAGCAGAGGTTCGTGGGCTGCTAAAGACCAGAGATGAAGCATTCAGATCAGGAGATAAAGCAGCCCTCAAAACAGCAAGAGCCAATCTGTCCTGTGGCATCAAGAATGCAAAACGGTCATGTGCTCAAAAAATAAACAATCACTTCACAGATAGCAGAGACACACGGAGCCTGTGGCAAGCCATTCAGACCATCACTGACTACAAGCCCCCGCCACAGGCCTGTGATGAGGACACATCCCTCCCCGATGCACTCAACCACTTTTATTCATGGTTTGAAATGCAGAATGACACACCTGCACAAAAACTGCCCACACCTCCCAACGACCGGGCGCTCTGTCTGTCTCCAGCCGACGTAAGGAAGACCCTATCTAGGATTAACCCACGCAAGGCTGCGGGTCCTGACAACATACCTGGCCGTGTTCTGAGAGACTGTGCTGCACAGCTGACAGATGTGCTTACAGATATCTTCAACACCTCGCTGAGCCAGGCAGTCATCCCCACATGTCTCAAATCCACAACAATCATACCAGTACCAAAGAAATCACCTGTGTCCTGTCTAAATGACTACCATCCCATAGCACCGACTCCAATCATGATGAAGTGCTTTGAGAGGTTAGTCATGCACAACATCAAAACCAGCCTCCCCAACACACTCGACCCGCTCCAGTTTGCATACCGTCCAACCCGCTCTACAGACGATGCAATTTCCGCCACCCTCCACCTGGCTCTTACCCACCTAGAAAATAAAGACTCCTATGTTAGAATGCTGTTCATTGACTTCAGCTCGGCATTCAACACAATAATCTCACAACACCTCATAAATAAACTAAACCTGCTGGGCCTTAACAATTCCCTGTGTAATTGGATCCTGGACTTTCTAACCGGAAGACCTCAGTCAGTCCGTGTCGGCCACAACACCTCAAACACTACCACACTGAGCACAGGTGCCCCACAAGGCTTTGTGCTCAGCCCGCTGCTCTTCACACTGCTGACCCACGACTGCACTGCCAAGTTCAGCTCCAACCACATCATCAAGTTTGCTGATGACACAACAGTGGTAGGTCTCATCAGCAACAACGATGAAACGCACTACAGAGAGGAAGTGGCACAGCTGGCTGAATGGTGTGGCACTAACAATCTGTCCCTCAAGAGAAGACAAAGGAGGTTGTGATGGACTTCAGAAGAAACTCCGTTGACCACCCCCCACTGACCATCGACAGCTCGAATGTGGAGAGAGTCAGCAGCACTAAATTCCTGGGGGTGCACATCACAGAGGATCTCACCTGGACCACCAACACCATGTCACTCTCCAAAAAGGCACAACAGCGCCTACACTTTCTCCGCTGGCTGAAAAGAGCAAGTCTCCCTCCACCCATCCTCACCACATTCTACAGAGGCACCATTGAGAGTGTGCTGACCAGCTGCATCACTGTCTGGTAAGGGAACTGCAGTGCTGCTGACCGCAAGACACTCCAGAAGACAGTGAACACAGCTGCAAAGATCATCGGTGCCCCTCTCCCCTCCATCCTGGATATTTTCCTTACACGATGCTTCAGCAAAACCAACAGCATCGTGAAGGACTCCACCCATCCCTCCCACAGTCTCTTCCAGCTCCTACCATCAGGAAGACGGTACCGGAGCATCAGAGCCCGCTCCGCCAGACTGCTCAACAGCTTTTTCCCCCAGGCTGTGAGAGCCCTGAACTCAAATCACCCAGCCCCCCTCTGAAACCCCATGCAATCCCCCACCTTCTGAAACATGGACCACCCCCCACCCCAAACCTTACCACACCAAAGAAAAAAACGTATGGAACTTTGCACATGTACAGTGTGCTACACATAGGTGAGTGGGCATGTACAAACTACCTGTAGTAACACACTCTCCTCTATGTGCACTAGACACTTTACACACACTACTGCGTGTACACAATCCCACAAAAGACTCAGCAATATATGTATGTTTACAATCTCATTCACTACAAATCATCCTGCACTGTTCCCCAACCAGCTGCGTGACTCAAAATGTTTCTCTTTGCACATGTACAGTATTTATGTGAAGCATTCGTATAGTTTGTATTTTTATCTTCTATTTTTTAGTTTGTATCGGGTAAATACTTATATATAGTATACTTATAGTTAAATCTGTTAGTAGGTTAGTTGTGTATAGGTTTATAGTGTTTTTTACTTCATTGTTGTACGTCTGTATTTATGTAGCACCGTGGTCCTACGAGACACGACATTTCGTTCCACTGTATGTCCCCACATGTAGCGGAATGACAATAAAGCTCAACTTGATTTGAACTTGACTTGATCCTTCAGAAATCATTCTAATATGCTGATTGACATATTCACATAGAAAACAGCTATTTAAAATGTATAAGAATATTTCACAATTTTACTGTATTTTTGCAGAAGAGACTTCTTTTAAAAACATTAAAAAATATATTAAAAAAACTTGCAAATCGTAGTAAGGCTTGAAGCTCAAAATTGCATAATATCCATAAGATTTTAAAAGTCTAGCAGGATGGAAAACTTATTTAAAACAATCATACAAAGAAAACAAGTTTTGCTGGAAACATTTAATTTAGATAATATTTCGGAATAAATTGCCGATGTTTCATTCCTGGAGACACCATACCTTGCGTTTGGTTAATTGTGAAATTATGATGAAAGGAAAGAAACAAATATGTTTTACATCTGTTCTATCCAGCATATGAAGACACATGGTGAGATGAAGATATTCTGCATAAGAGAATGACCCAGAAACACACACACGCATCGACACAGATTTGTGTAGATGTAATTTTCCACTGAAAGCCTCATATTGCTGTTTTTCCTCTAAGGCCCAATGAAGATAGATGAGTGTGTGTGTGTGTGTGTGTGTTGTATTATATTGCGGTGTAACGCGTGAAAAACGATTCTTCAAAACATAATGAGCGAGTGTTGTTCGCCGTGCACACACTCATCTCTCTACAGTATTTTCTCTCAGGTGATCCCTCTATTTTTCCCTTTTCTCTCCTGCTGTGAGAGAAAAACCTCTCTGGTGTTTCTCTTCAGATCGTATCTCACTCCTGCTCTCCATCCGTCCTTTCATCCTAACAAACCCCATCGCCCATCTCCACCCCCTCTGGCTCCATCTGTAATCATCTCCACCTCTTTGTTTCTCACTTCCAGCATCTCCAGGAGTTTCTGCAGCTCGGCTGGTTGAAATCACAAGTTTGATTCCATGCAAGTCGCTTCAGATAAACACATACATTTAAATCTCCTATAGGGTCGCATTAAATCTGAACCCCCCCCCCCCCCCCCACAAGTCCATTTTTTTTTCCACTTTACTGGTAATAATCAAAAAGCATGTCTAATAAATTAAAATAATGAAATTTACATATTTTATTAGAGTTCTTTGAAATCAGTTTTATGTTTTCCAAAATGTTATGCTTTTTTCAATTTTTCTGAATTTATTTTTATGGTTTCATAAAATTTTAATAATTAAAAAGTGTGTCTAATTAATTAAAATCATAAAATGTACACAATTTAACAACTGATTAAATGTTAAACAAAAATGACATTTTAGTGCCCTACGAAATCAGTTTTTCTGGATTCTATGCTTTCTAAATTCTTTTTTTTTTGTGGTTTCATTCAATTTTAGTCATAAAAAAGCATGTCTAATTAATTACAATCATGAATCAAACAATTAAACAACAATTAATTAAACAAAATTTTTATTTTGGGTCAATGAAATAAGTTCATGTTTCCTCCTAAAGTCTGCATTTTCCAATTGATTTATTTTTTAATTCCGTTTTAATGGTTTAATTAAATTTAAATAATCAAAACATTTCTTATTTATTTTTTAAATAACAGTGCCCTCTGAAATGTTTAAAAATTGCTCAGAAATTCTGTTTTGTCTGCTTAATTTTACTGATTTATGTTTTAACAAAAATGTATTATCGAAAATAGTGGTGATCAAAAACACAATAAAAAATTAATTCATCTTTTAAAATTAAAATTAACAAATTTATTTATTTATTGCCAGAGTTTACGATTAAAATAAAATAAAATAAAACAAGGGAATTTTTTATATTCCTAAAAAAAGTTTTAATAGTTTAATTATTATCATTTTTAAAAGTACCGTATAAATCTGTAATCATTTCTTCAAGTTAATTTCAATAGCAATCTTTTGTTTGATATTCACAGACTCTTGTCCACATCACAGTTTAATAAAGTGTACAGTCCTACTTTTGATTTATTCATCTAAAATTCTGCATTATACAGTGAATTTGATTTTCATGAACTTCATTCTGTGATTCTGTCCACGTTTTCCTCTTTGCAGAAATGTTATGGCCCTAGTCCTGCCCTCTGTCACCCGTCTTTCTAAACTACGATGTAGCTCCAGCGAGAATCACTGGGATGAAAATAGAAGAGCAGATAATGGACTAATGCTGAGAAGAAAGATATTTTCTCAATGCAAACACTGAGGAATAACCGCTTCATCTGAATACCAAACAGAGACACATAAAAGAGAGCGAGATGAAAGTCAGAGATAAAATGACAAAACAAGATGAACAGGTCAAATAAAGAGAAAGAGAAGAGGCAGTCAGACAATAAAGACGAGAGGAAATGAAAGAAAAATGGACTTTCAAATGACACGTTCTCTCTTTAGGTGGTAATTGCTTCCTGATGTATGCAGCACTTTTCCAATTAAAGATCATGATCTGAAGTCATTAAAATACAGACATCATAACGCTGCTATCAGACCGAACCCTCATCTCTGCTCACATCTCGCAGCAGAACCCACAGCTGTGTGGGGAAGCCTTTGGGAAATAAGTGCAAACAGGCTAGAGGTCATGAATCTGAATTACAGCACAACAAACCCTTAAAATAACCGTCTGATGGCATCAAAACACTTCAGGAGGAAAACTTCACTGCTTAGATTTGCTCATTCAGCACATGTGAGGGAACTAGGGCTGGATATTGATACAATATTCACAATTTGAATCTTGATTCAATTTTATTCTGATTCACCAGTTCTTGATTCATTTTAATTCAGATTCATAAGCTCTTCATTCAATTTGATTCTGATTCACAAGTTTGATTCAGTTCGATTTTGATTTACAGTTTCTTGATTCGATTTAATTCCAATTAACAAGCTCTGGATTTCTCAATTTGAATCTGATCTTGATTCAGAATCAATTAATTTGCAAATGTGTTCATTTTTCTTAAGAAAATGTAATTTTTTTTAATTCTGATTTATTTATGGCTATTTATTTTTAGATAAGTAGCATTGCACACTGCAAGTAAATTGCACATTAGGCAGTTGTTTTAAATGATATATGCAATAACATGATATTATGTTTCGATTCTGAGTTTCAGAGTGTATCTAAGTGTATTGACAGATTTCACAATTCAACTTTATTCTGATTTACAAGCTCTCGATTCATTTTGATTCTGATCTCGATTCAATATTAATTCATTTGGAAATATGCTTTTTTACATACAGTAATTAACACTGAAAAAAACCCTGAAAATCTGCAGTTCTTTATATTTATTAATGCATTATGTTTCAAGTATATACTATATAAGCAAACATCAAGAATATTGACACAGATTTCACAATTCAATTTGATTCACAAGCTCTTGACTCAGTTTGATTGCAATCTCAATTTGATTCATTTGGATATGTATCAGGTGCATACAGGAAAAAAAAACAAAAAAACCTAAAGCAGATATTTTTTAAGTTGTTCTGTTTTTTTAACCTCATCTGACCAAATGTTTATTTGGTGCTGTAACTAGTAGTAAAGATGTAGAGATGATTGTTCACGTCTACAATGATCTGTCAAGCCACATTGAAGAGTGTCAAAACCACATTTATTTATTTTTATTTTTTTTATTTTGTGATAAAATTCACAGAATGTGAAAGCTGAGTCTTTGTTTCATATCAAAGCACAAATCTTATTGTGATGTTTAGTGAAGTTTGGTTCATGAATCAACTGATAACAGTATCAATCTTGGGATTTAAGAAATAATATCTTCATTAAAATGAAGCTTGATTAGTCCATAGTGTCAACTAAGCCCTTGTATCATCGTTATCTCAAATTGTTCTCCTTGAGAGACCAAAATATCTCACTGGTTGATAAATGTTGATAAATGTTGATGAATGTGAAGTGCAGTTCATCAATCATTTAATGAGAAATGTGAGTTAATTCTGAGACTTTTGATTGAGACATGGCTGAGATTCTTGCATAACTCTGTAGGAGACACGTGTATGATTATGGGCTCTTTTTCTCAGAGAAAACATCTGGGACGCAGGAGAATGAATCTCTATTTAATCTGGAAGTTAAGTATTAAACAGATCTCATTTGAGATGTTTCTTTCCCATGAATTCACATTAACAAACATCTTTCTGTGTTTATTCCTCCTGAGAACTTGTCTTTGTGATGTCCACTGTTGTTCCCAAAACTCTAAATTCACTATTCTCTTTCCCCTCAGGAAACACACACACACACACACACACCATAAAAAAACGTCTTGCGTCTGAGTGTTTTTCTTTCTTGAGGCTTTTTCATGTGTCTCTTACGGTTTGTTCAGACAGGCGCAAAAATGTTTTGCCGTGTCCAACTCAAATGCGTTTCTTTTTCTGTGGTCTAAACAGCAAAAACATACCAAATGCAACTTTCACAAACCCCATCCAAACCACATTCACAGGTCATTTCATATTCAATTACAATCTGATCTGATGTGGTCTGACCGTCTGATTGGATTTCAAAGTTATTTTCCCTTCATTCAGAGTGCGACCGATATGTAACCACACAAAAAGTGTTCAGTAATGACTCTATACATTCTTTCCCTATATATTAAACTATGAAGCACCTGCTGTTTAGTGAATTAGTGAGTGATTTCAGACACTGCATATGCATGAATGTGTCAAATACAGCACCAAAATGTGCAGTTCTTTCTTAATAGTTTTATCTTGTTTTCCAGTACAAATATTGAATAATTCTTAAATCAAGATATATTTACTTGAGCTGTGCAATGACAAACAACACGAAGATGTTTTCTTTAAGAAAAAATCATCCTAATGAAGTCAGTTTATGCTTAATAACGACAACAACAACAATCTGATTTAAGATGTTATGTTAAGATACAGTATTTGTCCGGAAAAACAAGACATAAATACTGAGGAAGAAAATCAGTTTCTGTCTTGTGTCAAAATGTCAAACACAAAAATAGACAAACACAAAAAAGGCAAAATCCTGCCTTTCCACAATCACAGCTGCTCTTAATTAAACAGAGAACATGTCTTATAATTGTTCTGACACGCTTTACATATAAACTCATTAATCACATTTTTATGATTACATTTTTTATTTTTTTTTCCTACTATTTATTAGCCTTTTTAGACTATAGGTGTTGAGTGTGAAAAATATTTTCGAATGAGGTAAGAAATATAAACTTTATAAATTCAAAGGCAAATCAAAGTTAATTTTTCTAACCCTATTGGCAACATTCAACATATTTTTGCATCTCGGGTATCTTGATTTAAGTATATTTAAATTGAATTGATGGAAAAAATTTACAATTTATTTTGTAAATGTAAAATTACATTTCATGATTGAATTAAGAAATCCTAAAATAAAAAAAATTAAAAATTAAAAACTCATATTGACCTAAAATGGATCAGATTTCATCATCTACAATATGATGGGGCATACAGTCTCTGTTCAGACAGTATACAGTCCTATCTACATCCTAACCAACAGGAAATGACTCACCGTTTTTCTCAGCGTGTGGTTTGATGACTTCCTGTCCTGGCAGGCAGGGACACGGACCCTCACACTTCACAGAGATGCTCTTGCTCGAGCTGCAGGCCTGGAACTCAAGTTTACACTGTGGAAGAGCAGAGAGGATTCTGGGTAGTGCATTTGGAGACATTAACGCATTTAACCGTCACAGCCCGAGCGTTGAGCTTTATCACTCGTGAAATGAGTCTGTTTCCTCAGCCAGGAGAAAAATGCGAGTTATCAAATTAAGATGACAAGATTTTTAGTTCCTTTGAAGTGAGGCGATTGTGTTCGTCAGATCTGATCACACAGAAACGGTGTAAAATCTGCTGCGTTCTTTGGCTTTTAATTAAAAATGATGTCATGATTAGACTATCAGACTATAACGCTTAATCAAGTGTAATACTTCATTATTTATCAAAGTAGAATCAATTAAATAAACAGCAGACAGTCCTGTTGATTAATATCGAGACATCAGAATGTTGAAAATGTGAGCTTACGGAATAGAATGAGTTTGTCACCACTTATTAAAGGAATAGTTCACCCAAAATTTAGAAATGTCCTCACTCTCAGATAATCCAAAATGTAGATTTGTCTTCATTCTGCAGTGAATAAGAGTCTAAACAGCTGATAAAAACAGCACAATAATCCACCTTCCAATAACCTTTAAAATCTCAACAATAGACTCACCTGAACAACACACAGCATTCAAACACTGTTTGTGTGCATATCAATGAACAATAATCCGCCAGTTTCAGACTTGCCTCTTATTTTACCACTGAAAGAGCTTTTGTTCAGTAAAGAGTCTGTTCAGTGCTTCAGATCAACACAAATGCATTCAGAGAAAGAAGTGAATCACATCTGTCAAGGAAAACCCTAGAGTTCAATGTTTTCTGACATTCTCCATTTTATAATGCATGCAAACAACATGAAACAGCTTTTACAACCCATTTTATTTTCATAATGTGACCTGAATGTGACTTCATCCATCCAGATAGTAAATAATATACTAGAAAACCAGATAGTAAATAAATACAGTATAAAACAAGTATGTATCGGGGTAATTATAAATGTTTGTTTTGTATGCTGGTAGTTTTAGTTTTAATAGTGCATAAAGCTTTGATTTTGATTTTATCTTATGAAATTGACTGTAATTTGTCTGAAAATACTCTGTCAGGGAATGGTTCTGTTTGTAAAAAATTTTTCTCTATATAGTGCTACTGACTGTACATTTATTCATCCACCCATCCAGATGTACAGTAGTTTAATAAAAGAAATACATTACAAAACAAATATGTATCATATGTATATATATTTCTGTTTCAGTCTAGTTAGTTTAATGGTGGATGAAGCTTTAATTTTGGTATTTTATTTTATTTTTAGTTATGCTGATTATTCATTTAGGTCGAGTTTCAGTTTGTTTTAATGGTGCATAAAGATATGAAAATTACCATCATTTGTCTGAACATAATTAGACCATGGATGTTTATGTTTATGATATTCATTCTAAATATAGTGTTACTGATTCTACAGCTGAAAATATCAGAACAGCCATTCACATATCTACCCTGTCCAGGCGCTGTTCATTTCTCTGCTCTATCTGTTTAGACCAAGTCTCTCTCTCACTCCATCTCTCACATCTGATTTCATTCTAGCTGAAGGGAAGGAAATGGTGTGGGTGGGGTTAAAGTGGTGCGGTCACAGATGGGAGGCACAGGTTTTGCTGGAGGTTCAGATTTTCCTCTCTGTTCTCGAGCCGGAGGGGGGGGATTGCGCAGGACTCAAGAATCCAATATCAACAGCGGACACAGTTCATCCACCTAACCATCCATCACCAAACACTGCATCATTTACACCAGCAGAGAGAGAGAGCTGTGCGCTGATATTGGAATTTAAAGGTGACTCTCTCCTCGTTGGGACACAATGATCCTGCACCTGATAGTGTTCAGGTTAAATTCCTCTGATCAGATTGCATCGTATCTCACCTGAACCTCAACACAAACACACTTTACATGTAATCAAACATGAAAATGAGTCACAATTAGTTATCGTGATATTGTTTCAATAATGAAACCCTTTTCCTGCCCTTCTGATATTCTGCCTTCACACATTTTTAAAGAGGCTTTTACAGTTGAGTCCAATCATGACTAATATTATTAATAGTTCTCTGGTCAATGGGAGGGTTCCAGACACTTTAAACATGCTATACTACAGTCTCTGTTGAAAGAGCATCATCTTGATCAGTATCTTATGAATAAGCATGGAAATCTTTCATTTCAAATGTCTTGGAAAAAGTTGTCTACTCTCAGATTTCATCAGTGGTGGAGGTAACGAATTACAACTACTCACATTACTGTAATTAAGTAGTTTTTTCAGGTACTTGTACTTTTTTGAGTATATTTTTAAAGCTGTACTTTTACTTGTACTTAAGTACAAATTAAGCAAAATAATCTACTTCGTTACTTTTAAATCATAGTTAGTTACTGATTACGCCTACAATTTGAATTGACATTCAAACCTTTGACGGCACTTCAGTAGCCAATAAAGACATCCAATCGTAAACGGACCAATAAAAGCCCTGATATCTGAACCGGGAAAAGCCGCCGCTGCAGCAGGTTTTGAAGAGCTGATCGGACAGTGAGGGAGCTACCGTAGGTCTATATACACCGATGTATGCTGCATCAACGCTCTCTCCTCTCCGACAGTGAGTTTGACGTTTGACACGCATCCGCTTCCTGTCAATTACAGAGTCTGAATGTCCGCACAGGATTGCAGGTATTCCGCATAATTTTAATCATTCCTGCGCAAATGTGGCGAGCGCTTTATTGTAACATGAGAACACAGTCATGTAATCGAAGAAAACTGGATGCGAGCTTTCAAATAGGCCTAACTTATACAAATTAACTGCCTGTCCTCTCACTCCAATAATAAGTGTGCAGACTGTGTGCAATCACGATCTCACCGTGCTTTTAAAGTAGAAATGAGTTTTCTTTGCTACTGGATTAAACTTTGTCAAAAGTTATCAACCATTCAGAATAGTTCCACACCTAACTGATGGAAATTTTATTAGCTGTAAGCAAAATGCACCAGAAAGTTATTCCACAATCAAAAATGGAACTTTAATTTCTTTACCATGTAAGTTTATGTTAGAAATGTTTTGGAATGGGATATTTGTCTGATTTATCTTGTACATATAAATATCCTAGTCTGCCTAACTGCATCACTACATACAGACATTACAGGTCAAAGCCATCTGATGTTCCATTTATCTAAATAAATAGGCCTAACATATGGCTCTTAAATCACTGCTTATAAAAATTCAGTGTTGTCATATTTCGAATACCTCAACTGAATTGAGGTAATATGTTTTATAATTTTATTACCGCCTGTGTACTTGTGTTTTTTGTCAATTCAATTCAGTTTGAAATTAAGCTTCCTTGTGCTTCCTTGTAAGCTTTTGCAACAAAGTTACCCTATTTTAAAGACACAAATACACAGAATGAGCAAATGTTTAAGAGCGAGATTTTTGTAATGGTAACTGATCAGAATTTATATGTATTTAAATAAAAACGTATATTTAAATCTGTTCATCATATAAAGCAAATGTGCCATTTTAGTAGACTTGGATTAAGTCAATTTCAAAGCTCGAACTAATAATCTTGAAATAATGATTGCCTTAAAAAAGGGATGCACAAAAAAATTTAAATGTATTTTGTAGATGTATTTTAATCCTGCTTGATGTAAGTGCAGCATTTGACACAGTAGATCATGATTTCCTTTTACAAAAACTCAATCATGTAGCTGGGTTTCAGGGGTCTGTGCTTGAGTGGTTTACCTCTTGCCTCAAGGAGAGAACTTTTTCTGTTAATGTAGAGGAATGTTTCTCATCTTGTGCTCAAATCTCTTATGGTGTTCCACAGAGTTCCATTTTAGGCCCTCTTCTTTTTGCATTATATATGCTTCCTCTAGGTCATATTATTCAGAGGCACAACTTGTCCTATAATTTATATGCCGACGACACTTTGCTTTATCTTCCTGTTAAAGATAACAGCTTGTTTGACTATCTGCATGACATAAATTTTTGGATGGATGTGAATTTTTTGCAGCTAAACAATTAAAAAAATAATCATCTTTGGCCCATCGGTTCTGACCTCTGACACTGTCAATCACCTTGGTCCCCTCTCCTCTAATGTACGTGACTGTGTTATTTTTGATCCCATCTTGAGTTTTAAAAAGCGCTGTCATGATTAGCACTGTCATGTAAAGCAATTTATTTTTGAAAGTTGCTCTTTGTTTTTAAAGCTTTGCATAGACTTGAACCTCAGTATATTTGTGATCTTTCTCACCCCATATACTGCTTCAAGACTCCTTTGATCATCTTGTCCAGGGATCCTCAAATCTGGCTAACGAGATTCACTTTCCTGCAGAGTTTAACTCTAAACCTAATCAAACACATCTGAGAATGCTAATCAATGTCTTTAGGATTACTGGAAAATCACAGGTAGGTGAGTTTGATCAGGGTTGGTGCTAAATCCCTGATCTAGCCAAGTACTACTCTCAGTTCCTCATTTTTTCGTTTTAAAGCTAAAGGTGACCAGGCTTTCTTGGTGGCTGCATATTTCTATGTTCACATCCTATTTAAAGACCAATTTGTAGTGCTGTCAAAATTAGCGCGTTAACGCTGGTGATTAATTTTTTCAGTTTAACGCGTTAAAAATATTTAACGGCGTTAACACAGGGGCGGGGCTAGTGTTGGCCACCCCACTCACAACTGCTGCCTCTGTCTCTTTTTTCTTGTTAATTTAGTCACAGAACGTCTTTACGAGCATTTCAAATAGGAGATGTTTCAGACGCGTGCTTCAACTTCACTTCAGCGTCAGGCGTGAGTCAAAGGAGCGCGGAAACTGTACTGTACTGAACAAAGGCGCTGCCGCACGCGGTAGCCTTTATCATTTCATATCAAAGCGCGAAAGAAACGATGTGCATGCAATGTCGTGGTCAGTTAAGTCATGAAGGTGATTAAAACTGCCTTAAAACTGTGCTTGCGTGAAATATATGAGTCACATTTAAGAACATGTCTCTGAAATGGTTTTCAAAATTGTCCTGCACTTTCTCACTCATCTAACACACTCGTCAGATCATTAATAGAGACTTTAAGACCTGAAGTGGGTCAGAAAATGTAAAGTAAAGTAAAGTAAAGTCGTGACGTATTGTCAAGTATGGTGACCCATACTCGAAATTGGTGCTCTGCGTTTAACCCATCCAAGTGCACACACACAGCAGTGAGTAGTGAACAAATGCACACACACACACACACACACCGTGAACACACACCCGGAGCAGTGGGCAGCCATGCTGCAGCGCCCGGGGAGCAATTGGGGGTTCGGTGCCTTGCTCAAGGGCACCTCAGTCGTGGTATTGAGGGTGGAGAGAGCGCTGGACATTCCCTCCCCCCACCTACAATCCCTGCCGGCCGGGGGCTCGAACTCGCAACCTTTCGATTACGAGTCCGACTCTCTAACCATTAGGCCACGACTTCCCCAGTGAGTTGGGAAGGAGTTCAAAGTGAGTTGAGAGAAAACACGATGCGTGTCAGATCCGCCTCGGCAGCTCTTAAAGAAAAAGCAGCCAAAATAACCTATTAACCCAGCTGCTGTGATGTCTGTTCATCTAAGAACAAAAAAAAAAAAAAGGAAATCAATAACTTTATAGCTTTAAGGACTCCTCTGTATTTAATTTAGAATTTAGTGTTTGATAACTTTATTCAATTTCTGCATATTTCCTACTTGCTGAAGGGCATAGGTAGCTAAATATGACATTGGTTATACTGTTTACGAGAAAATTGTTTAAAGTTCACTTAAATTAGAAGTTATTTTTATTAAAGTCTAATAAATATTAAAATTGATGGCTTTCAATTATACTGTAATGTTGAATGGCAATAGTCAATGGTTAAATATTAGGGGAAAAAATATTATTTTATAGAGACATCAATATTGGTGTCAGTGATACTGGCCTTCATTCATTAAAAAGATGCCATTAATCAAATATTAAAAATATACCGTCTTTATGTTGTTTCTACATTAATTTGAAGATTAAATGTGAAAGTATTGCAATATAAAAGTAGATTTAAAAAGTTTAATGTTAGGTGGGATTAATCGCGATTAATTTCAGGAAAAAATTGTGATTAATTAGTTAATTTTTTTAATCGATTGACAGCACTACCAATTTGTATTATTTGTGTTTTAGTTCTTCTTGAGGGTGTACATTTTTCATTTGTCCATCTGGTTGTGTTTTTAATATTGTCTAGTCTTTAATTTTGTTTTAATTCTGCTTTATATTTCCTGTACAGCACTTTGGTTTCAACATCTTTTATTTTTAAATGTACTTTATAAATCACTAAACCAACTAAACTACATTTAAACTAAACTAACCTAAGTTCTTATTGGTAAGTCATGGGATCAGCTCATTCAACTCAATTTAAACAGTGATGAATATCTCACCTTTGAGGAGTATGTGTGTCCGTCAGAGCCGCACACCAAGCTGGAGTGAACGACAGGACATGGCTTACATTTCCCATGATTCACAGCTCCCATCCAACGCTTATGTGGGGGATTTCCTTTCCTGGGTTTAATGCTACAAAAAGAATGAGAGAAAATTAGTGGGGAATGTCAGAAATATAGGTTTTTCTTTTCTTTTTTTTCTTTGCTTTTGTTGGGCCCTATGATTTCTGTAATGTGGAAAACATGGATGGCTTCGTGGAATCCAGGCATAGACTAAATGTCACGGAATATGGCAAATTTCCGTGAATAAAAAAAAAAATTTATCAAATCATGATATGGACTAGTGTCTGTGAATATTAAAATGCAAAAAGACAGCAATGAACATGAAATCAGCAAGTTCTGAATGAGAAATATATTACTAGTGTAAAGGGGCGCCTGCAGGATTTCTTTCGAGGGTTTCTCCCCTTTTTTGGGAGGACCAAATTATCAGTGAGACTTCACACGTTTTAAACTCAACAAAAATGTAAAATACATCTATCAAGAGCATGCTCACAGATGAAAACAACAGAAAACAAAACAGCATGGGATGAAGTGGATTAGAGCCCTGCACGGGCCTCAAATAGGCATAAAACCAACATGTGAACTTTGCAACAAGGGGAAACAACACACTGGACTTTGTTTACATAACAGTAAAGAACTCTTACAAGGCTGTACCCCGCCCCCACCTTGGGCATTCGGACCACATCACTGTTATGTTAATCCCAGCATACAGACCACTTCTCAAACTCGCCAAACCGGTTCAAAAGCAGATCACAGTATGGCCAGACAATACTACCTCAACACTACAGGACTGCTTTCAGTGCACAGACTGGAACATGTTTAAAGAGGCAGCCACCTACAACAACCACACAGACCTGCATGAGTACACTGAAACTGTGACTGCTTACATCAAAAAGTGCACTGATGATGTGACAGTCACCAAGACCATCACCAAACGTGCAAACCAGAAGCCATGGATGACAGCAGAGGTTCGTGGGCTGCTAAAGACCAGAGATGAAGCATTCAGATCAGGAGATAAAGCAGCCCTCAAAACAGCAAGAGCCAATCTGTCCTGTGGCATTAAAAATGCAAAACGGTCATATGCTCAAAAAATCAACAATCACTTCACAGACAGCAGAGACACATGGAGCCTGTGGCAAGCCATTCAGACCATCACTGACTACAAGCCCCCGCCACAGGCCTGTGATGAGGACATATCCCTCCCCGATGCACTCAACCACTTTTATTCACGGTTTGAAATGCAGAATGACACACCTGCACAAAAACTGCCCACACCTCCCAACGACCGGGCGCTCTGTCTGTCTCCAGCCGACGTAAGGAAGACCCTATCTAGGATTAACCCACGCAAGGCTGTGGGTCCTGACAACATACCTGCCCGTGTTCTGAGAGACTGTGCTGCACAGCTGACAGATGTGCTTACAGATATCTTCAACACCTCGCTGACCCAGGCAGTCGTCCCCACATGTCTCAAATCCACAACAATCATACCGGTACCAAAGAAATCACCTGTGTCCTGTCTAAATGACTACCGTCCCATAGCACTGACTCCAATCATGATGAAGTGCTTAGTCTAAGAGGTTAGTCATGCACAACATCAAAACCAGCCTCCCCAACACACTCGACCCGCTCCAGTTTGCATACTGTCCAAACCGCTCTACGGACGATGCAATTTCCTCCACCCTCCACCTGGCTCTTACCCACCTAGAAAATAAAGACTCCTATGTTACAATGCTGTTCATTGACTTCAGCTCGGCATTCAACACAATAATCCCACAACAGTTCATAAATAAACTAAACCTGCTGAGCCTTAACAATTCCCTGTGTAATTGGATCCTGGACTTTCTAACCGGAAGACCTCAGTCAGTCCTTGTCAGCCACAACACCTCGAGCACTACCACACTGAGCACAGGTGCCCCACAAGGCTTTGTGCTCAGCCCGCTGCTCTTCACACTGCTGACCCACGACTGCACTGCCAAGTTCAGCTCCAACCACATCATCAAGTTTGCTGATGACACAACAGTGGTAGGTCTCATCAGCAACAACGATGAAACGCACTACAGAGAGGAAGTGGCACAGCTGGCTGAATGGTGTGGCACTAACAATCTGTCCCTCAATGTGGAGAAGACAAAGGAGGTTGTGATGGACTTCAGAAGAAACTCCGTTGACCACCCCCCACTGACCATCGACAGTTCGACTGTGGAGAGAGTCAGCAGCACTAAATTCCTGGGGGTGCACATCACAGAGGATCTCACCTGGACCACCAACACCATGTCACTCTCCAAAAAGGCACAAGAGCGCCTACACTTTCTCCGCCGGCTAAAAAGAGCAAGTCTCCCTCAACCCATCCTCACCACATTCTACAGAGGCACCATTGAGAGTGTGCTGACCAGCTGCATCACTGTCTGGTAAGGGAACTGCAGTGCTGCTGACCGCAAGACACTCCAGAAGACAGTGAACACAGCTGCAAAGATCATCGGTGCCCCTCTCCCCTCCATCCTGGATATTTTCCTTACACGATAATCCAGCAAAACCAACAGCATCGTGAAGGACTCCACCCATCCCTCCCACAGTCTCTTCCAGCTCCTACCATCAGGAAGACAGTACCGGAGCATCAGAGCCTGCTCCACCAGACTGCTCAACAGCTTTTTCCCCCAGGCTGTGAGAGCCCTGAACTCAAACCACCCCGCCCCCCTCTGAAACCCCATGCAAACCCCTACCTCCTGAAACATGGACCACCCCCCCACCCCAAACCTTACCACACCAAAGAAAAAAACGTATGGAACTTTGCACATGTACAGTGTGCTACACACAGGTGAGTGGGCATGTACAAACTACCTGTAGTAACACACTCTCCTCTATGTGCACTAGACACTTTACACACACTACTGCGTGTACACAATCCCACAAAAGACTCAGCAATATATGTATGTTTACAATCTCATTCACTACAAATCATCCTGCACTGTTCCCCAACCAGCTGCTTGACTCAAAATGTTTCTCTTTGCACATGTACAGTATTTATGTGAAGCATTCGTATAGTTTGTATTTTTTATCTTTTATTTTTTTAGTTTGTATAGGGTAAATATTTATATATAGTATACTTATAGTTAAATCTGTCAGTAGGTTAGTTGTGTATAGGTTTATAGTGTTTTTTACTTCATTGTTGTACGTCTGTATTTATGTAGCACCGTGGTCCTGCGAGGCACGACATTTCGTTCCATTGTATGTCCCCACATGTAGCGGAATGACAATAAAGCTCAACTTGAACTCGAACTTTAACTTATTATATATCTATAGAAAGCTTTAAAATACTACTTTAAAACAAAATCATTCAAATCGAAAATAGAAACTCTTTCATTAAGTAATTCGTAAAGATGCATTTCTCTCTAAAGGCATGTCCAATGAGGAGATGGCGAGTCATTTTTTCATAACCATAATTGATGGATGTCTAAAATCTAAAAATAAGGAAATGCCTAAAACAGGCCCGATTATAATTAGCAGTTTGTTTTATAATTCTATATAATTTAAAAATAAAACACAAATTATAATGGCATAGGCTAAATGTAAAACTTTCTCCTATAATTGTATAGCTGCTTATATTTTCAGATTTTTATGTTACTGTTCTGAATACCTTAAAATTTAAAAGATTTGCTGCAATGCATTTTCTGATATGTGAATTATTTAGCCTATTATTTTTTTTTAAATCTTTTAAAAATTACTTTATTGCATTCCAGATGCTTTTAAAGAACTTTTCATTATAAATTTTACAGGTAGCCTAGCTTGAATGTAAAACATTGTTATGAATTCGTTGTATTCCTATTTGTAAAATAGCCTAATTAACTGTTGTAGGCTAAACCGATCTCATGATAAAGGTGCATATAGCATGATTTTCTGTTTCTATTTGGCATAATATGTATATGCAGAAATTGACTTTGGCATGCAAAAGACTGATAAATTAATTTAAATGAATGGCATGGTTGGTTCAGTCGGCAGGGATACGGGACACATATAGCTACTAACTGCTGAAATGTTTGTGAGGCAAATCTCAGGTCAGTCTGAGCGCTCATGGTATGCACAGTGCGTACAGCCATACACCTGCAGGCGTCACTGCTAGTGCATAGTAGAATGTACTTCTCAGTAAAACTGAAGTTTCTGGATGTTAAACTTGTTATTTAGCACCTGACTGAGTAAGACTATGATTTATGTAATGTATATTATAAAAATACAGCAATTGCATATCTTATAAATTATATTTGAAACATCATATGATTCAATAAGTGGCCAAATTAAAGCTTTATCTTGTGTAGTATGATAACTGATCTGATTACCCTGCAAAACTAACCAGCCGTCCTGTATTCCCTACAGTTAGAAGCTCATCAATTAGCGTACTACGTTAGTTCTGATTACCTGCAGCTTTGTGCCAACGGCCCAGTCTAGATGTGAGCGACATTACAATCACTTAATACTTGAATCCGTAAGGGATTTTTACAAGGAGATGAAATCTTGCACAACACCGGCTGATCAGATATCACACACATACACACACTGGAGATAAGAAAGTGACAAAAGATGTGTGTAATGTCACTTCTGCTCACACTCAAAATGTCAATATCTCATAGAAAGCGTGAAGTGTGATCATCTGATGGTGATAAACAAACATGATCTCTGTCTGTATCTCATGGCCAACAGAAGTGCTTTAACAGATCAGTGACAATATCAGAGATTTGATAAACGGCTGTATGTTTGTGCCTCTTTTTGAAAGTAGACTCTTATGCTTATCAAGGCTGCATATATTTGATCTGAAATATAGCAAAAACAGCAATACTGTGAAATATTATTAGAATTTAAAGTAACTGTTTTCTATGTGACTATATTGTAAAATGTAATTTCTTCCTTTGATGCAAAGCTGAATTTTCAGCATCATTACTCCAGTTGTCAGTGTCACATTCAGAAATCATTCACATAATCATCACACATAAATATATTTTTGTGGAAACTGTGATACATTTTATTTTCAGGATTCTTTGTCAAATGGAAAGTCCAAAAGAACAGCATTTATTTGAAACAGAAATCTTTTGTAACCTTATAAATGTCTTTATTGTCACTTTTTATTAATTTAATGCAGCTATTTAATGCAGCCTTGATGAATAAGGGTATTCGTAAAAATTTTCAAATCTAATAAAAATTATACATAAATAATCACTTTTGTCTCCCATTTTGGTCTTTGCATCAAATTAATTTTTAAAAAGTGATTTTATATACACATAGAAAACAAAGTCAAATTTGTACTTTAATGTTTCAAGTAACTTTTGAAAATAAAATGCCAAAATATGGATGAAATAATGTTCCATAGTCACTCATTGTGTTTACGTAAAAATGAAACAACATATTCTTAGATGTACTTATTAAAATATATAAATAAAGTAAAAGTGATCATATTAAAGATTATATAGTTTAATTTTATTATAGTCATTATTTTTTTGCTCTGACACATTCTATTTTTATTCTATTAGACATTCATTTTTGACACATTCTAATGTACAGGGGTTGGAAAATAAAAACAAAACAAAAAATCATCATAGTCATCTTTAACCCATTACAAATTTGATTTATCATATATGAAGGAGCTCATTACATATAATCTGAGTTTTCTTAGATAACCTTGAAAGGCTTTATGTTGTGCTAATGACTGCACATTTCTTCACTTATTACACGAGTGCTTACCACATAAATAAGCAGATATGAATTATTTATTCGAGTTGAAATTATTTTATTACATGAGGGGAAAGAGAGCGTGGAGTAACACGACTGGAAACTCGCACAGCTCTTTAGGAAATCATTTGAGGGGGACAATGGTCAATTTAGCAGCTACAGTTTAGCAAAATATTGGCAGGCCGAATGCTGCGGGTGACCAATCACAGCTGCGTAATGAGCTCAACTCACTGCCAGTCCTTCTGAAGCAGTCCGTCAGCCACATTCACAGACATTACTGAGAGAGAATGAGCAGAATCTGTCTCTGGTCACTATGAAGTCCTCGTCTTGAGCCATCGTTTTTACAATCTATATATGCTGAACCACTGGATAATGCAGCGGGATACAGTCTAATGGATTATATTACAGCACATTACGGTGCATTATATTATGAGTCTGTAATTCACACTTCATTGCATTATATTGAAGTATATTTGTAATATCAGCTCAGCACTGAGGAAATTTCACTGCTGTGATGAATCTGTTCTCAAATCAGTCTTACCAAGGAAATACAGTCTATGCATACATGAGAATAAATCTTCATAATTACACTTCAGTTGAATTTAACCTTTTAAATATCATCAGTAATGGTTAATAAAATAGAAAAATTTAATAAATAAAACAGAAATTGGAAACATGGGCCCCATGTAAACATGATTACATGGGGCCTTAATAAAAAATAAAAAAAACACTTTTAATAAATTGTTGTTAAATCATATTCGTTCCATTATATTAATTATATGTTTTTTGGTTACTAAAATTTAATTTTGCCATTAAAAAAATCCAGAAAAAATTAAATGACGAGAGAGAGAGAGAGCACAAAATAATTAAATCTGAAAAAAAATGTATTTGGAAATTTCACTGCTGTATTGAATCTTGTCCCAAATCAGTCTTAAGGTCTCTGCACACTGATTCCGAAATTTTCATCCAAAATTTTCGCACGTTAAAAAATAAACACAACCTCACGTTGTGCCAATCATGTTTGCGCACTGCCTCCGAAACTTTCGTCTGTCAAAAAAAAATTGGGATCAGGTTCGGTTTTCTGCGTTTTTGCATCCGTAGCATCCATTTTGATAGGACAGGATGGGGAATATGAAAAAAAAACGGAAAAACGCATGCACAAATTTCAGACTCAGTGTGCAATGGCCTTTACTGAGGCAATGAGTATTTATACAACCAGTATGAGTCTCTTCATAATTACACTTTAATTGAATTTAACTGAAATTTCCATTCTATAACCTAGTGAGCTGCCTATCTAGACAGTTCCAGATCCAAAGCTGTATCCAAAAGTAAGCAACAATATTATGCTTATTTTGTTCCTGGATAATACCTTGTTTGACCCGGAGCTACAGTAGCATCATGTGTTACATATACTGCTACAAATCAGGCACTTATGAGGGTTCATTTCAGTTAGGATTCTGCCTAAGTAGTGCACTAAATTTTGGAAAAGTGCCAAGTCACGCATAAAAACTGCATCCAGAGAAATCGAACAAGTTTCAGACGTGAAGTGCTTGTTTATTGAACATGTGCTTTAATACTAGCAACATCAGCTCCTTTTCACAGCATATGTAGATCCATTTGCCAGATTTTCCCCAATAATTAGTGCAAAAGCTGTGAAAAAAAAAATTAGCAAATTCCATGTGGATCTACTTCTGATTTATTAACGTGTTTTTTTGTTGTGCTTAATCTAGCAGCACTCTTCATACATTCATGCATTATGTACCGCAGTGTCTTAAGGTGTAAATTAATGATCGGAATCGGCAGTTACACCTCATGTGCTGGTCATTAATGATAGCCTGACCAATGCAGCATTATCACCCGCTAGCAGTGTGCTTGGCTTTCTAATCGGATCAGCGTGCTGTTATTTCTCAGGCAGATGTGCCAGCATGCGCTTTGTGTTAGCATATGTAAGGGGCGGTAGTAATTTAGCTTGGTAAACTCTTGGACCTGCTCAAATGGCCATTAAACAATTAATATTTGTTTGTCCGGACATGAGGGAGGCGGAGTCAAGAGTCCGGAATGACATTCCATCAACGCTCCACTGTCGCTATGACGATGACTCACAATAGACAGCGACGGAATGTTAATATGAGTCTGGAGAAGCAGGGATACCTCAGAGCCCGATTAAACACAAGGACACACACTCATTCATCTAGTGCCTGGAAATTATTTGTAATCATGGTTATGGAATAACTGCTGAAGGTTCAACCAATCAGAGCCTCCAAAGTTTTAGGGTTTGGCCAGTTAGGTCACTGGCGGTAACAGATGCATTAACCACATCAAAAATCTGGTCAGCATTATACAAGCACAGGGGTTTTCAAACTGGGGTCTGGGGGGAAAAAAATCAGAGAAAAAAAAAATAAAAAAAGAAGAAACTCAATAAATATAATGATTGATTTTAAATAAAATATTATTTGAATAATTTTACAATGCATGCATTCATAAAATGTATATTAAATTAATAAATAAATGATTTAAATAAATTAAAAAAAATCTAACACTAAGAAAAACCAAACCTAGCACTGTGCGCTATAGAATATTATACAGTGCGCTTTCTTAAAAAGTTGTCACTCATTTCAGTTTATTGCGATCAGTTTATTGCTATAATCAATTAATCTGTCAACACGGCACAATTAATCACTTATTTGCATCACCTCTACACTTGTTCATTATAATCAGAGGATTCGCGTCGCGATCTTCCAGAACTCTGGACTGAACAAGAACACTCGCGTTCTGAGCGATGAGTGGATTCTGACTCAGTAAAACTCCTCTGATTGGCCATTGCATTATAGAAATCAACAGATATGTCTCTGATTTTACTACAATGTACAACGCTGCAAAAACAAATACACATTTGATTCTGACCCGAGGCGGCTGCCGGTTACTTTCGTTTTGTTGTTTATGTTTATTTAGTTGTTTCTTTCCTGAGTCTTGAACTTGGTTACATACATATGTTTTCCTTAAATCATCCTGGCGACCAATTATTTTAAGTCTCGGTCGTGATCCAGGGTTTGAAAACCACTGTTATACAGTGATACTACTGAAACTAAATATTTGTAGTAATATTTTAAACATTTATAAAACTTTTTTACAGTATAAATGTGGTCTTTATGAATACATATATGGCTGTCTGAGTCCCTTGCATGAAATAAAGTAAAATAAAATTAGATTTTATAATAATAATAATTTTATTAAAATAAATGAAAAAAACTATAATCATTTATTTACATAAAAAATACTAACACTACAGCACTAGAGTGAGTAGGGGAACATATTAGAAACTAAATATTTTCCAAATAGCATTTTACATGTTAAGATATTTTTTTTTTATAATGCATTAAAATATGGCTGCCTTTTAAATTTTAGGATGGGGTCCCACGCATAAGGATGAATATATAAAAAAATAAAACATAAACAAATAATTAAATTAAAATAATGTAAACAATTACAATAATTAATGAATGAATAAATTAAAATGTATTTAAATATAAACAAATACACCTAACTTTTTGTACTAATGTAACATATTAAAAACTAAGCATTTTCCAAATAATGTTTTGAATATATTTATAATACTTTTTTTACAGTTTAAATTAGGTCTTTCTACATTAAAAAGGCAGACTTTCACATTTTAGCAATGGAGTCTTTTGCATGTGAATGATCATATATGGTCGTCTGTGGCATCTAAAAGATTGAAAAACCCTGCCCTAGCAACCACTCAAAACACCTTAGCAACCACTCAGTAAACTAATCAGCATTTGCCTTGACAAACTTTTTTTTTTCTAGCTGATTCTTCCTTCCTGGCGTCTTACCTGGGCTGTGCTGGTTTTTGATTGGCGCAGATGGCCGTCTGGAAGTCGTGGCTCACACACACTTTGTGAGGAGGGCAGTGAACTGTCATACATGGGTCTTTAGTGCTGTCCAGCCCTGAAAGACAGAGAAAGACTTCATTTACTATGAGCCTCCAGCTCATCTGATCTCTGATCTGTGTTTACGTCTATCTCAAACACAAACACAATCTCTCATCTTCTATATTCATGTTCTTTTGTTTCGCTTTTCCTTTCCAGGAAAGAAAGACAGAGCAGATTCAGTCAGATGGCATGAAAGAAAGCGAGAGAATCTGATGGAGGAGAGGAGAGCTTTACTCTGGCAAACAATGCAGCAGCCTTCTGGCAAACGCTTTATCATCTCACACACACAAACACACACCACCGACTTTGAGCAATAGCTCAGTGTAAACACTTCCTGACAAATGGAGGAAGAGGAAAAACACTGTCTCGCGCTCTGCCATCTCTTCCTCTCGTGCAGTTAATGCGGCTCCTCCAGCAGGAAGTAGGTGGATGAGGAGGAATAGCGCGTGTGGGAGATCATTACGAGAACTCGTGAGACATTCATCACCATCAGGAAACATTAAACAAACACCTTTCCTCAGCCATCTATTACAGTGCAAATTCAGTTTCAAGACGTACAGAACTAACATTTAGTGTGTGTGTGTGAGCTGAAACACACAGGTGGGTTTAACAGAGGTCAAACTCTCCATCACTCCCTCTGACCTTCACATGTCTGTGTGTGTGTTCATCGGGGAAGTTTGATGCCAACCTGCTGTTCGTCTGGAGCGCTGCCATGCCAACTGGCCTTCAATACACACACACACACACACACACACACACACGGTCGATTTACAGCTCTGATCACTGCTGTTAACAAAATAAATACCTCTTATTTAAAGGAACCGTTCATTAATATGAAACATCTGTCATCTTTTATTTCCCCTCATGTTGTGCTAAACCTGTCACTTTCCTTCACTAAAAATGTTACAATGATAAAACAAGAAGGCACTGATCCAAAAAAAACACAATATTATGACATGAATGGGTATGATACAGTGAAACAATGATACAGCAAAACAATACAATGAAACAATAATACAACAAAACAGTACAAATTGCTACAGTTGTCAAACTGGTCAAAAAAAAGCAACAACAAAAAAGCAATAAAAGTAAACAGTGGAACACTGATTGTTGTATAATTGTTTTGCTATAATGAAACAATGAAACAAAATGATAGAATGAAACAACAAAACGAAACAATAAAACAATGGAACAATAGCACAACGAAACAAAGCGATGAAACAATATGACAGAATGAAACAATAATACAGAGAAACAAAATGATACAATGAAATTGATGCAACTAATACAACAAAACGATACAACAAATCAACATAATGCTACAATGAAACATTAAAATGAATCAACATAACAATGACACAACAAAGCGATAATGGAACATTGATACGACAGAACGACGCAGCAAACTGCTACAAAGAAACAACAATAATACAGTGAAACACTGACAACAAAACAATGAAACAATAATACAGTGAAACAAAACAATATAATGAAACAACAGCAACATTAATGCAACAAAGACATAATAAATCATGCTACAATGAAACAAAACATTACAATGAATCAACAGAACAATGACACAACAAAAATGATAATGGAACATTGATACAACAGATTGATTACTGTATCACAGTTTTGCTGTAATGAAACAATAAGACAATGAAACAATGAGACAATGAAACAATGAGACAATGAAACAACGAGACAATGAAACAACAAAAAGAAACAACGAAACAACAGGACACTGATGCAGAAAATGCAACAAAGAAACAACACGATACAACAAATCAACATAACACTAATACTAGTGCTGGGTTTTTTGACACAAATTTTACGATTCGATTCAATTCTCATTCACAAGCTTGCGATTCGATTCGATCCCCAATTCGATTCAATTTGGATTATTTTTGGATATATATCAGGTACACATGCCAAATTTTCTAAAGGAAAAAATGATCTTAACTAATGCTGTAAAATATACATGATAGTCAGTTGGTACTAAATTACTATAATATTGTAGGTTAAAACTGACAGATTTTTAGGCTATACAACTGCTTAAATTACATTCAATTAAATTATAATAAAAGTTACAATATTAATTTGTTTTTTTTAATATAAATATTTAAATGGTGGCTGTCATTAAAAAAAATTAAACACTGATGAACAGTAAAAATTATAATGAATATAGTATTATATGGTGCATATATTTAACAAATTGCCCCCCACTACAGTTTCTTTTTTTTATCTGACTAATAAGTTTATGGTCACCGAATATGTTTTTTTCTGAGGTAAATGTGACGTTACGTGACATTGCACATCTTTGCGCGGCTGAAACATTGATTGAGCGATTACACGAGACAGGATGCGGATTATAAAGTTGTACTCTTTCTTTTAACTTGCCTTCGGATGTTTAGTCATGTTTATTTTGCGTTGAAACTGGTATTAATGTGGAGGAGATGATCAGTTCATGTGCATCTGCTGAACTGAGATGCTACAGCGATCTGTCACTCCACATTAAACAGTGCCAAAACGGCATTTATTGTTTAAATACTGCAATACAATGGACAGAATTGTTTCATATTAAAATTACCAAAGCACAATGCTTATTGCGATATATTGGAGGTGCCCTTCAATGTTCCGTCCATTAACTGAAAACAGGCTAGACAGGCTGTTTCATAAAAATGAGAATCTATTAAAATCAAGATATCAATATTTTTTACCCAGCCCTCACTGATATTATAAAATGATACAGTGAAACACAGCACAATGACACAACTAAACGATACAAATGATACATTAAAGAATGAAACAATGATAAAACAAAAAATACAATACAATGAAAGCAAACAGTGACTAAAGGCTGCAGTCGAGATTTAAAAAAATGACATAAAAGTATCATAACATCCATCCATATAACACATGCTTATTATTCCAGATTAAAAATAATCTAAATAACGGAGCAAATACCAGTAAATTAACTGCCGCAAACCGTAGTAAATCATGTTGCGTGATTCTTAAAAATACTCTCCCATAAAATTTTGCATCTGAAAGGGACACTCTACAAATGCATATGCAATAAGGTCAGCTGCAAAAATGACTGTGTCCACGCCTTTTCAGTTAAAATTTTTCACTGCACATCTTAAGTAAATCCTGACAGTATTTTTTAACGCCAAAAGAGGGTTTGCGCTGGCGCAAGTTGTTAGCAAATCTGGCCCCAAGTCTTCTGAAGTCAAATAATAGTTTGGTGTTAGAAACAGACCCATATTAAACATATTATTTGTTGAACATTTACACCCACGTAGCAGCTCTCAAATATCATTTGTGCTCTTGTACATTCAAACACATTTCCTTAAGTCAAGAGACCTGTGAGAACCAACATTGTTTGACATCACTTACATCCAACCTGGGTCCAATGCCATATTTGAATATGCAAATGAGGTGGGGAAGATTTGCAGTGATTAATGATTTAAAGTTCAGTCTGTTCCTCAAATAAAGCATCATATGACTTTAGAGGAATATAGTGCACATAGTAAGTTATATCAACTACTTATAAGAGTTTCTTGGCATGGAAAATAACAATCCAGACATTTTGCCACTGTCTAAACGCACACGCCTCATTCTCAAATGCCTGTTCTAATACCTTCTCTATAAGCACATCTTCCTCTGGTTTTCTTTCTGTCTTCTGCTGTCAGTGTTTTGTGAGTGAGTGTGTGTTTTGGTGTGTTTAGAGATGTACATGCCTTATTAATGGAGTCCAGGCCTCTCTTAACCCTGTGACGGACGGAATGATTTGATATTTTCCTGCATATGTGATTCAGCCGGTGAGGGCGAGAGAGACGGGAGGAAAGGAGAGATGAGGCGCTGGGAGCGTTTCGGAGGGTAGTCTATTCGGCAAGTGAGGACACGCTTTACCAGCGGACAGACACACACACATACAGAGATTGCGTTAATATCTTTCAGAGCATACAGTGATGGGATTCTGTCTGAAGGACATTTTGCTTTTGTGTTTTATTTATTTATTTTTTTCCTTAACTGAGTGTGTAGTTAGCAGAGGGTTTAATGAGGTGAATCTCACAGAAGCATGTAAAATTTGGTATTTTTCATTTTTTTAATAGATGTAAATTTATTACAATAAATAATATATAAATAAGCATAAAAATAACTGACTTTTTAAAGTTAAAAGTCAAATAACTGTGACTTTTTTTATTCTCATTATTGTAATGCAACACTTTTGAGTTGTTGTTTTTTTGTAATACCCATTGTGATTTACATTCGATTCTCATGACTGTAACATAACACTAAATAGTGTATATTGTAAAATTAGATTTATTTAGTCGGACTCGTAATCCAAAGGTTGTGGGTTCGAGTCTCGGGCCGGCAGGGATTGTAGGTGGGGGCAGTGAATGTCCAGCGCTCTCTCCACCCTCAATACCACGACTGAGGTGCCCTTGAGGAAGGCACCGAACCCCCAACTGCTCCCTGGGTGCCGCAGCATAAATGGCTGCCCACTGCTCCGGGTGTATGTTCACGGTGTGTGTGTGTGTTCACTGCTGTGTGTGTGCGCACGTTGGATGGGTTAAATGCAGAGCACGAATTCCGAGACAGTATGTCACTTCACTTCACTAAATACTTAATGTGTTTTATTGACATTACACTAAGGAAAATTTATTTTGTTCCATTATAATAATGAAAATTTTGAAATGAAAGTTTGCTAATTATAATAAAACGAAGGTTGCAATATAAAGGGCTTTATTCTCTATAATATAAAGTAATATATATTATACATATTAAAATTAATTACATAAATAAAACATTGTACAAGTAATTGTAATTTCCTTTTTTTGGGATGGGACCCCAAAAATAAATAAACACACACACACACACACACACACACACACGCACACGCGCACACACACACAGGTGCATCTAAAAAAATAGAATATAATTTTTTTTTTACTTAATTCAAAAAGTGAAACTTTCCTATATTCTAGATTCATTACATGTAAAGTAAAACATTTCAAAAGTTTTTTTGTTTTAATTTTGATGATTAGAGCTTACAGCTCATGAAAGTCAAAAATGCAGTATCTCAAAATAATAGAATATTTCCTAAGATCAATTAAAAAAAAGGATTTGGGCAGGTGCTAAAGTCCTGCTGGAAAAGGAAATCAGCATCTCCATAAAACTTGTCAGCAGATGGAAGTATAAAGTGCTCCAAAATCTCCTAGTAGACGGCTGCATTGACTCTGGACTTGATAAAACACAATGGACCAACACCAGCAGACATCACGGCACCCCAAATCATAACTGACTTCAGAAACTTCACACTGGACTTCAAGCAGCTTGGATTCTGTGCCTCTCCAGTCTTCCACCAGACCTAGATTTCCAAATGACATGCAAAATTTACTTTTATCTGAAAAGAGGACTTTGGACCACTGAGCAACAGTCCAGTTCTTTTTCTCCACAGCCCAGGTAAGATGCTTCTGATGTTGTCTCTGGTTCAGAAGTGGCTTGGTAGCCCTTTTCCTGAAGACGTCTGAGCGTGACTCTTGATGCACTGACTCCAGCTTCAGTCCACTCCTCTCCCAAGTGTTTGAATCAGCTTTATTTGACAGTATTCTACCCAATTTCTTCCTTCCAGTCAACTTTGCATTTAATATGTTTTGATACAGCACTCCTTGAACAGCCACCCCTTTCAGTAATGACCCTCTGTGACTTACCCTCTTTGTGGAGGGTGTCAATGATTGCCTTCTGGATCATTGCCAAGTCAGCAGTCTTCTCCATTATTGTGGTTTCAAAGAATAAGAGATACCCGGAATTTATACTGTAGGAATGGTCATTTAATGAAACTCAAATATAAATATTCTAATATTTTGAGATACTGGATTTTTGACTTCATGAGCTGTAAGCTCTAAGCTCTATTTAAAATATTATTATATAATAATAGTTTTTTCACATTATAGTAATGAGAATTTAGAATAAAAATGTACTTAATTGTAATGAAAAGAATATTGCAATACAGAGAAAACTCAAACCAAATCCAAAAGTAGCACCTGTACTATTATATTTAGCACATTGCTGTGGAAAATGAAGGAACCACACATTCTAGAAAATCAATAGATCAATAGACTGTGATCTGACCTGTGACACAGGGGTTTGTCTCAATTATATTTAGGTTCAGAGAAAACGGAGTATAAAAACTCAAATCACTCAAAAGTCTGTCAGATATCCCTGAAGCCATTTCTCTTAGTCTCTGTAGTTACTGCACTTTGCATTTGCAGGTCGATGCGTGCATACAAGAATACGTCCAATGTAATAAATAAAACAAAATAGCACAAAAACAGACTATTGATCTCATGAGGTGAGCGGAGGTATAAAGTGAATAAATGTACAGGTACACATGTATAGCACAGTGATGCATTTCTCTTGTTACTAGTCTACAGTGTATTCTTTCATTTTGTTTAGTCCTCTTTCTATTACAACGGAAAACAGGTCATTCATATTCAGAGACGAACCCCAAACACCCTCACTGCAGGGTACGAACGTGCATGTCGAAGAGGGAATGAAAATAAGAAAGTGTGATAGATCCCGACTGATAAATGTGAGATGAGAGCGAGAGAGAGAGGGAGGATGGAGGATATTTACCTCTTCACACTTTTCAATTCCAGGCCTGAATGAACAAATTCAGCTCCTGTTTAACCAAGCAGTCAATTCTAATCGACAAACTGCGCACGACGTACACACTTCAGCCATATACTGCACAGTATATACTATAAACTACACACTGTTTATTAAACATAGTATGTGCAACTATACACATTGCAATAATGATATCCGTTTCAAACAGCAGTTCACTACAACTGAATGTTTAAAATAATAGTTCACCCAAAACTGAACATTTGCTGAAAATGTCGTCACCCTCAGGCCATCTGGGATATAGATGAGTTTGTTTTCTCATCAGAACAGATTTGGAGAAATGTAGCATTACATCACTTGCTCATCAATGGATCCTCTGGAGTGAATGGGTGCCGTCAGAATGGGAGTCCAAACAGCTGATAAAAACATCACTATAATCCACTCCAGTCCATCAATTAATGTCTTGTGAAGCAAAAACTGTGTTTGTAAGAAAAAAATCCATTATCAAGAAGTTTTTAACTTCGAACCATTGCTTCTGGCAAAAAATAATTCATAGTAACGCTTCCTCCTGTGGAAAATGTCTATTTTCTGTTATCCTCTCACATCAAAATCCACCAACATATTTGTTTAGAACTGTTTTGGCTTGTAAATTATTCTTGATCTGTGCATATTTCTCATCTGATTCAGATGAGATTACGGTTTCATCGGATGAATTGTTATTATGGATTATGGATTTGTATTTTAACAACGGTTTGAGGTTAAAACATATTAATAATGCATTTGTTTCTAACAAACGCACAGCTTTTCACTTCACAAGACATTAATTGATGTTCACTGTGATGTTTTTATCAGCTGTTTGGACTCTCATTCTGACGGCACCCATTCACTCCAGAGGATCCATTGGTAAGCAAGTGATGTAACGCTAAATTCCTCCAAATCTGATGAAGAAACAAACTCATCTTCACATCTTGTATGGCCTGACTTTCATTTTTGAGTGAATTATTCCTTTATTATTAGATAATGCATTAACTAATTTTAAATGCATTAATGTAATCAATAACAGCGTATAATGCAATCAATCGCAGGTTACAGTATTTCATATACACATAAAATTAGCAGACTGTGCAAAGTATACATACTACAAATTGTAGAAATAGCACTGGTAGTATGTCATTTTATTCCTCTTTTCTTGTCTACAATCGACTGTCCACATTCATCTCCATCTGCTGTGCTTTATTACAGAAGTGAGTGAGTGATGAAGAATTCATTTCACTGAAAAATAAAACCTGTCCGCGCTGGTTTATTTGATGGGTGATTCCTCCTTTATCATATGTCTCTGGTGACATCGCTATGGAAACCCGCCACCCCTCAGGGCCATGAGTTTTATCATTTTTATGGCTTGAATTAAAAGAGAGAGAGAGAAATATGCTCATAAACAGGCATGATTTGATAGTCAGTAAATTAATCCTATAAAAGTGCAACATTGGCTCCATATATATCCTCTTACAGCCACCCGTGTGAGCGTGTGTGTGACCTAAAGTATTATTCTGTACTTAAACACCACATTTTTTCAGAAAATGACAGATTTTTGACAATCTACTAAAACTGACCTTCCTTTTCTGTTGCATGCAAGACAGAAGCTCATACTGGGTGAATAAAAGATAGCAGATTTTCCTATTTGGCTGCTTTAAGATGAACACAGGCGTTTAAAGTCATCTAAGCTCAGCCTGCATCGATTCTCTCTGTGTAAACTGCACATGCATTTGCTCTCTATCAGGTTCGACCTTTGAACTTTAGTATCACAGCAACAGTAGACCTCATCTATCCATATGTGACCTCAAATGCTTTTATACACCTCACAATATGACCTTTAACCCTTCACGTGCCATGGATCGCTGCGAACGTGGGTGTCTCATCTGCTGCGTCGATCAATAACTGTACAACACAAGGGCTTCGTTCAGATTAAATACTAGCTTTGTGTCAAGGCTGCCTACTTACACTGCATACTGACTACTGCTCTGAATAAGTCAAATACTAGGTATTTTTATACAATAAATGTTTCAATTCAGTGTTATTTTAGTATCATTAATATGCTAACTGTAGTTTTTTTTATATTTTGAATTTTATATTTTCTTTTTCCAAGGTAATTGCAACTTTTTATCTCTCTTTTTTTAAGTTTTTGTACAAATGTAGTTGTTTTAGTCACATGGCATTTACGGCTCAGGTGATAGGCGCAAAAGAAACATGAAAAATGTGCATATTGTGAACAAAATTCATCAACAAACATTGCACTAAACATTGAAATAATAAAAGTAGTATGCCAGTATGCTATTCTGAACACAACCACACATCTCATTAACCTGTGTGTTCTCTTTGCAACGGTTTGAATGGTTTAGGTAAATCTCATTTCCATAATCATATCACAGGAGTCATCTTAAAACGAACGCTTCCCTATTCTGTCTCTGTTTTAAATACTGTAATTAGTGCTGAAGGTTGAATGAGGCTAAATTAGACGATCTGGATTCAGCATTCATACCTGTGATTATCCAATCATGACGAGTCTGTGCTGCCTAATGGCCAATCAGCTCACAGCAGAATTCTGAATGTCACCATATAAACCAAAAACATTTCGATGAATGAGACCTTAATTTTCTGAACTCACACACACACACTTATAATCTGTGTGATTATCATGATGTGATCCCGTTTGCATAGAGAAAATGTAAATATATAACCTTGACAGAGCCACACACACACACATGTTGGTTTTTGTGGTTTATGGGGACTCTCCATAGGCGTAATGGTTTTTATACTGAACAAACTGTGTGTGCTATAGCCCTACACCAACCCTACACCTAAACTTAGCCCTCATAGGAGACTTTGTGCATTTTTAGATTTTCAAAAAAACACCATTTAATATGTTTTTTAAGCCTTTTGAATTACGGGGACATAGGCAGTGTCCTCATAAACCACCTTCATATTGTAATACCTCTGTCATACCCATGTCATTATACAAATTTGTGTCCTCATAAACCACATAAACATGCGCACACACACACACACACACACATGTCCTGTCAATGCCCTCAGCATTGGGGCACCTGCCTACCAAATGCCATCTGTGCCATCTGCACACTTTGGCATCGAGTGTCAATCAACTCATTCAAACGCACACTAGGGAGAAAAGAAGCAACATGAGATTAAAATTAACCCTATATGCTGACTTAAAGGAATAGTTCACCCCAAAATGAAACATTGCTGAAAATGTACTCACCCTCAAGCCATCCAAGATGTATGTGAGTCTTCATCAGATTTGGAGAAATGGAAAATTACATCATTTGCTCAGCAATGGATCCTCTGTAGCGAATGGGTGCCGACAAAATGAGAGCCCAAACAGCTGATAAAAGCATCAAAGTAATCCACAGGTAATCAACACCACTCCAGTCCATCAAGTAACAACTTTTGAAGCCAAAAGCTGTGTGTTTGTAAGAAACAAATGCATAATTATGACATTTTTAACTTCGAAATGGTGCTTTTGGCTAAAACAAGTCTATAATCCATAATAATTATTTTTCCAGTAAAAAAAAGTCCATCACCTGTTGTCCTCTCACATCAAATCCACCCACATATTTGTTTAGAGCTGTTTGTTTTGGTTTGTAAACGGTGCTTGGTCTGGGCATATCTCTCAGGAGAAAGCATTATTATGGATTATGGACTCGAAAGCATCGATTAAAAATGCCTTGATGGATTTGTTGAACACAAAGCTTTTGGCTTCACAGCATGTTTAACTGTGGATTACTGTGATGTTTTATCAGCTGTTTGGACTCCCATTCTGACACCACCCAAAGGATCCACTGATGAGCAAGAGATGCAATGCTACCTTTCTCCAAATATAGAGAAACTAACTCATCTACAGTAAACCTTGGATGGCCTGAGGGTGAAAATTTGTTTTTTTCTTTGAACTATTCCTTTAATACATGTTCCTGGTCTTATTATGAATGATTCATCAATGCGTTGTTTTTTTAAAGAGATATCAGCAATCACAGTAAATATAATGACAGGTAAATACAGGAAGAGAATATGCACATGTGCATGTGAATATTCGATGTATAATTTATTTTGGGCTTCTGTTACGAGGGAATAACCCGCAGTGCTAAAGTTCACAATGTGAGGTTAACTCAGACACAGAGCGTTAATAATGTACGACCCTACTGGAGCAAAACACACCTAGAGATACTGAACACAACAGCATCCAAAACACTCTCTTATGTGTGTGTGTTATTGCCTGCAGAAATAGATGTTAAAGTCAAGATTTCATTAGAAAGGCGATGAGTCTCACAGTCCTGCTGGAAACACAAGTTTGCCAGGTCAACCCGACGCAACTAAAATTACAACTAAAACAATTAAAATAATTTTCGTCAACCCTCAAACAAAACGATTACATTTTAATAAACTTTAAATCAATTTAAATAAATATTATAAATGTTGCTAAGGCAATTAACTGAAATAAAATAAGCTGAAGTACTTAAATTATGAAAACTAAATAAAATGTTCACTAAAACTAAAACTCAAATAAAATTAAATGTAAATATAAATAATTTTTAAAAACAATGAAAACTCAAAATATAACAATAAAAGCTCATTCAAAATATGAACAAATACTATAATAATATACTAAATAATACTAAAATATCACTGAAATGAAATGTGTAAGAGGATGTCTTAAAATTCGTCTAGTAATGTCGCCCAAACTCATCCTGCAATATGAAAACTTCTAAAATCTCTGCAAACACTTCAAATGACATCTGTCTGCCTGTCAACTGATCTTAAGCCACTCCTTCTTACCCCTCTGAAAACCCTCAAGCTCCTCATAGATCACCTAACTCAAGCTGAAGAGTCTAGAGTGGAGCAGAAGTGTGTCCTGCAGGTCATACTGCAGTCAGTCATGTGTGCCGCTGAGGTCAGACGTGTCCATATGGACATGACAGGCGGGTCTCACACACGATTCACAAGAGAAAAGTCAAGACAAGAGAAAAACGCTAGACTTGCCACAGTCAGCTGAGCTAAACGTGCAGATTATAAAGGATATTGTTGTGATAGGAGGATATGAAGAGATAGAGAGAGTAGATAAGGCTGTGTTTGTGTGTGTAATGAGGTTATATGTAGGAAGAATCATCCATCACAGCACAGCAGGAGCCGTCCACACACACACGCACGCATTTACACAGAGATTAAATGAGGACATACCATAGACTTCTATCATTTTTATGTAAAACTAAATATAGCTACAGACTAACCGCCCAAATCCTTAAAGAAACCTTAAAAACGAACATTATTCACTTTCTGAACAGGGTTTATAATATTTAGCTAAAACAGTAGAAAAATGCTTTTGTTACTTTAAAAAATTACATGAACTGACATAAAATAAGTAAGGTTTTCATTTTAGTTGCATTTCCATTTCCATTTAGTTTAATAAATAATAAATAAATAAATAAATACATACATTTAAATAATTAAATGCAACTATACAGACATATAAAACATTACTAAAACTTTAAAAGTAAAATGAAAACAAACCATATATACAAACAAACAAACATATATATAAAAATAAAATAAATAAAAAAATAAAAACTATAAGTATCTCAATACTAAAATAGTACTGTTTAATCATCCAAAGATGTTTATGTTCTGATGTTCAGGGACGGATTAATGCACGGGCCTACTGGGCACCTGCCCAGGGCACTGGACCAGAGGGGGGCCCAGCCAAAATACCCCTACTCCCAGAATTTTGAATGCAGCATCCAAAAGACAAAAAAAAAAAATAGCTGAATAATATTTTTTAGATTTAATAAACGATCACACCGGTGTGATTAGATAATTCATTGCGGCACATCATCAGCTGCTAAATTAAAATCTGCATTTGCTCATCTTCGCTGGCTGGCAGCCAGAGACTAGAGCCCTGCACGGGCCTCAAATTTAGGCCCTAGCCCGGCCCTGGCCCGAGACGCTCAGGCCCTAGCCCGGCCCACGTCCGACAGCTTATCATAATTACCGGCTTGAGTCTGACCCGAGCCCGTCTTTTTTCCCCCTTCTCCCAAAACAGTTTATACTAATGTTTCGGCTATTAAAATAGTTATAAAATTATAATTTACACTCAATACGTTATTATAGCATACTGTTTTATAAAGTAATACCATACTGAAGTGCAGATAATTGCCACTATTTTGCAACTAGTATAAAATCCTGCTATTTTAACATAGTGTAAATTTAATCTATAGCTATTTGCACTTAGTGTAAATAACATATAGCTAAAAATACTGCTGTTTTCACTTAGTGTAAATAACAAATAGCTAAAAATACTGCTGTTTTCACTTAGTGTAAATAACATATAGCTAAAAATACTGCTGTTTTCACTTAGTGTAAATAACATATAGCTAAAAATACTGCTGTTTTCACTTAGTGTAAATAACAAATAGCTAAAAATACTGCTGTTTTCACTTAGTGTAAATAACATATAGCTAAAAATACTGCTGTTTTCACTTAGTGTAAATAACATATAGCTAAAAATACTGCTGTTTTCACTTAGTGTAAATAACAAATAGCTAAAAATACTGCTGTTTTCACTTAGCGTAAATAACATATAGCTAAAAATACTGCTGTTTTCACTTAGTGTAAATAACAAATAGCTAAAAATACTGCTGTTTTCACTTAGTGTAAATAACATATAGCTAAAAATACGGCTGTTTTCACTTAGTGTAAATAACATATAGCTAAAAATACTGCTGTTTTCACTTAGTGTAAATAACATATAGCTAAAAAATACGGCTGTTTTCACTTAGTGTAAATAACATATAGCTAAAAATACGGCTGTTTTCACTTAGTGTAAATAACATATAGCTAAAAATACGGCTGTTTTCATTTAGCGTAAATAACATATAGCTAAAAATACGGCTGTTTTCACTTAGCGTAAATAACATATAGCTAAAAATACGGCTGTTTTCACTTAGTGTAAATAACATATAGCTAAAAATACTGCTGTTTTCACTTAGTGTAAATAACATATAGCTAAAAATACTGCTGTTTTCACTTAGTGTAAATAACATATAGCTAAAAATACTGCTGTTTTCACTTAGTGTAAATAACATATAGCTAAAAATACTGCTGTTTTCACTTAGCGTAAATAGCATATAGCTAAAAATACTGCTGTTTTCACTTAGTGTAAATAACATATAGCTAAAAATACTGCTGTTTTCACTTAGTGTAAATAACAAATAGCTAAAAATACTGCTGTTTTCACTTAGTGTAAATAACATATAGCTAAAAATACTGCTGTTTTCACTTAGTGTAAATAACATATAGCTAAAAATACTGCTGTTTTCACTTAGTGTAAATAACAAATAGCTAAAAATACTGCTGTTTTCACTTAGCGTAAATAACATATAGCTAAAAATACTGCTGTTTTCACTTAGTGTAAATAACAAATAGCTAAAAATACTGCTGTTTTCACTTAGTGTAAATAACATATAGCTAAAAATACGGCTGTTTTCACTTAGTGTAAATAACATATAGCTAAAAATACTGCTGTTTTCACTTAGTGTAAATAACATATAGCTAAAAAATACTGCTGTTTTCACTTAGTGTAAATAACATATAGCTAAAAATACGGCTGTTTTCACTTAGTGTAAATAACATATAGCTAAAAATACGGCTGTTTTCATTTAGCGTAAATAACATATAGCTAAAAATACGGCTGTTTTCACTTAGCGTAAATAACATATAGCTAAAAATACGGCTGTTTTCACTTAGTGTAAATAACATATAGCTAAAAATACTGCTGTTTTCACTTAGTGTAAATAACATATAGCTAAAAATACTGCTGTTTTCACTTAGTGTAAATAACATATAGCTAAAAATACTGCTGTTTTCACTTAGTGTAAATAACATATAGCTAAAAATACTGCTGTTTTCACTTAGCGTAAATAGCATATAGCTAAAAATACTGCTGTTTTCACTTAGTGTAGATAGAATCCATTGCTATTTGAACTTTGAAAATGACCGCGATTTCAACTGAGGGGGGCCTTTAATCAGTCCGTGTCCAGGGCACCTCTGCGTCATGATCCGTCCCTGTTTATGTTACTTGAAATATAATAAATGTTGACTGAAATAAATTAAAATATTTAAAAAAACTGCTGTTTGCCTTGGCAACAGTTCTCATTTTTGTTTATGTCATTTAAGCTAATGTACTAAAATAAACCAAAATTGAAAAAATAAAATAAAATCACAAAAACACAAGAAAATGACTAAAATTAAAAAAAAGAAAGAAACATTTTATAATACAAAATTAATCTTAAAAACTGCAACAGCATCTCAGTGATACTAAAATAACACTTTATGAATCATTCATCTGTTTTGTCAGGTTTTGTCAAATTTAGCTCACTTCTCAAGACGATTCAGTCCCTCAAGTCAAGCTAAACACAACAAAACAGTGCTTCTGTGAAAAGCGTACACCTCTCTCTGTGGAAATAATTAGCTTGAAAGTGATGCTTTAATTTATGTAGAAATAAAACACTGAAGTTCACCAGCAGAGCAAAACTAATGCATGTTAAGCAGGTACGAACACACCTTCAGCTCGCTAATTCTTACAGCGAGTCCGTCTACAGTGAGAAAAGCCCAAAAGAAAGCGTTCGACATTGAAAGATTATTCAGTGCTAACAACTGTGAAAACCTTGTGTAAGAAACATAAGTATAATTCCACGTTTAATTAAAGTATTAAAATGATAAACGCTAGGGAAGTTCAAGCGCCGTAGGGGTTCGGCGGGATGGGATTTTAACGAACACGCTCAGAGTTAACTGAAAACGCCCTTCAGGACACAAGCGATGGGAGGAACGCGTGCGCCTCTCGCTCCGGAGCCCCATGGGAGCGCGACATCCCCCAAAACTACTGAATATTCATGAGCTGCACTCTGATTATTGGCCGGTTTCAGAATAGAAGCATTTAAAGGGTTTGCTGTAGTAAAGAGTTCCTTCTGCTTTAAAATAATGTTTGGAGAAGCAGAATAGATTTGAAATGGCCTAAGGAAAGAGCTTCAAAGAGAGAACCAAAGAGGCAATTTACACTTCCTAAAAGCTGTGAAACGCACGCACAGAAAAATACACAAAGCAACGCAAAACACATACTAAACTTACTACAGTTACTGCAGTTAAACTTTACATATATTAAAGTTTTAGCCATATATATATTTAAAGTTTTGTGACCTTCCCAGTTAAAAAATGACCTGCCTTTAAAAAACTGTCTTGTTTTCTTTTAATACAGGTTTTGTATTTAATTTTTTGAACTAACTGATCGTAGTCCAAATCATTTTTTCTGATTAATTGTAAATTATTTCTCAATGTTTACAGGTTTAAGATCAGATTATCATCTAATTGAATGCATTAAATGTGCTAATTGAAAGAAAATAAGTTGACAAAGATTGAATCCAAAATTTGCTAATAGCATCACATCAAATTTATAAACAATTTTTCTATAGGCCTGTCATTTTGCATGAACACCAGAAGTGTAAGAAAATTAGAAAAAAATTAGACATTTGAAATTGGTGTGAAATCAGCTGAATTTTATAAAACAATGTGTATTCTCATTATTTTCTTATGCATTTACTGAATTAAATCTATTTATTTGATCATATTCACTCTTAAATATAAAGGTGCTTCACAATGACATAGAAGAACCTTTTTGTCTAAATGGTTCCATAAAGAACCTTTAACATCTGAAGAACCTTTCAATTTCACAAAAAGTTCTTTGTGGCGAAAGAAGGTTCTTCAGATTATAAAAAGGTAAGAAAGAGATGGTTCTTTAAAGAACCTTTGACTGAATGGTTCTTTTCTGGCATCGCTGGAACCTTTTGATGTCAGGGAATAGGCTGGATTCAGATGCGGGTACAACAGAGGCTTTATTGAACAGAAAATAACGAGCGTGGAGCGCTCCCGGAGACAGCTTGCGTGGATCAGGAATTCCTACCGCACCGAAGGGTGGATAGCGGCGGCTGGAGCGTGCCTCAACTGAGCTGGCAGAGACCCGGGTACGGCGGCAGCCGGAGAGAGTCCACGGATAACTTGAATGCACACAGATAGAAGCAGGATAACACACTAGCAGCTACGAGCACTGGAGCCTGAACGGGACAAGACAAGACAGGTAAGCGATACACAATCAAGACAGTCAGAGCAGTGGGAAATACCATAACAGTCTGACAAAAGACAGAGTAACAAGGGGAGCTATAAAGGGGAAGCTAATGAGATGACTAGAACCTGGTGTGAATGCAAGATGAGCTAACGAGCAGAGAAACAAGGAGGGCGGGGAAACAATCACGCTGACAATGCGCACGTGGCGAGCTGTCAAAACAATGCCACGTGCACAACACATGAACACAGAGACAGCAAAGAACAGGTGATCAGACCCGAGACCCGACAGTACCCCCCCCTCCCAGGGGCGCCACCAGGCGCCCCAGGAGGAGGCCTACCTCGTCGCCGACGGAAGTCCTCGATCAACGAACGGTCCAAAACGTCCCGGGACGGCACCCAGCATCTCTCCTCTGGACCATAACCCTCCCAGTCCACGAGATACTGAAACCCTCTTCCGCGGCGCCGCTCGTCTAGTAATCTCCTAACCGTATAGGTAGGGGAGCCATCCACAAGACGAGGGGGCGGGGGGGTGGGGCGATCGCCATCAGGGTTAAGGGGTGAAGAAAACACAGGTTTAACCCTAGAGACATGAAACACAGGGTGAACCCGACCAAGTGCGGGAGGGAGCTTGAGCCTGATAGCCACCGGATTAACCACCTTGGTGATTCGGTACGGCCCAATGAATCTGGGTGCCAGCTTGCGAGAAGGCGCCCGGAGAGGCAGATCCTTGGTAGAAAGCCATACCCGTTGACCGCACACATAGGTAGGAGGAGAGGACCGGCGGCGATCGGCTGCTGCCTTGGTTCGTCCAGAGGTTCGGACCAAAACCCTTCTGACTTTCTCCCAGGTGCGGCGGCAGCGCTGAACGAAAGCCAGAGCGGACGGAACCGCAGCATCGGGTTCCTGTGATGGGAACAGAGGCGGTTTATAACCCACAGAGCACTCAAAAGGGGACATACCTGAAGCCGCCACTGGAAGGGAGTTACGAGCATATTCTATCCAGGAGAGCTGTTGGCACCAGGAACTCGGATTGTTGGATGTCAGACAGCGGAGCATTCTTTCGAGATCCTGGTTGGCCCGCTCGCATTGCCCATTGGTCTGAGGATGGAAACCAGAAGACAGACTCGCAGAGGCCCCGATCTGTCTACAAAACTCTCTCCAAAACCGGGAGGCGAACTGAGGACCCCTATCTGAGACCACGTCAACCGGCAATCCGTGGAGCCGGAAGACGTGGTCCACGATCAGTTGGGCGGTCTCCCGGGCGGAGGGCAATTTGGGCAGGGGAATAAAATGAACCGCCTTGGAAAAGCGATCCACCACAGTGAGAATCACAGTGTTACCCTTCGATGGGGGAAGCCCAGAGACAAAATCAAGGGCTATGTGTGACCATGGGCGGGAAGGGACGGGAAGGGGATGGAGCAGACCATCAGGAGGGCGATTCACCGGCTTACATTGGGCGCATGTGGGGCAGGCCAACACAAACTGTCTGACATCTGCGGCCAGTGTGGGCCACCAGAAGCGTTGACGGATGGCAAACAACGTTCTCCGAATCCCTGGATGGCAGACCAGCCTGGACGTATGACCCCACTGAAGGACCTCAGGGCGCAGCGCAGCCGGCACCGGCAACCTACCCGCCGGGCACCCTCCTGGCACTTGCACCCCTCGACCGGCCTCCTCTACTCGCCGCTCGATACCCCAAGAAAGAGCCCCGACCACCACCCCATCAGGAAGGATGGCTTCGGCCGTAAGCTCCCCCTCTGGGGGCCCGAACAGGCGCGACAGAGCGTCGGGCTTGACATTTTTGGACCCCGGCCGGTATGAGAGGGTGAAGTTAAATCGGCCAAAGAAGAGCGCCCAGCGGGCCTGACGCGAGCTCAGCCTCTTGGCCGAACGGATGTATTCAAGATTCTTATGATCCGTCCAGACCAAGAAGGGCTGCGCCGACCCCTCCAACCAGTGACGCCACTCACCCAAGGCCAATCGCACCGCCAGCAGTTCTCTATTGCCGATGTCGTAGTTACGTTCTGCAGGGCTGAGGCGGCGAGAGAAAAATGCACACGGGTGCACCTTCCCGTCACGGAGGGAGCGCTGAGATAGAACTGCGCCAACCCCGACATCCGACGCGTCAACCTCGACAATGAACTGGGATTCAGGATCTGGAACCAACAGAACAGGTGCAGAGACAAAACGGGACTTCAACGTGTCAAAGGCTACCTGCGCATCCTGGTTCCACCTGAAGGAAGTCTTGGTGGAGGTCAAGGCCGTGAGAGGTGAAGCAATCTGCCCAAAGTTCCTGATGTAGCGCCGATAGAAGTTGGCAAAACCCAAGAACCGCTGCAGAGCCTTACGGGAGTCGGGGACTGGCCACTTGGCGACAGCCTCTATCTTAGCAGGGTCAGGTTTGATCCCCCTGGTAGAAATGATATGGCCAAGGAACGTAACTGACTCGGCGTGGAATTCGCACTTCTCCGCCTTGACGAACAACTGGTTCTCTAACAGACGCTGGAGGACCCGTCTAACGTGCTGAGTGTGTAATTGGAGAGAAGGGGAGAAAATCAGAATATCATCCAAATACACAAAGACGAACTGATTAATCATGTCACCCAGAACGCTATTGACGAGACCCTGGAAAACGGCTGGAGCATTGGTAAGACCGAACGGAAGAACCAAATACTCGTAGTGCCCCGAGGGGGTGTTGAATGCCGTCTTCCACTCATCCCCCTCCCGAATGCGCACCAGATGGTAGGCATTGCGGAGGTCTAATTTGGTGAAGACCCGGGCTCCCTGCAACAATTCAAAGGCAGAAGACATAAGGGGTAGGGGGTACCTATTCTTTACCGTAATGTCATTCAAACCTCTGTAATCGATACAAGGGCGTAGGGAGCCGTCCTTCTTCTGAACGAAGAAAAATCCAGCACCGGCGGGAGAGGAGGAATGGCGGATGAGCCCAGCCTGGAGTGATTCATGAATATACCTGTCCATGGCCTCTCTTTCAGGGCCAGAAAGGGAATATAGACGACCCTTGGGCGGAGAAGTACCCGGGAGAAGGTCTATGGCGCAGTCGTAGGGACGATGCGGAGGTAGCGAGGTGGCCCGGGACCTACTGAAAACCGCACGCAGATCGCCATACTCCGCCGGGACACCGGTCAAGTCAGAGGGATCCACCTGTGAAACACAAGACACAGAAACAGCAGGAAAAGCAGCACCCAAACATGACACATGACAAGACTGACTCCAGGCTAAAATAGAGCTATTGACCCAATCAATATGTGGGTTGTGTTTCAGCAACCATGGATGTCCTAAAATTAACGGGGCCTTGGGGGAGTCAATAATTAACAGTTCAATCTGTTCATAATGGTTGCCAGAGAGGGAAAGGCTTACGCATGGTGTGACGTGGGTGATCGTGGTGAGGGGACTGCCTGCTAATGACCACGCCGTAATGGGCTTGGCCAGGGGAATGGTCGGGATGTTCCACTCCAGAGCCGAGGCAGAATCCAGGAAATTCCCCTCAGCCCCTGAATCCAGAAGGGCGTGGCCGGAGTGAGAACCTCCCTGGAATGAGAGTAGAAATGGAAGCTGAGTGTGTGTAGTGGGAGAGTTTGAACAGGGAAAGGCGCCCACCAGGACTCTCCGCTTCACTGGTGGGCCTTGGCTTTTAACGGGCATTGAAGTACGAAGTGGCCACCCTTGCCGCAGTACAGGCATAATCCTTGAGCAAGACGCTCCTGTCTCTGCTGCGGCGTAAGCCGTAGGCGACCTAATTGCATGGGCTCAACCTCAGCTGACTGAGGACTCGCTGCATCGAACGAAGAGGACTCCAGGTGGCGCCACGGTGTGGTGGGTAGACGACGTTGGCGGCGACGGTCGAGACGGGACTCCACCCGGAGCGCGAGATTAATCACGTTATCCAGCCCTCGAGGGAGATCCACAGCAGCTAGTTCGTCGGCGATGGCAAAATTCAGACCCTCGAGAAAACGCGCGCGCAGCGCGCCCTCATTCCAGCCGCACGCTGCCGCTAGAGTCTGAAACTGTATGGCATAGTCGGTGACAGAGCATTTCCTCTGGGACAATGAAGATAGCTGAGCCGCCGCCTCATCTCCCTGGGCTGATCGGTCAAACAGCTTCGCCATCTCCTGACGAAACTCCGCAAAAGAAGCACAGCAGGAAGCCCGCGATCTCCACACGGCAATTCCCCATTCGCGGGCGCGACCCGAGAGAAGAGTGAGGACGTAAGCGACCTTCGCCTCCTCAGTGGCGTAACGGCGAGGCTGCAGTGAAAATACCAGTGAACACTGGGAGAGAAAGGCTTGACAGGCGTTGGGATCGCCATCGTAAACCGGTGGATTATTGGCATGGGGTTCAGGCTCCAGAGGAGTAACAGCGCGGAGTACGGGACCCCGGTCAGCCGCCTCTCGCTGAAGATCATCGACCCGCGTGAGGAGCTCAGCGACTCGGGCATTGAGAGCGTCAACCTCCTGCGCTGTGGCGTTGAGCTGTGTATCATGTTGCCCCAGTAAAACCCCTTGCTGCACGAGGGCGGAACGAAGCGGATCCGATCCCGCTGAATCCATCGTTGGTCAGACTGTTCTGTCAGGGAATAGGCTGGATTCAGATGCGGGTACAACAGAGGCTTTATTGAACAGAAAATAACGAGCGTGGAGCGCTCCCGGAGACAGCTTGCGTGGATCAGGAATTCCTACCGCACCGAAGGGTGGATAGCGGCGGCTGGAGCGTGCCTCAACTGAGCTGGCAGAGACCCGGGTACGGCGGCAGCCGGAGAGAGTCCACGGATAACTTGAATGCACACAGATAGAAGCAGGATAACACACTAGCAGCTACGAGCACTGGAGCCTGAACGGGACAAGACAAGACAGGTAAGCGATACACAATCAAGACAGTCAGAGCAGTGGGAAATACCATAACAGTCTGACAAAAGACAGAGTAACAAGGGGAGCTATAAAGGGGAAGCTAATGAGATGACTAGAACCTGGTGTGAATGCAAGATGAGCTAACGAGCAGAGAAACAAGGAGGGCGGGGAAACAATCACGCTGACAATGCGCACGTGGCGAGCTGTCAAAACAATGCCACGTGCACAACACATGAACACAGAGACAGCAAAGAACAGGTGATCAGACCCGAGACCCGACATTTGAAGCACCTTTATTTTTAAGAATGTTGATCTTGCTGCCATTTTACTGAAGGTTGTGTACCAGCATTTTAGTATCAATGAGATATTATTACAGTATAATATATACAGGTGCATCTAAAAAAATTAGAATATCGTGAAAAAGTTCTTTTTTTATTGTAAAGTGAAACTTTCATATATTCTAGATCCATTACATGTAAAGCAAAACATTTCAAAAGCTTTTTGTTTGTTTGTTTTGTTTTAATTTTGATGATTAGAGCTTATAGCTCAAGAAAGTCAAGAAAATCCAGTATCTCAAAATATTAGAATATTTACATTTGAGCTTCATTAAATGACCATCCCTACAGTATAAATTCCGGGTATCTCAAAAACCACAATAATGAAGAAGACTGCTGACTTGGCAATGGTCCAGAAGACAATCATTGATGCCCTCCACAAAGAGGGTAAGTCACAGAGGGTCATTACTGAAAGGGGTGGCTTTCACATAGTGCTGTATCAAAGCATATTAAATGCAAAGTTGACTGGAAGGAAGAAATTGGGTAGGAAGCTTGAGAATACTGTCAAATAAAGCCGATTCAAACACTTGGGAGAGCTTCACAAGGAGTGGACTGAAGCTGGAGTCAGTGCATTAAGAGTCACCACGCTCAGACATCTTCAGGAAAAGGGCCACCGAGCCACTTCTGAAACAGAAACAACATCAGAAGCATCTTACCTGGGCTAAGGAGAAAAAGAACTGGACTGTTGCTCCAAAGTCTAAAGTCCTCTTTTCAGATAAAAGTCAATTTTGCTTTTCATTTGGAAATCAAGGTCTGGAGGAAGACTGGAGAGCCACAGAATCCAAGCTGCTTGAAGTCCAGTGTGAAGTTTCTGAAGTCAGTTATGATTTGGGGTGCTGTGAAATCTGCTGCTATTGGTCCATTGTGTTTTATCAAGTTCAAAGTCAATGCAGCCGTCTACTAGGAGATTTTGGAGCACTTTATGTTTCCATCTGCTGACAAGCTTTACGGAGATTTCCTTTACCAGCAGGACTTTAGCACCTGCCCACAGTGCCAAAACCACTTCCAAGTGGTTTTCTGACCATGATATTAATGTGCTTGATTGGCCAGCCAACATGACCTGAACCTCATATGGAATTTATGGGACATTTTCACGAGTATTGAGTGCATAAATGAGCATACTTTAGTTTAAAGAACTTGAACTTTTCTGTTGTGAAACTTTTTTTGATTGATTTTATGAAATATTCTAATACAAACCCGATTCCAAAAAAGTTGGGACACTGTACAAATTATGAATAAAAAAGGAATGCAATAATTTACAAAGCTCATAAACTTATATTTTATTCACAATAGAATATAGATAACATATCAAATGTTGAAAGTGAGACATTTTGAAATGTCATGCCAAATATTGGCTCATTTTGGATTTCATGAAAGCTACACATTCCAAAAAAGTTGGGACAGGTAGCAATAAGAGGCTGGAAAAGTTAAATGTACATATAAGGAACAGCTGGAGCACCAATTTGCAACTTATTAGGTCAATTGGCAACATGATTGGGTATAAAATGAGCCTCCCAGAGTGGCAGTGTCTCTCAGAAGTAGGGCTGGGTATCGTTCAAAAATTTTCGATATCAATACCGATACCGATACCTTGAGTTCGATACCGGTTCCTGAACGATACTTTTTTCGATACCAGTTTTATGAAATCAGTTTTAATAAGATTACATTATCTCAAAAAACTATTTTTTTTAGCTTGTTGATATTTATACAGACTCAAAGCCTCATCTCCTGAGCCACTGCACAAAAGGAACAAAATATATCCAACACAATAAATAAATAAATTATTTTAATAAAGTTCAAATAGTTTTCAGTTTACACATCTGTTAGGCTACGTTTACATTAGTGTGTGTTCATTTTAAAACACATAGCTCAGACAGAATCATCATTTCTAGGTTGTTAAAGACTTCAAGAAATTTTAAATCTTCATCCACTTTCATAAGTGGGTGTTTTATTTTCTTTCACCATATGTTTTATTGTTATTAAATTCTGGTGTAGTATGTCTAATTATTTGAATGGATAATAACAACTTAGTTTATTTAAATTTATTCTTAAAATAGCCTTATGAAATGTTTTATTTTTCCTCAGAAATTCTGTATCTGGTTTTCAAATGAAGACATAAAACATTAATTTAATTTCTCTTTAAATTATTGAAAATCAAAGTTTATTTATTTTGGCAAACAAAGGGGGGTTACTATTAAAATTAAAACATGGAATAACTGTTGTGTGATCATTACTAAAAAAAAAAAAGTTTTAATTTTAATAGTAGCCTAGTATTAGCAGTGCTGTCTGCTGAACAATATTAATATATTTCTGCAGCAGTCTTCCAAGTTAAACCGAACTTTTATTTTGACGGGTTGTCTGGAATACCTTTACAGTTCTGTGTGTATATGATATGACGCTAGTTTTACTCGAATCAAACGGTAAAATGCTCATGAAGTGACTCTCAGAGCAGGTCTGGAGATGTTGTTCATGTGTTTATGTCCTCATTTAGAGAGGCGGCAGACGCTGAAATGACCGCGAGCGTCACGCGCGCTTCAGTCTGTGTATAATAAACAAACAGCGCGATTTAAAGAGCGGACTGCTCCGTGCGCTTTCGAAACGCTTTTGCGGATGTCAAACACTGATCAATCAGCGCCGCGCCACTTCTAGTCAAACACACCTAGTGCTAAAGGATTATTGGCTCACTGATGGTGATGAGATTAACCCCTTAAGTATCGAAATTTGGTACCGAACGACAAGACGTTTTTCGATACTCGGTAGTATCGAGGCAATTCGGTCGGTGCCTAAAAAGTATCGAACTCGATACCCAGACCTACTCAGAAGTCAAGATGGCAAGAAGATCACCAATTCCCCCAATGCTGCGGCAAAAAATAGTGGAGCAATATCAGAAAGGAGTTTCTCAGAGAAAAATTGCAAAGAGTTTGAAGTTATCATCATCTACACTGCATAATATCATCCAAAGATTCAGAGAATCTGGAACAATCTCTGTGCGTAAGGGTCAAGGCCGGAAAACCATACTGGATGCCCGTGACCTTCGGGCCCTTAGACGGCACTGCATCACATACAGGAATGCTACTGTAATGGAAATCACAACATGGGCTCAGGAATACTTCCAGAAAACATTGTCGGTGAACACAATCCACCGTGCCATTCGCCGTTGCCGGCTAAAACTCTATAAGTCAAAAAAGAAGCCATATCTAAACATGATCCAGAAGCGCAGGCGTTTTCTCTGGGCCAAGGCTTATTTAAAATGGACTGTGGCAAAGTGGAAAACTGTTCTGTGGTCAGACAAATCAAAATTTGAATTTCTTTTTGGAAAATTGGGACGCCATGTCATCCGGACTAAAGAGGACAAGGACAACCCAAGTTGTTATCAGCGCTCAGTTCAGAAGCCTGCATCTCTGATGGTATGGGGTTGCATAAGTGCGTGTGGCATGGGCAGCTTACACATCTGGAAAGGCACCATCAATGCTGAAAGGTATATCCAAGTTCTAGAACAACATATGCTCCCATCCAGACGTTGCCTCTTTCAGGGAAGACCTTGCATTTTCCAACATGACAATGCCAGACCACATACTGCATCAATTACAACATCATGGCTGCGTAGAAGGAGGATCCGGGTACTGAAATGGCCAGCCTGCAGTCCAGATCTTTCACCCATAGAAAACATTTGGCGCATCATAAAGAGGAAGATGCGACAAAGAAGACCTAAGACAGTTGAGCAACTAGAAGCCTGTATTAGACAAGAATGGGACAACATTCCTATTCCTAAACTTGAGCAACTTGTCTCCTCAGTCCCCAGACGTTTGCAGACTGTTATAAAAAGAAGAGGGGATGCCACACAGTGGTAAACATGGCCTTGTCCCAACTTTTTTGAGATGTGTTGATGCCATGAAATTTAAAATAAACTTATTTTTCCCTTAAAATGATACATTTTCTCAGCTTAAACATTTGATATGTCATCTATGTTGTATTCTGAATAAAATATTGAAATTTGAAACTTCCACATCATTGCATTCTGTTTTTATTCACAATTTGTACAGTGTCCCAACTTTTTTGGAATCGGGTTTGTATTTTGAGATACTGGATTTTTGAGTTTCGTGAGCTCTAATCATCAAAATAAAAAAAAAATAAAAAAACTTATATATTTAAGAAATGTTTTACTTATATATATATATATAAAATCAGCTTTTGTATTTTTCATTTTAGTTAAAGTTTTAGTCATTTTGTGCGATTTCTTCATTTTTTATTATTTTTTGTCTATACCGTTTTTTTGTTAATTTTATTTGTATAAACTGAACTAAAAATTAAAAATAAATTTAAAACCAATTTAAAAAAATGTATTTGTTACTTGAAATAAAATAAATGTTAACTAAAATAAAATAAAGTATTAACATAATTTCTCCTTTTTATTTAGTTTAACTTGATGAACTAAAATAACAAACTAAAACTGAAATAAAAATGTATTTAAACAACTACTATTAAAAGTGACACACACAGATTACTAAAATTCAAAATAAAATCAAATTCAAAACAAAAACACCAAAAAATGTATAATATTATCTCAAAGACATTAAAATAATACTGGCTCTGGCAACTATCTGAAATATGTTAATATATATATATATATATATATATATATATAAATATTTTTAATGGTTTTAGTATTTATCTATAACCCTGGTGTGTAAGCCCTTGATCACTATAACACTGTAATCATCTTTTGCTTTATTGAAAGTCTGTGTGAGTTTGTTCCTCTTTCTCACTCTCGTTTGGAGCTAAACATCTTTATCATGTTGGATCAGTGAACTGGGTTTTTCTCAAGGTCAAGCACACTGTAACCCAGCTAAAAAAAAAGAGAGAGAGAGAAAAAGCAAAATCCTGACATTTGAGGTGAAACATCGAGCTTGTCTTTAAAATCCTGTGTGGCGAGTCCTTATACAGACGTGACTCCATACAGTACACACACACGTGAGTGAGCGGGAAATGTGCTACCATAGCGATCGATCGGAATTATACTGAAAACATCCAATCACATTCAAACAGGCTGCTAAACACAAAACAGAAATAACAGAGCAAAGAAAAAAATTTAACACTTAATTAAAATGTTCTGCCACCCAATGATGAAAGAAACGCTCGATTAAACAGGTCACAGGTCACACATTTGACACCCTACACTCCCCAAGGGTCGCTTTTAATGGTGAGAAAAAGACTAAAAGATTAAAATCGTGGGCAGACGTTTGATTAATTAATGCTCAGATGAGGCGCTGAAATGAGCTGTCAGTGAATTCAAGGAGGTTCCCGTGGTCTTAAAGAGACAGGGACACATTTACAGCGGTGAGAGATAAGAAATAATTCAAATATGTGTCATTACTGGATGATTCCTGTACAAACACCATCATTAGACACATTAATTATGCACAAGTGAACTGCACAATCACAGCCAATCACATTTTATGTTTAATATTGGTAAGTCTCTTCTGCTCACCAAGTCTGCATTTTTATCAAAAATACAGATTTTTTTTTTTTTATATATTATTACAATTTAAAATAACCATTTACTATGTGAATATATCTTAAAATGTAATTAACTCCTGTGATCAAAGCTGAATTTTCAGCATCATTACTCCAGTCTTCAGTGTCCTTCAGAAATCATTCTAATATACCGATTTGCTGCTCAAGAAACATTTCTGATTATTATCAGTGTAGAAAGTTCAAAAGAACAGAAAAAGGAATCGTTTAATATTATAAAAACAGAGATATATGGTATTCAAAAAAAGTTCTCTTTTCATTGCAGATTGCAGGGGATGATAATCACGAATAATAAATCCAACTAACCAACAATGAAACTTCAGTATTTTAGACAAATTCATCTGTCAGTAGGACAAAGTCAGATCAGACAGATGTCAGAATGGACAGGTTGTGACGCCCTCATCCTCAAAAACCCTCAACAAAATTACAGAGAAAAAGGCAACATTAAAAACAGGTTCACAATGAGAATAAACAGTTTATGTGCTTTGTGTTGCGAATTATTGGCTCTGTTGTTAATTGCACTGAATCCCATTTCTATGTTTATGCAGTCAAATGGCTGAGCATTTCTCATATTCAGCAGACTAATATAATATTTGTCTCAATGTTTGACTGGTAAATCTCACTCTGGCTGTTTATGTATTTGCTAAATTGCCAATTCTGCTATTATGCTCGGTTATCTTTGTAATTTTGCATTTTGGTGGGGTCTGCGCAGTTTATGGTAATATTATGCAATGTATTAAAATAACCGTGAAATGCAGAGACCTAAATATGTACATCATGTTAAGGACATTTTTGTTTACTTTTACCTGCTCCACTTTCACTTAGTTAACTGACGTAATAAACGCATTACAGTGGCAAGTGGCAATATTGGATAAATGGTTATGAGAGAGTGAATCCGTGAGCGAATTTATTCAAATTCTGAACGGATTAGAAAGAAAGAAAGAAAGAAAAATCAAGAATATTCCAGTTCTTCAAAGTGCATAGAAGGATTCAGTATGTGTTTTCATTTTGTCATCTTATTTTGTTAATTATGTTAATTAATTAAGTGAAAAAAAAAATTGTGTAGTCCTATTTATTTTATTATTTTTATTTCAATGATTTGATTCTGTTCTCAGAAGTGCTGCAGGTGTGTGATAATTTGGCGATGTGAATCGAGGTTCTGTTATTGCTCTGTTCTGTATGCTGCTGTTTGCACGCTAAAATAAACCCATGGAAAAATAATATACTTGTTTGTATTTTTAACGGGTCCATTCAATTTTTATTTATTACTAATTTAATATTCTAATCTTATAAGTTAATGGTTAATGATTGGATAAGCTGTGGTTTTCGGTTGGAAAAATTTACCGAATTCAGCATCTTACTTTATAATGAACAATACTGGTACTGTGTTGGGTTCTCATTTGAAGATATGTACATGATAATACATACATCAAGGCGAATAATGTAAAAAATTACATAAAAGTAATTTGTAGCTACATGTTTGTACACAGAATCGTAAGAAATTAAACTGGCAATTCTGAGATGAAAAGTCAGAATTACCATTTTTTATTTTATTCTGCAGTGGAAACAGGATTCCATAGCTTTTCCATTATTTTCTATGTAAACATGCGCTAGATGCGTTTCGCTTGTCTTGAGTCTTTTGCAGGCTCTCCTGTATGACACTGCATATTAAAGTGCCCCTATTATGCTATTTGAAAGGTTCATAATTTGGTTTTGGGAATCCCCAACAACAGGTTTACATGCATGCAAGGTCAAAAAAACACTTTAATTTTCTTATAATATGCATTTAAATTTACCTTATTTCTTAACGATTCTTAAACGGTTATCATTATATGCAGTTTTTGCAGTTATATCATTATATGCAGTTATCAGGTATACATTACCATTAGTTTCCTATAAAACAAAACAGTTTGTTTTAGTACATCCCCATGTATTGTGTGTGAAGCACAGTCACAGTGCACTGAGGGCGTTTAGAAACTCAGATGGGATGAGCAAGAGAGCGATGCAGAGGAGAAAAGAGGCAGAGAGGAGAGGAGGTTAGTGGAGGACAGTGTGTGTGTGTATGTGTGTGTGTTGCTGACAGCGCTCAAAGAGACTCTAAACACCACAGAAGAATCCAGAACGCCCTCAACTGCCCGAGAGACGTGGATTAGCTCTTCCTGCATATCTGCCCTGTCACACTCCTGTCATCCCTCACTCTCTCAAACCACAAACACAACGGCATGATCATTTTAACTGCATGCAAGAAAACAAGAGAGCACACATATTAGACAGTCGTGTTGACATGCAGGCCAACAAGCACCATTGCGAGTGTGATATTGCTGCACAATTCAATAAAGATGTAGTTAAACTGAGTAACTTACATTTTTGACACAATATTGCCAGTTACTTTGTGTATTTTCACTCCACCTGTGGCAGTAGTTCCAAACAAACTCACAACAGCACTAACCGAAGAACAGAATGGCGCTCTCAATGAATCACTGTTTTTGACCGAATCGGTTCATCAGTTCTAGTTGTGTTTGAACGATTCGGTTGCGTGAATGACTCAGTGACTCGCTTGTTTTGTTCTCGAATGAATTTGTGTTTTTGAAAGAATCAGTTCAGTAAATGATTTACACAAATCAGTTGAGTGAACAATTCAATGACTTACACTTTACAACTGGTGAGCAGAAGAGAATTCTTTAAAAAAATCTATTCAAAAACTTTTGACTGGTAGTCTATTTGCTTTGATTACATTCTAAAAAAAATTGTGCTATATAGCGCTAAAATTTGTTCTTGGCTCGTAATTATAGGGGAACCATATCTTTAAAGGTGCTGTACAGCACCATTGTCAAATGGTGCCATGTAGAACCATAAGAGGTGCCATATTGCATTGTATTTCTTTAACAAAAATGGTGCTAAACAGCACCAACAATGGTTCTTTGGCTTGTAAAGAACCTTTAAAGGGGCTTAACAGGTTCTTTGTACAGCAGTGGTGCTATATAGCACCTTAATCACCCCAAAGAACCACTGAAGAACTGCTGAAGAACCATACAGGAGCTTAACAGGTTCTGTATATGGTAGCAGTGAAAAGAACCACTGAGCACCAAGATTTTGTACTATACAGCACCAAAAGTGGTTCCCCTATGATCACGGGCCAAAGAACCACTTTTAGTGCTATATAGCACCATTTATTTTTTAGAGTGTAGTGTATTTGATGGATGCTTTAGAAAGAATCGGTTGAATGAATGCTTCAATAACCCACTCACTTTTTTTGTTCCTGAATGAATCAATGTTTTTGAACAAATAAATTGAATGAATCTCAACTACAGTCATTTGTTGCCCTCTATAGTCGTAATTATGTAACTTACAGAAATAGCAAATAAAAAAAATTAATTTTATGGTACATTCATAAGCTAATTAATAATAGATTGTATATTTATATACACAAGGTATCTATTATATAAAGGCATAGCAACAATGTGAATAAAACTGACTCATGAATATTAATTGTAGTGTTTTCAGTGTTTGGGGGAATGTTACATTATTGTGTTACTCCTAAGAAAAAACACAACTAATTATGTAACACTGTTGCCTTAGATGGCAAATAAACGCAAGTTGTTTGGTTTTATTTGATGTGTCATTACTGCTCTTTTGTTGTTGTGGCTGTGAGGGCGAGTCTCTCTGCTGTCAGAGGGCAGTTTCACACAGCGACGGTCTCAGCAAAAACGACATATTAGGGCCACTGCAGCTCCGCTCAGAGCGTCTGTTTTCACTCTCTCCTTCACAAGAGGAGGAAAGGGGATCTTGTCTTTGTGATGAATTGCGGTGGGAATTACTGCAGTAAAAAACACTCGTCTCTTTCATCCGTTGTTCTCTCCTCTCGGCACGTCAGCTCTAATTGGGGCGGTGACAGAGGCGAGTCGGCGTCCACAGCCCAGTTTCCTTTCCAGCGTTTCACTGAAAAAAGGACATATCTGCAGCCGCAAGCCATCCTGGCTGAAAATGCACCGTCCGTCCCCAAAGACTTTGATACCTGTCCTGCAGCCATATTGGCCCAATCGCAGCTGTACATCCCAGCTGGCTTTCACCGCCGCCCGGCGGCCATTTTGGCTCAGACATGACGAAGTACTCCCTAAAATGCTGGAAAAACAGCTCGCGTTCATGTTGGCTCAGCTGGTGCCGTTCATTTGCAGAGCAGTGCAGATGAAAGCGTTTTGGCCCACGGCATTACGAGTTGTATAATTTTTGCTCTAAAAACACTCACTCACCTCAGCTTCCTCTTCCTCAGGTCAGACCCTTCACACTAGACCAGAGTTTGTTTGGTTGTTGTGAAAGCTGTTGGATTCGGTTTGCATGACATGCGATTCATCTATGAGACAATAATGCATTTATCATTGCTTTCTCTTGCCATTTGAGCTTGTTTGTTTTGGTGGTAAAACCATTGTGACAATAAAATGTGACAAAAGTAAAGCACTTAGTCTTTGCTATAGCAAACTGGTTTGAATCAAGCAATCAAAGGGTGAAAACTGTAGATGAGACAGAATTGTGTATATGTGAACTAGAAGAGCGAGTCTTGACTATTAAAGTCAATGTGAAATCAAAATTAACCTACAGTATGATCCTGATCTTACTGTGGCTGTTTCTATGGTACATGTTGTTGCAGAGGAAATATTTTAATATTTCATCAATATAATAATGCCTTTCCTTTTCAGCTAACGTCACCAACTCCTACCTGTGAAATGGAGACACATTTTTCACCACACAATCAATTCCTTGTGGACAAAATCAGATGCCAAACATTTTACACTTTAATAGGACTCAAGTCACATTATAGAAGTAGAATGGGTTGTGATCAACATTTCATGTTGATAAAAAAAAAAAAAGCTGACTGAACATGAATGTCTATGGCCTAAATTATCAACATGATAAAAACTGCTGTAAAAAAAACTGTTGCACACAATCTACCACATGCCTTCTGTCATCTGATTGATAGTTTAGAGTTTTATAACAAGCAAAATGTCTGTTAGTATAATTGAGCTCATGCGTCAGCTCATGCTTAATGGGACTTTTTTACGGTGGCCGAGAAGTGCAAAACAAATCACGATTCTGAAAACAAAATAACAAATTACAAACGCAAATGCAAATCTAAAAAACATGCTGAAAAAAATACGTAAAGCAAAACTAGAATTAAATGAAATTATTAATAAAAAAACCCAATTCTTAGCACAAAGACTTCGCTGGCAAGAATTTGAATATGGTAACAAATCAGGTCAATTCCTAGCGAACCAGTTAAAAATAAATAAAGAAAAAACAACTATATGTGCTGTTAAAGATTTAACTGGGGATACAGTATATGACCCTGAAAGAATAAACAACACTTTCAGGGACTTTTACAAATCTTTATATTCTCCACAGATAAACCCATCTAAAGACGAAATTGACCAATTTCTTGACAATATAACTCTTCCGAAATTATCAGAAAATCAAGCGATGACATTGGATTCTCCACTGACATCAGATGAACTTCAGGAAGCCTTGAACAGTATGCCCAATAAAAAGGCTCCAGGTCCAGATGGCTTTCCAGCAGAATTCTATAAAGAATTCTGGGTAATTCTGTCACCAACATTCTACAGAATGTTGCAGGAAACCAAGGAAAATGGTAGACTTCCACCAAATATGAATTCTGCCAACATTAGTCTCTTGCTAAAACCAGGCAAAGACCCTGTATTGCCTACCAGCTATCGTCCAATATCCCTTATTAATGTGGACACTAAAATAATCTGCAAAGCTATCTCAAAAAGAATAGAGAAGATAACCCCTCTCATAATTCATTCCGACCAAACTGGTTTCATAAAAGGGAGGCACTCCTCAACAAATACACATAGGTTACTTAACTTGATAGACTATTCATGCAATAGAAACCTTCAAATTACAATATTGTCTCTAGATGCAGAAAAAGCTTTTGATAGGGTTAACTGGAATTTTCTATTTGCAACTTTACACAAATTTGGTTTTGGAAACTCTTTCATAAACTGGTTAAAAATATTATATAACTCTCCAACAGCATGTGTCAGGACAAATGGCCAAACATCCTCTAGCTTCTTTCTTAAGAGGGGCACCAGGCAGGGATGCCCCCTCTCCCCCTCACTGTTTGCAGTTTTTATTGAACCACTAGCAGCAGCAATTAGACAGGCTACAGTGATTAAAGGCATTAAATGCAAGAATGTAGAACATAAAGTTAGTCTTTACGCAGATGATGTGTTACTTTTTCTTCAGCATTCACAAACCACTCTCTCTGAGGTAATTACATTAATAAACTCTTTCTCAAGAGTCTCAGATTATTCAATAAACTGGTTAAAATCAACAGTTCTTCCAATTAATTGCTCCTTCCAGAATTCCTCCACTCCACTGCAATCTGGAAATATTAAATATTTAGGTATTAATGTTTCTCCTAGGCTGACAGATTTGATTAAATTAAACCACATCCCACTTTTAAAGACGGTAGAAGATGATCTAACCAGATGGAAGTCTCTACCCATATCACTCATGGGAAGAGTCGCCTCAATAAAAATGATGGTTTTGCCAAGAATTAATTATTTATTTGCAATGATCCCGAGCAAACCATCACCTGACTGGTTTAGATCTCTGGACTCCTCCATCTCTAAATTCCTTTGGAAAGGTAAACCCCCGCGTATTAGCTTAAAAACGCTACAAAAGACCAAGGATAAAGGAGGACTAGATCTACCTAACTTTCACCACTATTTCTTAGCCAACAGGCTTCAACACATTTCAGGGTGGTTAAAACACACCCTCTTAGATGAGCCTTGGCTAGATGTAGAACAGGCATTATGCAATAATATAGAGATTTCGGATCTGCCATTCATTAGCTTGATCATCAAACGACACGTATGCTTCAAAAGCATCAGTATCAGCTCTTCTCTGACAGCATGGTGGGAGTTTCTAAAAATGACTGAGTCTTCACTAATCCCATGCAAACGTACCCCCATCTGGAACAATCCTGACATATTACTAAACAATAATATGATGAACCTCACAGATTGGAGTTGTAAAGGTATTAAATACCTGGAACATATATTAGAAGGGACAGACTTTATTCCCTTTGACAAATTAGTTAAACAATATGGGATTAACAAAAACAGATTTTTAGAATATCAACAAATTAAATCTATTGTAAAAGGGAAATTTAAATCTAATCATATCAAATTACAAATACCACCAAGTGTGGCAGATTTTCTTAATCTCAAAACCCCCAAATTAATGTCTAAAATATACAGGACACTTTCCAAAATAGATGAATCAGTATCACTTCCTATTGCAAAATGGGAGGCAGATCTAGCAGTAAACTGGGACCATAATTTCTGGTCTCAGATATGTTTAAAAACCTTTGAACTGATTAGAAATCCTGGTTTACAATTAATACAATACAAAATCCTGCATAGAGTGCACTACACAGGTCATCGGATGTTCAGGATGGGTCTTACAGCTTCTAACAACTGCTCACACTGTCAAGGCAATACACCTGACAATTACATCCACGCTCTATGGTTCTGTCCACCTGTTCAGAGGTACTGGTACAGGATTTGTGAAGATTTATCAAAGTGTCTTAAATGCTCTATTCCAGCCTCTCCTTCAGTCTGCTTGTTGGGCGACCTAGATGGTGTCACTACAGAAGGTAACACAATCCACATGGCTTTCACTGCCCTATGCATTGCTAAGAAGACTGTCCTCATGAACTGGAAAAATAAAAATAATCTTAATATCAACCAATATAGAAATTATTTGTGGGATTATATTAGTCTTGACACAGCTTCTGCTGCCACATTAGATCAATCTCTCTGGACTCCTTTGATCAGCTCCATCACCTAGTGTGAGTGGGGGTCCTGATTCTGTCCGGCTGTGGTTTTTGCTGTTGGGGTGGCCATATGGGCTTGGGGCATCTGGGAGTTCCCTGGGGGTGGGTTTCTTGGGGGGTTCGGCGCTGGGGCTGCGATCTTGGCCTGGATGGGGTATTGGTGACTCTTGGGTGCTGTTTTTCTGGCGGCTGCATGCGGCGCTACTGGGGATGCCTGTGCCGGCGGACGTAGGTTGCCGGCCTGGCGGCTGCACTATTCCAGGGTTGGTCCGGGGGGGGCTTGGGGTTCTGGGGGCGCTCTGCCTCCCGGTTGGGGTTACGGCTGGGCCTGGGGGGCTTGGGTCCTGGTTGGTGTGCCGCCGGGAGCATGGGTTGGTGCATGCGCTTGGGCCCGGCCCTGGTGTGGGGGTCTTCGATGCATCGGTGCCTCCGCGGGGGGGATCCAATAGAGGCAGGGAAAACGGGCCTAACCTGGGTGTCTTATTGTCTTATGTAGTCTGGGAGTTGAATGAGTGATGGGGTGGGGTAGTTTTTCCTCTGCTGTGGGGTCTGGTGGGCCGCCCCGGGCTGCCATGGGCCCTGGTCTGGATGGGCCTGGGCCCCCCGCCCTGGGCAGATTTGGGGTAACGGGGGTGCCTATGGGGGTCAGCGGGGGAGCTGGCTCCGAAGGGGGGGGTATTTTGCCCCCTCTGATGCTTTCCTCCCCATCCCTAAGGCTTCACTTCTCCCGCTCCATCACACCAACACATAGGTAGGGTTTTGAGGTGCGGGTGTGTCGCTGGGATGCGGGGGAGGTGGTACTCCTCTGTCTCCTCGTGGCCACCTGCATCTCAATCACACATTACAGCTTAGACATTCTCATTACTTACTGTCACATGACACATACATATAGGGCCTTGGGGGTGGGCACACTGAATGGCATCCGGAGGGCGGTCTGTTCATTCAGCCTTCCCTCTGGTGCCAGTGCCCACTTCTCAATTTTAAGTTGCACATAGACATTGAGGGCTCTAGGGAGGGGACGAGCTGACACAAGCTTGTGGAGGGTGCCCCTCCCCTGTTTTAAAGCACCCCTGTTTTAAAGCACCTTAGAACAACACACACCAACACTACATTTGAGCGGGTGAGGTGAAGCATGGGGTCTCTTTTTTTTTTTTTTTTTTTTTTTATCTCACACCCCTGTTCTCTGTTCTCTGTCCGGGGCCGGGGGCTGCGAGGATGAGCTGGCCGCCCGGTCGGGGTCTGGGCTGGTGGTCTTCTCTGCTGCTGCGGGGACCGGGGTGGTCTTCCTGTCCCCACGCCAGAGCGAAGGGGGTTCAGCTCCGGGATCGGGCGCTGATTACCCCTCTGGGGGTGGTGGTGCCTGGATCTAGGAGTATAGAGTGCATATAGGGAGTGTGAGTGTGGGTACCATGTCCATTTTTGTGTGTCTACATGTGGGGTGAGGGTGAGAATATTCGTTGCGTGCATGAGGGTGGGAACGTATGCTTGTGTATATGTGTGCTTGTTCGTCTACGTCTATGTGTCAGGTCGGGCCTTAGACTCCACCTCACTCATCATCTCAGTCGACCCCCACCCCACCACCATGCCCTGCCGGTGGAGGATGCCGCCGGTGCATTGGTGGTTTCTCGCGCCGGGGCAGGATGCTCGGGTGAGCGCTGGCCCACTCTCGGCGGTCGCTTGGCGGGGCCTGGCCCTACTGGCCTTGCTGGGCCCCGGTTGGGGGGTGGGGGGCCCTTGGATCTCCGGGCCCAGGGCTCGGTCTGCCCTGGTGTGGTCGGCTGCCGGCGGAGCCTGCGGGCTTGCCGCCACGGCACCCTGGGGTGTCTACACTGTGGCTGTCGGATGTCCCACCTTCGGGCTCTCCTCTGCCCTTTTCTGGGTGGGGGCCGCAGTTGTCCCTGCGGTGGTTCCCCTGGGGGTCCCGTGCCCTGGGGGGCCTCCGGATGTTTGGGGCCTGGGTCTCTTCCATGCCTGCTTCATGCCTTGCGGGATGGGGCTGTTGTTCCCCACACACACACTATTAAACATTTACATGGAGGAACCTTATGAACACAAGCGCGCTCACACACACAGGTGTACACTCAAGCATTCACATTGGTGTAAAAACGGGTGCTCACAGACACACATTGTTCTGATCTGCTGTTGCTTCAAAACTTATTTTGTAATATTAGTTATGCGTGTTGCTCAATAACATTTAACATTTAGAATTTATTGTGATTCATACAGATGTTGGTTGTTGCTGCAGTTTCTCTGATGTTGTGTCTTCTGTTGTGTCTTCTGTTGTTTTCTCTTTTTGTCAGCAGGTATCGAAGCAAATTGTCTTTTTTTTTGTTTTGTTTTTTCCTCTCTCTCTCTATCCCCCATTCTCTTTTTTTTCCTCTCTCTCTCTCCCCCTTCTCTGTTGACTTTATCCACAATTTTTTTTTTTTTTTTTTTTTTTTTTTTTCTAATTCCTTTTTTTTTTTTTTTTTTTTTTTTATTATTATTATTTTTATTATTATCATTATAATTATAATTATTATTTTTTTATTATTATTATTATTATTATTATTATTATTATTATTTTTTTTTTTCTCTCTCTTGTTTTCTCTGTCCCCTGGTCTTGTCGGTCATAGTATGGTTAAATAAAAGGGTATATAAAATTTAATTAATTAATTAATAAAAAAAAAAATAATATAAAAAGAAAAAAAAAAAAAAAGGCTGTGAATGATGATAGCATAACTACACATACGTACTGTCATGTGTTATCTGTGTTACTGACAGGCCAAAAAAAAAAAAAAAAAAAAAAAAAAAATCTAAAAAACAAAATAACAATTCAGAAAACACAATGACAAATCCGAAAACAAAACAACAAGTCAAAAAACACAACGACAAATCAGACAGACCGGAAGAGGTAGGTATAGTTTGAGACAGAGACATTGGTTTGGGAATAGATTACTCACCGCTGACTGGACGAGACATCTATCAATCAAAGTGTTCAGGAAGAACGAGAAGAAGACAGCAGAGTCAACTGAAGCACCAGCTCCAGTGGTGCAGATGGTAGATTGCGTATCATAGTCTTTTTTGACACGATTGACCCAGGTTCGATCCCGTCTTTTGCCGAACTTTTTTTTTCTCCCTTTTCAAATCTCGTATCGCATCGGAAAGGCATTTATTTTCAAGAAAAATTAAGGAAATAATCAAAAAGTTTAAAATAAAGTATCGGGTAGGGTTACTACAATACTGAGGTGCAGATAATTGCCACTATTTGCAACAAGTAGTATACATAGCACAAAATCCTGCTATTTTCACTTAGTGAAAGTACGTTAGCTGCCATCGCTATTTGACAGAACTATGTCAAATTTACCATCACTCCCATAGACACTGCATTAGAAACACCCTCACATTAGCGTTAACAAGTTTTTTTTTGTATTCTGATTCAAAGGTAATATAATACAGAGTAGTGTTGTAAATGTACATGCATGTATATTTTTAGGCAGCAGCTATTTGCACTGTGTAAATAGCGATAGAGGCTATTTAATTAAGTGCAAAATAACAATAGATGCTATTTACACTAGGTGTAGATACCTATTTACACTAAGTGAAAATAGCAGGATTTTGTGCTATGTATACTACTTGTTGCAAATAGTGGCAATTATCTGCACCTCAGTATTGTAGTAAAAAAAACTGTATGCAATAATAATGTATTGAGTGTAAATTATAATTTTAATTCAAATTGATGCCACCTTATTGGTACAATAAAGCCCTCCCTACACCTACCCTAACCCTACCCGATACTTTATTTTAAACATTTTGATTATTTCCTTAATTTTTCTTGAAAATAAATGCCTTTCCCATGCGATACGAGATTTGAAAAGTTCGGTAAAAGGTGGGATCGAACCCTGGTCGAGAGCGTCAAAAAACACGTTGACACACGATCTACCATCTGCACCACTGGAGCTGGTGCTTCAGTTGACTCTGCTGTTCTTCTTCTCGTTCTTCCTGAACACTTTGATTGACAGATGTCTCGTCTAGTCAGCGGTGAGTAATCTATTCCCAATGCAATGGTGCTGTCTCAAACTATACCTACCTCTTCCGGTTTGTCTGATTTGTCGTTGTGTTTTCTTACTTGTTATAATGTTTTCAGAACTGTTGTTGTGTTTTCTGAATTGTTATTTTGTTTTTTAGATTTGCATTTGCATTTGTAATTTGTTATTTTGTTTTCAGAATCGTGATTTGTTTTGCACTTCTCGGCCACCGTACTTTTTGCTGTCAAACCTTTACTGACTTTTACGAAGTAAATATGATAATAACTTTAATATTTTACAATGAACGCTTATTTTGATTATTGCTTGATAATCCAGACTTTTCTTTTTAATCAGTGAGTCTCAAATATGATCATCAGCCTTTTGATGAACTTTTATTTGTTCATCTCTCAATCATCGTATTGTATTGCATTATATGATTTGATCATTAAATCAAGCATTTAAATGTCATCATAATAGGACACATTATTGGAGATATGGAGTGACGACTGATACTTATGTAATTTTATGTAAGTATCTGCTATACTGTTATCAATATTTACATTGCAATCAGATGCTTTCAAATGCTTAATCGCGATTAATCAAATCTAAAATAAAAGTTTTTGTTTACATAATATGTGTGTGTGTGTGTGTGTGTACTGTGCATGTGTATATATATATATATATATATAGAGATATGTATATATGTGTGTGTGTGTGTGTGTGACCCTGGACCACAAAACCAAAAAAGTGTCAATTTTTCGAAATTGAGATTTATACAGCAGCTGAAAGTTGAATAAATAAGCTTTCCATTGATGTATGGTTTGCTAGGATCGGAGAATATTTGGCTGAGATACAACTATTTGAAAATCTGTAATCACCTTTATAGTTGTCCAAATTAAGTTCTTAGCAATGCATATTACTAATCAAAAATGAAGTTTTGATATATTTATGGAAAGAAATTTACAAAATATTTTCATGGAACATGATCTTTACTTAATATCCTAATGATTTTTGGCATAAAAGAAAAATTGATCATTTTGACAAATGCAATGTATTTTTGGCTATTGCTACAAATATACACCAGCGACTTAAGACTGGTTTTGTGGTCCAGGGTCATACACACACATAAAGTATATATTTTGAAAATACTTACATGTGTATATATATATATATATATATATATATACACTCACCTAAAGGATTATTAGGAACACCTGTTCAATTTCTCATTAATGCAATTATCTAATCAACCAATCACATGGCAGTTGCTTCAATGCATTTAGGGGTGTGGTCCTGGTCAAGACAATCTCCTGAACTCCAAACTGAATGTCAGAATGGAAAAGAAAGGTGATTTAAGCAATTTTGAGCGTGGCATGGTTGTTGGTGCCAGACGGGCCGGTCTGAGTATTTCACAATCTGCTCAGTTACTGGGATTTTCACGCACAACCATTTCTAGGGTTTACAAAGAATGGTGTGAAAAGGGAAAAACATCCAGTATGCGGCAGTCCTGTGGGCGAAAATGCCTTGTTGATGCTAGAGGTCAGAGGAGAATGGGCCGACTGATTCAAGCTGATAGAAGAGCAACTTTGACTGAAATAACCACTCGTTACAACCGAGGTATGCAGCAAAGCATTTGTGAAGCCACAACACGCACAACCTTGAGGAGGATGGGCTACAACAGCAGAAGACCCCACCGGGTACCACTCATCTCCACTACAAATAGGAAAAAGAGGCTACAATTTGCACGAGCTCACCAAAATTGGACGGTTGAAGACTGGAAAAATGTTGCCTGGTCTGATGAGTCTCGATTTCTGTTGAGACATTCAGATGGTAGAGTCAGAATTTGGCGTAAACAGAATGAGAACATGGATCCATCATGCCTTGTTACCACTGTGCAGGCTGGTGGTGGTGGTGTAATGGTGTGGGGGATGTTTTCTTGGCACACTTTAGGCCCCTTACTGCCAATTGGGCATTGTTTAAATGCCACGGCCTACCTGAGCATTGTTTCTGACCATGTCCATCCCTTTATGACCACCATGTACCCATCCTCTGATGGCTACTTCCAGCAGGATAATGCACCATGTCACAAAGCTCGAATCATTTCAAATTGGTTTCTTGAACATGACAATGAGTTCACTGTACTAAAATGGCCCCCACAGTCACCAGATCTCAACCCAATAGAGCATCTTTGGGATGTGGTGGAACGGGAGCTTCGTGCCCTGGATGTGCATCCCACAAATCTCCATCAACTGCAAGATGCTATCCTATCAATATGGGCCAACATTTCTAAAGAATGCTTTCAGCGCCTTGTTGAATCAATGCCACGTAGAATTAAGGCAGTTCTGAAGGCGAAAGGGGGTCAAACACAGTATTAGTATGGTGTTCCTAATAATCCTTTAGGTGAGTGTATATATATATATAATCAATATAAACAGTACACACACATATGTAAACCACACATTTATTTTGGATGTGATTAATCGCGATTAAGCGTTTGACAGCACTACAATCAGAACTTCATACTTTTTGTCCATATAAATATCAGCATCTGCACTAAATTGCATATTTGTGCTCAGTTTGGGCCTCTGAATAAAACATTGAACTGTTTTTCCTCCATATTCTCACTATATCAGACTCTATAAGCCACAAAAGCCTGATGGATCAAATATGACAAAAAAACGCATTCAAACTTATAAAATAAACTCTTGACACAGACACATAAAAATTAGATTTTTCTGACTATTATTTCCTATGTCAGGCATCATTCAGACACCGTACACTCTCAATGGGAAGCCACTTCAGTAATGAATGAGATGCTGTTAGAGCCGTCAGGATGGGCAGAAAACTCAAGGTCCGTTCGTTCACTGACTCCAGCTGTTTGCCTCCCTGCGGCTTAATTAGGTGAAGCGCCAGAGGCCACTCCGGCTCAGCGTGCCAGCGCAGATTCAGCCGTTGCGGCTCAAACGCTGCATGACACGCGCAGGCTGTCAGACGCTACGGCTGCCCACTGGACACGAGGGGTCAGACGACTCGGACAGGCTCGTTTTAATTCAAATCCCACTTATTCTCCCTCTCTCTGAGGAATGCGGGTCAAGTGTCTAATCACAGCGACGCAGAGCCACTTCAGGTGGGACTGTGAACTCTGACCCCTGGGGGTTAAAGCTCACCTCCCTCACCTCTCTAGCAGAGTGGCCCAATTACTGTCAGACTCACTGTTGCTGTGGCAACCAGGACAGAAACCACAAGAGTTGAAGAATTATGCAGCCGTATGAAACACAGGAGAGAGACTGTGAGGGCACAGGGGTCACAGGGTCAAAGGTCAAGCTATCATCTTCTTGTGAATTTGGAATCTGGCTTATTACTGTCTGTTTATTTTCTATATATGTGCCATAATATTTATGATAACTAATAATATGTATTGCACAGATTTTTAATTATTGGTCAGTTGCAACCATTCCATTAAATTTTATTTTTTAAAGAAATTAGAACTTTTATTCATCAAGGACACAAAATTGATTGATAAATCGAACCTAACTGACAGAATGTTAATTTCTAATGTTACAAAATAGGGTTGTGACGGTGAGGAAATTTTCCCTCCGGTTAATCGACGTGTGACAACACCGGTAATACTGGTATCACCGTGGTGGTGGGGGAGGGGTTTCGTTTGAGATTTCCCTCTTTTTCTAGCTTTCCTTCGGTTTTAAATAGTTTGTAAAAGCTCCGTGTGCATTTTACTTTCACTTCTGAATTAGCAGCAATTCGGCATCAATTGCTTGAATTCAATTCAAGCAACAACAACAAAATAGCTACAGCGTATAACTTATTAACAAAACGAATAAAAATACACCCTGCTATATACCTAATATAAAATAACTTATACATTTTAAATAGGTATACAAAAGGAACACATAATTATAACGCAGAACGTTTATTAGCAAAACAATTAAGAAAGTTTGGAGGACTGCATACACCTTGATGTAAAATAATGGGGGGGGGGGGGGGGGGGGGATCACACAGTTTAAATAAAATAAAAAATCTGCAAATACCGTGGATCCAAATAAATGAGAAATGAATGTTAAAAAAAAAATTCCAATATCATCTTAGATAAATAGCAGGACAACAGGCTTTTCCAAATCCCAAATATTTTTAAAACAGGCGCTTTTACATTTAGTTTTGAAACTCTTCCGCCATCGTCTTGTCTTTTTCACCTCACTCTTGTCAGTCAGCTCGACTCTCTCTCCTCAGGTGATAAATGAAATCTGATCTGTGATGCGCGACTGTCATTCATTCGGTGTGATGCATTGAGCAGCCGCGTTCAGTTTTAATTGTAGCATCTGTTCTCTAACTGGACTAAATCATTTTTATTACTATTAAAAAAAATCAAAATGGTGGTGAGGGATGGTGGGCAAGTAACGTAACCGGTGTTGCGGCTTAACACCGGTATCACCGCCAACACCATCTATCGCAACAAGCCTATCACAAAAGATTTATATTTCAAACAAATGCTGTTCTTTTGAACTTTTTATTCATCAGAGAATCCTGAAAAAAATTTAATGAATCACGGTTTCTACAGAAATATGAAGCATCATAACTGTTTTCAACACTGATAATAAATGTTCTTAAGCAGAAAATTTGCATATTAGAATGATTTCTGAAGGATCATGTGACATTGAAGACTGAAAATTCAGCTTTAATCAAAGGCAAAAATTAAATAGAAAACAGTTATTTTAAACTGTAATTCACATTTTTACTGTATTTTATTCGTATATCTAAACGTTTGATCTAGATACAGACAGACAGAGAGATAGATAGATAGATAGATGATAGATAGATAGATAGATAGATAGATAGATAGATAGATAGATAGATAGATAGATAGATAGATAGATAGATAGATAGATAGATAGATAGATAGATAGATAGATAGATAGATAGATAGATAGATAGATGTTCACTCACCGTCAGCAGTTCTGCTCTTGGTCTGTGAGTGTGATTTAGGTTTCAGTTCTGACCGTGGGTTCGACTCGCTCTCTGTAAGAAACAAATATCATCACTGTCACATACGCATAGACTCAGGCATAAATATCCTTCATGTTTCTGCAACGACAGTTAAGGGCTTTTCACACTGAACGCAAAAATTCGGCACGAATGTTCGGCGGGATGACGCTTTTGAATCGAAACAATAGATCCTTATGGAGCAAATCACACCAGGCGCAATCAAGCAAGGATTTTTTTCCATCCTGTGTGTTGATTTTTTCCCTGAACATACAAAGAGTGCCTGTCTGCCTATTATAGAATCAAAATCAGTGCCTCACTCCTCAAAGTTTAATGAGTGTGTAGATGACACGAAGCTGCCGACGTTAGCTATACATTAAAAACAGATGGGCACTATTTGAATGGGTTCCTATGGAGACCGGAACAGAAGAGCATCCAATCAGAAGTTAGAATTCGTAATGGCAGTGCTCCTCGTTTACTCAGGAAAAAGGTCTATAGTCACACTGAGGTGAGGTGAACATGTTCCTCTAATCAAAAGAATCGAATCCAACAGTAATGAGTTGATTCCAGAATTAAGAATGGGAATCATTTCCTGCAGAAACTGCCGAATCGAACTGCCCTAAATGAGCTGCTCTGCACATTCAGTTTATAGCTGTACTGTATCTTCTGACTCATTTATGCCTAGGAATGTTACAAGAAGTATCTGAGACATCTGAGAGGCTGATATGTAAACAAAGCCTAATGAAGAACTCCAAGTCTCGTGAGCAGTGAAAAAAAATCTACACAAACATGTTTTTACCTTGCATTTAATAATAAACTTGATTTGCAGGAGTTGTGTAAATTCTGACCAGAATGACAATGACTGAATCAAAATACTTGTGCCGCATTACTACACCAGTGCAGGTTTTTGGGAAAAAAAAACATGTTCTTGAAATACCTTGTGCAACTGCTTAGTGAATTCAGCAGGCTCTTTTTCAGCTTTATTTATGACACAGAAAGTTTTTGTGGAGCCTGACACGCTCAGTCTTTCTCTCTGTCTGTGTCACCAGGGAATAAAACGCCAAATCAATTCACAGCCCAGTGTGTGTAAGTGTGTGTGTGTGTGCGTTGTTTCTCTATTCATTGTGGGAACAATGTTTTTTTCATCCTTTGTACATTTCTTTCATTTTTATCCTTTCCCTTCATTCATTCTGTCCATCTCTGTGAACACAGGGTCAAACAGAGAACAAATAACTGGCCACTATCAGAATCCCCACCAAAATAAAACCTCAAACCAATTTCCTGCATGTTTGCTCTCTGATCTTCCCCTGAGGCAGTATGTGTGCATGTGTGTGTGTCTTTTTAACAGTGAGACAGCTAAAATGAGAAAGACTGTTTATGTACAGCCTGAGGACAGACATATCACAAATGAGATCTTATTAAAATCTCAATTTTCTCTACTGGAAAGCAGAGATAATAAACAGTTTACATACGTCTCAGATGTTTCTCTAGACCTCAGTAATCTGAGAAATCTCAAACTGTGTTTAGCTTTATTAAATAACCAAAGTCTGCAATCAAGTCAAAGATCATAATACGATGTCTCAAATGATCTGTAGGACTGGGAACTGATTTCAACAAAAGTTGATTTTAAGCTGTTGGGAATCAAGAATCGGTTGGAATCGATCCTATCAAAGGGAATCAATTTCTCTTTAATATCCTGTTTGAGTTCCAATTTCAACGGATATTCGGCGGGTTAAGGAAGTGACGTCTTTGTTCCTTGGACGTTTCCGGTTAGTGTTTGAAGCGTATTCAAAAAATTGGCAACAGGTGCTTAATGCGCAGTGAGATTGTGCTAATTTATTTAATCCTGCTGTTTAAAATGTCAAAATTAAAATTTGAGAAGCAGTATAGCAACAAGCAACTCTAGGATATACAGCGCACATTGTGATTCAGGCAACGAAATGTTGTTTTTTCCATTTGATTATTTGTATTTATTTACGTTAAAGTTCATTGCACCGAAATGAGTCCAAAAATTTTGTCTAAAATTTTTGCACGTTAAAAAATAAATACGACCTCACGGTATGTCAATCATGTTTACACACTGCCTGAAATTTTCGTCCATCATAAAAAAATTTGGATCGGGTTCGATTTTTTGTGTTTTTCGCATCCATAGCAAGCATTTTGAGAGGTGTTTTGACAGTTCATGGTCACCGTACAAGCGAACGCCAAAATCCAGAATGGCGATTGTCAAGTTCATCCACTTTTTATCTCGCAGCACAAATCACTGTATCCTTGCCCACTGAGTTCCCAGAAATTCTCTCTTGGCTCTCTGCAAAGGCGGACACTTTTTCTCTCCTCTCCTCCCCTTATCTTCCCTGCTTGCTCTCTCGTCTTGTCTATTGTCTAACACTTGAGAGACTCTTTCTGCACTGCTCTCCAAACCGAAAAATCATGGATTTGATCAACTGGTCTCTCAACGCAATTGACACCATATTCTCTACAATTGTGCCCAATTGTGCAGACGGAACGTTCGCTACTGGCTACACGATGGACGCATGGGAGAGATGGCGGGTCGTGTGTCTGGCGGCTCTTTTCGTGGAGGACATTGAAGACATCTACCTATTCGGAACCATGATAACGGGTTTTCTGCTGATTGGATTAGGCTTTGCCCTGGGTTATCAGAGAATTCAGAAGACGGGAACAGCTGTCCAAAGCCTCACAAGGCTGCCCGTCATGACTGAAGCAGTGGGCAGAGCGGTCAGCACTGAGACTGAAACCATCAACCGCAATATCGATTCTATCACGGAGATGCTTACGGCTGTGCTGAGAAAAAAAGATGGACTTGGAGACCAGAATAGACAAAGAGAGCTGTGAAATTGGTATGCAGCTGCTCGCACCAAGACCAAACAATCTTATCATCTTTCGGCTTCCCAAAACAACAGAACTGCCTCGGACAAGGTCGTTCTGGAAACAACCCCCTGGAAGGGCACTGCAGTGAGACGCTCTTGCTTCCTGACCCCTCCCACAGACACCTGGTGACTGTCGACTCCGTCTGGGTCCCGATCAAGGCCGTTTCCATGGCAATTGCTGTGTCGCTATCACAATCTGCGGACTGAGACAACTTGTTTTGGATACCAGCGGGGCGGATTTCCAGGCGTACAAATACACAAACTCACATCACACACATCACCCCCCACCCCCGATCCCTCGCCTTCGCCGCTTTGTTCCGCCAGTCCGACAGCCGGGTCTGTGACCGGCGCTGAGAATAGCTGCTGGACCGGATGGCTGTTTGTAGGAGCTGGATTACCCCCCACCTGTTGCAAGTCGTGTGTCTATGGTGTATTGATTATGCGCTTTTGTTGCTGGGGTGTTTTTTCTGTTCTCACACTGTACTCCCATAGGAGCATAGTCTGGGGGTTATTTTTTTTCTCCCCTCCTTCCTCATGTTTAAGCTGTATTTCTTCCTCAATTCCCTGTCTTCCTGTCCTGTCCACCCCCTTGTCATATTGTATTGTATGTATGTTTGTGTATGTATGGACAGGTTGATGGCTAATTTCGCTGGTACTTGTGACTAGTGACAATAAAGGGCTACTACTACTACTACTACTAAATTGGTGGTCTTCTTTTTAATATGTGGCTCTAGTATTGCTAGCAAAGCATCAAACTGAGCCACTGACATCCTGAAGTAAATTTTGAATTGCCCGTGATAATCCCGCTGCTCCTTAATAAGGAGGTGGAACTCTCCTTCCTCTCTATATCTCAGGATTAGATGGACCCAATATTTCCTTTCTTTTTTAAGAAGCAAGAGGACAACAAAATCATCCTCAATGCTTGAAGACTCCATTTAGTACTGTTTTGCGAATACTTTCAAAACGGATTTATTAATACGCATCGGACTCAGTGTGCAAGGTTTCCGTGTGTGACAAATTTTTAGGATAACGAATACAAAAAAACACATACGAAAATTTCGGACTCAGTGTGCAGAGACCTTTACTCTTTAAGTATGGCGCAGCAATGTGTTTTTGTCATTGTTTACATATGCGCCTAGTATTTTGATTATTGCTTAGTGAAAAAGGTCAAGCTTTTATTTCCGTTTTATTGCAGAGTATTGTGGGCTATAATGAAATATGAGTTCATATTAGTTGTCTAGCTATCTTGTCAGCAGATAAATAAAATGTCAAAATATTACTGTTTTTGTCTGTATTTTTGATTAATTAAATGCAGGCTTGATGAGCATAGGAGACTTCTTGCAAAAACATTAAAAATAGTACTTTTTGACCAGTACTACTGTATGTGAATGTGTGTTTACAGTAAATGTGCATAAAAACATACATACATTCCCACATATCTACTGTATGTAGTGTGTGTGCATGTATTAATCTGCATGTAGGCTATACTTTCATCTTTAAAAAAGACTAATACAGGTTTTGCAAAACACGGTAGCCAGCATTGAATTGCATTCATTTTGTTTATTTGTGACCACATGATGACTCAGATAGAGTATTCAAATGTTTTCTCGCACCGTTCCACAGCAACAAACCTGACCAAACTAAGCGCACATTTTAAAACGAATGAAATGCAGTAATACTGACATGTAGTGATTGGTTTACTAGCATTCATTTACCATTGTAATATACATGCATGCTCTGTAAAGCTGCAGTGAAATGATATGCATTGTGAAAAGCACTATACAAATCAATATGAAAAGGAATATTTGCGTAGACATACAGACTGACCCAGCAATGCAAGTGAAATGTCCACTAAAAACCTCCCCGGACATCTTAGCGACAAACCATGATAAGTAAGTACGTAAGTGACACTGTTTGTCTTGCTTCAGTTTAACCAATATCATCCATTGTGCGAACAAATGATCCCAACCTCTCAGCTAAGTAGTTAATTGTAAGCATCCAGACTGCGATATGCATTTACCGCCATCTCTCGTGTACATGCATGCAGCATTAATCTGAGCCGATTTGAGCCGTCCGGAAGGATACATTTAATGTTCTTTGTAAGTTTACGCCTATGTCATATTTAAAAGGTAATCCCAGTCACCGTTTCTTTTAATTTTTAAAACAATGCCATAACTGTTGCATTACAGACATAAAAAGTACGCACTTGTTTTGATAGATCTGAGATTTAAAAATGGCGCTACCGGAAATGCTTCAGGACCAGATATGAGCAGTTGTGTTCCAATGTCTTTGTTATTTTTTATGTCCTTGAAATGGTCTATAGACCTAATTATGAATTTGTCTCTTAGTAATTTTTGATGTTCTAGTTAATTTCAATGAATAGGTTAAATATAATTCTCTTACATTGCCACATACATATTTCTAACAATTCAGTGTCATGGTGTGTCACACATGGCTTTATTCAAATAAAGCCGTGTAATCGCAAATGGCTGTTTATTACCTTTCATTGACTTAAGTTAATGAGTTACTAATATTTGACTATTTTAACTCGAGTTTGACAGTGATACCAAAAACAGCGGGCTTTTTTCTGAGTCAGACACACACACTTCTGTTCCTCTTCATTTCATTCTGTCCGTCTCTCTCAGATTCGCTGTCCTGATTGATTTTGTGGTTTGTCTCCAGCGTTTGCTTTGCACGCTGTTTGTTTTCAAGTGTCTCTCTTGCAAATTGATACACTGAAACAAGAAAATCAATTCCACACCAAACTGACCAACCAGCTCACACACACCTACACACACTTCCCTCCGTATCATGGTGTAAGATTCATCATTTTGTCTTTTATCACTAGACTCTGTAACTGAATCTTAAGCATCTTTTGATCAAGTTAAGTTTCAACTTAATAGGTGTTAACAGATCTCTCTCTCTCTCAAACGCACACCCACATGCAAACACACCCACACACACAAAGAAACTATAATAAAATTCAAATTATAAAATTCTGTCAAAAATCAAAAAAATAAATAAGAAAAATAACTGCACAACAAAATTTCTAAAACTTTAACTAAAAATTAAAATGAAAAAAATATTCAAAAACTCAATTAAATAACACTGTGAACAACTGCATTGCATTATTTAACATAATTAAAACTACTTTAAACTTGTTGTTGCTTTATTTAAAAAGGCAAGCAAAATAAATGAAAATCTAGATAAACAAACCGTCCCATCCCTGGTGTGTGTTTGAGATTTTACTTTCATGTTGTTAATCAGCATTCACTAGAGTGTTTGTCATGCAAACACAAAAACACAGTGTTTGAATATGAATTCCTCATTACAGCGATCACTAAAGCAAAAGCCAGACTTCACGTCAACAGATATGATGCATGTTTTCAAGAAAAGCTGTCAGGATGCAGCTCTCATCTTCAGACAGACAGACTAAAGAAAATGCAGGACTGCAGCTGAGACCCGCTGAATTTATCCATTCAATCAAACCACAGACCTTTTATCAAATTCACCATCCAAACAGCATCTGCAGTCTGACCTGAGCAGAACCACAGCCTCGTTAAACAAGCCACCTGTCTGAGCAAAGTTATCACTCATTTTATCAGTAGTTTTGGATCCAGAATCAGACTGCATCAGCCATAAACATACTACTTTATATTAAATCATTTATTCAACATTGGTGCGTATATATATATATATATATATATATATACAGAACTCTGTGCTTTATTTATGTTGTATTTTTGTCATTTTTTTAGATTTTTTGTTGTTGTTGTTGGTATAGTTAGTATTATTATTATTTAGTTTTAGCAATTTTAGTATAAAGTAAATTGAAAAATAAGAAATGTTGCTTTATCAACAAGCTGAAATAATATATATATTTTTATAAGTCTGTTTAATTGAAATGTTATTTTATTACAAAAAATATTTATTGCAAATATAAAATTCTGAGTTATTACCACATCAGTATCTATGAAGTATTCTTGCACTAAAGTCCATAACCTGGACATTTTCATGTATTTAATACAATTAATTAAATATAAGTTAAATACAAATCAGTTGGCATTACAAACATTGATTATTAATAATCACATAATATTTCTGGAAATACTCCATATGTTGGGTATTAAAAAACTACGGAACAGAAGTTAAATTAATTGACCTGGATTGAAAACATTTTAGTTCTACTTCCTTAAGTTCAAATATGTACTGTATTATAATGTTCAAATCATAAGGATCATATCATGAATACAAACTCTTCTAGCATCTCACCTCTTTTCTCTTTCTATGAATATGTCAGGCTCTTTGAGAAAAAGCCAGACTTTTTCTTTCAAAAGCATCTGACCTCTAAACAAAGCTGAAGCACCATCTAACAAAGTTAATTATCGTTACCCAATTAATTACAGCAAGAGGAATAAAGTTGAAAAAATCTATTCATTCAAGAACATTTCTGCATTCAGCAGCACATGCCAATGTGTGTCGAGCATCACAATCAATGACTGGCCCTCAGAGACCAATCAGGAGCGGGCAGATTGAAAGAAAGGCCAATCAGAATTTCTATTATTGATCATCAGCCGACAACAAACTCCAACACGCGTTTGGCCAATTACCTGACTTTCTATTTACCATAACGAAGAAATCGAGAAAGTGAGAGGGAGGAATGCAGCAGGGCTAATTAGTGCCAGCTGACTGGTCAAGAGGTTAAAGACCCCATGACCAATCAGATCTTTTTCTCTCTTTTTGACATGCAATCGGTTTTAAAGTTAACTTCCTGCTACATCTGCCAATGCTGAATGAACTCAGAAAATGATCTCAACATAAATCTCTACTGCTCACCAAGACTGCATGTATTTTATCATAAAAACAGTAAAATTATGAAATATTATTACAACTTAATCTAACTGTTTTCTATGTGAATATATGTTGAAATGCAATTTATTCCTGTGACGCAAAGCTGAATTTTCAGCATCATTACTCCAGTCTTCAGTGTCACATGATCCTTCAGAAATCATTCTAATATGCTGATTTGCTGCTCAAGAAACATTTCTGATTATAAATAATGTTTAACACAATTGTGCTGCTTCATATTTTTGTGGAAAAAATTATATTTTTATTCAGCAAGGATGCATTAAAAGTGACAATAAAGATGTTTTTAAATATTACAAAAGCCAAGTGTTGAGTAGTTTTATTTGTTCCCCAAAGCCAACTTTAACTTGCATTTGGACATTACCGGCTCCGGAGTGCAGCCTTTGATTTGATTCCCAGTAAAGCTCACGATAGGAGCCATCCTCACACAGGTCAGATCTGAATGCAGACTGAGATGAAGCACTTTGATATCAAGAATACAGTATTTCTGTGTCCAATCCTCACATGACAGAACTTCAAACTCTTTCTGTGACTTTCATTTACGTTGAGGCTTGAGGCAAACGCAATGAACCTTACAAAGATTTGCTGTAGTTCAGATTTTTTCCTGCCATATCTTATGTAGATAACGTCTTTGTGATCATGTGACAGTCCCACGAGGGATTTGCTCTGCATAGTGAATCTAGGCCAAGACGCGGGCCGTACGAGAGCAGACGGTACGGCGCTAATGATGAGAGGAACGGATCACTGCTGGCTGACGCTCGGGTTTCACGAGTTCTGCCGTCTCATCTCTCTGTTTCTGATGAAGAAATAAACATTGCAAATACATTTTTAACGGCATAATAAAATCATAATGTCATCCTCCTTCTGGCCTGTTACCTATTTGTCTTTCTGCTCATTTATGCGTTCTATGGTGTTTCACATTTGATTGAATGTGAAAACTAAAGTGCATCAATGCCACCATATATACAAAAATAAAATATAAAATAAAATTATAAATAAAAAGGAAATACAGCACATAATATTTTAATTTAATATTTTAAAAAGTTAATAAAATAATCATTTTTGAATAAAATATACAGAAAAGTACATTTTAAAAGTTAATATTTAAAAAATAATCAATTAACAATAATACTAAACAAGCAGCATAAAAACTTTAGTTTAATATTTAAGTTAAACAAGCAAGCAAATAAAATAAATAAATAAATAAATAAATATGTATTATAAAGTAAAACTGAAAAGCAGCATATATAACTTAAAAAGAAGGTAAATAATTAATATTTTTAATTAAAAAATATTGTATACAATATTGAAGTAAAGTAATGCAGCATAGAACAAGCAAATAAATAAATAAATAAATAGTATTATAAAATAAAACTAAAAAGCAGCATATAACTTAAAAAAACTCCCCCAAAAAATAATATATTTAATTAATAATAATGTAATATTTAAGTAAAGTAAGAACCAGCATTGAACATTTAGGTTAATATTTAATAAAATAAGTTAAACAAGTAAATAAATAAATAAATATAAAATAAAACTGAAAAGCAGCATATAACTTTATAAACAAAACACGAATAAATCATATATTTAATTGAAAAAAAAAATGTATACAATATTTAAGTAAAAATGTATGCATAAATAAATAAACCAGACTCCAAGTGAACAATCGTGACTTTTTTTAAGGGTGAAGCTCAAAACATACATTGTGTGCTAAAATCATCCTCACAAGCACACATATTGCATTCAAAACTGTTTAGCGTTTATCAAATACTCTTCCAACATCTTTCAGTGAAGTTTGCCAGAAACCTACTTATGTGCCCTCTTTCTTTTCTCTTTTCGGTCTCTTAAAACCTACAGGAGAGTGTTTTTGTGCCAGTTAAACGGAGCCGGTCCCCAGCTCCAGATAAAGCCATATTGTCCCTGTGCATAAATTGCAGGCAGTTTAAAGGGCAGATTGTTGTGTTGCCATCCCTGTGCGCCACGTTTGCTGCCACTGCAGTTTGGCTCTGAAACGCTGACTCAACACCAAAACCATACAAATGCAAATGAAGCATTCAGAGAGAATTTCCCCATAACGAGGCTGTAATGAGGCCTGCACACGCAATTAAATTCCCTGAGAACGCATGCCGTGCCACAATAACATATTACGGCAAAGACAATGTTGCACTCGCACACACACACACGCACAGAAAAAAACACACACGTTATTCCCTGAGCTCCTTAAATCTCTTGTCATGTCTGTAATGGACAAGATCATAACCCTCATTTCTCTTTAAAGTGAATAATTACAGGCTGAAGCTAATTAAATTAGTCAGGCTCAGCCACACTGCTTACATGGTCAGAGAGAGTTTAACCGCGGTGTGTGTGTGTGTGTCACAGCGTGAGTGTGTTTGCAGAAGTGCACCGTGGGAGGTTGTTTATAAGAGAGAGAGAAAGAGAGAGATGAGGCTCTAAATTGTTTGTCTCTCTTGTCTAATGAAAATTCAGCAAAAGTGAATCGATAAACTGTGATTTAGGAGATCTATGTGGAAACTATGGCATTCTTAAGTTTGGGTCCGATACAGTAACACACACACACACACACACACACACACACACGGTTGTAAAATAACACACATCCACCATTATACACAATTTTGCTGTTCCAAAACCTAGTAAGCTATGAAATATCCATCCATCAAGCAGCATATAACTTTGAACAAATATTAATAATAAAATAATAATAAATAAGTTAAAATCAAAGAAAACTTTAAAAAGTAGCATATCAAATAAAAAGTTAGTTCCCACTTTATATTAAGAGTCCCTATACCATGTTGTAACCCGCTGTCGGTGAGTGTAGTCTGTTCATGTCATGCCAAGTCTTCCTCTATTTGGATTATGTTTGGATTTTATGGTAAATAAACTGCACTTATGTTCTCATACGCTCGCCTCCAGTGAACTCTTTACATTTATATACACACTGGTGGTTAAAAGCATGACATAATTAAGGCTTTTTATTTATTTGGAAGATGAAAAATACTATAAAAACAATATTATGAAATATTACACTTAAAATAGTTTCCTATTTAGGATATTTTAAACTGTAATTTATTCCTGTGATCAAAGCTGACTCTTCAGCATCCCTTCAGAAATCATTCTAATGCTGCTTAATTATTATCAGTTAAAGAACAGAATTGATTTGAAATAGAAGTACTTTGTAATGAGAGTAAATATCTTTACTGTCACTTAAATCAATTTAATGCGACCTTGAAGAAAAATATTAATTTATATTTTTTTAATCTTACCCAAGACTGAATGCTATCACATTTCTCACAAAAATATTGTGCAGCACAACTGTTTTCAACATTGATAATAATGAGAAATGTTTCTTGAGCAGTAAATCAGCATATTAGAATGATTTCTGAAGATCATGTGACACTGAAGACTGCAGTAATGATGCTGAAAATACAGCTGCAGATCACAGAAATAAATTATATTTTACTATATACTGTATTTGCATAGAGGACAGAATACGTCGTACACATCTAGTTACTATGTAAGTACACAGGTATTAGGGACACAATATAAAGTGAGACCAAAAAATAAACATATTTATTTTTTCCTGGCTGGTCTAGTTAATTTTAGAGTACAAAAAGAAAATGACAGTGTTATTGAAGTGATATACTATTATAGTTTTTATTAATATTTTGTATAAGATTTTATTTTATATTTTCTGTTTTCACTTTCATTTTAGTTAAACATTTAGTAATTTTTTGTGTTTTTGTAATTTAAATTTTTTTTTTTATATGTCTGTTGTTTAGTATAGTATTCGTTGTTATTAATTAGTTTTAGTTTATTTATTTTTAGTCATTTTAGTACTTTAAACAAAAAATGACAAACGACTGCGCTGCCAAGTTCAGCTCCAACCACATCATCAAGTTTGCTGATGACACAACAGTGGTAGGTCTCATCAGCAACAACGATGAAACGCACTACAGAGAGGAAGTGGCACAGCAGGCTGAATGGTGTGGCACTAACAATCTGTCCCTCACTGTGGGGAAGACAAAGGAGGTTGTGATGGACTTCAGGAGAAACTCCGTTGACCACCCCCCACTGACCATCGACAGCTCGACTGTGGAGAGAGTCAGCAGCACTAAATTCCTGGGGGTGCACATCACAGAGGATCTCACCTGGACCACCAACACCATGTCACTCTCCAAAAAGGCACAACAGCGCCTACACTTTCTCCGCCGGCTGAAAAGAGCAAGTCTCCCTCCACCCATCCTCACCACATTCTACAGAGGCACCATTGAGAGTGTGCTGACCAGCTGCATCACTGTCTGGTAAGGGAACTGCAGTACTGCTGACCGCAAGACCCTCCAGCGGACAGTGAACACAGCTGCAAAGATCATCGGTGTCCCTCTCCCCTCCATCCTGGATATTTTCCTTACACGATGCTCCAGCAAAACCAACAGCATCCTGAAGGACTCCACCCATCCCTCCCACAGTCTCTTCCAGCTCCTACCATCAGGAAGACGGTACCGGAGCATCAAAGCCCGCTCCGCCAGACTGCTCAACAGCTTTTTCCCCCAGGCTGTGAGAGCCCTGAACTCAACCCCCCCCCAACCTTACCACACCAAAGAAAAATCTGTATGGAACTTTTTTGTGCAATTCGAAGTATGCTACACACAGGTCAGTGGGCCTGTACAAACCACCTGTAGTAACACACTCTCCTCTATGTGCACTAAACCCTTTACACACACTGCTGCGTGTACACAATCCCACAAAAGACTCAGCAATATATGTATATTTACATGTGTCACGGCCGTCTCAGAGCCGTGACAAATAAGGGAGGCAACGAGAACGCAATATGAATCAACCAATGTTTATTTACATAAATAAAGATTACAAATCATAATAAAAATAAAAATAAATTAACGCAAGTTAATAATCACAATCCAACGTAACCAACAGGCCTGTAGAGCATAAATCCCAAACTAAACTAATGCATAAAGCCAACAAATAATCACAACAGAACAACCCAACATAACGAAAAACCAAAGAGGGTCACAGAGAGCGGCTGGAGAGAGGTCCAAAAAACTCTTTTAAAACTTCTTTGCAGGTGTTTCCCATGATAATTACCCCCAAAGTCCCGCCCCACAGCCGGCTAAAGCAGAACAGACCCAGGAGCACATCACACACCCCCCCTTAAAAAAAAGGGGCGGCTTTTAAACACTAAAGTCAGCATCCACAACAATCCCATAACCAGGACTGCTGTAGAATACTGAAGTGTACCCCCACTCAGGATTACCACCCAAAAAAAAAAAATCCCCAACAAAAAAACCCCACTAACTAAACTGGGATGTACACCTACTAAACACAAATAAAACATAACTATACACACAACCCTCCAATACATATACTCCCAAATAACAACGATGTCAGCATCTTCCAGAATCCACTCATCTCCTCCCCCCATAATACTCCTCAACCTCGACGCCTAGGAAAAGAGATAAGATGGAGAGAGAAAACTAGAAAAGGAAAAGCAAAAAACATTGCAATAACACGCATTATACTCGTGATAGAGCATCCGCAATCACATTGTCGGTACCCTTAATATGTCTTATATCCAGATGATACCCTTGTAGAAAGATACACCATCTCATGAGTCGCTGGTTTGGGTTCTGTAAAGCATGTAGAAATGTTAGAGGATTATGGTATAAACCACCAACGGCCCTCCACCTGAACCCACATAAACCTCAAAATGATTCAGTGCCCAGACCAAAGCTAGGGCCTCTTTCTCAATAACTGAACAGTTAAGTTGATAAGAATTAAACTTTCTAGAGAAATAACTGACCACACAATCAACCTCATCTTCTGAGGTCTGCAATAAAACAGCTCCCGCTCCCACATTGCTAGCGTCAACCTGTAATTTGAAAGCTTTATTCAGACTTGGTGCAACTAACACTGGGCACACCGTGAGGAGAGATTTAACATCCTCAAATGCTCTCTGACACACCGAGGTCCACTCAAATTTGATTTTCTCTCTTAGAAGGTTGGTAAGAGGAGCTGCCACAGTAGAAAAATTCTGACAGAATCCCCTATAAAAACCAACCATCCCAAGAACCTCATTAATTCCTTTTTTGGAGTAGGAATAGGAAATTTATCAATTGCGGTCACTTTAGCTCGAACAGGACGTACATGACCTTGACCCACTACTTTTCCAAGGTAAGTTACGGTGGCCTTAGCAAACTCACATTTACTCAAATTTACCGTAAGGTTAGCTGCAGTAAGACAATCAAACAAAGCTCTAATCCGACATTTATGTTCCAACCAAGTGTCACTATAGACAACTACATCATCTAAGTAAACTGCACAACCCTCCAAACCTGCAATAACTCTATTCATTAACTGTTGGAATGTAGCTGGGGCATTTCTTAAGCCAAAACTCATAACCTTATAGGAAAATAGGCCTGACGGAATGACAAATGCAGAGATCTCTTGAGCTCTAGATGTTAACAGCACCTGCCAATAACCCTTCAGCAAATCAAATTTGCTAACATAGGTGGCAGACCCAAATTGATCAATGCAATCCTCAATTCGAGGCAAAGGGTAAGAGTCAGGTTTAGTTAATGCGTTTACCTTCTTATAGTCTGTACAAAATCGATGAGAGCCATCAGCTTTTTTTACCAGAATACACGGAGACGCCCAACTTGAAAAAGAAGGCTCAGCCAAACCATTTTCCAGCAAATATGCAATCTCAGTTTCCAACTGTCGATTTTTCTCTAAAGGAACGCGATAGTAATGCTGACAAACAGGTTTAGCGTCCCCCACATCAATATCATGTTCAATTAGAGTCGTTTGTGTAGGAGTATCAGGAAAAAGAAACACATAGTAATTTATTAGAACAGACATATCCAACCGTTGAACATCAGAAAGATGCTTCAACATCACCCCTAAATTCCTAAGGGCTTCAGTATTGGCTAAACAACCTTGTGTAACTGATTCACCAGGATCCAGCCCATCAGAAACAGACATCGCAGGAACACCTTCTAAAGATGTTCCTCCTCCTGTGCTAGCCAAAAGCACAGGTTTCACTCGGGTTTCTTCTGGATTCTCAACAGTTAAAACAGAATTAGAATTTTCCACAAAATCACATACAAAATAGGGTTTTAAAAGATTCACATGACAAACACGTGTCTTCTTCCTCCTCTCATGAGTTTCAATCAAATAATTCAAATCTGAAATCTGACGTAACACCGTATAAGGACCCACAAATTTTGCCTGAAAAGGAGAACCCAAAACCGGCACTAAAGCAAGAACCTGATCACCAGGCTGAAAAAACCCCTAACCCCCACTCAGAGCCGCGACAAAAAAGAGGGAGGTAACGAGAACGCAATATGAATCAACCAATGTTTATTTACATAAATAAAGATTACTGTCACGAATTCAGCCTCTATGGCTCCCTCCACTCACCACCAGAGGGCACCGTCACCTGAGTACTAACCATCACTAGACTTAATTTCCCACATGCCCCGTACCTGTGGCTGATTTCACTCACAGGTGTTTCCCATTGACTCTCAACTACTTAAACTGTTCTCCCAGTTTCCTCATTGCGAAGTCTTGTCTTGCCATGCAAACATTTCCGAGCGTTTATTCCGTGTGACGAAAAACCAAAGAGGGTCACAGTCCAAAAAACTCTTTTAAAACGTCTTTGCAGGTGTTTCCCATGATAATTACCCCCAAAGTCCCGCCCCACAGCCGGCTAAAGCAGAACGGGCCCAGGAGCACGTCACACATGCTCATTCACTACAAATCATCCTGTACTGTTCCCAACCAGCTGCTTGACTCAAAATGTTTCTCTTTGCACATGTACAGTATTTATGTGAAGCATTCGTATAGTTTGTATTTTTTATCCTTTATTCTTTTAGTTTGTATAGGGTAAATATTTATATATAGTATACTTATAGTTAAATCTGTCAGTAGGTTAGTTGTGTATAGGTTTAAAGTGTTTTTTACTTCATTGTTGTACGTCTGTATTTATGTAGCACCGTGGTCCTGCGAGGCACGACATTTCGTTCCACTGTATGCCCCCACATGTAGCGGAATGACAATAAAGCTCAACTTGAACTTGAATTTGAACTTGTTAGCTAAAAATACAAAATCGTATGTATTATCAAATTTAAATACTTCATATTTTACTATATTTTTATTTCATTAATTTAATTCACAAAAATGTTTGTTGATGGTCTTACTTTTAGCTAATAACCCTGGACAATGACTCTTCCTTTTCATGGTTGTTTGAGTGGCGCGTCTAACTGCATGTGTGGCTGTCAGTCATTTATTAGGGCCCTTAAGAAGGTGTTCGATAGTGAGTAGAGAGCTAATCAGCTCAGTGGGTTTCAGAACGATGCTATTTACCGAGATCAGTGAGGTGAGCTGATCAAAAGAGTGTGAGAACGGCAGGATTAGTTACAGAAATCATGCTTTGTAGCTTTTCTTAAAGGAGTCATTCACACAGGACCAAACTAGTGCAGATGGCACACACACAAACACTCATTCTCTCAGTCCATATGGTGTGGTCATGCATGCATCTGTCTGCTGGTCTCTATTGATGTTTGTGTAAAAACAATAGAGCTTGATTGGTTATTCATGGCGGTTCATCATAATCGTTAGCAGAAGTGCTCAGCAGAGCGGATGTTAAATTAATATCAAACACAGCGTTTCAAAAACTGACCCTCTATTGCGGCTTTAGCACAAGCATCTGTGAAGGATTTCTTCACTTCAAGAGGTTTTTCCGGGATTTTTGTTTCCTTCAGACAAATTTCTCTTTTTCAAAAGCTTTACATTTATTTATTTGGAAGATGCTTTTATTCAAAGTGACTTGCAGTGCATTAAAAAGTTTACATTTTAATCAGCATGTGTGTTTCCCGGGACTCAAACCTACGAACTTGTCATATGCAAATCAACTACATGAATGAAATACCCAACTAATTTATAACTGCAAAAATGTGCTGCATATGACAATTCTAGGCACATACTTTCACTGGAAATGTGGTATTACATTGGAATATTTTGTTTGTTTGTGTTTCTATTCCTCAAAGAATACTAAAACATAAAATAAATTGTGCTTTCCACAAAAATATGAAACAGCACAACCGTTTTCAACATCGATAATAATAAGAAATGTTTCTTAAGCTGCAAACAAGCATAAGGGTTATTATCCTTAAAGGTGGGGTATGTAATTTTTCGGGGTCGAGTACCAAAACAAACTTGTAGCCAATCAGCAGTAAGGGGCGTGTCTACTCGTGATATGAAGGAGAGAGCGTTCAGTAAACAGCGAGCTGAGCAACAGAAAGATAGAGATGGCGGATAAAAAACAAAAGAGGAAAACGTCTGCGGAACGATAAGGCAAGAAGTAGGACCTGTGTAAATATCGGATCAGCTTTCCAGCGCTGGAGAGAACTCAAGGAGCGGAAGGCCTGTGATCGGACGCCGAGGTTGCTTTGTTTCTTCTCGAGAGGTGAGTAACACCGTGTCTACACCGGACGCGGCGCACAGCTAAAGCCTGCCTACACTAGACGCGTGTATTTCAGGCGAGAATGTAGTAGTTTAAAACTCAAATCTGCGGTTTATTTATAAAAACAGCACCTATTTGAAAATATGCTTTGCCGATTTCGGAGACGTGAGCTCCAGGCGATCGTTTCATTGTAATGTATGTACGTTCCCTGAACTACATTTCTGCGGCTATTAATATGTTTAAATGAAAATGAAAAGAGGCAGTGGTATTTGATATATTTCGTCTGTAAATACAGTGAGGAAGATTGCAGCAGCCGAGGCGAACTGACTGACGTTATCAAGTACGCTGCTTTTTGCAGAATTACTGGACTTACGTCGTTCCTCCACGGGAGTTCACACTCCCGAGTCTAACTTGTGAAGTCCGAACTACCGAGCATGCAAGTCCAAAATTTGCATACTTGGTATTGAGAAACGCGCGTAGACCTAACGTTACGTCAGCAGACTATTTGCCTAATCTTCTCGATACTTTGGACTGCGATGGAAACGCAGACAGCAACAGGTCTGGGGGGAAAAAAAGTTCCTAGGACATATTGTTCCAGGTAATTTCAGTGGAAAAGCACCTTATGTTTCACAGAACTAATCGTTGCCTGGGTTGCGTAGGCTACGTATATGTGGGGTGGATCTATAAAAATAGGGGCCAGACCCTTTTGGGGTATAGGGGCATGTCTGTTGTGGTGATTTCAAATATCAACATTGGCTTACCCTGCCTTTAACTAAAATATATATATATTTTATTACTTGAAATAACATAAAATTAATGAACTGAAATAAAATAAAATAAAAATATATTATTTCAATTAGTTGCCAAGACATTTAGTTTTACGTTGAAGTAAAATCACTAAATGAAAATTAAAACTATATATAAAAACTATTCACATTTAAAAAAATAAAATGAAAAAAAAAAAAAAAAGAAATTACAAACATTTTAACTAAAATGAAAATGAAAACAGAAAATCTAAAATAAAATCTAATTCAAAATATTCAATATTTAATATTATCACAATGACATGGCTATGAGCCAGCTAAGACGTAACTGAACTCCGAAGCTTGGTAAACTTTTCATGTTCAAAATTAAAATTAGTCTCTGACTGACTAATTGCTATTTAAAACTCCTCATGAGTGTCTGCATGTATAATTCAGTTTAGAAAGTTTGGAAGAATGTTTAGCATCGAAGGTATGAAAATGATCGCTGCGAGACTCTGGCAGAGTGAACGAAGCTTGCTAGATCCAGCTATTATAAGTGTCTTTGGACTTGTCTCTTCCACTTAATTTGACACTTTAGAAAGCTAATAAAGTGAGAAGTTGCAGTTTAGGGTTAGTGATATCTTTATGTTATCTTATTTACAAAGGATTTGAACTAATTTATGTTTTTTTACTTATTTTTCATTTTTTATTTGTTTCCATAAACATATCTGGCAACACTGTATCGCCGGCACTTAAACTCAAAAAAGCTCATGGACAAGTTATTGCTGACAGGATACCACGTTTGATAAGTCAAACGCCAAAAATATCATGATATTATCCATCAGAAATGTTATCAAAAACTCCCAAAAACAGTAGCATTTAACACTAGTGCACAGATCTATATCACAAGGTTACAGAAAGAAATTAAATATGCAAACAATAGCCACTAAATCTGTTATTTTATTCAGTATAGTTAAATTGGTAACAATTTACAATAAGGTGTCATTTGTTAACATTAGTTAATGTATTACCTAACATGAACAAACAACGAACAATTTATTACACTATTTATTCGTCTTTGTTAACATTAGCTAATAAAAAATACAGTTGTTCATTGTTAGTTCACAGTGCATTCGCTAATGTTAACAAACACAACTTGAGATTTTAATAATGCATTAGTAAATGCTGAAATTAACATTAACTAAGATTAATAAATGCCGTGAAAGTATTGTTCATTCTTAGTTCATGTTGACTAATGTTTTTAACTAATGAACCTTATTGTAAAGTGTTACCGTTAAATTTTCAAAAAGTCATGCTAAAAACATTCATAAGAGCGCTAAACAAAGTTATGCTAAACAAAGTCAAGCTAAACAAAGCTAAAGTTTAAGCTAAACAAAGTCATCATCTACATAGCAATGGTTATTAATGAAAACTATAACAGCAATATGTATTGTTGCATTAATAACAAACTGAGAAAATGATCCACCTGTAACCTAAAGTAAAGTATTAACAAATTGTGATGCAATATGATAGAATTTAACAATGCTCATGCTTACAGCCATGCTCAATTATACTAATATAACTCTGATCAGCAGTGTTGGGGGTAACACATTACAAATAACGCGAGTTACGTAATAATATTACTTTTTTCAAGTAACTAGTAACTAGTAAAGTAATGCATTACTTTTTAATTTACAAGAAAATATCTGAGTTACTTTTTCAAAAAAGTAATGGCAGTTATTTTTTTTCCCATTTATTGACTGACAGTGTGCTGTGAACATGCTGTTACTGTAGTTCTAGACTAAATGTGAATGTGCATTAATTCATCCCACTCACAAAAAACTGATTTAGTATTCATCAAAATGAATTAAACCAGTGAAGTGCAAACTCAGAATATGACACAAACCTGCAATAATTAAATATGTTAAATAACACAAATGTATCTAATCCCATTTTATTAACCAAATTTGCTGCTGACCTTTGATGATCCAGTTCAATCATACTAATAAGCAAAAATGACTTTAGATAAACTAACAATTGTGCTTCATTGTTTTTTTTTTATTGCTGAAGAGTGTTGAACCTTCATCTCCTGCGTTCTACTGTACAGATGTGAATTTCCTTTTCCTTCAGCCTGAGGTTTATTCATTACACTTTTTGATGTGAAAGGGCTTTTACATTTGCTAGAAGTAGAACTTCTTGTATTAAAAACAATCAAGCCCTGCTCATATTTAAAAAGTAACGCAAAAGTGACAACACATTACTTTCCATAAAAAGTAGCTAAGTAACGTAATTAGTTACTTTTTTAGGGAGTAACGCAATATTGTAATGCATAGTAACTTTCCCCAACACTGCTGATCAGCATATGATTTGATTTCTGCTGAAAATTCAGGTTTGCATCACAGGAATGAATAACATTCTTAAATAAATTAAATAGTTTCCATAATTAAACAGAAAGCAGTTCTAACAGATAATAATGTTTCACAGTATTACAGTTTTTACTGTATTTTTCATCAAATAAATGCAGCTTTTACACACGCACACATTGAATAAAAGTATGGAGAGACACATTGAAGAGACTGGAGCTGAAGTTGGCAGCACTGTTGCTGTATTGAGACAGGAGATTGTTTAGTGATATTAGCTCTGTACAGTCATTAAACAGATATAGTAAATGTGAATGACTCATCAGATGAAACATAAATACTGTGTGTCAATGACAGGATTCACAGCAGCAGCACACGCTCTACATCTGCTCATCTGAACATCATGGACACCTCCATTCACGGGGGTCCTAAAACCCTTTACAAGGGTCAACATGTTTACAATTCACACCTCATAAATACGCAATTCTCTCTGTCAATAGACTGCCAATAAACTAAATGAAACATTTTTTAACTTGCATTAAATTGTCTTAAAATGTCTTTCCATTAGACATGCAGATACCTTTGTTGCACAACAAATATTAAGTGAACCAGCTAAAAAAGTATTTGCATATAATGGTTGCAGCTAATAATGTAATGCGAGTCTTTCAAACATATTTGCACATGCTGAGGCTTGACTGAATAATCTGAAATGAGGTAAAAACATTGCACACAATGAATTATCACTATAGGTACAACGACAGAAACGGACCACTAAAATGATTTAGAAAGCTAATTCTTCTGCTCATTTGAGCTTTTTGATTTCCCTGATGATTCAGAAAAACATTTCTAAATCTAATTTGTTAGATTTGCATCCTTTTTAATGAATGCTGTGTGTGTGTGTGTGTGTGTGTGTATTTGCTATAATTTGAGTGCAAATTGCTCTCCGGTCTTCAGAAGTGAGCTAAATCTAAAGCCCTCAATCAGAGAAACCATTCATAAATGAAATACACACGTTTTGTCTTAGAATTTGGGTTGGTCTAATTATAATTATCTTTCTATAAAAACAATAGAAGTCTATGATATGTCTTCATTTAGCTATGTGTGTGTGTTTATGGCTCGCTGTATTGATTCATGTCTGAAGCAGAGACGAGGATCGATACACTGAGATGAAGATTCCAGCACTTGATTGAGTTTTTTTTTATGATTAATCTGGGTAGAGATACAGCATGTATAAAGCAGAAAGGATGGTTAGGAGAGCGAGATAGAGGTGAGACTGCAGGGTCAGGTGGATAAATGGATAAAAGCCACAGAGAAAATGTTTGTGAACAAGAAACACGCATTTTTGCTGAATCTCCTTACCTTGGTCTTGTGCTTTGTTGGGGTTCCAGGTTCTGAAGTAATCGTCCTACAGAAACACACAATGGCACACATTTAAAATCCTCAGACAGACACAAGTCAGGCTTCAATGCTACCGTCACGACCTTCAGAAAGAAGAAAATAGCTTTATGATTGAAGGACAGTTAAATGTTCACCCAGATCTATTTGATTATTTTGGTGTCTGCAATATTGCTTTGAAAAAAAAAAACACTACTATACTGTGATATTTCTTGACCAGTATATTCACAAAGTTGCAAAAGTTAAAAAGAAAAAAAATATATACTTTTTCCTGTAACTCAAGCAATGCAAAACAATAATAATTAAAAAATAAATTAAATTAAATATCTAACTATTTTGGTGTCTGCAAATTTATTTAGCGAAAAAAAAAAAAACGGACTCTCAGCAACTACTAAATTAAAATGACTTTTTCTGTAACAATAAAATAAAAAACAAAAAAATTGTAAAATAAAATAAGGTAAAGTGATAGATCATCCTAAAATGAAATTTCTGTCATCATTTACTTACCCTCAAACCTGTATGAATTTCTTCAGTTGAACACAAAAGATTTTTTGAAAAATGTTGGTAATCAAACAGTTGATGGTAGCCATTGACTTCCACAGTATGAAGAAACAAAATTCTCAAATTGAGTGTGAGTAAAAGATGACAGACTTTTGATTTTCTAGGTGAGCTATCCCTTTAAAAAAAAAAAAATTATTTGATTAATGTGGCGTCTGCAATGTTGCTTCCAAAAACAAGTTCTCAAAAATCTTCTTAACACTATTACTAGACAAAATTACTTTACCAGGAACTGTAGGACTTCGCATAAGTACAAGATAAAAAATGCTAAATTATATGCGTTACAGCAGCCTTTATCTGTATCTAAAGCATATTTTGTTTATTGTCTCTTTAGGTGCTGCACTGTGATAATGCACTAGGGCTGGGCGATATGGCTGAAAACTGTATCACGATATCAGTGTTTCATATCGGTCGATATCGATAATTATTGATATTTTTTTTAAGGTGGTACATCAAGTTCGTGGTATTACCAGTCTTGGCGGGGATGACGGTCTTGCATAATTTGCAGACGACATTTGGTCTGACTACGGTCAGACTTATAATATCCAAAAACTGCCATACTGGGAGCTGACTTTCTCTTTTATTTACAATTTCCCAGCTCGATGCGGCACTCATTTTCTGCTTATGAAGAGGAATCCAGCAGACCAGCCAATAGGGTCTGGCTGCAGACGTGCACTCTCAGCCGCGCGTGCGCACTTTTTTTTTTTTTTTTTTTTTTGCGCGTGCGCACTTAGACACGAGACAACGATATGGCGCAACCAAACATGATACTGTTACATGATTGGCTGTTAGCGTGTCACTCCCTACGTTGCTAGGTTACCAGAGAGCGAGTGCCTTTGTTAATGCAACCAAACTTGCTTCGCAGCCTTTGTTTTCTTCCGACGAAGAATAAAAAATATCGAACGTTTTATCGAACACATTTTTTATTGATATCGTTCACGTGTCTATCGCGATACATATCGTTATCGTTTTATCGCCCAGCCCTATAATGCACACAACCATTTGTCTTCTCATCCCTCTTAAACATTTGGGAATGTGACAGATCTAAGACATACATCAGCATACTGTACATCATTTCATAAAATCAATACTCATTGATTCCACCAATGAAAAAAAGTTAATGCATTTGGTAAACACTAAATGCAAAAAAGGTCACAATACACATAAAATAAAATAAAATAATAAAATAAAATAAAAAAATAAGGTCACAGTATAAAGTAAAAAATAAATAAATAATACAATACAATAAATAACAACGATATAATAAATAACATGACTGATTCCACTGTTAAAAAAATACAAAGTTAATAATAATAATAAACTTTACTGATTCTACCTATCAAGAAAATAATGTTGCTAATAATAAAATAAAATAAAACAAAACAATTGTATATAAATACTTAAATTTTTATAAATTGTATAAATTAATTTATATACATTGTTTATAATAAATAATTATAACACTTGACTGATAACTCTTATAAAAAAGTAAAATATAAATTGAATAATAAAATAAAATAATAATTACAAAAATAAATTAAATCGAATAAAATCACAGGTCCCTCATCACTCCTGACTGTTTTATGAAAGGGGGAAAAATGACAGCGAGTGTAAGATCTGATTTTCATCTCAGCGACAGACTCCAGGCAAATCTCACACAACATTAGCGACGGCTGCTGCATTATAAGGGCTTTTCAAATCCGATTGCTAACACAGTCCTGTCCCAAAGTGGGGCCTCTACGGGCTGGATAAACAAATCTTTGACATCAAACTCTCATTAGGGGCTCTTTAGCTTCGAGCAGATCGATGTTTCAGTGTAAAATATGTGGTTAATTTAAATAAAGAATGTAATTAAAAACAATAACTTATGCGAGAATATGTTACATCTGTTGGTAAGCTACAGAAGACATCTATCATTCAGGTGTAAACATCTATAAACTACAGCTCTCAGGCTTGAGCAAAAGCCAGGCTGTAATTCTGCTCAAAGTTTACGGTGGTCTCAGCAAAACTAGGCCAAATGTGTCTGTGGGCTTATGGCTCCAAATCAAAGGGGAATTGAGGGAAAAGTGAAACTCATTTTACCCTCAGAATGACAAAACCTGAGTCTGCAAATCTGCGTGATGAAGAAGCAGAAGCCAGCAGACCTTCTCAAACTCTCACAATCGAACGTCGCTGCTGTAACCTTTATCCACAGCAGCGAAACTTCTCTCTGTGGAAATTGTGACCTTTGCGAGTTGTCTTTGAATGAACGCTTCGGGTTCAATACAAATTAAAACAGTGTGTAAAAACGAGCAGAAATGTGTTTACAGTAATGAACATTCAGCATCAGGAATCACTGGTGCGCAATATCATCTTTAATATCGCAATTTTAATATCATTCACTTTGCAAAAAAAAAGCATTTTTGTCTCATTTTAATAGAAATTATATACTTTCTACATGGTATTGTTTGATAATGTGACACTGAAGTTCAATATAGATTAAGTTAATATTGTGAGTTAAATTTTAGACATAATATTGTTTGTTTTTGCTGTATTTTACCAATGAATATAGTTTCAAACAAAGTTTAGATACTGAATGAATAAGCATTTTTGAACAAATCAATGATTCATCCATAAAGAGTCACTTGTTTTGTTTCTGAATGAATCAGTCATTTGAACAAATCAGTTGAATAAATGACTCAATGACTCACTCATTAAATGTTTCTTGCCGCCAACTACTGTTGGTTTTATTTTCATATTCAGAGTATCATTTCATTTTGAAGGAATTATTTCATCTTTTAATATTAAAAATATTATGTATAAAACATTAATTTAGTAGGATTATCCATGCAATTGTAATTGCATTATTAGTGCTACTTTAGATCGTGCTTCTGTGTCACTTCTGCAGTGAAAAAAAAGGATTTTGTTGATACCTTTTTTTTTTTTTAAACTGAATTGTTTGAATTTGACATAAGAGATTATGCATATATCTAATATGGTTAGGAAAACATCTCGGTTACGTATGTAACCCTCGTTCCCTGAAGGAGGGAATGGAGACGTCACGTCGGTGACCGACGAATTGGGATCTCGCTTAGCGAGACCAATCCACTTTGAGTGTAACTAAACGAGCCAATGCACATTGGCATGCGATTATTGCATCCAGCTGCCGCTGATCACAGCGTGAGTATAAGTAGGCAGCAGGTGCAGCGCATATTCAGGTTTTCGCTGAGGAGCCGAGCCGGTGACCCGGCCGCTCAGCGGTGGTACAGAAGCTGTGGCGATGGGACATGACGTCTCTGTTCCCTCCTTCAGGGAACGAGGGTTACATACGTAATCGAGACGTTCCCTATCAGTCGGTCACTTCGAGTCACGTCGGTGACCGACGAATTGGGATCCCTACCAAAGGGTCACGGATACTGCCCCTTCCAGTGTCCTGTGGAAGCCTCCTGCGCCCCTATTTTTTGGCGCAGGTCAGTGCTTAGCACAGAAGACCAGTTAATGTTGCTATGGCACTACCCACTCAGTAAGACTGGATAACACTGAGAAAATGTACCCGTTCCACTTGGAACCGGACGCTGCGGAAGCCCACCCTTCCCGAAGGAGGTTCAGAAGCACTTACGCATATGAACAACCGTTTAGGTGCATATGGAAGATTAGAGGAGATTGTACCTCTTGGACAATGGCAGAACATCTGCCGGGGGAAACACGGGCTCTAAGTCTATACCGTGGACTTCACACATATGGGATCCAATTAGGTCTCACATATGGAAGCCCTCTACCAGTTCTCACGGATTCATCGAGTGAGGGCCTCTAAGGCTATACCGTGGAGTTCACACATATGGGATCCAATTAGGTCTCACATATGGAAGCGCTCCACCGGTTCTCACGGATTCATCGAGTGAGGGCCTGGCGTCAGACTCTCCGCCACGTCTGACGGCTGAGGAAATGGAGGAGCTCGACAGGGTCTACAGTACGGATTCTCTGGAGCAGTTTTAGCAAGCCGACCCAAAACCGGAGGCTCTCAGTGCTTCTACCCGTTTGAGGTGAGAACAGAGGAGGAACCCCGTTCCACACGAAGGCTATAGAACCTACCAAACGTGTTAGGGGTCGCCCAGCCCGCAGCTCTACAAATATCTGCCAGCGAGGCGCCACGAGCCAACGCCCAGGAAGATGCAACACTTCTAGTAGAGTGGGCTCTCAACCTGAACGGGCAGGACATACCCTGTGCCTGATAAGCCAGGGTGATGGCGTCCACTATCCAGTGGGCCATCCTCTGCTTGGAGACGGCATTCCCCTTCTGCCGGCCTCCGTGACAGACAAAGAGCTGGTCTGAGGTCCTGGAGCTTTGCGTCCTGTCAACGTAGCATCTCAATGCTCAGACGGGACAAAGCAAAGCAAGGGCTGGGTCTGCCTCCTCCGAGGGCAGCGCTTGCAGGCTCACCACCTGGTCCCTGAAGGGAGTAGTGGGAACCTTGGGCACATAGCCAGGCCGGGGCCTCAGGACTACCTGGTGAGTCAGCCGGCCCAAACTCTAGGCACGAATCGTCGACAGAAAATGCGTGCAGGGCCCCAACCCTCTTGATGGAGGCCAATGCAAGCAGGAGCAGAGTCTTCATTGAAATAAACTTCAGCTGAACTGTCTGCAAAGGCTCAAATGGGCCCTGCTGTAGTGCTCTAAGCACTAGAGACAGGTCCCAAGAGGGTATAGAGGGGGGCTGTGGAGGATTTAACCTTCTTGCCCCCTTGCTCATGACAGCTCGTCGGCTGCCCGGTTGAGCAAGCCCAGAATGTGAATGGCACGAAGCGACCTCAGATGCTTCTGATTCCAGAGGAGGAGGCGACATGCGACGGGAGCGTAGACCACCTTGTCGGTTGATGTACGCAAGGGTCGCAGTGTTGTCCATGTGGACCAGTACATGCTTGCCTCGTAAACGCCTCCTGAGACGGATCAAGGCCAGGTGTACTGCTAGCAACTCTAGGCAATTGATGTGCCATCGCAGTTGGTGGCCCGTCCAAACGCCCGACACTGCAAGCCTGTCTAACGTGGCGCCCCAGCCGGTGGTGGAGGCATCTGTGTAAACCACAGCATGCCTGGAGACCTGTTCTAGGGGCACTCCCGCCCACAGAAACGAGAGGTCTGACCACGGGGTGAGGGTTCGGCGGCAGGCCGGTGTGACTTGGACCCAGTGAGTGCCGCGTTGCCACGCCCACCTCGGGACTCGGCCATGGAGCCAGTGTTGAAGCGGTCTCATATGAAGCAGCCCCAGCTGCCATATGCCCCAGGAGCCTCTGAAATAGTTTCAGTGGGACCGCTGTCCTGCTCTTAACGTATTCAAGCAGTTCAACACCGACTGAGCACGTTCCTGCGTGAGGCGTGCTGTCTGATTGACCGAATCCAACTCCATACCGAGAAAAGAGATCCTCTCCGTCGGGGAGAGTTTGCTCTTTTCCCAGTTGACCCGAAGGCCCAACTGGCTGAGGTGTGAGAGCACCAAGTCCCTGTGTTCGCACAACTGGTCCTGAGACTGAGCCAGTATGAGCCAGTCGTCGAGGTAGTTGAGAATGCGAACGCCCTGTTCTCTCATGGGAACAAGGGCTGTTCCACCACTTTCGTGAAGACACGGGGCGACAGGGACAGCCCGAAGGGCAGGACCTTGTACTGATATGCCCGTCCTTCGAACGCAAACCGCAGGAATGACCTGTGGCGCAGAAGGATCAACACATGGAAGTACGCGTCCTTCAGGTCGATCGCTGCAAACCAATCTCGGGGACGGATGCACCCGAAGATGTGTTTCTGCGTGAGTATCTTGAACAGAAGCCTGTGAAGGGCCTGGTTCAAGACGCGCAGATCCAAGATTGGTCGTAACCCACCGCTTTCTTGGGCACAATGAAGTAAGGGTTGTAAACCCTGTCTTCAAATCGGTTGGAGGGACCGGCTCCATCATGTCCTTCGCCAGTAGGACAGCGATCTCTCCACACGAGACATGAGCATCAGCTGCCTTCACTGCTGTGAGGTGGATGCCCCTGAACTTGGGAGGGAACTGAACCGCATAGCCGAGTCAGATGGTCCACCGGAGCCAGCAAGACAGACTGGGTAGCACTGCCAGGCACCCAGACACCGTACAAGCGGACCAGCGGGACCACCAACGTACCCGCGGTGGGGCAGCGAGGTGGAACGCAGGAACACGGGCCGTGGTGGACCAAAGGGGTCTGAGTGTGCGGTGCACGCTTACCTGGTTCTGTGGTTTGGCAGAGGGTGCGTGAGTAGGGCCTTTGATGACGCTCTCGAACCGCCCACTGCTGCCAGCTGGTGAAAGAGGAGGATGAGTGTGGTCCGGAGTTAGTCCGTCCGTGACTCTCTATGCCCTCTTGGGACCCAGAGGCAGAGACAACCGCTCTTTGTCAAGATTTTTGAAACAAAAGAATCTCTACCCGGCCCTCCTCCGGGAGAGGTGCATCCGCCACCTCCCGAAGCAGTCCTCTTTCTCTCTGGGTCACCCGTCCCGGGGCCTCTTGCTCTTCCGCTCACCACCAGGTTTGACGGGGGCCAGGACGGGCGGGGCGGCCTGCCTACGTCCAGCTCAATGGCACCGTTTCCGGAGGCTGCTGCGGATGCAGTGCGTGAGTGGGGACGGACGCACGGGCCGCCCTCGGCGACAAGCAGGCTGGGGCGCTGCAGCCGGCGGACGGGTGGAAGCAGCAGCTGCCTGCCGGGGCAGGACGTGTTGGATTGCCTCAGCCTGCTCCTGAGCAGCCGAGAACTGCTGGGCCATGTTCTTGACTGCGTCGCCGAAGAGGCCAGTCTGGGACACAGGGCCCTTGAGGAACCGAACTTTGTCGTCATCCCCATGTCGACCAGACACAGCCAGGGGTGAACGTTCTGGACCACAAGTGTGGACATCGCACGACCCAGAGACCGCGCAATGACCTTCGTCGCTCATAGCGCGAGGTCAGAAGCGGTACAAAGCTCTCAGAGCTTCCGGATCATGACCACCCCATGCATGTCCCTCAGTGCTTTTAGCCTGAAGAACCTGCAGTAACGCCGTAGCATAAGGTGGAGGCAGCTTCTCCACAGGCCACATAAGCACCGCCGGACAGACCAGACGAGTACCTACAGGTCCGGAAGAGGAGGCACGGTTTGCCCTACCGAGTGAAGACGGTATTAGGACACAACTGCATCGCAACCGACCACTCCACCGGGGGGACCCCCGTATACCCCCTAGCTGTGCCACCATCGAGGGTGGTGAGGGGGAGGAGCTAGCAGTGCGGTTTCTGGCAGTAAAAGGTGCCGTCCACGACCTGGTAAGCTCCCCATGCACCTCCGGGAAGAGAGGCACTGGGGCAGGACGCTGATAACCAGTGCAAGCTACCCCGAGAAACCAGTCATCCAACCTCGAGGGCTCGGGACACGGTGGGCTCTCCACTCAAGCCCTACCCTCTCAGACTCAGGCACTGCTACTGCCGGAGCAGCAGCACAGCCGAATCTTCTTCCCTAGAAAGCTCCGGCTCACCCTCCGATGCAGCGGTCGAAATCCGGTTGTCTGGAGGAGCGCCAAGGAAACTGCTGGTGCGCCCCTTGTAGAGGACCCAGCATGTTCCACTGGCAGCTCAACTGGTTTCGGAGCGCAAGAGGAGCGATGGCCCCTCGAGGGTTGGTTCCCTGGAGGGTTTGCCACCACTGTAATCCTCAGACCACCCATGCCACCGCCTGAAGTAGTCCTCGTCTGTCTGCAGCCAGAACGAGAACCAGATTGAGGCAGAGGCAATAGACCGTTTTGTCGAGGTAACGGAGCCTGGCCCGCAACTCCAAGATGATCATCTTCCCACCATGAGAAGATGCCTCATCCACGAACGCCACCTCAGCATGCTTACTGCCCAGGCACGTGAGGCAGCGATCATGACCATCACCCGGCGCCAGGTAACGACCGCATCCAGAAACGCACAGGTGACACGTTGTCTGTTGCAAGACCCAACTCGTCTTTACAACGACGTAACGTCGAGTTTGCCAGATGCAACGTCGTCTTTAAAAAGACGCACCCGTGAATGCTCTTTTAGAGAAATCACTAGGGATGGGCGATATCTTATCGTTTGCGATATACCGTTGAAAATTCTCCTCACGATAAAAATGTGTCTCCTCACGATAATAACGATAAGTCTAGTTGATGACGTAGTTTTGTGCGCGCCCGATTCACTGTTCACGTGCGGAGTGAAAACAAGCATGGCGGAAGGCGGACGTGAGGCTGACAGTGCGTTCACACCGGGCGCGAATAAATCGCGCTATTCGCGCGTAGTTGGACGCGTGAACATTTTGGGTTTACTCGCTTCATTCGCGCGTGAAATTCACTGCACAACAGAAGCGAATTCGCGTCATGGGCGGGGCTTCTGCCAGGCGCACATGTATGACTGCCACAGAGAGCATATGTATAGAATTTCGCTCTAAACGCTCAATTCGCGCTGCGTCATTCGCGCGAATTGCGCGGCAGGATTTCTATTCGCGTCTTTGCATTGACTTAACATGTAAATCACTCGCGCTTAACGCTTCATTCGCGTCTGGTGTGAACGCACCATGAGGAGGAGCTTGTTGTTACGCGAGGAGCTACCTCCACAATTTGCAACTGGTTTGGTTACAGAAAATCAGATGAGGAGCAAACTACCGTAATATGCAAAGTGTACAGAAAAATGGTGGTTACAAAGAGTGGAAACACATCCAATTTGAATTTGACAAAAAGATGCCATACTTTTAATAAAGTTAGAAAAATGCCATTACAAAGGTAAAAACAAAATTCCCTGTAAATCACTTTAAGGAGTCAAATATCACCTTGTAATGGGAAGGTTCATTTTTGATCAGAATTGTTGATTATTGATTTGAAGGTGCTGCTAAATTTTTGACCGTGCTCCTAAATATTTTAAATTAGAAGCACAGGTGCTCCTAAAAAGAAAAGTAAGCGTAGAGCCCTGAGAAATATTTCTCATGTATGTGACGAGCCCCAATTTTAAGTTTTCTTTTTTAAATTATTATTATTTTAAGTTGTTTCATTATCAGGAAAAAATGCAAGTGATCCGCGCGAGCACCTCACTGTCATGCATGCGCATTCTTTTCCGCACAAACACTTGCATATGAATAATAGTCTAGACTCTAGAGCATAGCCTCATAAACTTGTTTTAATAAATCGCTTATGCATTAAATAAAGATACAAAACAGGTTGTTAAATATGCTGAATATATTGTTCAAATATTTATAAAATGTGAAACTGTAGCTAATCTTATTCGCAGTCTAGCGTTTTGCATCTGCATAACAGTGAATTATTTTTAACATGCAATGATACAAAATAAAACCAAACAAAGTTTGTAATGAAGAAAAAAAAAATGTAGACAAATAAGAATGATGTAGCCCACATCTCTTGAGCGTCTCACACAGCATGCGCGTGAACACGCAAAATCTTGCTCTCTGCATGAATGCAACGCAGATGGCGACATAAGTTTGTTTGAAACACATAAGTTTAGATAAGATAATATTAACAATGAACATTTATATGACATTTAAAATAGTTTTGGCGATTTTTCCTTCCGTCCGCCTGTGCATTTCTGACCCAAACAGCAAAGCAGTCTAAATCTCCGCGATGTTCTCGTTAAATATGCCATTTCTGAGATATTACAATGAATTAATTTCTAAAATGTTATGATATGGAAAGCCTGAAACAGATCACAGCAGTATAGCCATACACAGGCTTTCAGTCATCAGCAACGTGGTAAACGTGTGCCAGTAGCCTATGCATATGATTTAATATGAAGCGTCCGTAACGCATTATTATGGTTGATAAGAGCAATTAATGGAGATGAGCTGTTGATCATAATTAGCATGGCCATAAGTTGGCTGTGTACAGAAAGTTTCAAGTTAATTGCATTAATAATACTATATGAAATAATCTTAATCTTTAAAACTTAATCTATTTATATATATATATATATATATATGTGTGTATATGTATAAATATATATATTATCGTCATTTGTATCGTTATCGCAATAAATACCTGAAATTAATCGTGATAAATTTTTTAGGCCATATCGCCCATCCCTAGAAATCACTCTTTCAGTGTGCTGAAAAGCTGAATATGCGCTGCACCTACTGCCTACTTATACTCACGCTGTGATCAGCGGCAGCTGGATGCAATAATCGCATGCCAATGTGCATTGGCTCGTTTAGTTACACTCGAAGTGGATTGGTCTCTCTAAGCGAGATCCCAATTCGTCGGTCACCGACGTGACTCGGAGTGACCGACTGATAGGGAACTGCCCTTATAAAGGTAAAAACACCCCTGGAAATCAATTTAAGGTGACAAATATTGTAAAAGTTTCAATAATATTTAAATTTCTATATAAAGGTACCAGAACAAAAACACCCTCAGCAACATAATTATTATCAACTTAATATAGGAAACTATTTCACACCTTTACTAGGAATATATGTTTTAAAAGTCTTGTCACAAAGTGCACACATGGTACATGCTAAAGGTTCTGAAAAAATCTCATTATTTTTAAAATGAGAAAAACATGGATTAATAAGCATTACATCTGAAGTAGATCTGAGTGTGCTGAGTGAATCAAAACACTAATGCACTTCAAGCTGCACCGACATTTACATTCTGACCACGTTAATGTTCCTGCTACTTCAACATTCAGTGTCCTTCAGACACAAGATACTGTCTGAGTATACAGATCTCCAGAAACATTTCAACACTCAATGCTTGAATATCATTGCAATGGATATCGAAACAAGTGTCATCTATTATAAATGAAAATGCACAAAATATGGAAGCTTATATCCGCAATGAAATAAAAAAGGTAACCAAAAAGGTAACCTTTTTATCTTACTTTTTTCATGAAATTCTGAGTTTATCTCACAAGTCAGACTTTTTCCATTGTAATTCAGAGTTTATATCTCGGAAAACAGACATTGTCTCGCAATTCTGAATTTATATCTCACAATTCTGACTTTTCTTCTCATAATTTTAAGTTTATATCTCACAATTCAGATTTTTCCATCTCACAAATCAGACCTTCTCTTGCAATTCTGAATTTATTTCTTACAATTTGTTTTCTCATAATTCTGAGTTTAAACCTCACAATTCAAATTTTTCCATTGTAATTTAGAGTTTATATCTCAGAATTCAGACATTTTCCTTATAATTCTGAGTTGATATCTCACAATTTAGACTTTTTCCCATTGCAATTCTGAGTTTATATCTTGCAAAACAGACTTTTTCTTGCAATTCTGAATTTATATCTTACAATTTGTTTTCTCATAATTCTGAGTTTAAATCTCACAATTCAAATTTTTCCATTGTAATTCTGAGTTTATATCTCGCAAGTCATACTTTTTTTCTCTGAATTCTGAGCTTATATCTAAAAATCTGTATTTTTCCCTTGTAATTTTGAACTTATATCTCACAATTCAGGCTTTTTCCGTTGTAATTCTGAGTTTATATCTCACAAATCAGACTTTTTTCATATAATGTTGAGTTTATTTCTAAAAAGTAAGACTTTAACCATTGTAATTTTGAGTTTATATCTCAGAATTCAGACATGTTCTTTAATAATTAGTTTATATCTCATAATTCAGACTTCTGTATTCTAATTCTGAGTTTAGATCTAAAAATTCTTACTTTTTTGCGGAAACACACTTTGCAATTAGATTATTTGACAAAAAGAAGCTTGTAGAGTTTACAACACTACCAACAGATGCAGTGTTGAAGATGAAGTCAGTCACTATAGTGCATATCTCAGGTTAGAGGATGATGTTGCAAGTTAATGCAATTCTCTAATGTGATTCTCTCTCTCTCTTTATCTGTATATGCATATCATATTTTTTAAATTGTGGCTTCAAAACAGCTAGTGAGGTTGGTATTAGCGGCATTCGGATGAGAGTTTATCTGTAACCCATACACGCAATTGCAACACCTGCTGCACAAATAAGTATCACAGACAGGAATTCGGTCCACAGATTCATTTGATCTTCCCCTCTGTCTCTCTGTGGTTTAGGTAAATGAGTGTAGCGGGCAGGCTGGTGGTTATCTGCTGTCAGATTATCCGTCTCATGTTTGCCCCGCAGACAGACAGCGCGGCTGGAGTGTGTTTGAGAAAGTCAGAAACTGTCTCACAGTTCACGGGAGACTAACTGACTCCGGCTGCGTGTTTGTTCCTCTGCATTTCTTTCACTTCCTGTTTGCTCACTCGTCCTTTCACTCTCTCGCTCGCGCTCCTGCTCTCTGATGTTATTCTGCGGTGACAGTTTAGAGCCCGCGGGCATGACAGGTCAGCCGTACACTCAGAGACGACCACGAGCACGTGCACGCGTGTGTGTGTGTGTGTGTGTGAGTGTCATGTTGAGTGAGGACAACAGCAGGACAGAGCAGACAAACACACTAAAGCTGACAGATAACAGCCCACTGACACACACACCACATGCTGTTTTAAGTGCAGAACTACCTCACAACCACTGAGCAGATTATAGTTTTAATTAGCATAAGGAGAGAAAAAGATTTTGATCCTTCTACATTGTGTGCGTGTGTGTAATATATAATATAACGGTCCATCGATATAGATCAATACATCAATCATGTGATATACACCCCTAATTTATATAAATAAATAAATTAGTGGTGTCAAAATAAGCGCGTTAAAGCATGCGATTAATTTTTTCAGATTAACACATTAAAAATATTTAACGCAATTAATGCAGGGGCGGGCCTCGGATTGGCCACCCCATTCGCAACTGCTCCCTCTGTCACTTTTTTCTTGAAAAGGATTGCGCTTATTTAGATGCAGAATCTCAGATCTAGACCAGATCTGATCTGATCTGATCTGATCCCAGATCTCAGATTTATGACCACATCAAACAGGAGACGTTTCAGACGCACGCTCTAATGTTGCCTCCGCGCCAGGCACGAGTCAAAGGAGCGCAGAAAAGATACTGTGCTCGTAGTGCGTGCTCTTCAAATACACGCACAAAGGTGCCGGCGCGCGCTGTAGCCTGTATCATTAATTAATTATTCGCGATTAATTTTAGAAAAATTCATGATTAATTCGTTTTTTTTTTTTTATCGATTGACAGCACTAAATTAAATATAAATGCACACAATGTATATATACAACAGTTTGCTCTGGTCTGGTCACTTGTATGTGATGTCTCTCTATATCAGAATGGCTGGGATTAGAAACAGCTACTCGTGTATATGTATATATCATTTAAAATTTTGGGTTAAGTACAGTATTTTGTGTTTTTGAAAGAAATATTTTCCGCCCACCAAGGTTGCATTTATTTGATTAAAAATAAAGTGAAAATTGTGAAATATTATTATAATATTAAATAAATGGTTTCTATTTGAATATGTTTTGAAATGTAATTTATTCCTGTGATCAAAGCTGTATTTTCAGCATCATTACTCCAGTCTTCAGTGTCACATGATCCTTCATTCTAATATGCTGATTTGCTACTCAAGAAACAAAACTGATTATTATCAATATCGAAAACGTACTCGTTTACTTACGTAACCTCGGTTCCCTGAGATACGGGAACGAGTACAGCGTCGCTAGACGCTATGGGGAAAAACTCCTTTTTCTCCGAGGACTGAAGACTTTTCAATCACGCAGTGTGACTGAACGGCCATTGGTTCGTGCATAAAAACGAACCAATGGCTCGTCAGCAGCCCTGCACGAGCCTATGGCGGCAAAGCCGTGGGCCTCACACCAGGCGGAGAAAACCGACCACTTAAGGGCGTAGAGGCATCTCGTAGATGGAGCTCTAGCCTGCGAAATGGTATTTAGGACATTCTCGGGGAGATCTATTGATTCCCGCCGAGGGCCCAGAGATGCAGGGCCTACAGCTCGGGCTGGGGGTGCCAGATCGTTCTGTTCGCCTGAGAGAGGGAAGTCCCGCCTCAGGGGAATGGGCCACGGAGCTGTTGTTAGCAGCTAAGAGAGAGCTCTGAGATCCAGTGATGGTTCTTCCAGAGCGGGGCCACCAGAAACACTTCGTGCTTGTGTTCCCTGATTCACCTGATTACTTGAGGAATCAGAGCGATCGGGGGAAAAGCATACAGTAGGAGGTTGGGCCATTTATGGGCCAACGCGTCCTCGCTCTTCGAAAAGTAAGTTTGGCAGTGAGAGTTGTCTTTGGAGGCGAAGAGGTCGACCTCTGCCCTGCTAAAGATCAGTACGCCGGGCACATGAACTGCTCTCAGTGAATGCAGGTTGAGATGTGCCCACTCCAAGAGGCATTCTACCATCTTGAAAAGGCGTTTTGAGGTGAGCCCGCTCTGGCGATTTATGTACGACACCACCGTCATGCTTTCTGAACGGACTAGCACGTGGTGTCCTTTCAGGACTGGCAGGAAGAACCAAATGGCTTGACATACTGCCGACATTTCTTGGCAGTTGATCTGCAGCTGGCCTTCCGCATTCGTCCAGGAGCCGAAGGTCGGTCTGCGACCTGAGTTGGAAGCGTCTGTCATGACAACCTTTCTTCTGTAAACTAAACCCATCCTCACGCCCCGCTCGAACCACTGTAGGTTCCAGGCGGCCAGGGCTGTCGAGCAGGCCTGGTCCACCCTGATGCGGATGCGTCCATGATGCTATGCATGGGGCAGAATTAGAGGTTTCAACCAGTACTGAAGGGGTCTCATTCTGAGAAGGCCCAACCGAAGCACTGGTGATGCAGAGGCCATGAGGCCCAGCATCCTTTGAAACGCTTAGAGAGGGTAGGAGGCTCCAATTCTGAAGGAAGCCGCGAGCTGCTGTATAGCCAGAGCACAATCTGGCGCAACTATTACCCTCATGCGGGCTGAGTCTAAAACTGTCCCCAGGAACGCAGTTCGTTGGCTGGGGGACAGAGAGCTCTTGGCAAAATTGATCCTGAGTCCCAGGCACTCTAAAGTGACTGAGGAGGAGGGACCTGTGGGCTATTAGCTCGGCCTTCGACTGCGCTAGAATAAGCCAATCGTCGAGGTAATTCAGGACACAAACTCCCATCTGTCTCAGAGGGGAAAGGGCCGCGTCCATGCACTTTGTAAAAGTGCGAGGAGCCAGAGCCAGCCCAAAGGACAGGACCGTGTATTGATAAGCCACTCTCTCGAATCTCCAGAATCGTCTATGACGGGGGGGCTATCTGGATGTGAAAGTAAGCACCTTCCAGATCCAGCGAAAAGAACCAGTCCCCTGAGCGAATTTGCGAGAGAATCTGCTTCAGTGTAGTCATTCTGAACGGCCGTTTCATGAGGGCACGGTTCAGACGCCTGAGATTGAGGATGGTCCGGAGGCCACCATCCTTTTGGGGACGAGGAAATAATGGCTGTAGAAGCCTGACTCGCTCTGAGCTGGAGGAACTGTTTCTACAGCCTCCTTTTGCCAGCAAATTCTTTACATCGGCTCGCAGGATGTGAGCGTTGCTGCTTAGCACTGAGGTGGAGACCACACCGCTGAACCGCGGGGGTCTTTGAGCGAATCAAAGTGAATAACCTCCTTCTATAATCCCCAGAACCCAATGAGACACTCCGGGGATGGCCCACCAGGCCTCGGCCCGTGTGGCAAGGGTGTTGGATTAATTCGGGTGGTGAGTCGCCGTGTGGGGACTCGACACACCTGTTAAGAGGAAGAGAAAATGACTCCTTTGAAAATGTTTGGGTTTTACTTTTCCTCACTATAGTAGTGATTGGCTGTGTGGGTGCTATTTGAACGGGCCCAGTTCACAACAGTATGTACACAAACACATTGCCGTCGACACCACAAGCTAAACGGGGTGTTCGGAGGCGTGACAGAGGCCGTTTCAGGGTGCTAGACTCAATGCTTCCATCAGGAGAGCAGTCAACCCCCCATGGGCGTGGTCTAGAGTCTGAAGCTGACAGAGATAATCATAAGCCCCTTTCACACTGCACGTTGGTCCCGGAACATTGCCGGAAAATTGCCAGAGTGCCTTCTGTGTGAACGCAACCACGACCCGGGATTGATTCCGGGACCAATCCCGGGTTGGGGACCTAGTAACATTGCCGGGTTCAGTCCCGGAACGAGCGCTGTGTGAACAAAAGCCGGATAAATGCCGTAAAGGCTGATGACGCGCGTTATCATGCGACTCTTTCACCAGGTGTTTTGAAGGCAGATCAACATTCACACAACGAAAAATGTGTAAACTGGAATGAAGCAGCGATCGAAGCCCCTCACTATCCGCGCTGAAGCTGAAATCGTTCGCCAATTTAGTTTTTTTTTTTCTTGTTTTTCGTTCGCCAGTTTAGTGAAATGGTGCGCGGCGCATTATATACGCAGTGTTGGGGAGTAGTTAACTACAAGTAGCGACGCTACTAACTTAACTACATTTTTCAGTAGCTTGGCAGTAGCTCAGTTGCTTTTTAAACACTGTAGCTTTTCCAGTAGCTAACTACTTTTTGCAGCAAGTAGCGGTGTAGCGCGAGCAAAAGCTACATTGCGTTTTGTCGAGCCTGCGCGAATCAGCGCGATGCAAGGATATTCTTCTTGTTAGATTACAAACTCATTTTTTGCCATTACCGCCACCTGTTGTTTAATCACGCATCTTGCGGGTAACGCTTCACTGACGTACAGAAGTGGGTTGACACACCCATATTATCCATGATGGAGCAAGACGTGGCGGCAGATTTGGAGGATGGAGAAACAACTAACGTTAATTACCCATGGCCTTATTTGTCCAAGTTCATGTCTCTCAAAGAAACGACAAGTAAAGGTTACACTTTTTGTAACAGTCTGAGATATTTGAGTGTTGTGTGTAATAAAACAATACTCTTTGAAATCATAATTGTATTGCATTGTTTTAAACACTAAATATTTTACTTAAAACATTCCTCAGACACTTATTCAGTTATTTATAATATACTTTGTTCAAAAAAATCAAAAGTAGTTTCAATGTAGCTAGCTACTTTTTGATAGTAACTTGTAGTGTAGCTAACTACTTTTCCAAAATGGTAGCTTGACTGTAGTTTAACTACTTTAACTTACGAGTAGCTTGTAGCTTGTCAAACTACATTTTCAGAGTAGCTTCCCCAACACTGTATATACGTCACATGATGACGTCACGTGTCATTCCGGAACATTTACGGGTTGTGTGTGAACGCGCGCACAGATTCCGGAAAATCACTGGCAGTGTGAATGCAGCAAATCTAACAACCCGGGAACAATTGCCGGAACACATTACCCGTGTATTTTCCGGAATCTCTGTGTGAAAGGGGCTATAATGACAGCCTTTTCTATCGATCTGCCTGAAAAGATCAAACCACTCATTAGAAGAGGGGTACTGATGATCTTTGTGTGTAAACACCCTGGCAGATCTGGCACCTTATATATAGCGAGCGAATCAGGGACGGCTTTCAATGAAAGCAGTCTGTTTGTAAGAGAGCAGCTTCAGTGACTCACACACGCAAAGCTGTCAAAAGATAGCTTTCTACTCCGGTCCGCCCAAGAGGATATAGCCGCTCATGTAACGAGGGGCGGTGATTCTCACGTGTAAAAACACCAGCGGATCAGAGCGCTGCAGTAAGAGTGAGCACGCAGGGTCTTGAGCCAGCGTGGGATCATTGAAAAATGGTTACTTAGCCCCGTGGCTCTAGTGTTTCATTCTCCTAGCTTGCTGAGAGAGGAGAAACAGAAGAGCGGAGCTGCCTTCATAGAAGGCCAGCGAGTGGAGAAGAGCGAGACTCATACTCGAGTGAGCATTCTGTCTCAGTGAACACGTAGTCTGTGTGGGCGTTGCCCATACAGGCAAAGCACTCACTGCCCTTCTGCATCGTGCAGAATTATCTGTGCGAGCCACACTCGCAGTGCGACATTTGGAACAACGTCACTTGAAATTTGCTCTTTCAGAGAAATTTGATTTTAGACTCACCGGATGGCCGCAGGGAACGAGGCTGGCATCTGCACAGGTCGCTGGAGCAGCTCGAAGAGCAGGCAGAATAGCGAGAGGGCGCAGAAGAAAAGGCAGCTTCTATCCACAGCGAGGCGTTTCTACGGCGAGCGTCTTCAGTCCCGAGTGTCAGTGAAGGGATGATCGTCGTCGCTGAAGGAGAATCGATCTGATTTCCTATAGCGAAGCGCCCGCTTATATAACCAGATGGCCCCGCCCTTTCTGGCGGGCTTTGCCGCCATAGGCTCGTGCAGTGCTGCTGACGAGCCATTGGTTTGTTTTTATTTACTGCACGAACCAATGGCCGTTCAGTCACACTGCGTGATTGAAAAGTCTTCAGTCCTCGGAGAAAAAGGAGTTTTTCCCCATAGCGTCTAGCGACGCAGTACAAGTGAAGTATCGAAAGGGAACAGTAGTTTTCAATAAAACATTTTATTTTTTAGGATTCTTTGATGAATAGAATGTTCAGAAGAACATAATTTATTTGAAATATAAATCCTTTGTAATATCACAAATGTCTTTACTGTTAAGTTTGATCAATTAATGCATTCTTGTTGAATTTATCTTATAATTTCATTTAAAAAAAATCTTACTGACCCCAAACTTTTGAACATTGTACACATACACACAGAGAAAGAAGAGAGAATTGTGAATGTTACTAAACAAGAGAAAAACATTAAACTGTTTAACTTACCTCAACCTCCTTATCAAGACAGCAGAAAAAGAGAAAGAAAATGAGATTATAATCAGGTTATCAGTGATCAAATGATCAATAAAAACTGAAATAGATTTTTTTGAGTTTCCATGTAAAATGTTTGGAGATTTAATGAGGAAGTATAAATTTACTTAAACAGATTGCAAATCATATTTCACCAAAGAGAGCGTCATTAGCATAAAATCAGTGACGCACAGCGCTGGAACACAGATGTGAAATAAACAGGAAGCAGATCAGGAGCTAAAACAGATGAAGTGAACGTTTTTTTTTTTGTAACATTAAAGGGAATTTATCTTTGTTGAACAAAAACGATATTCTGAAGAATGTTGGTAACCACACAGTTGATGGTAGCCATTGTATTTCATAGCATTTTTTTCATACGATGAAAGTCAATGGCTACCGTCAGCTGTTTGGTTACCCACATTCTTCAAAAATAGTGCTGTCAAACTTTTACACGTGATTAATCCAAAATAAAAGTTTTTGTTTACATAATATATGTGTGTGTACTGTGTATATTTATTATGTATATATAAATACGCACATATACAGTATATATTTTGAAAATATTTACATGTATATATTTATATTCATATACTTTATATTATATAAATATATTTCATATATAAGCATAACATATTCTAATTAAATATATGCATGCATGTGTGAGTATATATATTTGTAGTAATTTGAATGTGATGGATTATCAACTAATCATGTACCTTCCCTTGTAGGTGCGTTCTGATGTAGTATATAATGCTTTTATTAACATCAAAGTGCATACAGCACCAAGTTTGACAGTTGAGGCAAATTCTGTAAACAGTGCTTTGAAAAATAATGGTTTTTTTGTTTTGTTTTTCTTGTGCTTGCAGGTTCAAGAGGGTGCAAAGAAAAAGGATCTGCCTGAATCTCATCCTGCTGTTTCTCATCGGAGAGCTTGTCAACTTTGACTGTCAAAATTACTGAAATTTAACACAACAACACAAACTAATTTTTACTGTATTATTTCATTTTATTAACACTACCAGTCAATAGATTTTGAACAGTAAGATTTTTAATGTTTTTAAAGAAGCCTCTTCTGCTCACCAAGCCTGCATTTATTTGATCCAAAGTACAGCAAAATCAGTACAATTTTGAAATATATTTACTATTTAAAATAAATGCTTTCTATTCGAATATATTTTAAAAATGTAATTTATTCCTGTCATCAAAGCTGAATTTTTTAATTACTCCAGTATTCAGAGTCACCTGATCCTTTAGAAATTCTTCTAATATTCAGCTCTTCTGTTAAAAAAACTATCATTATTATTATTATTATTTTGAAAACAGCTGAATCCATTTTTTTTTCAGGTTTCCTTGATGAATAGAAAGTTCAGAAGAATAGCATTTATCTGAAATAGAAATATTTTGTAACATTTATAAATGTCTCCCCCCCACCCCCCACCCCACTGTAATCCATAGTATTGAAGCGCCAGACTAGCGTATCGTCCCAGTCCTATAAAATATTGTAAATTATGATAAACACCAATATATGAAGCATGAACTGAGCACACACTTATATAACATAATTCAGTAGCTGGTTCTATAAATGCAATCAAACATTAGTGATTCAAACTAATGAAATATCAATCTAATAAGAAACACACATTTACTGAGATTTCAATGCTGTATCCAGCTGGGACAACAACACGCCCACACACACACACACACACACACACACACACCAACATTCATCCATACAAAAACACACACCCTGGGGGTTATTTCAAGTGTGACGCGATACAGGATATTATGAGAGAAGACGTGTAATTCTGAACGCATTACAGCTGCCGCGTGCGACAGAGGAAGAAAACAATAACAGTGGAGCACGCACACATCTTTGAGATAAAGATATGATCACTATTAATAAATACTTCAGCTCTGAGGTCTTTCACCAAACAGCTTTTGTCCCAGTGGCTGATAAAATGTTTGGAATAAACACAATAAATCAATATTAAGATCTTAAACTTAGAGGACAAACACACACACACACTAGTTTCTATTGAGTTTCTCTGCATGTGCTTGCTGTGATCTCATCAGTATTTGTAGGTATCTGTATATGTATTTCTAGCACATGAATCAATTTCCTTTCACACACAAATCACAAGACTGAGAACATGCAATTCTTATTTAAGGCAAGAAACCAAAGGTAAATAGGGAAAACAGTGTTACTAGATATCGCCTGATGATTTGCATGAATCAGCTGTTTTGCATGACAAGTTTTAAAATGTAATGTTTAAATTTGAATACGAGGCATTAACTATGCACTTAAATACACACAACATAAATGGATAAAGCCAGATTCAAAATTCAAATTCGATTTTTATTGACATATTAGGGTTAAACGATTTTACAAATTTTCAATTTCTCTTTTTATCACTTCATAAATCAGAGAATACTGTCAAAAGCCAGAAAACAACTACATTTTGCCACGGTTTTAGGAATAAAATGTTAATATTTAATCACACTTTAGTTTGGGGACAAATTCTCACTACTAACTATGACTTTTACCTCAATAAACTCCTAATTTGCTGCTTATTAATAGTAAGGTAGTTGCTAAGTTTAGGTATGGAGTCAGATTAAGGGATCTAAAATATGGTCATGCAGAATAAGGCATTAATATGTGCTTTATAAGAACTAATACTAATAAAGAACCAATATGCTAGCGATATGCATGTTAATAAGCACCTAATTAATAGTGAGAACTGGTCTTTAAACTAGTGTTACCTAATACATAGCAGGTCAATGATATATTAACAAACCTCCAGTTTATAGATATGAATAAAAGTGTTAAGTTTGATGCATGAGAAACAAACTCATTCTGGGAATCTCAAAATTGACCAGTGCATGAAAACAAACAATGGCTTTGCCTGTAACATCCTGCCTTATGAATAAGATTAATTTGGAAGTTAAAGTAACACACTTGAAATGGCTTGATGAGCTCAGTTTTCTTTCCTGTATTAATGCATTTCCTGTTCAAACAGGAAGTTGAGGTGTTTAAATTCCCCCTCGCTCCGACGCCCAAAGCTGTAATACATTTACTGAACTTGACATTAAACTGTACATATAAAAAGATGGATCTTGCAGTTTTTAAACCCGTCCTTCATCCAGAAAGCATTTGCTTCTTTTAAACCGAACCCAACATCGTTCATTTGAGAAAATCACTCAGTCTCTCAAATCCTGCCCTAATTACACCAAAGAAGTTGTTCACACTTTAATTTCTATTTTCGAGGGTGAGCGCAGACAGAATGAAGAAGTGGAAAAAACACGAGTAAAGAAATTAAAACAAAATGCATTTGCATTCAAACCATCCGCATCGATCTGAAGAGGCAATTTTTCAATTCGATTAATGCTTAATTTCTCTGTATCAACACTGTTTTGGTCATTTGAATGTTAACTGCTTGTGGTTTAACAAACTAATTAGTTATTCAAAAATCCATCTAAATACTGTCAAAATCAGAGTCACGCTTGACTGTGTTTGATATGCTAATCTATCACAAACACCACAAGCCATCACTCCAGCTCTTCTCAAGTGCTCAGCTCTTTCCTTTCTTTTCTTATTGTTTCCTCTCACTTCTTCATCTAAAATTTAATTTATGACAAAAAAACGATAGCTGTGGTTGCCAGAACTTTACTGTAAAAATATGGTATCAACATTTGTAGTTTTACAGATCGACAAATATACTAAACTACAAAAAATTGTTTTACCTTTATATGCTGACAACCACCTTAAAACACAAGCAATTTTCACTCAAAAAAATTGCTAGTAAATTTCAAAATTAATTGGAAAGAAAATTGGCAAGTAACACATTGAACTAAAAAAGTATATGCTATGCACGTCATACACAAACACATCAACAACACTAAAATAATGCAATAAATATGAATGTATTGTATTAATAACAGCAAAAGATGTCAAATAAAACCATGCATAACTAATGAGACAAAAAAAAAACCTTTAAAAAAACATCAAATGTGAGCTGTCACACAGGGACATTTAGGATAAATGTATTGCATAGTTGACGCATGAGACGTCCAGGAAAGCTAACGGATGGCTTTCTAAAGGTATTACAGACATGCTTACTCACATAAAAGTGAAACACCTCAAACTCGCTTACTGGCAGAACTGAAAGCCAAAGGATTGTGGGAAATGCAGTAATGAGGGGTCTAGAGGTTAACAGCTCAGACACAAGAGATTTTCTAAAAACGTACACACAGTCTCTCTCTCTGTTTCTCTTGATTTCTCCTCTGGTGTTGTCTGATAGAACAGAACAAAGCCCGCGGCTCTCTCCTGCTGTAGTGCATCAAAAAACAGAGACTCGGAGAGCTTCGAACTGTACGAGCAGCTGCCAGCGGCGCCATCTGATGCGTAAACTTTACAGCATCATCAGAGGGAACATAACGGACCATGTAAAGTTTACAGGACCAGAGAGTGCGGAGACGTGCTTAATGCCACCAGCGGGACTGTGTTTATGAGCGTTGTGCAGATTTGTCGTTTTGACTGTTCAAGTACAAGACAGATAAATAAAGCCAGTTCTCAGGGGTTTTGGGAGGACGGGCTGAGACCCATCTGTGCAGTTTTTTAATTGTTGGTCTATGCAGACATGAATCAAACAGACATCTTTTGGCTCTTGTATGGCGTCTCTTTGGTTTTATCAGCACTTTGCAGCGTAAGTGTTGCATGTCAAGTTAAAAATAGTTGCAAATATGATGCTGCGTGCAAATGAATCCTGCCCTGTAAAGCCTGACTTATAAAAGAATAGTCCAAAAATTATTTTGAAATAGAACAATTTATTTAAAGTGTGTTTTTTGTTGAGAATCATACCACTCTAAAAATGATGGGTTACAACCCAGCACTGGGTCAAATTTGGACAACCTAGAGTATGCACCGAAATGAAAATTCTTGGCCGAAGCCGAACAAAATGAAACACTGGGCCGAAGGCCGAATACCGAACATGGTTTTTCAAAAATGTTCCCCCATGTAGGCCTATTTTGCCATTTTTTTCACTATTGCATAAATTAAATAGCCCAAATGTGCTTTTTAGTGTTTTGTCCTGCTTTTCAAATAAAAAAATCAATTACAAAACAACAATTTAAAAATATTTACACTGATCATTTTTTAACATTCTGTCAGACATTATACCAACAATGCACAATTTAACTTAAAATGAATAAGTTACTGAATTAATATTTTTTGGTCATTTTTGGGACCCCCTTCTTGAATCAGGCATGTATTTTTTACAGTACAAATAAATGCAGCCTTGCATTATATCACCAATAATATGACATTAATATGATATTAAATGCTTAGTTTGATGATCAAAGCATATAATGCAATGCAATATAATGATGGTTGAAAGATAAACAAATAAATCTTCCTCAAAATCCTAATGATAATATTTGAGACTCACTGATTTTTCTAAAAAAAATAAAAATAAAAGATGCCTGGATAATCTAGTAAACCAAGTAAATCATGCAAACTTTGTTTTCCTCATCTATTACTACTGTGTGTTTCAGAGAAAGATGTGTTTGCTCCATCTCCATCACGGTCTCTGAGAGAATCCAAGTGTTTGTTTGTGTATCAATCCTTTTCTTTATTTGTCTGGCCGATAAATTTTCTTTTAGTAGAAATGAAATTCGTGCAAAATAACTTGATACAGCCAAGAAATTAAACGCTTTGTTGCTTTGCGTTTATGATAAATGATATGGAAAATCTGAAACGACGACAACTTAATTCAATCAATAAACCACTAAACACTCACTACAGCAAAATAACTTATCAAACAAACAGACATGAGTGGGTGAGATGGATGTGTGAGGCTTCTATAGAACACACACACCTAAAAAAACTCAAAAGCGGTTGAGTAGACAGAGGAAATCATCCATGACTTCACAAACATCATCAGCATACTGTAAATTTACCTAATCTGATTATAAATACACAAAACGAGCCTCCATAATTACAAAGATCAGCTCGTCAAATGGTGATTTTGTTTAGATTGAAGATAAACATATTGTTTAGTTTTCCTGTTGCTCAAACAGTAGATCATAGCGCTAGCAACACCAAAGTCATGGGTTCGATTCCTAGGGAAAGCAAGAATTCATCAAACGTGTTATATAAGTCACTCTGGATAAAAGCATTTGTCAAATGCATGAAGGTGAATGTATATTACATTCATAATATTTACTGTATTAGCATCCAGTGTTATTTTAGTATTAATTATATACTAATATAGTGTTTATTTTTATATTTTTAGTTGTATAATTTTATGTGTTTTTGTCATTTTATTGGTTTATTTATATATATATATATATATATATATATATATATATACACACACACACACACAGTTTTTAGTTTTAGTCAGTTGAAAAGGCAACATTTTATTTATTTAAGTTTTTTCTCTAATAATTATATTTTCAGCTTTATTTCAATAAACAAATATGTAAAAAAAAAAAAAAAGTTTTTAATACTTTTAGTTTCAGTTATTGATAACACTGCGGCTCACATTACTGTCCTATCACATCATGTATTTAGCTGTTCTAATTAATTATTCTCAAAATATTACATTAACAGATATAAACCAGTCCTGTAAAGAACAATATACAATGTTCAATAACTATTGTAAATAAAGCAATAAATAAGCCATATAAATTTCAGGGTACAAACATCTTTTCAATATACAGTGATTGGAGCAACTGCAGAAATGTAAAAATATGCTAAAAGCAAATCAGGTTTTTTAAAGGTTTTTTACTAGCATTTCAATTCACTCGTTGCTTTTACCTGTGATCGATTTTGAAAGACTTTTTATAGAAAAAATAAAAGCGTTCACCATGCACATGAACTCCTTAAAAGTGTAGAAAATTGACTGACATCAAATGAATCCAGTCCGAACACGGCTTATGATCCAAACTTCAACCTAACAAACCACATGAAACTGAAATAGAGAGCAGATGCATCCAAACTCATGCGGCGCCTGCTGCAGACTCGATTTCTCACATCCAAACTCAGCGTGACGAGGTGTGTGTGATAACACGAGGTGAGTTCACCTTCTGTACCGACGACTACCTGATCCCATCACAGATACGGAGTCTGTCCGCACCAGCACGAGACATGTTTCCAGCGCCTCCACGCTGTGTGTGTGTGTGTGTGTTATCTGACACATGTCATTCCCATGAGCCCCGGTCCCACTTCACAGAGGAAATAAATCAATGTGTTCATTTAGTTTTAACACGGCCCGTCTGCTTGCCTGCAGACTCCTACGGGACTGGAAAAGCCGGAGAGAGTTTATCCATAACACACTCCGGAAGAGAGAAACTCGTGCAGTTTTCCTCACGCCTGAGGACTCGTGGGATTGCGTTTCATCTCTCCATCATTGAGACAGATTCATCCTCCTTCTGAGATGCACTTGAAACTACATAAACAACAGAAAATGTCTGACAGGATTCATCAGAAAGGTTTTGTGTTCTAGAGATATAAATGTTTTCATACATTATTGTATACACGTATACAATAATACACGTTTTCGTATTGAACCTTTCGGAACGAGGATTTCGTTTCGGTATGCATTACATTTCACACACTTTTAGCTCTTTTATTTTCCAAATAATAGGATTAGTCAAACGAATCATTCGGTTTATAATGTTCTCAGTGCCACTGTGCTCAACAAGACAACCCAAACGACGTAACAGGCAAAGTGCTGCAATAACCTCCCCTCGCTGGGTTACATTGAAAGACGATGATCTTGTATCAACGATAGCCAGAGATATGGTCAAAAACATCAATTATTGGCAATATTAAGAAGATTTGGCATTTCCAATTAATGTAGGCGTTACATTCTTATTTTTATAAGGCCTATTATTATTATTAATTTAAAATCACAATTAATTTGCCCTGCAATATTACCGCATAACTAATGCACTGCGAGGATAACAAAAGATTGGGCTATTTATTTACTCCTCAATTACCATGTAAAAAAAGTTATTCTAAAACAGGTCTATTATACAATGAATTATAGGCCTACACTCTACAAAAAATGGTGCTATATAGCACTAAAAGTGGTTCTTTGGCTCGTAATCAAAGGGGAACTTTATAGCACCAAATCTTGGTGCTTCAGTGGTTCTTCAGCGGTTCTTTGGCATAACTGAGGGGCTATATAGCACCGCTACCATATACAGAACCTGTTAAGCTCCTGTATGGTTCTTCAGTGGTTCTTTGGGGTGATCAAGGTGCTATATAGCACCACTGCCATACAAAGAACCTGTTAAGCCCCTTTAAAGGTTCTTTACGAGCCAAAGAACCACTGTGTCACGGTGCACACAAACCAAATATGGGCATGGGAGCATGTGGAAACACAAGACACACACAACAGAGGTCTGACATAACTCCCCCCCCCCCTCCCAAAAGGCTCGTCCCGAGCCTAAACAGTTCCATCAGGGAGGGGGGGTGGGCGCTCTGGAGGCCCCTCAGGACAGACACAGACCGGAACACAGTACGGGGCCCTCCAGAGCGGAAGGTGGTGGAGGTGGAGCAGGGAGCTCAGGAGGCTTGACTCCCGCGAACGGCGGCATGACTTGGGGGAGCTGCAGACGGTGGGTGGGCTTTCCCCACGGACCGCGGTGCAACTCCCGCGAACGGCGGGCAAAACCAAGAACAAAAAAACACTAGAAAAACTGCACAAAACAAAACGAGGTGAAGGGACGACGCTTACTGTTTGGTCTGGTCTTCTGTCACGGTGCACACAGCAGGGAGGAACAAGGAACACGGAGACGAGGATATAACTCAAAATAACAGACTTTACTGGAGACAGGGCAGGACAAGGCAAACTCACAGACATCGAACACCGGGGGTAACGAGTAGACCAGACGAACTCTAACTGAACAGACAGGACTATACATACACAGGTAAATCAGAGATAAGGAGACAAACACAGCTAGACAAGGATTAACTAATGATCACATAGGATGAGAACAGGAAATAAACCAAATATGGGCATGGAAACACAAGACACACACAACAGAGGTCTGACACACTGTTGGTGCTGTTTAGCACCATTTTTGTTAAAGAAATACAATGCAATATGGCACCTCTTATGGTTCTACATGGCACCATTTGACAAAGGTGCTGTATAGCACCAAAAGTGGTTCCCCTATAATTACGAGCCAAGAACCACTTTTAGTTCTATATAGCACAATTTTTTTAGAGTGTATAATTAAAATATTAACACTGGAGTCATCACTAAAAATCAATTAAATAAAAAGATTTAGCCTCTTTCAAGCACCGACTTTCAAAACCAACCTCTTTAACACAAAATACTTTTCTTCTCTTTTTTTCACTATGTACGGCCACAAAGTTTGCACGTTGCTTATGTAATATCCATTGGCTCACCTTCATGGTTTAAAACATGAAATATTTCCTACATTGCGAAGTAAGTAATTATCGAAAACGTACCGAACCGTGACACCACTGTGTCGTATCGAACTGAACCATGAATTTTGTGATCCGTTACACCCCTAATATTTACACATATACATATATATATACATATATATAGGGTACAACGGGGCTAAAGGCGCCTTTGATATTATTTTCATCTAAACCACTAGATAGCAAAAAACATGGCTTAGCACTTTCCAAAACATTCACTTTTCAAGATGCATGTGTTTATTTGTCTGATCTTTCACGCGATCGCGGGCAGCAGTGCAAAGTTGATTCTGTGCTTACTTGAGCTAATATTTGATGTTTTTTAAAATGTTGTAGATTTAAGTAGCAAATGAGAATCGCTAAAATGAATGCATATATTTTGAGACAATTATATTATATATTTTATATGCAATTATATTATATATTTTAGGCAATTATATATTCTTATTACTAATTTTCAGTTTTGTTTAAGATGATTAAAGCAACAGTTTTTAAATAATGAAAGAATATGTAAAAGTATGGTATTTGGGGTAAAAAGCGCCCCTGCTGCTGGGGCTAAAAGCGCACAGTAATTAACATGATAATTAATAGATGGCTGACTTTTCCATTTGTTGACATGACATGGTTAGATTCAGATGGTAAATATCATATATTAAGTTGTTATAAATATCATATATAATGTATGTGTCCATATTAGAGATAATCACCATGTTTAGAATGAAACCATCATATTTAAAAACAGGATATAATAAAATATATTGTTGTTACTACTGTAAATATATTTTCAATTATTATTGGATCTCCTTCAATAATTTCAGAATCTTTAGTTATTAAAATTATTTTGTTTCTGTATTTTAAAATATATTTTTTATATTAACATATTTTAATGTCAGTACATTTATTGAACAAAAATTATTTTTTTGTTTTTTCCAAATTAAGCAGAAAACAGTACAAACATTTCTAAAGTGATTGTTTTGAACAAGTATTAACTTAGATATTATTAAACAAAACATTATTTTAGCTGAAGTATTTGTATCACTACCATGGGTCTTTTACCCCGTGTGTGGGGTAAAAGGCCCCTGTTGCCACCTCATACATTTCTAAGATTTTTAAACAAAATAAACAACTTGAATTATTTATTTTCATACTAAATCTGTTGCTCCATTATGGAAGCCCGTTTCCGCCAATGAATAAAAAATAAAACAAGGTAATTGCGACTTTTTATCTCACAATTCGGACTTTTTTTCTCGCAATTCTGACTTTATAACTCGCAATTCTGACTTTATAACTCGCAATTCTGACTTTATAACTCGCAATTCTGACTTTATAACTCGCAATTCTGATATATAAACTCGCAATTCTGACTTTATAACTCGCAATTCTGATATATAAACTCGCAATTCTGACTTTATAACTCGCAATTCTGACTTTATAACTCGCAATTCTGACTTTATAACTCGCAATTCTGACTTTATAACTCGCAATTCTGACTTTATAACTCGCAATTCTGACTTTATAACTCGCAATTCTGAGATATAAACTCGCAATTCTGACTTTATAACTCGCAATTCTGACTTTATAACTCGCAATTCTGAGATATAAACTCGCAATTCTGACTTTATAACTCGCAATTCTGAGATATAAACTCGCAATTCTGACTTTTTTTCTCAGAATTCTGACTTTTTTTCTCGCAATTGCGAGTTTATATCTCTCAACTCTGACTTTCTCGCACCAACCACTCTCCGTGTAAGGTTTTGCAGGACTTTGTTCAATTTGCTATAACTGAACTATATATTGAACTAGATGAATGTTGCGTCCGAATATGATTTTTGAACAAACATAAAAATGACTCATTATTCTTTATTTCTGTGTTTTGCGCTCGAGGTTGGACACTACCGCCGGGCTTTCAGACACAACATTCTTCATTTCTTTAGTTCTGAGTTTGAGGCAGCTTCTATCGCGTTATTTTAATAACAGCTGTCAAGTCAAAAACTTATTATTGTAACACTATTATTGATAGCTCATCGGCAGCTTTATTTCCAGAAATCCCCATGTGCTGGTACAGCAGAATCCGACTGTCCTTCGAGAGCATAATACTTCATTCATACTTAATTTATAGCTACTGCAAAGTTTAGCATCAACCCAAATACACACAGTTCAGCTATAAATCTGAATAAAAAAAAATAAAAAACAGTGTTTTTGAGCAGGGTTGGAACTAAATTCTGCAGGGCTGTGGTCCTCAAGCAACTGAATTTTGCACCCCTGAATTAGATGGCATTTATCTGGAATATATGCTTCCTGTGTTTGGACATTTTCATAAACGTTTTCCTGAATATGCTTCTAAGATTTTAAACTAGTTTACAGCCAGAACTGCAACCAGAACGAGACCAACTTATATTATTATTGTCTATAGCAACGATAATTTAATCACATAAGTATATTATATAGGCCTGTAGTCTATATGAAGAGTTCAGATGCAAAAGCCTCTAAGTGCCATCAGAAATTTTCTTCTAAAATGAGCATTTTTCTCAGGTACAGGTTCTTTTCATTGTCATTAAAGTAAAATAACTGAATATAAACGAAAAATACTAATTTTAGAAGAACATTTCAGATGGCATTTAAGCTTTTGCATCTGAATTCTTCATATATAATTGACTAAATAATTTTCATTGGGGATGTCTTGCTTGGTCGATATCTTACAAAATTAAATACAGGAGATAAGATAATTCTATAGCAAGAACATAGAGATGAAAGTGCGCTTTATGCGAGAGTGAAGGAAATCCACCTGCGTGCATTCATATATATCCACTCTCGTGTTACAATAATACGCGCTTTACTTGACAGCTGTTATTAAAATAACGCGATAGAAGCTGCCTCAAACTCAGAACTATAAAGAAATGAAGAATGTTGTGTCTGAAAGCCCGGCGGTAATGGTAGGCTACTGTCCAACCGCGTCCAAAAGCCTTACACGGAGAGTGGTTTGCTATAGTGCGAGAAAGTCAGAGTTGTGAGATATAAACTCGCAATTGTGCGAAAAAAAGTCAGAATTGCGAGTTTATATCTCAGAATTGCGAGTTATAAAGTCAGAATTGCAAGTTTATATCTCAGAATTGCGAGTTATAAAGTCAGAATTGCGAGTTTATATCTCAGAATTGCGAGTTATAAAGTCAGAATTGCGAGTTATAAAGTCAGAATTGCGAGTTTATATCTCAGAATTGCGAGTTATAAAGTCAGAATTGCGAGTTATAAAGTCAGAATTGCGAGAAAAAAAGTCCGAATTGTGAGATAAAAAGTCGCAATTACCTTGTTTTATTTTTTATTTATTGGCGGAAACGGGCTTCCATACTCCATTAATGTTCAATACAACGTATATATTTTTTCTGCAATTATACATTTTACGCGCAGTGAATAGCACATTTTTTCTTAAGGTGGACCTTTAGCCCCGTTGTACCCTATTATATATATATATATATATATATATATATATATATATATATATATATATATATATATATATATATATATATCCATCCAGTGACAAGACTGATGAACTGATATAAATCCGTGACCACTGGGTTCATGCCATATGAAACTCAAGTGCAGATTTAGTGAAACTTACATGAAAGCAACAAACAAAAAGTACATTAACAAGAAACCAAAACCCATGACCTAACAGAAAACCTGACATGAATGCCTTACGAAACTCGCTCTAGGAAACATCGATAATAATCAAGAGGAAACACAAGTGGTATTTATACACAAAACTAATGAGTTAAACTAGAAACACCAGGAGACAATCAATGAACACAGACAAGAACATGAGAACAGATCAAATGAAAGACAAACTAATATTTCAAAAGAAATGACCATGAATGTGAAACAAGAGAAAAAAACAAAAACAAAACAAAACTACAGTTTCAGCCAATTTAATGTACAATATCTATCCAGAAAGCACAGTTTACACCGTTTCCTGCTTCAAAAAGAAAATACAACTCAATATTTCCTGAAAATGTCATGCGCTTTTGCAAAAACATGAGTGGCTCTCAAACCCTCTGCTCCTCTCGTCCATTACAAGACTATTTACCACAAACATGTTTTTCATCACAGGAGAGACGAGTTCAAATGGTAACTGACAACATGCAACAGCTGCGACAGGAGATGATAAAAGTGCACAGGAGAAAGGAAGAAGACAGAAAACACAGACTGTTTGACATCATGATGAACCCTTAAAATCTGCGTTAAATTCCTCCATGAACTCTAGGTCAAATTCAAACTGAGTGAAGGAGATAATCATCCATATTTATATATGCTTTTCAGGACGGATATGAATGGCAAGAGCAGCGCTTGTAAATGTCTTCTTATACCTGCTTATTAAGCTAAAAAACATAATTTGAAAAATTTGAATTGCCCCCCTAATTTTTTTTTAATGCGCTCCTAAATTTTTCAACTTTTTCAGCACATGTGCTCCTATGGAAAAGATAAGAGTCAAGCCCTGTATAGACAATTCATTTATCACATTCTTTAACTAGTTTTTAATGAACAATATTTATGCATTGTGTTGCTGATTTAACATTAAAACTAGATAATTAGATCAATATAAATCAAGCAGAGATGTGTTTCTACAAGCATTAAGCATGAGTAACTCGTAGAAACTACTAGCAACAATGCAAATATCTACATTGTGAGTAAATCGCATGCATAAACAACTATTTGGCGGCCACCAAATAATAGAAATTGTTAGATTTTACTCACCATTGATTGAGTTGGGGCTAAAAATGACTCTATATTCAAATATTCTCTCTCTTTCTTTCAAGTTTTCTTTCCGTTAGCACAGATTTTGTATTCCTTTTTGGAACTGACTGATCTTAGGCCTCTTTGATCTGAACATTTGCACCTCAGTTTTTGAGTAAAAAAAATAATAATAATTGTGGAAAGTTTTGTCAATGTTCACTCAAAAACCTAGATGCATAAGCTCAGATCAATGAGTCCTAAAAGAAATACAAAACCTTTGCTAACTGAAAGACAAAAGATTGAATCCAATATTTAATAATCATACCATAATGAGATACATTTTTTGTAGGCCAGTCGTTTTTGACTAGGGGCATCATCACAACACTGAAAAATGGTAACATCTAAATTTACTGGTTTTGTTCAAAAAGTTATTTAATATCACTGCATCAACCAAAATACATTCACTTACACCAACAAAACTATATTTTATAAGTTAAATAAGACAGAAATAGCTCTTTAATGTAACAATTGCAGGTTACTACTTTTTAACAGTAATACAAATCCTAAAAAAATACAAAATGTATTGTTTTAGTCCTAATGCATGTATTATTTTAATATGAATGGATACAGTCTTAGGAAACTTTAAAAAGTTTTAATCCAATGTGATAACAGCATTTTTTCAGGAAAAAGAGGATCCTCTCTGGATCAAAATGACCCGGTTAGGGTTAAGATAATTTAAGCCATTTTGCATTTCATATGTTATTATAAAACAGAATGATTTTATATCTGCATTACGTCGCCTCATTTTAGCATAATCCACTATAAACCCATCCCGGCGAACCCCTGAAACTGTCACTCTTTCTCAGACATCCATCTCTCCCTGTCTACTTTCCCTCTGACGTATTTAATATTCATCCGGAGCGGCAGATATCCTCTGGTCGCTGTGTTCTTTATCGAATGGTTTCACCTGTGCGCGGGAGCAGAGTTAGTCACATGGGCGTTTCAAGGCCGTGCGCATAATTTATAGTGATGAACGTCTGTCCAGGAGAGCAACGCTGCTGTGCTCACTCTCTTTTCTCCTGCGCTGATGGACGAGTGAGCTAAATCATTTCTCCCGCAGCTCTGAGGACAGGGCATCCACACGGATAACCGCGTGCGTGTGAGTAAATGTGTGTCAGAGTCATAAATTGACGGGACAGAAATAGCCTCTCTATACAAACCCACTACAAAAGGACACAGGAAAACAGCACAGCAAGCAATTACAAAGACTCACAACAAACACACACACACACACACACACATCTCTGGGGAGTTTGATAAGAGAAGTCTGTCTCAGCACATTTTACTCGATCTTCTCTCTACAGTATACAGCTCTTGTTTTAAATAAATAGAAAGAATAGACCTGCAGTCTGAATGCAGGCATTATTCTCATATGAATGGATACAGTCTTAGGAAGTTATTAACAAAAGCTTTTTTTTTATTTGGGGGGTTTGACAAGTAGGTGTTTCACAATTTTTGATTAATCACTTGATTATATTATATTCTAATCATACTGTATTATATTCTTAACTAAATAAACATTACTTTCAAAGCATTTAAGAGTTTCCAACTTTTATTATATTATATTATATAAAAAATAATACTGTATTTTTCCACACTATTTAATATTTTCACTGGAGAAAACAATAGCATGGATTAAAATCTTAATGATGGATTTGTTTCTTACAAACAAGCAGCTTTTGGCTTCAAAAGATATTAACCGATGGACTGGAGTCGTGTGGATTACTTATGGATTATAGTGATGTTTTTATCAGCTGTTTGGGCACCCATTCAACGCAGAGGATCCATTGGTGAGCAAGTGATGTAATTGCTCCAAATCTGATGAAGAAACAAAGTTATCTAGGATGGCCTGAGGGTGAGTACGTTTACTTTTTTGAAATCAGCTTCACCAACACTGAATACGTAACAGTGAGCAGGAGCGCTGACAGCATAGATCGTAAAAATTATTTTCCATGCATTTCTCCATAAATTAAAGACAGACATACAGTACACAAAAAGAAATGCACCTGCTGTCAGACATGAGATGGTAATGCCATAAACACACATGCACACACTCCAATTACATCAGATAGACGTGAAACATGCTTGAAATAATCATCCAGCATCTAGTAACCTAAACACACCAACACAAGCAGGTCTGCGCTGCTGTATCTGATCAAATCTGCTCCAACACGGATATAATAAAGACCTGTGGGACTCCTCAAAACTTCACATGAGTTTTATGTGGAAATAATGGGATATTTTCCTCTTTTCTCTCACTTTCTTTCTCTCTTGCTGTTGTTTTGTTTTTTAAAAAAACTCTTCCAACTACAAAACAACACCTCTCACAGACTTGCACTTTCTGTTTCACTCTTCTGCTTTAATTAGCCCCTGGCTCTCTACTGACAAAAACTCATGTGCATCGCCAAAAAGTAGAAAAAAAAATTATGCTAAATAATTCAACAGGTAGTATTAAAATTAAATTAACTACAATAATGGGTGATTTAATATTCAATTTAAAGCTTTTTAGATTTTACCACTACAAAGCCACTAATTATTAATTAGTAAACACTTAAAAATATAATTTAAAAAAAAATTATAATAGTAAAGCAACAAGAACTGATCTCTCTGTGTCTCTCTCTGGCGTCTCGGTGACATACAGCTGCCAAAGTCTGACTGAAATGGAAATGCAGCAGTGTGTAAATTATTCAAGAAAAGGAGAGAGAGAGAGAGACAGCAGCAGTTTAAGTCAGTGACACAGAGAAAGAAAACAAGAAAGAAACAGAGAAAGATGATGGACAATAGGGCTGGGTGCTATAGCTTAACTATATTATTAGATTATTAAAATTTTTGCAGATTTTTAACATTCATTAATTCATTGATTCATTAAAAGGACTGATTCATTGCAACAAATGTTTCATGACACATGATTCATTAGAAGAGCTGAATCACAACAAACGCTTCATCAAAATAATTGATGTAAAATTCACGACCAATGATTGCGTTTACATTATATACATTGTGTGATTACATAAACGAACTAGCGAACTGACCAAGTTCATTTAAACAAACTGTCCGAAAGCATCAGATTTCCCCACTGCCTGAGGCCATGGATTACAGGTAATAATGTTATAATTAATGTTCAGTTTCTTGCACAGACCGATTGTTTCACTTCATAAGATCTCAAAATATTGTCAGGAGCTGCGGGGATTCCTTTTGTGTTCCTTGATCAACTTTTTTTTATTCTCAAACATGGGCAGCCGCTGACTTGCTAAAATTCTTCTTTACTGTTCCTCTGAAGAAACCTACATGTTGGATGGACTGAGGGTGAGTAAATTAACAGCATTTTAGGGTGAACTATCCTTGACTAATGATTCACTAAAAGAACTAATTCACGACCAGTGATTTATTAAAAGAACTGATTCACAATTCTCAACAAATTATTCATTAAAAGAACTGACTCGCGCAAATAAACTGAACTGATCTTAAGTCTATTGCATTTTTAATTTTAATCAGAGGTTATTAAATATCTGTTAACGATCTAATACTCACAACCAAATAAAAAATGCATTAAAACCATTACGATCGTCACTTTCCTGGTTCATTTTATACTGACTCTATAGTAAATATTCCACATATCAGCCAGCTCCAGTGTGAATGTGTAAGCTCTGATGTGAATCGTCTCTGTTCATCTGCCTTTATTAATGCCATCTCACTGAATGCCAGTCATTTCATCTAAATATGGAATTATTCAGAGCATCACATCCTGCAATGACACACACACAGCATGGAATCCAGATGGCTAATTATCAATTCATAATCTCATGCACATAGAGGTGTTGTTCTGAGAGAGAGAAAGAGAGAAATAATGCAAATGAAAACAACGTCTTTAGAGAAAACGAAAGGACGGATGGAAAAGAAGCGAATGAGACATAATCTAAATCATTCTATAGCTTCGACACCAAAAGAAAGAAGGTAAGTGTGATTGAAAAAGACAGAAAGAAAATTAAATGTAGCAGAGAGAGGAATGAAGGAGACAGTCGAGGACATTTCAGTCCCATAATACCTCATAATATTACACAGTCGGTTAGAGAGCCATATGTGTGACTTTAACAAACACTCAGACAGACAGACAGATAAAGAGATAAAGGGATAAGCAGCGAGGTCACGTGAGATGCAGACAGCTCCGTTACCGTACAGACCATCAGAGACGTGAGCGAGTGGCTCATCTGCTCACTGAAGCTAATGGAGTTTGATACACAGCCATCTATTATTCATGCTGCTAGACTCCTGAACACACCTGTCTGTCTGTCTGTCTGTGTGTGTGTGTGTGTGTGTTTCTCAGGTGTCAGAGATGTGTGTCTGCACTGAAGTGTCTTTATGTTCTTAAATGCGGCACTTAGTGATTCTTCACATAAACAACAACAACAACATGAAATTTGGGGAAAATTAAAAATTTCACAGGGCCCTAGATGTGACTCAACAAAACTAGAGCACTTCCATTATAAATTAAGAGCAGGTGACGCAACGCATCTAAAGTAGAGCTCACGTTCTCATCACTGAAGGTGAGAATAAGCAACACAATGCCAAAAACTAGAGCGCTTCCTTTAAAATCTGCTCTTTCTGCTCTCGTGCTTCTCACGGGACACCGGACACACTTACACACACTATATGGGACTGTCCAGAAACCTTTTGGGTAAAGGTAGCCGATGCCATCTCAGCACTAACCAGCACATCTACTGCATCTACTCAACAACGACTCTAAAACCCCCATTAAAGAGAGAAGCGCAGCCAGAAAATTAGCATTTAATGTTAAACATGACAGAATTAGTTCACTCACTTTATAATCATCTAAGTAACGCAACTAGAAAAGACCCGTTAAAAGCAGAAGAGCAAAACTAGAACGCTCTGGTTTTAAACAGTTGATGTGATGTGTCACTCACTCTCACCACCGAGTACTGAACCGTTAAACTTCGTGTTGTGATAATAGTAAAGGTAATTCAGGCTCCCTTTCTCTAGGGTGGAGAGAGCGATAAGCGGCGGCTCATAATAGCGTTCTCATCTCTGCTCTCTTGGAGATGAGCCCGGACATAAATACAGGTAAAAATGAAAGCTGGAATAATGGCCGTGTCTTATCTCTAGGGATGTTCTTATTGGCTGCTCTGAGAGCGTTAGGACACTGGGACACACCGAGACGTCCGATAAAGCACTAATGGAGTCGCTACATTAACATAGAGCAAACGCGGCGAGCAGCACAGCTTCTTCATACTGTATTACACACAGAGAAAGCAAGAGATGGTCAGTTTGTCAGTGCTGCATAATCATAAGGACTGCCAGGCCATCAAGTTAATTAATCACAAAGAACTGCATTTACACTACCATTCAAAAGTTTGACATCAGATAGATTTTTAATGATTTTGAAAGTCTCTTCTGCTCAACAAGGCTGCATTTATTTGATCAAAAATACTGTAAAAATTGTTAAATATTATCATTTAAAAAAACTATATTCTGTGAATACATTGTAAAAATATAATTTATTCCTGTGATACAGAGCTGAATTTTCAGCATCATTACTCCAGTCTTCAGTGTCACATGATACTTCAGAAATCATTCTAATATGCTGCTTTGATGCTCAAGAAACATTTCTGATTATTATCAATGTAGAAAACAGTTGTGCTGCTTCTTATTTTTGTAGAAACCATTTTATTTTTCTGGATTCTTTAATGTTCCATAGACTAGCATCTGAAATAGAAATCCTTTTTAGATCATAAACACCTTCACTGTCACTTTATACATTTCTTTTTAAAAATCCCCAAACTTATGAATGGTGGTGAATATTAGAAAAGCTCTTCTTATTATCATTATCAGTGTTTTTCAACCTTTGATCAAATCTGAAAACCAAGTATGTTTAAAAACGAGCTTTAAACACATTATACACCAGATTTTGACTAATATCTTGATCTTATTAATATCAATAACCCAGTAGTTTAGATAATGATCCTCTGCTTTACTTACATTTCACTGCTGGTTATACTCTGTATAATTGTGTATGTGACAAATAAAAATCTTGAATCTTGCTATGATTGTCTTACACACACAACGTCTATAAGTTTTGCTATCCAAAACATTATTTTACAAACCATTTTTCAACAACGTAAAACACGTTAATAGTCAATTAATAAACACATATTAATCATCTGGCACAATGAATCTATATTAAACCGTAAAACTACTCCCGTCTGTTTCGAAGGGCTTTTACTGCTTTGTCTGTTTTTGTTATCGATATGATGCTCAGAGCGCTGAATCAATGTTTCTGAGTGCAAAACAAACCTCTCTTTAAGCTCGCCTGCAGGAGATAAAGCTCGCTGACATTAAGGTCAAATAAAACTATTTTTTGTTGTTTTGCTTTTCTGTATTGAAATAAATTGTGGTGAGCACATATATATGGTTTTATTTAATTTACACTATTATAGATTTTAATTCTGGTGTTTATTTTCTGCTTTCGCACAAAAAAAAAGTTTTTTTTATGTATATATATTTTGTTGTTGTAAAATATTACAACTCTACTTGTAAACAAACTTTATCAGAGTGGGTGCACAAGCAATGAACATTACCTATTCACATCATGTGATGACGTTGCAAACATAACTCCAATAAATTTATATTCAAATTATAATCACATCTTCGAAATAAGCATTTAAAAGAACGCAAACAACATAATGTAATAAATGAAATCACAGGTGAGAGAGAGATGGTCCCTTGAGCTGTTTATTAGTTTATTCTGCTCAGAGTAATCAGCAGATGGATCTCTGACACTGATTCACCAGCTTTGTCTCTCTCTGTCTCTCTCGTTCGGTTCAGAATCTGTCATTTTCCCGCAGGTCTCTGCGGAGATGGAAAAACTCTGACGTTGCCATGGACACCTGGCAGAGAGTTGGGCACTCAGGATTCTTCTGGTGTCTGATGGGCAGCGTTTAGCTCAAATCCTCCAGAGAAGAGATGTGTGTGTGTGTGTATGTGCAAAAGTACTGGGAGCAAAATTACATTTCTGCCTCACCTGCCATGGGTGGGTGAATTATGATTTTTTTATTGTTTACTGGCAATATGATTTTGCAATATTTCATTCAAATGTACATTTTGTACATTTTATACATTCTTTCAGATAGCAATATGAGTGCAGTTCTGTCAATACTACACAGAATTTTCATTAAAAAAATAAAAACACAGAAAAGTGTGCATATCAGTCTTGTGAAACGTCGCCTTCCAAACATGTTGTGATTTTGTTAAACAATATTATAGCTCCAACAGATTAACAACAGGAATGTGAATATATAAAGAAGTCTATATATTTTATTCAGCATCATTACTCAAGTCTTCAGTGTCACATGATCCTTTAGAAATCATTCTAATATTCAGATTATTATCACTGTCGAAAACAGTTGTGCTGTTGTTTTTGTGGAAACTAGGGCTGCCCTCGACTAAAGGTTTTTCTGGTCGACTAGTAGTCGCAGTTCAATTTTCAGTTGCAGTTCATTTGAAGCATTAGACGACTAATCGCACGTGTATTAATAAATCATAATAATGAGCCTTTAATTTCCTACATTGCCTAATAAGCGCTCAAGCACACGCATAAAGCTTGCCACGTACGGCACAATGGCAGAAGTAAGGATTATAAATGTGTCAGGGAAAATAAAGACTGCATTAACATTTTAATAATTCATTGTTAAACTAGTGCTTTTTTTGTTTTCAGCATAAGAGATGAAGTCGGCGACACTGACTCATCATCTCCGCAGTAGTTATGCGCCTGTATGCATGGTTTCATACAGATTACATAATCTGAGAATATTTGTTTTCCATTTGAATTGGTTTATTTGAAAGTAGACATTTCACTCTCTATAGATATCATTTTTGTCTGTAAGGCAAGCATACACAGAGTTACGCGAGTTCACAGAGACAGAGACGACAGAAAGAAAGTGCATCCTGTTTGCTTTCATTATTTTACAAAAGCACTGTTTTGTTGTTATTGTGAGTGCACACAAATAAACGTAGAGTCTTTACAGATTCGAAAGATGTATTCTCTTTATCTGTATGACCAAAAATGAGGGAGTATTTTAAGAGTGAGTGCTCCATCTGTCCTGCAGTGAGCTACTGTTCAGCGTACACACTCCACACAGACACTTGAACAGCGCACATTTCTCTAGGTTAACTTTAGATTGAGCGGCCATGTAAAGTTGCTAAAACTTACATATTTCAGATGATAACCCATATTTGAGGTCGAAAAATGATAGGCGAGCGTATGGATGTCCTGCCCGATGTACTGTATTACCATAGAACAGCCGTTAACGATCTGGGTGACTTTACCAATGTGGATTTTTTATTTATTTTTTTCTACGACTTAGCGACTAATAAAATTTTGGTCGACCAAGCCTCTTCTGGTCTACTAATGGTTAGTCGACTATTAGGGGACCTCCCTAGAGGAAACCATCATACGTTTTATTTTTTAGGACACTTTGATGAATAGAAGGTTCAAAAACACAGCATTTGATTGAAATACAAATCTTTTGTATTATATGAATGTCTTTATTGTCACTTTTGATCAATTTAATGCATCCTTGATGAATAAAAGTATCATTATTATATTAATCATAACCAAATTGTGAATGGTAATGTTATCACTGTTTTCATAAAAAATATTAAGCCTCACAACTGATAAAAAATAGAAATGTTTCTTGAGCAGCAAATCGGTATATAAGAACAATGTAAAAAATGACCGTGATTTTAACGGTAAAAAACTGTGTAAACTGCTACAGTAAAAACCTGTTAAATGGTTAACGGTAAGTTCCTGTAAAAATTACAAGGAAAAAACGTAAACTGACGTTCCCAGAATTCCTTCCGTTGCATTTTAAATTTTGTTTGAATTTGATGTTTTTTCTTTGAAATAACTGTTTCTTCGTAGTTTTGTCTTATCAGTTATGTTTATTAGGATTGTATGTTACATCTAATGTTGTTAAATTAATGTTTATTGTGTATTTTAGTTTAATGAGTCTTATCATGATGGTGTTTAGTGCTTGTGTGAATGACACTGTGCACCTTCTATATGTTATTATTTAAAAGCTGCTTGTGATGGGCTTTGGTTCATCACGTAACTTTCATCACCACCTGCATTTGGTGGTTATCAGTGTATTTCAAAGGTACAAAACAGATTTCAGTACTTTAATAGGTTGGTATATTAACATTATATCAGTTAATGAAATTACGGTATTTAACTGTAAATTTAAGTTAAAACCGTCAAACCTAAAATGTTGTTACTGTATTTTTTTACGGTAGAATTCCGGCAACCACAGCTGTTTGTTTTTTACTGTAAATTTTATGGATTTTTTCTTACAATGAAAGATTTCTGAAGGATCATGCGACACTGATGACTGGAGTAATGATGCTGAAAATTCAGCTTTGATCACAGAAATAAATTACATTCTATAATATATTGCAATAGAAAAGATTTATTTTAAATTAAATAATATTTAACAATTTTACTATTTTTACTGTATTGTTTATCAAATAAATGCAGCTTTGGTGAGCAGAAGAAACTTCTTTTCAGTCTTAATTATTCCAAACTTTGTTGTTGATTATGATTAATCGACTAAACTTAAAACCAGCAGTAGCCAGAGACATTTTCCTGACATCTGCTGCTGTGCGATTCTTGATGTGTCCAGATAAGCGGTCAGTGTGACCTGTAACACGCTCCACTTTCTACTCATTACAGCTCTTTAATGACCAGATGATACTGAAATTATCCAAATTCATCAGAGCTGGAGCGGCTTGTCCTCCAGACTCTTGACACCAACTGATCATTCAACTCATTAAGCCATTTAAACGGCTGTGCAACAAACTCCAAGTGAGCGTTTGACTTGAATACTATAGTTAACAGGTTAGTTCTGTTATCATTTACTCACCTCACGTCATCCCAAACCTGCAGAACCTTCTCTCTTCAGTGAAACACAAAAGAAGTTGTTTAGCTGAATAATGCACATTGCACTTTTCTAATGATCGTGTGCTGTCAAGCTCCAAAAATGACCAAAAAGCAGCATAAAAGAAGTTCTCATGACTACAAAGCTATCGTATGGCTTCAGAAGAAGCACGCGTGTTATATGCACTGCTGTTAATGGTGCTTTTTTTGTCATTGTTGCAGCTCAACAGTACCATATGCTTTCATATAATACAGCACTCTGGACATTCGGCCTCAGATCTGCTTTTATGTTCGCCAGAAGAAAGAAAGTTGTGCAGGTTTGGAACGACATGAGGGCGAGTAAATGATGACAGAATGTTCATTTCTGGATGAACTATCCATTTAACAGAACAAAGCTGGAGAAGCTGGATCCGAGCTGCTGCTGTCAGGCTGCAGTCTTTGGTCTCCATATCTGCACAGAGCCAATCAGACAGAAGAACTCTTATCTGCTCCTCCAGCGAACACACACTTCACTTTCACATCACACGCACACACACTAGAGATTTCTGTAGATCTGACTCTCATCAATACGTTTGTGTGTGTGCTGAAGAGAATACGGTGTGGAAAAGGTTCCTATTGCAGCCTTGACTGAATCTCATTAATTCACTGTTCTACATGTGAGACTGTGTGTGTGTGTGTGTGTGTGTGTGCGCGCGTTTTTGTGACAAACGAGGAATTTGTATAATGACACAGGTATGACGTAGATATTACAAGGTGAAGGTGACTTTTCACGACATTGACCCATGTCCCCACTTTTCAAAACACTTATAAATCACACAGAGTGAGGTGTTATTGGGGGGGAGAGCAGAAATGCACAAAGTCTCCTGTGAGGGCTAAGTTTAGGTGTAGGGTTGGTGTAGGGCAATAGCACACACAGTTTGTTCAGTATAAAAACCATTACGCCTATGGGATGTGTGTCTACGCCAAACGTGTGTGTGTGAAAATTAAATTCAAAATGTATGCTTATAGCTGCTCAAAAACTTTTTTAAATTAATATCAATGTTGAAAGTTATGCTGCTTCATATTTTTGTAGAAACAGTATTACTTTTTATTTTCATTTGATTAATGGAATTTTGCAAATGCAAATATCTACAAAACGCAAAATTGTTACTGTTTTTGGTAACATTATAAATGTCTTCACTCATAAATGTTTTGCTCAATTTTAATGCATCCTTGCTCAATCGTTCTAACTCCTAACAAACTTCCTGCAAACTAAACTGATCAAAAGTAAAGACATTTATAATGCTAAGATTTGTTTTTCAAACAAATGCTCTTATTTTGAATATTTTATTTCATCTAAGAATCCTGAAAAATAAAATTGATCAGTTTCCACAAAAATATGAAGCAGCACAACTGTTATCACTGATAAGAAGAAGAAACGTTTCTTGAGCAGCAATTATCACAACATTAGAAGGATTTCTGAAGGATAATGTGACACTGAAGACTGGAGTAATGATGCTGGTAATTCAGCTTTGATCACAGGAATAAATTACATTTGACAATATATGCAAACAGAAAACTTATTTTAAAATGTAATATTTCACAATTTTACTGTTTTTTATCAAATAAATGCAGCCTTGATGGGCAGAAGAGACTTGTTTCGAAAGCATTAAGAATTGTAATGATTCAACCCTTTGACTGGTAGTGTAAATAAGGAAAATGTACGAATGCAGCAAGGTTTGTATGGGTTTAGAGGACAGAAAGTCCATATAAAGCCCCAACCATGATAGGAAAACAAATGTGTGTGTCTGGTGCCCAACAGGATCATTCGTTTCAATTCATCTAAGAGCTTCTGAACACATCAGGCAGGAATTACCAGATAAATATCTGCTATGAAACATTGATATGACATCTGATATCAGGATAACACCTGCTTCTCATTACCACAACAGAGGGTCAAAGATCCCTCACATGCACACAAACACACATGTGTGGATAGAAACCTGAAGGACCTTAGAGAGGAGACAATGAGAGAAAAGACTAGAGAATATAAAAAGAGAAGGGACTAGATAAGATGGAGGACAGATGAGAAAAGGAGAGACTGAAAAGATCCATGAATAGGATGCTAATGTGCATATAAACGATCGTCTTTGTGAGAGAATCGATTGTGTGTGTGTGTTTCCTGCTTTACAGGACGCATGATGCATCACAGCTGAAGACAAACCAACATGAAGAAGACAAAGAAAGGAGAAAACAGTTGTATGTGGATTTTTCTCTATGTAAATATCCGTTCATATAATCATTTTAAATAGCGCAGCAGTAATGTCCTCCTCACATCCTAACTAGGATGTTATGTGTCCGCTAAGAAGCACTTTGCCTGTCCACAACGAACACAAGATAGCTTTTAGTGCATCACGGTGTAACACAAACCTCAATGTGTGAGGAAACATCTCAGTCCAACAGCAACCAGGATTCATCTGAATGAAATTCTATTCTAAACCAAGACCTTGTTACAACTAGAATTACTGTACATGTGTCTCTGATCAATAGTGGCATGACATTAGTAGTGTAGGTATTAATGTGTCTGGATGGGACAAGAGAGAAAGAGCGCCTGTTGACCAAACACAATTATTCTGCCATAACAAGAGTGGCTTACACAGATTTTTAACAGAAACATCCAACTGTAGACCAATAGTACACAATAGAACAGCCAAGAAACACACACAACATCTTCAATACTCCTGACACTAACCTTGTGTGATACCCCAATATATAAATGATGTAAAGAGACCTTCTGCTTAACAATATTCTTACCAAAGTGTCAGCAAATGGTTTAAAAGTACATATATACTTATATATATATATATATATATATATATATATATATATATAAATAAATATATATATATATATATATATATATATATATATATATATATAATATTGAATATATATAATAAGCTATAAGCAATATATACAAAATACACAACACATTTTTATCTAATTTAATACATTTAATATTTTACAAAATATTATAAAATATTGAGAGAAAACTGGATTCCAATAAAATAAATACAATTTAAAATAAATAAAATTATTATAAAATACTGGATTTATTTTAAAAACACAGCATTTTGTGCAGAAGTAATATTTTGAATAAGATTTAATTTTTATATTTTCATTTTAATTCTAGTTAACGTTTTTGTACTTTTTTGAACATTTTTATATTTTATTTCAAGCAAAGAAAGTTTTTTTTTCCCTGATTTTAGTTTTAGTTACAACAATAACAGTAATAACCCTGTCTTAACTTGCACTGTTAGACTGACAAAAGTTAAGACATTAAACAAAATTCAAGCAATATTACAATCAAAACTAGATAAATAGTTGTGTGTATCTCCCTATATGGGTCATGGCCATATTTTACAGTGTTTGTTCACAGATCCGGTCAGAAAAACCTTGAGTTCAGAGAAAAAAATAAATAAATCAGGCAGGTAGAGAATAGCTCACACATTATAAACTACATGCATGCACTATAGTTGTCATATTTCATACTATAGTGCTGATATTGTCCATCAAGATGACTATGCCACGTGTCGACCAATCAGCACACAGAAAGCGGTGGGCGGGGTTTTCCCAAGAGCTCTCATTAGAAACAATACTGCTGCTGTTTGTTGTTGAGACAGAGACACAGTTTCTGTTTTTCTGCATTATTAACTCTCTTACTAGCTTCTAAGCCTGTTCATCTTTCCACAGTCTAACACATTCATCTGTATCTGTACCTACACACACACAGCAAATGAGACTGAGCACCTCATATGGTTCTGTTTGAACTATTATGGGCTCATATGAGGGAGACGCAGAAGAGAAAAGCACCACTAATAAGGCATCTGTGAACATCCTGACAACAACTCTCATGTAAAACACACAAACTCACAAGACCGTATACTATTTATCAAAAAGGAAATAAATAAAAATAAAACTAGATTTCAATGGGGCATTAAATTAAACTGAATTAAGACAACAATTAGTGTTTCATTCTTTCAGGCTTGTCTTGTTTTCTTAAATCAGTTGCGTTGTGATGCTTTAATTGGGTCCGGTGATGTCATCTTTGTGATGGTCTACATATCTAGTTTCACAGCCTAATGGGGTCTGATGACATTCGGTCATTTCAGGTCATAATTGGGCAGGTGTGTGTTTGAAACTAGAGGACTGCTGCTTTATTAAATGCAGAATTTGTAGCTTGGCTGTGCAGCAGGAACACATGCGACTAGTGCTTTTTAATGAGTCGGGACAAGTGTGTGTGTGCGTGCGAAGATATTTGTAAATGTGTGATCTTTGGCCCTCCGCTGTGGTAATGAGAAGCAGTTGTTATCTTGATATTAGAGCTCTAGTGAAGATGTTGTATCTGTGTTTATTACAGCAATAAGCTTGAGGCCATCAGACTTTTATGTCTGATATAGTGAGAATATGGAGGGGAAAAAACAGCTCAATTTTATTCAGAGTCTCAAACTGATCAAAAATATGCAATTTAGTTCAGATGCTGATATTCATATGCACAAAAAGTATGAAATTCTAATTGTAATGTAAATCATAACTATCAGTCGACCCTCCGTATCTCCAATAATGTGTTAGTAAGATAATATTTAAATGCATAGTTTGATGATCAAAACATATAATGCAATGCAATAAAATATTGATTTAGAGATTAATAAATAAATGTTCCTCAATTTGATACGGATAATCATGTAAATCTAAGCTGCATCAGTCTTGATAAAAATCAGTAAAGATTTGACAGCAAAAAGACACGTGAAGCATAAGATAAAAAAAGTCTAAACTATTAATCAGACGAGAGAAAGCAGGTATAGTAGATTGTGTGCAACAGGTTTAACAGCAAAGTTTGGATCATGTTGATCAATTAGAATTTAGGCTTTATAGGGTTAAAGGGTGTTGTTAGTCATAAGAAGAATTTCACTTGACATATTTGACTCTTGAAGATGTAACACACCAGGTTGGCTCTATATGATGCCTAATAAGGGTTGAGAGCTACAGAGGAGACCGTTCACATGTGTACACAGAGATCACATGCATGCATATGTGTGTGTGTGTGTGCATGATTACACTAGCAGTCATATGTGTGTGTCACACTGTCAGCTGTAGCTGTGAAAGCCTGTCAGGATGTTGCGCATGAGAGTGAGAACTCTATTACCACACAGACACACACTCTTCACACTCACTCTGTGCCACTTGAGAGATGGAAGTAATTCTGAGTGCTGGAGAGCCGCAGACGCAGAGATGAGCTCCTTCTCCTGTTCTATAAACTGAGAGTGATGACCTGTCTCTGCCTTCCACTTCAAAACAAACTCATGAGTTCAGGCCCACCTGAGACCCACTACACCTGTGTATGTGTGTTCAGATGCACCGTCTCACACACACAGGGACTGTAGACTGGATGGTGGACGGCAGCAGGACACTTGACATTAAAGCTAAAACATTTAGCTTGACATTAAAGCTAAAACATTTAGCTTGACATTAAAACCATTACAAGACTACAGAAACATGCACAAGAAAAAAAAAAAAAAAAAAAAAAAACTCTTCATCACTCACCATTTCCCCCCACAAAAAGAAAACATCTCAAAATGTCTATGACTGTACAAAGTGCAGTTATATTCAATGACGTAAGCACTGACTACTGGGGTGCATTTTGCAAAAAACAAACAATTTTTTTTTTTCATTTTTTCTACTTGAATTTGTTCCCATTTTATTCAATTCCTTGCATTTTATTGTAATTATTTGTGAAATTTGCTAGTAATTTCTGAGTGAAATTAGAAAATCAAATAAGTTTATCTAGTATAATTTGTTGATTTTTATTTGAGTCCCCTCAGAATTGTGAGAATGATTTTTAAAATCCTGATTTTGAAATGAATTTGCATTAAGGTAGCAAACACAAACTAAAATGCAAATGAGAAAGTTGAACCATAATAAACAAATTCAATTCATACAAGTCCAAAAAATTCATTTTTTGTGCAATTGTCTTTTATAAAAAGAGCATATACGATGTGTGCGTGTGCATGCGTGTGTTTGTATATATATATATATGTATATATGTATATATATATATATATATATATATATATATATATATATATGTATATATATATATATATATATATGTATATATATATGTATATATATATATATATATATATATACACATATATATACATATACATATATATATACATACATACACATATACATATATATATGCATATATATATACACACACACACACACAGTATATAGAAAGAAAGAAAGAAAGAAAGAAAGAAAGAAAGAGAAAGAAAGAAAGAGAAAGAAAGAAAGAAAGAAAGAAAGAAAGAAAGAAAGAAAGAAAGAAAGAAAGAAAGAAAGAAAGAAAGAAAGAAAGAAAGAAAGAAAGAAAGAAAGAACGAAAGAACGTAAGAACGTAAGAACGTAAGAAAGAACGAAAGAACGAAAGAAAGAAAGAAAGAAAGAAAGAAAGAAAGAAAGAAAGAAAGAAAGAAAGAAAGAAAAAGGGTTTTATATATTTTTATAGGCCTCACAGACAGACAGACAGATTTATGGACAAGGGGTGGAAAAAAAAACCACTCCATTTCCCAATATGCCAGTAATTCAGTAAATTACACTCCTTGTCATTCCAATTCAACTGGAGGGCAAAACATATAACTGCAGTGTAGGCCTGCCAATTTTCAATCTGTTTCAAGCCACGAATATTTAGATCACCTCTCAAAAGAAAAACAAATGTATGTGAACAAACTGTAAATTTTGCCTATCTCCAAAAACAGCTGGACATTAAATCACTTAAAATTAAACACCTGCCTTTATGCATTAAGACAGCGATATTAAAAGACCTTACTGACGATGCATACTATTTACAAGCAAACTGATAAGCCCATAAAAAATTTTGCAAAATGCAAAATTGCACATAGATAAGTGATATTTGGGGACTAAATTCAGTATAGACATTATTAATAAAACATACAGGAAAGCAGATGAACTCCATTATAAAGAACTCAAACACCATGCTTGCCTGTATGTTTTATTAATAATGTGTATATTGAATTTATTGCTCCAGTATCACTGTCGTAAGACATTAAGCCACATTAAGCATTAACTGAATTTAGTTCTTCAATATCACTGAATCAATGCACTAAGCCACTTTTAGCATGTTCTATATAATGGTTTTCTATAAGAAAACACTTAACCAATTCAGTGTGGCGTCACATGAAAACTATGAATTATGAATAGTCCTTGATTGTTTACATCATTGCAAAATATAACTATCATCGTCCAGATCTAATCTGCTAAATGCAACTATAAGCCATGCAGATATTAAGATGTTATAAACATCAACAGCTGAATGTGTATTATGATAAAAAAAAACTCAAAATACAAACACAGACATTTCACCAAAACAACACACTCCAGCTGTATGGCATCAAATGAATTAGCGATCAGTTTTTGTGAAGGATAAGTACCTGGAAAAGCGTCTGGCCTCTCAGACGGCTCTCAGGCTTTTGATTGGCTATGAGTGGTTTGTGTGACTTTAGAGAGCACCGGCCGTAATTACCGTAAATGAACCAAACCCTCTTAATCAACACGAGAGCCACCAATCACCGAGCTGTAATTGGAAATGCCGGAGTGTGTGTTAGCGACTGTATCTTTGAAAAACACATGGCTTATAGTGTCTAATTAATAATTTACACCTTTGCGACTTTGTTCTTTAATCCTTCACGACACAATGACGGCCACACAGTGAAAATCTCACAGCGGGAAGGTTCACAGGGCCGTCAAAAGGCTGACATCTTCATGTAAGCCTTAAAAACCTTACATGCACACATGATCCCAGGGACAGATCGAGAGGAAAGCATCCTTTCATCTGGGAGAGTCTCAAATCGGAGGAGTTTCTCCAGCCGGCGCTGCCGTGACAGCCACCACATCGCTGCTACTGCAACTACAACAACAAAAGCTCAACAATGACGCAGCTGACAACAATGGAGCGCTGCGGGAGACTAATTGAAACTGTCCGTCAGGTGAAATTAATTAGCACGATCTCAGCGAAGACCCAAATACGTGTGTGAAAGTTCAAACCGCATCCTTCAGAGACAGCCATCAGCCCTACAGAAAATAATTGCAATAATAATTAACAACAGAAGATCAGTTTATTAAAAAAGCAAGTCGCTGCTCATCTTGCCAATGCGATCAGACTGTTAAGCGAATACGAAAAGTGCAGAGACTCAGTCACCTGATTGTAATTTCAACTGTGAAAACCAGGATAATGTAAAAGTTATTCCGTGAGAAACTGTTATAGATCTAGCAGAACATGTCATGTGATTTTACAGTAAAATACTGTTAAATGTACAGTTTTTAGTGAAAAGACTGTAAGGGAAACAGGTCAATCATTTATGATTTTATAGGGAATTTGGACAGAATCACTGTTTTACGGCTGATCACTGAGTCGGCCAGTCGGCCAACACCAACTCTGCACTGGATATTAAAATCCAAAATATAGTAAAAACTATTAAAAAGCACAGCAACAAGATCGTCAATTTAAGACATTAACTTGTAAGCACAAAACACAACATACTTCTCTTTTCAATATAAATAAGGCTTTATTGGATAAATCTAAGACATGTAAACTAATCTAACACATGAACACACGCACTCACACAAGTTGCAGAAAGAGAATAAAGTGAGGAAAGGATGAGTTTAAGAGAATGAAAATGTGAAATCCCAAGTTTATAGCAATATGTGCTATTGCATAGACCTGAACAACCATCAATCACTTACTTAACCGTTGCATTGAGTTTTTCCAATGAGGCAAAAATTTATAATGTTGTCAAGCACTTGTAAACAAAGCTCATTAAATGTGTTGCAATAGTGAAGCAAATGTTAAATGCTGTTCATGTTGTTGGGCTGGAGCAGATATTACAACATGATATTAATAAGATGAAAACAGTGTTGCACGGCAGGAGAGAATCCATCCATTTACACCAACATCCACCTTTACCTGTCATCCTGCTTTCGATCGCATTATCTCTCTCTCTCTCTGACTACAGTTATTCAGCATATGGAATTTAAGTGCTGAAGTGAATTCACAAGTGTGAACATGACTTGTTTTGAATGTTAATCTCAGATAACTCATTTAGATCTCATTCAAACACACACTCCATCAGCCCTCCATCAGTGTTTTTCTTACAAACGACTGCACACACGTGAGTGTTTTGATTTATGCCAGTAAACAAATACTATAATTCAAAATAGCTAAATACTCTAGTAACCTGAGATGGGCACAAATACATCAAAATGTATTTAAAATAAAAATACAAAATACTGTGTGGAAAAATGTATCCGTGCTTGAGCATGATTGACCCCCAAAGTCCAGTTCATTTCACAAGTGTGACTGCTCTGTACCGTGTCCAGTGCGTTTCGTTTAACCATGCCCTGGCCCGCTTGAAGAGGTGGCTCGGATGCGGTACGCACGTAGTGTGACCGCTAACCGCGCTGGAGCATGGAACAGTTAAAAGTGGGGTATGTAATTTTTCAAAAACGCTTTAGAAAACGGAGTCAGGGCCAAGTACCAAAACAAACTTGTAGCCAATCAGCAGTAAGGGGCGTGTCTACTGATGATGTGGAGGAGAGAGTGTTCAGTGAACAGCCAAGCCAAGTGACAGAAAGAGATGGCGGATAAAAAAAACAAAAGCAGAAAACTTATCAGTCTGCGGAACGCTAAGGCAAGAAGTGGGACCCGTGTAAATATCGAATCAGTTTTCCAGCGCTTGAGAGAACTCAAGGAGCGGAAGGCCTGCGATCGGACACCAAGGTTGCTTTGTTTCTTCTTGATAGGTGAGTAAAACCGTGTCTACACCGGACGCGCCGATGATATCTCTCTATTAGCGAAAGGACAATCGCGCTTGGGTTTTAGTACAAGGCAGAGTGCCTAGTGTGAGTATGCCCTTAGAACAATTAAAAAATATAGATTTTTTTTTTCTGTTTATTATTAGCATTAGTTATCTTTGTCTTGGGGTACACACACACACACACACACATACACACACACACACACACACACACACACACACACACACACACACACACACACACAGAAAGCTGCATTTATCCATGTTTCTTTATCGCTCTGACATGTCAATAGCTCCTGCCCACTAGAAGCTCCACAGATATATTTGCATACCACGACGATTTATAAACGATATAGAAAAAGTTCAGTCGATTTACACTTTATGTCAGGTGTAAATCGCCGACATTTACACTGCCCTCCAAACATTTGGAAACACACTAGAAAAGTGGGGTTTTGGACAATATTGGCATGAATCCTTTTTAATTTGTGATAATTTTGCACTGATAAGGGACAACACAAACTACAAAAACATATTTTATTACATAAACAGTTTATACATAGAAAAAACGTACATTTTCGATTCCTCAAAATATCCACCATTAGCAGCTATTAGAGCTCTGCATAATCTGGGCATCCGAGCTGTCAGTTTATTCAAACATTGACTTGATACTGTATATTACTCCAAGCCTCCTGAAGGATTGCCCAAAGATGATTCACACTGGTTGGACACTTCTTACGGACATCACGGTCCAGTTCCTCCCACAGTAGCTCAATTGGGTTGAGGTCGGGTGATTGGGGAGGCCATTCCATGACAGACATGATGCCAGCTGACTGTTTCCTCTCCAAATAGGATTTGCACAGCTTGGAAGTGTCTTGTTGGAAAGTTTAGGAAGGTTGGGGTGTTTCCAAACTTTTGGAGGGTAGTGTATATTGTCATATCGCCATAGCAAGCAGTAATGATTAAAGTTTAATGAACACATTTGACCAGTTTACATTTGACCAAAATCTGACCAAAAAAAACTAACAAGACTGACTAGTGCTAATGCTATGTTCCCCTTGCTAGGGTGTTTTTTTTTTCTTTTACCTGCTGAGACAGGTATGCTTTTTCCCCCACAAAAGCAAGATCACCTTGTTTTAATGTTAAAGTCATGCACATAGTAGTGCAATAACCATTTCAAGCATTTTATATGGTTTATACACAGCAAAACAGCATGTATTTAACTGAAAATCCAGAATCATCAACAAGCTAACTGTAAAAATAGCACTGTGAATGATGATATAGTTGTCAACAAATGGGATGCTACATTTTATTCAGCATTAAATATCTTAAATATCTACGATTTTCCCATGAAAAGCATGAAAGTGGCATGTTTGAGCTAGTTGATACAGGGAACCAGCAGTCTAATAAAGAGGCTGATTGGCAAAAAGTATTTTATGTATTTTGAAAATACAAAAATACTAAGATTAAATGTATTTAAATACAAATTTTTTTTTCAAAGGTATTAAATTACAAAATACAAAATAGTATTTTGTATTTCAAATGGGTATTTTAAATACATGTATTTGAAATACTGCCCATCCCTGCTAGTAACACCATAGCAACCACATTTCCAAATTAAACTGTTATGTGTCTGCAAGAAAGACAATGTGCTGTGCTTCATTACTTAAATCCACATTTTGAATGAATCATTTTAATGAATGATTCAATGACCAAATGAATCACATTTGGATGAATCGTTTGAATAAATGACTGAATGTCTCACTCATTAAGTGATCTGCCACAACCAACTGATAGTTTAAGTTTCATACATAAAGTATAACTTCATTTTCAAAGCATTTCATAATTATATATTCAATAAAAAATAAAAAAATCAGTAAATGCAGCGGAAATGCATTCAAGCCACCTCTAGGCTGCATTAAACAGTCTGTAATTATCTAAATTCAGCTTCAGTGCAGTGCAAAGATGGATTTTAATACGGATTCAAAAATCACACACCCCATTCAAAAAATGAGTGACAACTATTATAATTTGCGAAAACACAATAATTGCAGTGAACACATTCACTGCAAAAAATGAATAGCAGGAGACTCTAAAAACACTGTGAGAAATGCTAAAAGACACATCAGGACACAGACTCAACATTTAAAAAGTAATTGGCTGATTTATCTAAGTACAAGACCATCCTTAGCAACCACACAGAACACCCTAGCAACCACCCATTGTGTGTGTGTGGATCATTAATTCTGTGAGTCAGTTCCTTTGAGCAGGTGTAATGGGACACATCACAGTGGTGATGAATGAATGTGTCACCTGTGTGTGCGTGTGTGTCAATAGCATTGTTCATGTGTGTCACGACCTGCTACGAAACATCTCAAACCTTTAAAAAGCATTTAAAGGAAACTAATAGGTACATTACTGTCACATCTTCAAATCTTACAAAACAATTTAGACATTTCAGGCTTAATTTGGCAAAAATGTCTCCACGAACTCAGGACAGGTTAACTCCGTTTTTATTTCCGCTAATCACTCAATTAAGCAAACACCATCTAAATCCCCATAATGCACTGCAGCTAATGCGATTCGTGACTCATTTGCCTGTATTAATTACTGAGTGCAAATGATTACAGATAGAAAAATGATGAATGTTATAATCGTTAAGGAGAATTAGACTTTTATTTTCCTGTCTGCAGGAAGATCGAATTCAGGATGAATGACTGTGTGTGTTTGTGCGGCTACTGTAATGGTTGTTATAAGACAGGAAGAGCGAGTGATGGAGGTGCCTGAAAAAGCAAATTAAAAAAATGCATGGAAAGCAGCAGTCTGAGAGCGAAAAGAAGTGAGCATAGAAAGAAACCTAAGACGAAAGTAAAGATCAATCAGTGACAAAACGACAGAGAAACACCCCTGATATCTACAGACACGCAGCCTGAGGGCTTCCCCATCGGCACACACGCATATTCACACATCAGCAGGTCTGTGTGGAAAAGAAAAACTTATTCTGCATTTTTTGTGCTGATTTTGGTAGAAATTTGAGGAATTCTGCAAAAATAAATAATTTCAAAAAATAGTGAATTTTTTATTATTATATTACTTGGTGCAAAACAAACTGAGATTGTAGAGGCATTTAACAAAACCTCAAAATCTAAACTCAGCGCCTTAAACAAAGATTACAAGCTACATGTACACATACACACAATTACTGTAAAATACCATTAATTTTTATTTCTTGATTTAACAAAATTTGTTGTGTGCCATGAGTCATAGCTGTGGTTTAAAAAAACAAGTTGAATAAATAAATAAGAAACAATTTATTTTAAGGTGTCCTTGTTACTTGTTACATGTGCCTACTATTATAATAACAATTAATTATGCATGTTATTAATTAACGTGCAAGTAACCCTAAACCAAACCCTAATCCTAAACATATAGTAAGCACATGTAGTTAATTAATATTACGCAGTATAATTACACTATAACTAGCGCTGCACGATATTGGAAAAAAGCCTCACATTGTTATATTTTGTTTTTCTGCGATATATATTGCGATAAAAAAAAATTCACCAAAAAACTTGAATAGCTCTATTTGGAAAAATATGATGGAATCAATGATGGCTGATTTTGTAGGTCAGTAAATCAGCATAGAAAATAAACAAATTACGAGCATAGATAAATATAATAGAACAAAGAAACAAACAAAGTGAACGGAATTCAGTGTCCACGTGCATCTGTGTGGCTCTCACCATGTCTACACCAGACGCGAGCGGCGCAGCCTATGTACGGGGCTAAAGGCCCAGAAAATGTGCTATTCACTGCGCATAAAATGTATAATTGCAGAAAAAATACATGCGTTGTATTGAACATTAATGGAGCAACAGATTTAGTATGAAAATAAATAATTCAAGTTGTTTATTTTGTTTAAAAATCTTAGAAATGTATGAGGTGGCAACAGGGGCCTTTTACCCCACACACGGGGTAAAAGGCCCATGGTAGTGATACAAATACTTCAGCTAAAATAATGTTTTGTTTAATAATGTCTAAGTTAATATTTGTTCAAAACAATCACTTTAGAAAAGTGTGTACTGTTTTCTGCTTGATAATATTTTTTGTTCAATAAATACGCTGTCATTAAAATATGTTAATATAAAAAAATATTTTTAAAATACAGAAACAAAATCATTTTAATAACTAAAGATTATGAAATTATTGAAGGAGATCCAATAATAATTGAAAATATATTTACAGTAGTAACAACAAAATATATTTTATTATATATGATTAATATCCTGTTTTTAAATATGATGGTTTCATTCTAAACATGGTGATTATCTCTAATATGGACACATACATTATATATGATATTTATAACAATTTAATATATGATATTTACCATCTGAATCTAACCATGTCATGTCAACAAATGGAAAAGTCAGCCATCTATTAATTACTGTGCACGTTTAGCCCCAACAGCAGGGGCGCTTTTTACCCCAAATACCATACTTTTACATATTCTTTCATTATTTAAAAACTGTTGCTTTAATTATCTTAAAACTGAAAATTGTTAATAAGACCTTTGTCTCAAAATATATGCATTTATTTTAGCGATTCTCATTTGCTACTTAAATGTACGTACATATGCATGCATATATAGATATGCATATATATATATATATATATATATATATATATATATATATATACACACACACACACACACATGCATATATATATATATATATATATATATATATATATATATATATACACATGCATATATATATATATATATATATATGTGCACATGTATATACACACACACACATATCATTTCTATTTATTATTATTATATTATGAATTATATAACTTAAATGGTCAAGCAATCAACTTTACCATTTTTGGACCACTTGCAATGGATGGATCCAGTTACAATAAACGCTCCTTTTGACCTGTGGAGGATGCTCTGAGACTTACAGTACGCTGGCAACAAAATTAGCTCTTCTATCTCAAAAGATCAAGAAAATTGCATTTCGTGTGATATTAGGCATTTAAAATGAAACATAATTGAAATACCATTAACTCCATTAGGTATCCTGAGCTATAAAAGAGCAACCTGAAGGAAAACAGTTCCCCTCTGCATTAAAGCAGCTAATGTAAACACCCACACCTGCCTCTCCACCCACAAACCAACCTCACGCTAAAAGGAGAAAGGAGAAAACACAGAGCAAACAAACATGCAAACGATGTGTGTGTGTTTAAGCCATTTAGATCCAGGGTTCAATGGAACAGGAACAGTCTTCTGATAACACAGGGCTTTACGCATGTTAATATAATCAAGAGGGATTAAACTCAAGGGCAGGTGGAGAAGGAATTCATGCCAAAACTGTGGATTAGTCCTGAGACATTCAGTTTTCTCAGATGAAACACGACATGTGTGTGAGTCTGTGTTTTACTGTTGGACTGCTACACACTGACAGTCAAAATATTAGTGGCCGACAGAAATATCAGCAAGGCATTATCATCAACACCTGCTGTTAAGTTTTTTCCTGTTTGGCTGATATGTCAGAAGCGGGACTTTTGTGTGTGTGTGTTGAAACAGAAACAGAATTCAGAGAAACAAAAAAGGGAATTTCTTTTGGGGGGGGGGGGGGTTAATATAGTTAATGAAACACTTTTTTAAAATGTAAATTTCAAGTTAAAAGAAAATGGTATCGTCAGGCAACCAACTTTACAATTTTTGGATCACTCGTGATGGACTGATCTCTTCTTGGCCTGTGGAGGAACTTCTGAGAGATATTTTTTAAATAAAAAAGTAGTACAGCGGGTTTTTTTCAATTATTAGTAACAGAAAAGCAAACACTAATATGTTTTAGATATTGGCCATGGACCACCCTTCTCTTTAAGATATCAGCCATCAAAATATCAATATTGGTCGAGCACTACATAACACCTAGTTGTTTTTAATACAATGGTTGATTTAACTAGATTGTAGTTGAGTTCTCTACAGAAAGCAAGTGTTTCTGCCATGGCTGTGATGCTGGAGCGCTGTGGGTGGCTGTCAGGATTTCGCAGTGCGTTTGATAAACACTTTCGAGTGGTTTTAAGTCAGTGTGTGGGTTGTGAGGGTGTTCTGGGTCGTTCTGCTCTGTCTCAAGTCTCTGTGATCTTCTGGTCTGTAGATGTGGCTCTGGTCCTTCAATGTGCATCTGTGGGATTTTATGGTCCAGCGAGTGAAAATGTTGCATCTGATCCCCTACTTTGCCATAAAGGGGCAATATTTCAGTTTCTCTATGTATTACGTATATGTATGTGTATTTGCATTGCTTTGACCGTTCCCTATATAGATCCAACCTTCTCGCACGCTATTGGTCAAACTTCTTTTCAGTAATAACTTTTATTTTAAGTATGAAACAATAGAAAAACAAAGTCAAAGCCAGAATATTTTTGGCAACTTAGAAATCATGGCCAGGACATGTCCCTAAATTAATCAATTAGTATATAAAGGCTGTGATCAACATCAATAAAAGTCATCTTTACACTGCAAAGGTGGAACAGAACCTGCATCTGACATGGCATTTGTTCATTTTGGAGGCATTTCTTTCCCCAAGCCTGACATTAATTTCCAACATTGGTCTGACACTTAAAACTTTCTTCAACAACACACGTGATTTGAGGAATCACTCACAAATGCTGTGAGACCAGACACACACTCAAGTCTACTACTAAACGTTTAAACACACCTCAAACCTTAAGTATGAGTATGAGTCATAGTAATAGTGATAAGTTCAGCCGCTGGAGTAACAGACAGACTGAGAATTAAGAGAGATGAGAAACAATCAGAAGACAATATAGCATATTACATGGCACAAGTTTTTTTTTTTTTTTTACCTTCAATGCTTACTGTGTGTGTCTGTGTGTGTGTGTGAGAGAGAGAGAGAGAGAGAGAGAGAGAGAGAGAGTATATAAGTGTGTATTAGCAGGTACAGATCAACTAGAGGGCACTTGGACTCGATCAATATGTCTCAACCTCCTCCTGGCCCAGATGTCTCTCTCTCTCTCACACACACACATTCGTCCTTGTGTAACTGAAATAAAAGAAAACATTCTGACTCATTCTATGATAATGCATAAAGGTTTGAATAAACCACCCTGCATCATATTTGCTGAATGAAATCCTGTTTCTGTTTGAAAACTGTTTCTTACTAATTTTGGGCTTTTGACTCCACAAATAGTGTCTGTTTGCCAAAATATGATGCATTTTGTGGCAGTTTTGCTTCCGATGACCATTTGTAAGGTCTTGTTTTGTTCCTTAATCAGCAGAAAAACACCAAAACCACAAGATTCCTGTCTTCCTCTGAGGCAGATTACAACTATTTGATCAGTTCTCCCGTATGAAGGATTCTGAATACATTAATTAACTTTAATCCCGATTTCAAGTTTAGAAATGGCCACAGACAGAAGAAAATGCAAACATGAGGCAGATTTCTGTGGGTTTTACTACATCAAAACTGACAGAAAATGAAACATTTTGTGAAAAAAGCGGATTCATAAACCTGTTTTTACATAAAATTCTTTGACATTAAATATTTTATATATTATGAATTCTTTTTGTCTTTTGAAAGTTTTGACATCTGACTGCTTTTACTTTGGTAAGTGAATTAAAGCTGACTGTACATGATGAAAATTGATATTTTTGATATCAGCATAATCAAATTATAGGTAATATTAGGCCTCTTTTTTCTATGTGCTCCTTTAGATTACAAAACATATCTCTGATCTCTATTCTATCTCTGGTCAATATCTTGCTCCATTTGTGCTAAAACTGCTGTCCATTCTCTCTCTCTCACACACACTTCTCCTTCACCTCATCTGAATTCTCCGCCACAGTCTCAATGCGTTCAAACACAAATTTAAACTACTCGCTGTTTTTACATGGGCTGTTTTCTGTATTTGATGTTTGTTAAAGTTGAATTTCAGCCGAGAACAGCTTGCTGAGATCAGAGAATGTGCATTAACGTCCGGCTCAATATAAACCTGTTTTTCACACAATAAACAACAACCTTCTTGTGTGCCTTTGAACTTCTGAAACTCGTTTCACCGCACAAACAGATCCTCATCTCAAACTTACCTGTCCCACCACTCTCTATCACCATGGTGACAACATCTATTTTCTCAAGTTTTAAAAAACCCTGCATTTTACACTATATATTCCAGTTATAAACCATCATTCATAAATGTGTAATCATTATTTATAAAATATGATGTTTTGAATGTTTTCAAAAGAAGTCTCTTATGCTGCATTTATTTTATATAAAAACAGTCATCTTGTGCAATATTTTTATATGTTATATTTGGAAACTGTGACACATTCTTCAAAGTTGCAAAGTTATAGTATGTGTGATGAAAAAAAAAATTTTTTTATTAACTTTTATTCAACTATTTATAAAGGTGCTATATATATATATATACAGTGTGTGTGTGTGTGTGTGTAATAATGCTGCACAATATTACTGTTTTTATTGTATTTTTGATCAAATAAATGCAGCCTTGATGAGCACAAGAGACTTTGAAACGACATTTTATTTTTTATTATTATTGTAAAGATTTCAAACTTTTGCGGTATATATTGGATATTTTGTTTATCCTATTCATACAGAAAATGTTTGTCCCGTGCACAGTATACAGTACATAATGCATACTACCATCTTTCTAAACTCATATCTATCATATCTAAAGAAACATCTTTGGCAACAAAACCTGGAGGTCTGCAGAGCAAAAATCATGATGAAACCTGCAGTAATATAATATGAAATTTTAAATCATCCCCAATTTTATTAATGACAGAACAAAACCTCACGACCGGGGAGCACTAGGAGGCCTCAGCAAACTTCCAAGGAAGCTGTTTCACATGGATTATTAATTTAAAAAGTAAAATTACATTCTTCTATGCTACTGTCTGCCCACTCAAAACCAGAAAATAGAAATGTGGTCCTGCCATTACTGCAGTAATGAAGACCTCTACTGTGAAAGCTTGCCAAACACAATGGACAAATAGTTGGTCTCATTAGTCGAATGCATTAATACACAAGTCTGTTGATTAGACTCTTTCTAGGGAAGGTCAAATAAAGCTAAGCATTGTCTGCTGCAGTATCTAAAAGCACATCATCATCATCATCATCAGAGACAGTGAAAGTACATCTCTAGTGTCCTGAAAACAAGAGCTATTCACTCAACAAATACTCAAATACTGAATCACTCACTCACTCACTCACACACACACACACACACACAGCTTTAAAGGGTAAAAACGAACACTTACCTGACGGTGAGAACAGAGTGAAGCCATTAGAACATGAAAGAGAGAAAAACAGAAAGAGTTCAGTGTAAGTTTTGCAGTTACTACCAAGTCTAAAATGCTTTTACATTTGTCTGATGATTTAAAAAAAAATGTGGTTTGCATACACTGCTGTAGAAAAGATGGCAAGTAAAATGTGAAACTTTGAGGTATTATTTTCTAATAATCTTTATTTACAACTTTAAAAATATATATATATTTTTTACGGCGAGTATAGTGTATATTTCTGAAAAGAATATGATATAGAATGATACATTATAATTATTCACACACATTATTTATTATGTTAAATCTAGACCGAACATCTTTAATTCTGCTTTACTGAGTAACAGACAGATGTACAGTAACAATATGCCAACAGAGACAGACAGATTTCAATCATTTCTTTTTGTGGAAAAGAGTTTGTTGTATTTGTGCAAGTAGCAGAATGTGAGCAGCCCGACTGAAATCTGTTGCACGCTTCAAAAAACCCAGAGAGAATGAAAGAATCGAACTATCAGAGTGAAAATCACACACACAACATGAGGCAAACAACATCTACTTCCACACACACACATTTAAAGTGTAATTTCTGCCCCACTAGACGAACCAACCACAATTGCCAAGTAACTGTTTTTCCCCTAACACTCAGAATCTGCCGTTGGTCAGACACAAAGATTGTCCCGGCACACTAATAGAGTCAGCTGACATGCCAGAACAACATTTTGAAGTCAATTTTATCAAAGAATAATGATGGATTACTTAGCTGTTTCTGCACATTAACGTTTTGTAACATCCAAACACTCATTTTTGTCACGTGTCTGTTCTGTTTTCTGTTCCTTGGTGTTTTCGGTGTTTCTATCATTTGACCTAGTTAATTAATTGGTTCTCACCTGTTCCCATTCACTTAGGGTGCTTTTTTCTTGAGAAAGCAGCAAATCGCACTCGGGTGCGCACCAAAAGCGCACCAAACAAGTGTACCGAGACCTCCTTGAAGAGGTGGTCTCGGTATGCTTTCAAGCGGTTCGTTTGTGGTGAGAAAGCGATCTGACCTTAAACAGACCCAACCGCAAAAAGAACTGCGCATTTTTGGACTAAACCAGCAGCCGTAGTCAGCTGCGCTGTGCATTATAGGATGAGGAAGTGTTTGTTGACAGTTTGACGTTTAGCATGGCAGGTCGAGGACAAACTTGGGGTTGTGAGGAGGTGCGGAGCCTCAAAATAGCAGTGTGCTGTCTGCTCCTTTACTTCCGGGAGCACCGTTGGAATTTTCCCGCACGCTCTTTCTGACCGATCGAAAAGCAGTTTAGGGAATGCGTTCAAAGACACATCTAGCCAACAAGTGAAGCGGATGTTGTCACGTGACTGCATTTTGGTTCGTTTCAGCTGGTTCGGACCAGAGCAAACAGTGTGGTGTGAAAAGGAACCAAAACGGCTAAAAATAGCTACAATGTATAATTTTTTGCCTTTGGTCCAGACCAAATGAACTGAACTACAGATGTGAAAGCACCCTTAATCTCTGTCCATGCATTTAAGCCTTGTGTTTCCTTAGTTCTGTGTCCAGTATTGTGGTTTCACCATTAAAATACACCATTAAATACACCATTCACCATTAAAATACAATTATAGCTTTAATTTATATGTTATTAATATTGTAATATTTTCAATTTCTTTTTATTTTTATCCAATTTTGATATTTAGTTTTTTCATATTAATTTTAGCTACTTTTAGGAATTTTATGTTGTCATTTTTATTAGATTTTTTGCTCTATTAAATGTCTACAGATTTTATTAATTTTTATTAATTTTATTTTGAATTAGTTTTTATTTTATTATTTTCTGTTTTATTTTAATTCTAATGTGTTAGTAATTTTGTTATGTGTTTGTAATTTGATAGGATTTTTGCTTTTTTTATGTCTAGAATATCTATAATAATAATAATAATAATAATAATAATATGTAATAATATGTAATAATATCTAAGGTCTTATTAAATCAAATTATTTTATTTTATTTTAAATTTGTTTTTGTGTCTATTTTTCGGTTTCATTTTTTGCAGTTAAAGTTTTAGTAATTTTGCTGTTTTGTCATTTTTATTATTTTTCTAATGTCAATATAATTTGTACTAATTTTATGTCAATTTTTGTTATTTTAATATATAGAATAAAACTAAATATAAATGCTAACTGAAATAAAGACTCATTTTTTATATTTTTATATTTTATAAACGATTTTATTTCAGTTAATATTGATTTTAAAGTAATTTTTTAAGGTTTTAGTTTTATTTCACTCTAATAGCCCTGCATCAAACAACAGCATGCAATTATGTCAGCAACAGCACTAACACCCGTCATGACCAGATCACAGTAAACAGCGGCCGACAGACGGGTCAGTAATGCTGAGAAAACAACAGCATGTTGAAAGGACAGCGGAGCTTTCAGCCTCTAATGCTGAGTGTGTGTGTGATACACTAATGCCATTAAGACATTAGTGTTTTCCTCTAAAGCGCAGCGCTCTCGCAGGTCTCTGTAAGAAGAAGCGTGAATGAAAAGCACAGCGATCAATCATTCCAGTCGTGTCACTGTTGTAGGTCGTTGTAGGTGCAGGACGACAGTAGCCATGGGAACTGGGTCAAAGGGCCCAATGGGAGCATCACAGGGTGAAAACAAGTGCAAGTCAAAGTCGCTAACAGGCTAACTAGGGAATAATGCAGGTGGGCAGTGCTAATAATAACAACGCCACTGTAATGAGACGCCACTAGGATTAGGCTACATCCCAATTAGCATGCTATCTGTAGCCACAACAACTTGCGCAACAGAAAAGGAGGTTTCTGGGAAGGTTTTCTATTTTCGATTGAAGAAAAACAGCAAGAAAGATGATGGAACTCCCCAGCAACAACCCCACAACCCACTAGCACATGATATATCACAAGTTTGTCATATTCACTACGTAAAATTTGCATTAATTTGTATTTATTTGAGGAAATATGGTTCCCAGTCCACACAGATTACTAATAAAATAAATATATTTTATTTTATCTTTTTATTTTTAATAAAAGTTTATTTCACACATTTACAAGCTAAAAAAAGAAAACATTAAAAGGTGCCATAGAATGCATTGATACAGTATTTTAAATTGTTCTCTGATATCTACACAGAAGGTATGTGGCTTAGGTAAGGGCAAAAAATCTCCAGAAACATTTTACATGTCCATTTACAACCCTAGGATTTCTCCCTAGAATGAAACGGTCTGTTATTGGCTTATTTGGCAGGGTCATGAATAATAATGAGCTCTACTCTGATTGGCTGTTTCACAGTGCTGCTCAATGTTGAGCTCTGCTCTGATTGGTGCGGCTCATTTCAGTAATTTGCAGCAAGGAAACAAACACAGGGAGGAAAAGATATATTAAATACTTTCTCTCGCAGTTATATCTTCGGGTAATTATACTGTATATAAAATGCGGGCATCAGGGAGCCATTATTAATACGCGAGGCATTAAAAGTGCTTTTGAACGATCGGTCGATCGCGTTATAGTTTCACTTTCAAGAGACGCGATCGCACGAGTACTTACCACACATTTCACAAGATCAGATGCTTGTCAGTGGTGCTCAGGATCTGTAAATCATTCGCCATCATCCTCATCTCTCCTTACTCTGTTTATGTAGTAAGTGAAATCTTATGTACTGCAGTGTAACAGGCTACCGCTAGCAAGGAGCTAACCATGTCCCTTTACTGGCTCGTGTTATTTTAGTAAAACGTGTTAAATATTATATCATTATATAATTCAGGAAAAAAAAATGTATTAGTAATACAACCAGTTCACTTTTTCCAAGAAACCTGATCATATCTCCAATTTATTTGATTTGGCTGTTATGGGCACAAATTATAATTTTTTTTTAACAAAGACTTGCTGCCCAGTGATTTCATATTTTTTCCCATCAAAAACAACTTTTAAAAAAAAAAGTAAAAAAAAAAAAAGTTGTGACGTATTGTCAAGTATGGTGACCCATACTCGAAATTGGTGCTCTGCCTTTAACCCATCCAAGTGCACACACACAGCAGTGAGTAGTGAACAAATCCACACACACACACACACACACACACACACACCGTGAACACACACCCGGAGCAGTGGGCAGCCATGCTGCGGCGCCCGGGGAGCAATTGGGGGTTCGGTGCCTTGCTCAAGGGCACCTCAGTCGTGGTATTGAGGGTGGAGAGAGCGCTGGACGTTCCCTCCCCCCACCTACAATTCCTGCCGGCCGGGGGCTCAAACCCGCAACCTTTTGATTACGAGTCCGACTCTCTAACCATTAGGCCACGACTTCCCACAAACTTTTACAGCTTCTAATAATAAATATCCCATCAAATCATCCGTGAAAACGATCGCACACACTCACTGAACGTACATCATGTACACATTAAACATCAGTCATGCTCAAACTTCTGATTGGCTGCTGCCATCCATCAATCAATCAGCTGACAGGTGGTGTTTGTGAAGGCAGGTCGCCCCGCCCAGCTCGTTGTCATAGTGACCCTGGGTTGACAGACAGGTTGATGGATGGCTGCAGAGTCTGCAAAGCCACCCGTAAAGCAGCAGAGGATTATGGGTACTGATAAATGCCACATATCAACGTCACTCACACATACGAAACAAAACTAGCCTGGAATCACACATACAGATTGGCCTTTTTAACCAGGATTACCGAAGGGGAAATGCACACACACACACACACACACACACACACACACACACACACACAGCTCTATCTGTGTCTCTCTGTTATTGGCCTCAAGCTCCATTTAAATGTCAGGCACTTTCAGCTGAAACTGTTTCTTTTATATAGCGGGAGCAAAGCTGTGCAAATGTTAATAGGTTGTGTGTGTGTGTGTGTGTTTTACCCAGTAACAGAGCGAGGCTCACAGAAAGGCAATACACTGCAACACTTGAAAATGTTGTCAACATCAACACAACCATTTCACAACATAATACCTGTCTTTTCCAAACAGAGGACAATTTTATAGCTAAAAAAAAAAACCTTAAAGGGGTAATTCTCCAGAATTTTATTTTTAAGAGTATATGGTTTTCTTTCCATGTTCTTCACTGAAAACAAAATAACAAATGTTTAAATGAATTAATATGGCTTGTGCAGCTATCGTTATCATTGATCTCCGTGCACACTTCTGCTTTAAACCCTCTAAAATAATTTATCCTAATGACTTTCAATGTACATTTAAAGCTGGTGCGGGATTTACTGTGAAACTATTTTCACTCAAGACACTGCTAGTAAATTTCACAAATTACAAAGAAACAGTGAGTACCTCACTGAATTAAACATTACATTTTGAAGTAGAAAAAGTGGAATAGTGTATTCTTGTAAAACATACTCCAATTACAAATTCAGAAACATCATGTACATAATATTTGCTTGTATTTATAACAAAATCTTGCCAGTGATGCTGTCCATACAACTTGTTTTAAATCCAAAAACATTAAATTAACCTGTAATCTTAAATTACAAAAGTTTTTTAATGTTTTTGAAAGAAGTCTCTTCTGCTCACCAAAGTGGCATTTACTTGATTGAACATACAGTATAAACAGAAATGTGGTGAAATCCTATTACAATTCAAAGTTTTTCTATTTAAATATATTTAAAAATATAGTTTATTCCTCTGATCAAATCTGAATTTTCATCATCATTACTCGTCTTCAGCAGTGTTGGGGAAAGTTACTATGCATTACAATATTGCGTTACTCCCTAAAAAAGTAACTAATTACGTTACTTAGTTACTTTTTATGGAAAGTAATGTGTTGTCACTTTTGCGTTACTTTTTAAATATGAGCAGGGCTTGATTGTTTTTAATACAAGAAGTTCTACTTCTAGCAAATGTAAAATCCCTTTCACACCAAAAAGTGTAATGAATAAACCTCAGGATGAAGGAAAAGGAAATTCACATCTGTACAGTAGAACGCAGGAGATGAAGGTTCAACACTCTTCAGCAATAAAAAAACAATGAAGCACAATTGTTAGTTTATCTAAAGTCATTTTTGCTTATTAGTATGGTTGAACTGGATCAACAAATGTCAGCAGCAAATTTGGTTAATAAAATGGGATTAGATATATTTGTGTTATTTAACATATTTAATTATTGCAGGTTTGTGTCATATTCTGAGTTTGCACTTCACTGTTTTAATTAATTTTGATGAATACTAAATCAGTTTTTTGCGAGTGGGATGAATTAATGCACATTCACATTTAGTCTAAGACTACAGTAACATCATGTTCACAGCGCACTGTCAGTCAATAAATGGGAAAAAAATAACTGCCATTACTTTTTTGAAAAAGTAACTCAGATATTTTCTTGTAAATTAAAAAGTAATGTGTTACTTTACTAGTTAGTTGAAAAAAGTAATATTATTACGTAACTCGCGTTACCCTCAACACTGGTCTTCAGTGTCAGGTCACATGATCCTTCAGAAATCATTCTAATATGCTGATTTGCTGCTGAAGAGACATTTCTGATTATTATCAACGTTGAGAAGAGTTGTGCTGACTCATATTTTTGTGGAAACTTCTACATTTTATTTTTCAGGATTCTTTGATAAATGGAAAGTTCAAAAGTATATATAGAAACCTATTGCAGTAAGGAATAATTGACGACGGGCGGTTTAATTATTAGAAAAATAATTAGCATCGTGGCCATTACACCTCGGGTGTGCATTATTTTTCTAATAATTCAACAGCCCAGAGTCAATTATTCTGCTTATACTATGGTTACCACACCTCAAGACATCGATCAGATGATATACGTTCAAGGCATTTGTCCGGGTTTTCCACTTGAAATGGTATTGCAAGTAGGATTCATTTCTTCCGCATCTCATCCAAAGACTCCGTTGCTAGTCTCTCAAAAGTGTTCGGCAGCTTCGCTCTGTCTCTAGTTATAGTCAAACTTTAAAGGGCATATTGCAGGTCAGAGACTCCAGTGAGTCGATGTATAGAAAAATACTGTAGGAACTAGATTTTCTTTCAAATATACTTTAAAATACGCTATTATGGCTTCTGGAGTCGTTTTTGTGAGAGAATTTTACTTCCGCATCTGAAACGCGCCAAAACCGGAAGTGTCGCATCAAAAGGGAGAGCGGTCCATTTAAACCACAGGAAAACAATGGATCGCAATGATAGTTCGGATGCTGAGGAAATTTTAAATGTGTATTTACCACAGATAAAATGATGAGCCTGCTATGCAACCAAGAGAGCAGGACAGGCCAGGATTAGACAAAACAACGGTCAGGGAAGACAAATTGAGTTGATGTGAGGAGAACAGGGCAGGTGTTTGGTGAGAGATCAGTGTTAGCTTACAGATATACACACGTTAGCTAATGTAATCAGGCAATAGCAATGCTAGTATTGGTCATCTGAGTATTGATACTACCAGTAATAGAAACTAATAAGCGTTGATCAGGCGTGTCACACTCGTTAATATCCGACACTAACGTTACTTGATAGTGGTTTCTTATCACCGCAGGAGAGAGATAAACACGTTTTTGATTCATATGCGCTTGTGTAGGAAATGCGAGGCCATGGTCACAGCTGAGGAAAGTCAGTGTTGCAGTGAAGATACCGGGTCTTAGTGGAGAATGTGACCCCCACACTTGATGTGCAGTGTCTGACTCTACACCCAGGCTTTGAGGCTTGCTGTCTGAACCCATATGTGCTAGAGACAGGAGCATAGACCTCTCCAGGCCAGCAGACATGTTTTAGGGCAGAAATCATTTATTACTCTAAGCTAAATACTTGTATACATGTATAAATACATAGTTAAAGATTTTAATATTAAAACAGTCTGAATAATTTTGATTCTCTATTACAATTTAACTCTATTTTGGTCTTGACTACCTATAAGTAACACTTTTTGATGCCATTGGTATAACAAAATCAATAATGATAGCATACAGACAAGTTGTCCGCTGGGCCTATGGTGTTCTGGGCAGCCCTTACCTGCATGTGTTTGTGTCAGCCATTAGAAGATAGTTTACAGAGGAAGGAGGACTTTATAAAGGTTTTGAATGGCCCCATTTTGTTGACAATCAATAAAAAATAAATCGCAATCAAGCAGATCTGCATTTATGGTTAATTCAATTCAGTTTTATTTATACAGCACTAAATCATAAATATTATTTCATAGCACTGTTAATACGCAACTCAAAACCTCAAAACACAACATTTCAACTGTTATATATATATATAACAGTTGTACCAAAGATATACTACCAAAAGAAATACCATCTGTCCCATTTAAAAACATTTAATAATCTTTCAGTCTGGGTATCACACTAATCTGTTGTTAAAGTGTGTTAAATGGTGAAGGCTGTGATCTACACTTAGATATACACCAACAGCCTCATCATGTTGATCCTCTGGAGGGATCTGGAGAGAGAAGCAGGTGTAGCGGACATGACAGTGCTGTGTTCTCATGGAGCCTGTGGTGACCTGCAATATTCCTCTCTCAGACTGATGCATGCTGGGAGAAGCAAACACATGTTTAGATCACATTCACTGCTGACCATGCTTTTCCACTTGGCCTCCATCACATCTGCGTCTCCATTAGGAGTGCAAGCTGTGGTCCAGTAGAGGTGGTTCATAACAGCTGGCCTCCTCTGCTTCAGATCTTAACACTCCCATCTCCCAAAGCCTTAAAAACACACAACATGACAAAAAAAAATGACCAATTAGCTGTGCAAACAATGTCACTAAGCTGTCACTAGACTTGATGGTAATAATATTAGCAAAATGATGTTAACTTACCAGTTATGCCTTCTCATACGGTAACATTTTTACATGGTTTTAAATATATAACGATATTGCAAATGCTTACAAGCTAGCTGCGGTGCTTTACAACAACTTATACATATCTCGTTGTGGCTCATTATTTAAATTATGTTCACTGATTTGGTAGTTAACAAATGTAAAAAAAACAACAACAAAAAACAAGACTTACGGTGCACAGTTGACATTTTCGTGGAGCTGCATCTCTGCCGGATCCGTGAGCATCATGTCTCCCGCCGGCAGCCGAACACAGGCTGACCGGGACCCGATGAAGGTGCTGTGTACACCGAGTCTCACTAAGTTCTTGCTTCAGCATCTCATGTGAAACTCATATCGCCTAGATGATAATCCTCCGGTGTAAAGTGATCGTTAAGTTACACACCACCACGGTGTTTGAAGCAGATGCATCAGTGAAGTCCTGTCTCTTCAGCTGCACAAACGCACCGAGGCCCGGAAGATACCGTCCTATTTCTTGTTAGGAAACCTGTGGACTCAATGTCCTGACAGGCTGGAGTTTGTGCAACCTCCACAAACACAATAATTTACCATGACAATGATAAATTGAAATAAAAATAACTACCGAAAACACACTGACTCCCGCGCGCTCAAAGCAGAGTGCGGCACACGACTCTCTTATGTGACGTAATTTGACGCGATGTTGGAAAAAAGCGGTTTTTGAGAACTCTGTCAAGGAAAGCGTCACTTTTTCATCTAAATTTGTGCCCTCGCGTCTTGCAAAACATTTTCAAATCCTGCATTAACGGTTCATGTGGTATTTTCATACAAGGTTATATATTCATTTGAAAAAAAATTTAACCTGCAATATGCACTATAAGTTCATTTTCTTCACAAACAACGCCGTCGTTGTTACCTCTAACGTTACTGATAAAATTGTCAGTGTAGCGCTAACAACATGAGCGCGTATGTTAACATGTGTGCAAACTGTAACATTCTGTGCATCTGTGAGGGAGAAGAGCGGAGGACAGACAGAGTAGGCTATGTGCTTTCCGTACATAAAATGTAATTTTGGCAAAAAACGTGGAAATGATCTGTCATTTTTATCCTGTTTACTATATTTATTTGTTTGGCCAGTGTCGTTGTGTGTTTTGGTTCTTTTGCTGTTTTAGGTTGTATGGACCTATGAAATAACTCAAAACATTGGGTGAAATGACATGGACATGTAATGCGGTCAAGAGCTGCGTGGAATTACGTTCGCCGTGCGTTTCCTTGAAAATAATTGCACATCTTAGAACATTCGTCAGCCAATCAGATTTAAAGCTTTCAACGGCCCCGTAGTATAATTACTTTTAATGCATCCTTGCTGAATAAAAGTATTTCAAAAATTAAAGAGCATTACCGCAAGCACAAATTTTGCTTGTATTTATAACAAAAACACACTGTCCAGTTGCTGTCAATACAACTTGTTTTAATCCAGAAACATTCCAAAATGAAATAACTCAAACTAAATATCCAAAGCAACAAAATTATTATTGTGAACTCGTATATTACTTTGAGAAGAAATACGAGTTACTGCAGTAACCGTTACCAGTCTGGAGTTCCCAAAACAGCCTTGCAAATTCCTGCTGCTTTTGTAATTTGTTCCCTGTCATTCAAGATGACACATACGAACATACTCACAGCAGACAATCTGCAGCGGTGCAGGTCTCTGCGCACCATACCTTATTAGAGTCTTCACACACACACACACACACACAGGCTCAGCAGAACTGAAGTCCTTCACCTCATTGATTGTCCTCTGGCTCAACATACTGAATCCAGCACTTCACATCCACACAGCCTCCCTCCGTCCACACCGCAGATTTTCATTTACTTAAATCACAAAACACACAGCTCCAACATCATCGCTGATGATCTAAATCATACGTCTTATGACTAAAGTCGATCAGTCAGCTTTGACATCTTTTCTGCATTCAGCTGGTGGACGTTACAGAGCATTTCTGAAGTTTCTTTGTCAGAATTTATAAAACTCTCACTGGCTCTCTGCTGTGAATCTATTAATCAGTTGTGGGATTTAATATGCAGATTTATTATGACATGTTTTGGGATATTACACAACTGCTACTGCTGTCCTGCAGTTTCAAACCAATGTAGAAATGATTGGGAAATGAGTTCAGAGTAATATAACTTAGCAAGGGAAGCAGGGAGCACAGCAAACAAACATTTACAATAACCATAAAACAATAAAACATAGCCTAATACTTTATGTATTATATAACACAAATCATTTACTACCATTCAAAAGTTTGAGGTCGGTAAGATTTTTTAATGTTTTTGAAGAAGTCTCTCTAAGGCTGCATTTATATGATTAAAAATACAGTAAAAACACTTACTGCAGTCTTCATTGTCAAATGGTCCTTCAGAAATCATTCTAATACGCTAATTTGCTGCAACTGGAAAACAGCAAATCAGAAATTTTAAACAACTTTTCACATCATATCTTTTTGCACCAAATGGTATCGGTAAGAGTATCGATAAGTACCGGTATCGATAAGCAGTATCGTTATCCGTAACCGCATTGATAAAATGTAAACGATACCCATCCCTATTTGAAACAGAAATTTGCTGTAACATTATTAATGTCACACTTGATAAATCTAATGCATCCTTGATGAATAAAAGCATAATGTGAAAAAATAAATATATATAAAAACTGTAGTTTACTTAGAGAAGGGATGAAAATGTTTTCAATGACAATGATTTAAAGAGTTTACTTGTACTGAACCCAGAACACTCTTTTGATGCAGTTAAAGTGGGCTCAAGCAAAAAGGAAAAATATGATTTTATCAGAAAATACGGGAAAAAATATGTCAGACAGTCCTTAAGTGAATATGCTGAAGTTTTCATTGTGCTGTAGCAGTACTTGAAGCTCTTCAGATTCAAGAGTGAGACTCACATATTTTAAACTCAAATCTTATGTAGTCTGATATGCTTTACCATCTGTCTGCAAATTAATCCGAAACGGCAATCTTTGAGACAAGCCTTTGCACACATATTCATGGGTTTCATCTGTAAATACTATCTGTAATTTTTTTACAGAATTAATATGCACCAGACCTAACAAACATGAAAAAGTGTTCAAAAGATCTCTGAATGTTTTTATCAGTGACAAAAAATACCATGCATGATAAAAAGGTGAAAAAAAAATCTTTATACAGGCTTTGCTAAAAACATCCCACCTCAGTGCTGCCCGTGATAATTAAGCTGATTCAGTTACTCAAATAAAATAAGGAGTGGAGAAGACTCCTGTAATGTCATCCACGGCTGTCAATTACATTTCAGTACCTCAGATTTATGAAATAATTAAAAGGAGATTTAGGCAAACGTATGCAAATTCAGCCACTGCATAATACACTCGCTAACCGATTACAGGACGAGCGAAACTGAAAAACTGAATGACGGCTTTTCTGCTACACATACTGAACTGAAATAAGACTGAACTATTCTGAAATGTCTGATCAGTTATACAGTTAATGTCACATTACATGCACAAAATCCAGCAGGATTGGACGGGAAGTGCTGTTAAAGGATGTTTTATTCTGTTATAGCACTCAGTGAACACTTCAGTCTTCACAAGAAAAAACGGAATAAAGACAATACAGCCGTGTGGAGTGTTCTTTCTGACATAAATAGAAACCATGCAAACTGTTTGGACGAAAACTGAAAAGAACTGTAAAAGCATGACTAAAAATGATGGGAAACAGACTAAAATGTGTCCAAAAATTATGAAAACCTGGAAAGAGCTAATAAAACACGACTTAAAAAAAATGATACAGGACCTAAAATATAAACTTTCCAATAAAAAAAAAAAAAAAAAATTAAACATTTTAACCAAAAAATCTTAGATGGAATTCTAAAATGAACTGCTAAAACATTATTTAAAAAAATTATGGAAAACTAAAGACATTGACCAATTACAAAGACCTAAAATATAAACTTTCCAATAAAAATCTATACACATTTTAACCTAAAATCTCAAATGAAAACAACTTAAAATGAACGGCTAAAACTTGACTAAAAATGATGTAAAACTGAAAAGAAACACTCAATTACAGGACCTAAAATATCAACTTTTTAAATAAACATTTTAACCTAAATTATTTGTGTTTACATCTATTTTATTTCCCAAATTCAATAGCTGTGTTTTTTTCCCCCACCAGCTAAACACAAATCACACAACTCTGCTTTTAATGTCAAGACAAAACACTTCAACTCTCACAAAAAGAAGAAAGGAGGTGTAAAAATGACAGAGTGAGAAAAAGAGATGCTATGTGCTACTGAAGCAAACAGGCATCCACATCACCACTCATTTTCCATGGCAACAGAATGCTTAGTGTGACGGGAATTTACTTTGATCTGAGAGATTAATAAAGGCTCTTTCAGGCAGTGTGTGTGTGTGTGTGTGTGTGTGTGTGTGTGGAGGGCGCTGAGTAAGTGTGATGTATTACAGCACTAAAATGCTGTATAAAAGTCTCAAAAATGATGATGACGATACTCTCTGAGAGCTGAATAAAGGTGATTGATGGCTAGAAATCTGGATGGAGTGAAGACTATCTGTAATTGTGTAATACATCTTGAGTGTGGTAAGGTAATAATATGAATATTTATGGCTTGTGGTCGAGGATTATGCGAATATTTATGAGTTTGGGTGATTATAGTCCCTAATGAAGTTAACGCTTATTTTGTTCTACAAGCTTTTTACAACCGGGAAAAGCATCAGAGAGAATTCACAAACATGCGCACACACCCGGTCACCCGAGTCCTGCAGGCCTGTGTGTGTGTTTTGGGTACATAAAGCATCCTCTATCGCAGCGACAGTGGCACAGTTTGAGAAGAGCTCACAGAAATCAGCAGACGATCAAATGAAGCTAGACGTGTGGAGAACTTTAGAGGTCAACATGAACTCAGAGAGCCGCATTAGCCAAATCCTCATTTATCAGCTCTGAGGAAATTATTTACGTCAGTGTTACCAGAAATACTCACATTTGGCAGTTTGGACTGAATTTGTCTTTTTAAATAACACTGCTAGTAACATAATTCAGCTAAAACACGAAACGCTACATTTTATTTTGTTGTATCTTTTCGGAAGTAAATAAATAGATATTCTCAAAAAATACACTGGGGGTCAGTAGGATTAAAAAAACAAACTAATAAATACTTTTATTCATCAAAGACTCATTAAATTGATTAAAAGTAAAGACTTAAAATAATACTTCAAATAAGAGCTGTTCTTTTGAACGTTCTACTAATCAAAAATCCTGAAAAATAAAATGTATCATGATTTCCACAAAAATATGAAGCAGCACAACTGCTGAAAAATGGGATTTGTCCGCTACTTTTTATAATATATTCACATCGAAAATAGCTTTTTTTTTTAACTGTAATAATATTTCACAATATTACTATTTTTACTGTATTTTTATCAAATGAATTCAGCCTTGGTGAGCAGAAGAGACTTTTTTTCAAAACTATAAATATAAAATATAGGCTTACTTTACTTACTTTTGTCATTTAGCAGATGCTTTTGTCCAAAGCGACTTACAAATAAGAAAAAGTAACTAAAACTAAAAGTTACAACTCTATAAATACTATCTGGGGTCGACAATATAATTGGCCCGGTGGCCCGGACGTACTTTTAAAACCGTCAGGGCCACCAGATCGCTCCAACCACTAGCCCGGTGGGGCCAGTAAAAATAATGCCTCGATTAAAAAAAGTCTAATTTCACATTAATTACCTGTGGTTCTGTGTTTTAATTTCTGTTTAATCGTCTCGGTAACCACCGCTAACACGTTACGTGATCCCGACAGCCTTACGCTCCGTCTGCACCGCCTTGCTCGCTCCCGCGGTTACGCGCGCAAACTGCACACTGCTGCTCAGCACCTACCTATAGCTACTATTAAGCTAGGCTACATGTTTCTGAAACCCCCATCACCCGGCCAAACGCCGGGTAAAAAAGAGAAGGCAAGGAAGAGAAAATCACCAGAGGAATTGAGGGAAATCGAAAGGGAATACGAAAAGAAAAGGCAGAGAAAGTTTCAGCCCCAGTGGCGAGGCCGCTGGAATTGGCTGGGCTTAGGGGTGTGCGATATGACGATTTTTGATCGTGGACGATAAAAATGTCTCCACGATCTGCTTTTGAAGAAATATCGTAGTATCGTGCTACAGCACACATTATGTCAAATACAGTTCTGGCGCCTCCGTCTCTATATACTGTACAACACGACATACAGCAGTAGAGTTACTCTGACAGGACACTGCACTTATTCGCGATCGCAAAAGTACATTATTTGCACACAAGCCTTGCTGGTTAAATGTTTCATTCCCGCGCTGGTCTGATGTGCGCTTTATCTGAGCACATACACCTGAAGCGCGCGCGCTAAAAAGCCTGTCTAACAGCGCCTGATTACTCAACTAACTTATTTTTTGCGCTAATACTGTCAAAACACACAAGGTTTACATACAGACTCAGTTGGTTATCTCTAAAATGAAAGTAAATAGTTAAGAGAGAAACGGATGCGTGCCTGTATATTAGATGCGTGCGGCTCTTAAAGGGACAGGACACTAAACGTGCTGTCGACTGTCATTAAAGGGATAGTTCACCCTAAAATTTAATTTCTGTCATTATTTACTCACTCACATGTTGTCCCAAACCACTATTAATTTCTTGTGCTGAATCCAAAATAGGAAATTTTGAAGAATGAGGGTAACCAAACAGTTGCTGGTCTACATTGACTTTGATAGCAGGAAAGAAAATCCTATGGAAGTCGACCAGCAAGTGTTTGGTTTTCCACCTTCTTCAAAATAGCATTTATGTTCAGCAGAAGAAAGAAACTCATTCAGGTGTAAAACAACTTTTGAGAAAATGATGGTATAAAAATAAAACATTATGACAGAATTGACAGACAGATGACAGAATATTTATTTTTGGGGGAACTATTCATTTAACGTTAACAAAACAACAAAACACAGAGAAAAATCACTCACTATTCTTGACTGAAAAACTTTAACAGTTGCTTTAGGAATCAGTCTATGTAGTGTTTTATTTTTATATTTGTTCATTCAATTTCATTGAATGCTCTGCTAAATACACCTATTGTACCTGGAAATAAAGCACTGTTTATTTTATTTGTATATTATGTGTATTTGTAATTTGTATCTTTGTTCTTATTAAAAAATAAGAAAGATAGAATGATGACAAAGATTTTTATCCTCGCCCACTTTGGCCTAAATATCTGCCATGTCTTTTTTTTTTTTTTTTTTTTTTTTGTTACCTTGAAAGGCTTTGTCTTTCTAGTTTGGCTGTAATGCTCAGACAACTTGTAAAACCAACATGACAAAGAATCGTGATAAAATCGTGATATTTCTAAAAAAAAATCGTGATATGATATTTTTCCCATATCGCCCACCCATAGCTGGGCTACGATCAAGAAAAGAAAAAGAGGTTTACTGTGAGCTCTGCAGATCAATGCCCACATATGCAGACAAGTAAGTTAGAGAAAAGTTAACGTGTATGAAACCTATGGTATGAACATAATATAATGAATTGCTGTGTGACTACGGAGAATGAATCCTATGCAATAGGTTTATTTGCACTTGTTTCATGTTTTTGCACAGTTTTGCTGCACTTTGCACTAAACCTACCTTAAAAAAAATTAATGTTATTCATGTTGTTCAAGAAAAACTGTTCTTTTTCGTGATTATTGGGATCAATACCCGACGCGTTGACCTGGGCCAGTGAACTTCAAAAGACACTGGCCCGGAGGGCCAGTGGCAAATTTCCCTTATTGTCTACCCCTGACTATATACCCAAACATAGACTTGTAAACATGTCTGACCGATGTCATCAACCGAATAAGCTTCAAACAAACAAAATGATTTGTAATCGGTATAATATTGAATAAAAGCAGCCAATCAGATTGAAGCTTGCCACTTTAAGAAAGCGTTTGCCATTTTTGATCCATGGACAGGCAGACTCATATTACCCTGCATGCCTTTAAACCTCCTGCTTTGTTTTTCACTGTATGAACAAACCTGATTGAGCAGAACTTACACATGCTGAAATAATGATCTGTAGTCCAGCCAGCGGATCACAGAAACCATGGCGTGTGTGTTTGGTATCGTAGGCAGAAAAGCACTCCTGGACCTTTAAATATTTAATCTCAAGTCAAATCACAAGATTTTGTCCCATCATACACTCTTCACAGGGATGTCCATAACAAATCTGTCTGTCCATGCATTTTCACGCCTACAAATCTCAAAGTGCACAATATGTGGGGTGTGTGCGAACAAGAAAGAGAAACGCATCTCTTCTTTGTCTTATAATTAATGCAGTTTAAAGTATAAACAGCAGAAATACTCCCACATACACACACACTCACACAAACACGAAAGTGTGCGAGAGTTTCATTATGTAAGATCAAAGTATTCTTAAATTGACTTTATGTGAGTGTGTGTGTGTGGGGGGGGGGATTGGATCACCTACGCACCTTTGCACACTCTCAGGAAAACAGACTAAACACACATGCACACACACACACACATCTTGGGTTGAAAGCACAGAGAGGAAACAAAAAACAGGATTGCAATTAAATTTCTCCACATAAATCACCCACGCAACCAACTAACACACATAGAACGGCTTCCTTCCAAATCCTAAACCCACTGGACCGGAAACTCAAACTGAAAATGGTCATTTTGCAATGATCTTTTGTTCGGAGTAATTATCAATTTAATTAATGTTATAACATTTTAAGTGATTACATTGGTCTGGCATAAACTGATTTTTGATCAACAAGCTCATCTGTATTACACACGAGATGCTGAGATACTGTATGTACAGTTTGTGTTTGATTATGAATAACAGCTGCTTTTACAGCCATAATCCAACATGTTCAGAACCACAAGATCACTGAGCGTGAAAAGACTCATTTAACGAAATGTGGTGGCATTTGAGGAAAATACTGTTTCTAAAACATATAAATGGGCTGCACAGCCTCATTACAGCAGATCTGAAACATGAAAGCCATTTGCACTCAGTGGCTAATGTTATTTTAGTCATAGCTTAAATGAGTTTTTATTTATACATTTCCTGTTTCCATTTCAATTTTAGTAAATTTGTTTTGTCATTTTTATCCGTTTTAAATAATAAATGTATAATAACATGTAGGTATATGTAGGTTTCAATTTATTTGAAATCAGTTGTTATTTTGTTATTTTACTATTCTAAGTTAAACTACCTTAAATATAAAATGCATTTTATGTTTTATTTCCCGTTTATTTTGTCAAGTAACAAAAATGCTTCATGTTACGGTTTTAGTTGTAAATAACCTAATTGTAATGACCCTGCTTTACATGCACATGTTTCATAATTGTCGATCTTCAATCTCACGTGTCATTATATTGATTATTTGCTCAGAAATTTGGTTGTTTTGCTGCCATTTTGTGGCTACACAACAACCCAGAGCACAAAATGATCAATATTAATGCAATAAGCCTGTTTGTTGCTGCTGGTACAATCAGCCTTCTGCAAATGCAAAATGTCTGCCAGTTTAAAAAAGGTAGAACATGAGTAAAATACAGCTAACAATGCCCTTATTCTGTCAATAAAATGCATTACGTCCATGTCCCAGATGGGAAAATCTGCAGTCCCCCATATAGGGCTACATGATTTGAGGAAAGAATACAATTGCAATTAAAGATTTGGCCAATATATTAATATGGTTACGTCTTCAGTTAAAATGAACTCATGTGTTAAACCACACTACAAGCAGGGGTGCACATAAGTGGTACGCAGGTCCGCATGCGCGACCAAAATTAAAAATGCGCTGTGTAAATAAGTTCTGACAACGCATTTGCGTACCGACATGGATGACAGCTGTTAATGCACAGTTACAATTTTAGATCGACGAACTGTACTGTATAAGATTTCTATTCAAACGGAAAGCATAATCTAGGCTAGCCGCTGCAGTTTTCAATGCAAAACTTAGACATTTCATTCACTGACGCTCTTCCATCAGCAGCGCTAAACCTGGAAGAGCATATACTTACCCGCCAAAATAAAAGCTTGCTGATTTTACGCTTGAAAATGATGAAAATTCAAATATAATAATAAAAATATTAGCATTTTATTTTTAAATTTACTATAAAATAATTGTATTTGTATGTAATACACCCTTTTTATTTTAAAATTAAATTGTATTATCACACTTGATTATTTAGTTTAATTATTTAGGTAAATTATTATTTAAAAAAAAAAACTAAAAGTGCAATAATATTATTATCACTATTATTAATTTGTTTTTATAGTTATATTTTATGGGTCACACTCCATGCCGTGGCCCGTGTGAGGACCAAACCAAATCTCCAGGTACTCATATGAGAACCAGGCTGAAAAACTTATGTGCACCCCTGACTATAAGGGTTCATGTGAATGTAGTCAGGGTGACACACTGGAATCCAATCAGTGAGATTCCTTTCATCATCTGCACTGGATGAGAGTCACAGTAATCAATAAGAATGACTCTGAGCATCCAGTGAATGCTGGCATTAGAGCAGCGGATTCAGCCCACCATCATGACACCTGTGGCGCTGGGACAATAAAGGTCTATCAGTGGAGACGACAGAGGACGGTTCCAGTCTACCTGTCCTCTAGTAACGGTTTCATACTCGCTTTGATTGCTTCGACCCCCGCAGCGTCACTGAATCACTCCAGGGCTCGACAATAAGGACTGCCTGATGGCCCGGGGCCACTGTGAAAACAGCTTTAACAATGATTAGTCTAATTTATACAGTGGAGTACAGATGCACCGATCGTCCGGACATATTATTGTTTTATTTCAGACTATCTCTGTCCCGTGCTTGCACACAAATTGCACTGCAATCATTTTCCCAAATGCCATTTGTGTGGAAATGTTATGTTATTATTATAATTAGTCTGCGAACGGCCGTTAACAGAGACACTGCAGATGAACGCAAAGAGGAAACAAATAGTAGCAGTCAGATCATCAAGATAACTGTTCACACGATGCGCGAAATATAGGAAGAAAATCGAAATATTGAATTTTATATGAGTGCGTTTCTGAGTTTACATGGCGTTTTCTTTTAATTTCGTCTCCGTATAATGCATTTAAATTAGTGTTAATACGCGCAGCGCTGTTTACAGTGGAAAAAGCCTGCCTGCTTTTTCTGTGTCATGCATGCAGATGTTTTATGTAGGGATGTCCCGATACAACGTTTTGACTTCCGATACGATACCGATATTGCAGCCTTCAGTACTAACCGATACCGATACAAATCCGATACAATAATCAGCACAAATCATGAATACTTCTACCTATTTCGTTGTGTGGAATGTATGAACGGCTAGATCAAACTGAGAACAAAAGTCAGCAACAGTAAGTATGGAAAAAAACGATCAATTTATTAACTATTGGTTGCATAAATGTGAACCTTTTACATAAGAATATATAAAAAATAAAGAATAAATATTAAGACCCTGAAAAATATCTTAATTGAATAAACAAAAATATATTTTTTTAAAGTGCAAAATACTAATTAAAGGTCACTTCAGTTATTTATTTTTTACCGTCAGCAAATGGTAGGAACAGCTGAGAGCAGGAACATAAGAAAAAAAAAATATTGTTAATTGACCAACTGCTAAAGGTTGAGTGTCCAAAGTTTCAATTTCACACACACTGCCCGTAAAGAATGAGATCGTTGCATTTACTATCCACAAAAAATAGTGCAATGATCCAATCCCTTTCTCATATTAGCAGCATTATCTCTTAGAACGACATGGACCTTCTTTTTGTCGACTTTCCAGTCACGCAGCATCTCCTCCATGGCGTTTGTGATGGCGTTAGCTGTGTGTGAACCTCTGAACTCGCGTGCATGTAAAACTGCTCTCTGCAAAGTAAAGTCAGCGTCTATCCAGTGCGCAGTCAGACTCAAACTCAATAAAGATAGCGGGCAGTTTTCTGAGCTCCAGATGTCAGTGGTGAGGCTAACAGCACTTGCTTTATCCAGATGCATAGCAATACACTCTTTAACTTCTTTATACATCTGGGGTATGGTTTTGTCGACAATGTAGTGGCGGCTGGGCATAACGTAGCGAGGCTCGAGGTGTTCAATTAAGCGTTTAAACCCAATATTACTCACCACCGACAGTGGCTGGTCATCGAGCACAATAAACTGGCATATCTTTTCTGTTAAGGTTAATGCCTTTTTGCTATCTCTTGGGAATTTGTCACGCTTTGCGATGGTTTCAGGCAGCGTTGGTTGCTTGAGGTTGCCAGAGGATTGTTTCCTTAACTCAGTGGTCTTGCGAAAGTCCTCATGCAGAGTTTTGTGATGCTGCTTCAAATGCGCGATGAGGTTGGACGTATTAAACTTTCCCGGTTCTGTTCCACCACGGGAAACTTGTGCATGACAAGTGTTGCACTGAGCCACACTGTCTTTTTCGGACTTTAATGAAAAATACTGCCACACGGCCGACATCGCTCTTTTTCTTTGCTACTTCGCTAGCAAGCAGTGTTGTGATCACGTGGGCTTTGCACGCTGGCTCTGGAGGCTGCTGGATAGAATAGCTGTAATGGAGTTTAGAGCGGAACGGACTGCTTATATCGGAGATTTTCAACGTAGTCCGATATAATCCGATAGAGTTTTTTTGGGCTGATATCGGACCTATTTCCGATATCAATATCGGATCGGGACATCCCTAGTTTTATGTAGCATATTTTTTGTTGTTGTTGCAATCAAGGTGCAACAAAGAGTGAAGAATATGCAAATGTTATTTAATATGTGATTTTTCCATTTCTGTACCCGAACATCTACAAACATAAAAACCTAAAGCATCATTTCATTTCTATATTTTGTGCTATAGGCCTCTGTTTATTTGGGCTATTACTTGTGCTATACACTTTTAATAATGTTTAAACTTCATATTTATGTTTATTTCTGGCTAGTGATTTTTGCTGTGGTATTGAAATTAAAAGAGAATTGTAAAATTTATTTGTCATCTAAAATATTGGTGTCACAATAAGCTGATGATAACAATGATAACAGCTACTATTTTATTTTTTTGTGTCAGGGCCAGTGAAAATGTTGGCAAGGCAAGTAAAAATTTGAACCGCTGGCCCGACAGTAGAAAAAAATCCTAAAATCCTTAAATCCCTGCGCTGTATGTTGGAATCACTTTTTTGTTAATTTTTTACCACTTAAAGGTCTCATATCATACTTCTTTTAAATGTATTCCCTTGAGGTTCACTAATTGTATTTAATTTTTTTCCATTAATTAATTGATTAATACGGTTTTAGTAATCAAAAAGCATGCCTAATTAATCAAAAACATCAAAACTGCACAATTTAACAACAATTTATTACAAACTGAATGAAAATGTTTTGTTCAAATTCTGATGTTTTGTTTTTAACATTTTAATAAAAAAGCATGTCTAATCAATTAAATTCATAAAACTTTAAGAAATTCATAATTTCTTACAATAATAGCGCCCTATTAAATGTTTTATTGTTCAGAAAATCTGTGTTGTCTGTTTTAACTTTTGGTTTTATTATTTTTTTTTTTATTTGTTTAATTTTATAAATGTATTTATTTAAAATTATTTTAATTTAAAATTTAATTTGATTACAGATTAAAAGATTAATTAAATTGTTAATGACTATAAAAGTAAATTGTTAAGACCTTTGAGTTTCTTTGTATCTGACTAAAGTTTTTTTCCCCATATAAAATGGTGAAATGATCATAGTGAACTGAGAGCAGCTTTCATATATCTACTTTTTTTTATCACAGATTCTATGATTCCATCCGCATTTGCTGCATCACTTATAATTTCCAAATTTCCTCCCACAATCCCAGTGTGCAAAGACAGATGCAATAAGAAATGCATTTGTGCAACTTAGGCTGCATTGTATACAAATTGTAAACTGTTGAGCACACATGGTAACTGAAAATCCAAAACCCTCATTTTCATGCAGACTCAGTCCTTTAGTACGAGTTCAGTTTATCTCAGTTGAGAAAACAGCCTTCACACCAAAACAAGCAGAGCAACAGCTCTAATGTACAAGCACCCAAAGGAAAACATCCCCTCATCACTGACTAACACGGAAGCTCTCGGATATCCCCGACACTAACCTGGGCCTTTCACTTGGCCTGCATGAAGATCAGGGGAAATGTCAGGCCATCAAAAAGCACACAGGGACTTTAGAGAGATGCTCTTGTAGTTCTTGTTGGTTGAAATCCACAGAGAGCCACCCAGGGTTCAGAAGCCATGCTATGACAACATGAAATCCAACAGCAACTGTGCCAAACATGCTGGTGATATTCCTCACGGATTTGATATCCAAAACAGGCCTTACTGCTCCCAGAGGAGCCGTTTCTACAAACAGCAGCTGCTCCCATGAGGCCGTTCACCTGCCACCAGCAAAACTACATACAAGCATGTTGCGTATAAAACACACATTAACAGAGAGGGTGATAAATATAGCTAAAACAAAATGTTTAGTTTTTTTTTTTTATATATATATTTATGTATTTGACCTGAAATGGCTTAAAATGGAGAAATTACAGGGTTTTTTTCCAATAAGAATCTTTATATGTTTGACTAAACAGCCATTATAGCCAAAATATATTCAACTGTGACAATATTTTGACAGTTTTTTTTAAACAATATTATAAAACATTTAGTGCTGTCAAATGATTAATCACATCCAAAATAAAAGTTTTTGTTTACATAATATAGGTGTACTGTGTCAATTTATTTGTATATATAGATACACTCACATACTGCGTATATTTTGGAAATATTTACATGTATATACAATGATATATTTATATTCTTATATTTTATATTATATATAAATATATTTAATATATAAACATAACATATTTTTCTTTAATATATACATGCATGTGTTTGTATTTACATATACATAAATATACACAGCACACACACATTTATTATGTAAACAAAAACTTTTATTTTGGATGTGATTAATCGCGATTAGTTGTTTGACAGCACTAAAAATACTATTAAATGGCTTAAAAGAGAAATATAGCCAAACAGATTTAAATATGACAATATTTTGACAATAGTTTTAAAAAATATTTATGTATTTAATTTGAAATAGCCTAAAAGAGTGGTATTGCTGTTTTTCAAAGGATCTCAGATGATCCAAACAGACTCAAATGTTTAATTCACTTTTTTAAACTAAAGAATAATCATTTTCAATCAGTTATTTTCACTGACACAGAACAGAACCATTAAAAGCAATAAAGTGCAAATATTTACCTTAATACATTAAACATTTGAAAGCATGTAAAATGCCAGAAAGTGGTTTCAGTGAACATTTCTGAGGGACAGAAATGAATGGAACTTCTCTAGCTTAATTTAATTGAACTCTACCTTAATTCATTTAAATCAGTGATGCACTTATAACCAATGCAATTTTAGTTATACTGAGAGAGATACTATTATAGTTTTGTATTAATATTTAGAATTAGGTTTTCCATTTTCATTTTGGTTAAGTTTTAATAAGTCATTTTTAGTGTTTTTGTTTATAGTTTTGTCTATAGTTTTTATTCATTTTTATTTGAATTTTAGTTATTTTAGTCAAGTTAAACTGAAATAAAATGTGAAATTTATTTATATATATATATATATATATATATATATATATATATATATATATATATATATATATATATTTTTTTTTTTTTTTTTTTTTTTTTTTTGTTGTTTTGTTTTGTTTTTTGTTTTTTGTTTAGTTAGTTAGTTAGTTAGTTAGTTAACATTTATTTTATTTCAAATAAGAAAAATGTTTTTTATATGGTTATAATTTTAGTTTCAGTTTTAGTTAACTACTAACCCTGCTTGCAACATCTGTCTTTCTAAGCTAATAACATGCTCTTTTGAAGACAATTAAACCATATTTAAATGAAAGTGATTCACAATGTTGCTAAATTCTAAATCATCAGCAAAATCACTGAGAGTATATCACCCAACCAATGACAAGTTATAACTACCAAAAAATATGAAATGAAACAGCCAAGGAGAGCAGAAGCGCCCACTTTGTGAATTATTCAATTCTGAAAAACGCGCACAGGTCTGCATCTGTGGCCTCAGGGAGCAGCAGAGATAATGACCAATTCACTCTTACAGGGTTACAAACACTATAGAAGGACAGCGAGAAAGAGGTCATAAAAGCAGAAAGAAAAGAAAAAGAATACGACCTTGAGCAGTAGAAAATTCAAAGGCGTTCTTAGAAAGTGTCAGACAGACTACAAGCAGTGTGAGCAGAAGAAAGAGAGGGTGAAGAGAGGTTGTGAATGGGTTGAACCCAATTCTGACGTTCATCAGGTGTTTTAGATTCAGGCAGGGCAAGTGTGTGACAATGCGAAAATCACAACGCTTCATTATAATGAATGAAGAAGTGTACACTGCAGGCAAGCGTGTTGAACGTAATGCAGTGTGAGCGTGGACAGTTTCCTTGATTATAATGGGAGCGTACTAGAGTTGATATGCTGCGGTGCGTTGTTCGCTCGCTGTGCAGACTGGCTGTAAAACACATTTAAATTACATTTAATTGGTGGAGTAATCAGATTAATTCACAAAAGGTTTCACAATCCATTGAGTCACATGTCTTTTCTAATAATCCTGCAGCAAAACATCAGGAATATGCAAATACTCACAGACTGGTACACAGTGCCAAAGCGTTTGTGGTGATAAGATAATAGCCAACTTCAAAAGCGGAAAAGACAATTTAACACAAAATGGACTGATAAATCTGCTTTCTTCATTATATTCCTAGATCACCTTGATAGGACACAATCCCTCATTTTGCACAAATTAGGCTATAGTTAATTTGTTTTATATAAATGCTTAAATATATGCAAAGGACTAATCACAATTTAGTATGCAAATACTATGAAGATATCAAATAAAAGTCAAATGAGATTTTTTAAACTTAAAACATAGTGTCCAAAATTAAACAGAAAATCTCCCTTTGACAATTTTGCTTTAAATTTGAATTTTGCAGTTTAATTTTGAAAATATTTGACTTAAGACTTGAAATCAGAATGTTCAAACTTTAACTGACACTTCAAAATAATATTTTTTTCAAATTTAAAAAAACTCTATAGCTGACAATTTAGACCAGAGTGATATTTTAAAACTTAAATTGTGTGTTAAATTATGAAGATTCTCTTTAAGTTTGAAAATCTCCCTTTGATTTAAATGATCTGTTAAAGTTTAAACATTCTATTTTAAGTCAAAAGGATATTTTCTAACTTAATGTAGATGAATAAATAAATAAATCCACAGAATTGATGCACATAAATAAAATAAACAACAATGTCCCATTTTTAACCACAAAGAGTCTTATTAGGATAACAAACGCTTCTCCCTGATGTAATGTGGACGTCCCACAAGACTGATCCAGGCTGTTTTCTGCACAGAAAGACTCATTTCCATAAACTCCACATGCTGCACATGAACTCTGAAATGTCAGCCTGTAATCAGTCTATATCCAGTTGACCCAGTATTTCTCTGTGTCACCCCAGAATCATAGGGATTTTCATGAGAGCAGGAATCTTCTCGAATCCCCCAGTACAGATAGAACCAGAACAGAGAGAGAGCGACTGATCTCTGGCAGTCCCTGCCGTACGGTTAAGCTGCACAGACACCCTGCTTATATCAGACCAAGGGCTCTTGTGCGATCAGAACTAATGCTCTCACTGCAGCTTCTAGAATCCTGAAGAATTTCCGGTGCGTCCAAATCCACTAACAATCTGTCCAAAATAGTATTCGAATGTTAAACTGAGTGTCCCAAAGGTACTTAGAAAGTCTACTGTCTCTTGTGGGAATTCAAAGTGCAGATACATGCACAATATTGCCCACTTAAAAGAGGATTCAGTTCAGAACTACAAATCATGCTAATAAAAAAGTGTTTTTTTTTTTTTTTAAAGAATGAATGTACGAGACAATGTAAGGAATAGTTGGCCCAAAAAATAAAAATGCTGAAAATGTCCTCATCCTCAGTTCATATAATATCAAAATGAGTTAGTTTCTTCGTGGGAAGAGATTTGGAGAAATGTAGCATTATATCACTTGCTCACCAATGGATCCTCTGCAGTGAATGGGTGCCGTCAGAATGAGTCCAAACAGCTGATAAAAACATCAAAGTAATCCACACAACTCCAGTCCATCAATTAATGCCTCGTGAAGTAAACCCTTTCCAGCTAAAATACAAGTCCATAATCAATAAATTGTAAACAATGCTCGATCTTTGCATATTTCTCTCCTTATTCAGAGCAGATGACTTTTTCAATTTTTTACAATTTTAGCAATAGTTTGAAGTTATAAACAATTTTTTTCTTAAAAACATGAAGCTTCTCGCTTCACAAGACATTAATTGATGGACTGGAGTGATGTGGATTACTTGTGGATTATTGCGATGTTTTTATCAGATGTTTGAACTCTGACTCATTCTGATGGCACCCATTCACTGCAGAATATCTATTGTAGAGCATGTGATGTAATGCTACATTTCTCCAAATCTCATGAAGAAACAAACTCATCTACATCTTGGATTGCCTGAGGGTGAGTAAATAGTTAGCAAATGTTAATTTTTGGGGTAAAATATATTCCTTCAAATTTGATCAGATGATTGACAGGCCAGTTTACACTAGGATGAACATGCTTAATAATGCGACAGCATGGTCCAATAAGGACACCAATTATGAGGAAGTAGATTGTCTCAAAACTTCCCTACTTAATAGCTACACAAAAGAATGTACTTTGTCTTCACAATAAGAGTGCATACCTTTAGGGCATAATGCGAGTAGCTGAATTGGAACACAACATTAGCCTCAAACAGTCAAACTTTTAATTGTCCACTCAGACAGGAATAAGCTGCATCACTGATTTTTAAAACACATGTTTATGAGTTACCACGTGACTGTTTGAAAGTGCTAAACAGTGAATGCACACTTGTACTCATCTGGTGGTAAAAAAAAACTAATTATTATTCCAGCAAATTCTGATAATGTGGAGTCTAGCAGTGACGCTACACACATCCTATAATAATCTCAGCAGAGGAGCTGTCAGTCATCCAGCATGAAACCCCTCCCACCGAGAATGAACGCTACAATCAGCGTGCACAATCATGTTTGTGTGTGTGTGAGAGATAACAGTCCAACAGTGAAGGTCAAAGAATGATCTGTCTGAAAGGAACTCTAATTTCATTAGCCATTCACAACACAAAGGACTCATACGAGACACCTGAATGCCAATTCACATACTTCTACTACACAATACGAAGCATACAGTATACTTCACTGTTATATTACTAGGTGATCATACTTATGATTTTCACTAGATGGATGAGAAAAAATCGTTATGGCTTTACACGGGCAAGCACTACTTACATGTTCTCCAGAAAATATAAAATTCTAGTTTAGTACGAATTGAGATTCATCCTGTGATATTCAAAACAACCTTGTACCGTGTTTTCATCCTTACAACAGTTCCTGTAAAAGAACAAGTGAAATGGACAAAGAGAGAGAAAAAAGCTGATGGATGAGATGAGACAGATAAAAGAAAGTGTCAGAGATATTTTGAAAACAGAGATGCTTCACTCGGACTCGTCTGAAGTATCTGAGAGATTCTACATAAAGAGAAAGAGAGCATGGACTTTCATTACAAATGTAATCTATATTTATGAGTGCATACAAATTATGACAAATGAATCATTTTAAAACTGTATGTGATAACACACACATAACTCCCATGCAAGCACATCCATAAAACTCACCAGTGCATATATGTGTGTGCATCTCTATTGGTTATCATAATGCTAACATCTGTTCTGTATAATACATGATACTAACAAATGAGCTGGAAATCTGTTTCCAGAAGATCTCCAACTGTTGCCAAAGATCTCCGGCAGATTCCGCCTCTGCTGCAGAAAATAATGCAGATTTCAAATAAATGACTGTATTTCAACGTGGACTTGGATTCTGAAATAAGGCACCATAATTAGGTGTAACTACACAGTAAATAAATAAACGGATGGATGGACGAATGAACGATATTAAATTAAGTTACTATTAAGTAATGAAAAAATAACATTTAATTATATTATATACTGGCTGAACACAGAACTGGTGTAACATCAGAAAAAAAATTCTGATTCAGTTCAGTGAGTTTATTACAAGACTGATTCATGAGACAGAGATCTGAACACCAATTAAATCAAATCAATCAAAACAATAACTCTGATTTGTAAATCTCAAACATATCATTAAAAAGCTCCCACTCAGAAGAGTCATTCATTCACAGATCAGACGTCACTGGTCAAACAATGTTATGTGCAGAGGGAACAACACAACACAGTGCACACAATTATGTCTATTTATTGTCTTTTAGGAGCCTGTTCTTCCATCCCTCTTTTTAATCATTCATTTCAAATAAAATACAAAAAAAAACTACCATGTTTCCCTAGTCACATTCAATTCAGTCTCCAAGCTCACAAATCAGTTTACATTTTTGAATTAAAAACTTGTAGTTAAGCAACATGACACGACCAAGAGAGGGAAGTTCCCTGAAAACCACGATTGCAAATTTCACATTTTATACAAGAGTTAAAACGAGTAGTTAATATACATTTTAGTGTTAATATACATTTGAATTTGAATTTATTGAAAGGATATATTGTCAACGTTGACTATTTTGCTCCATTTGGTTAATGTAAATAGTTCCAAACAAAGATCCCAGCAGAACAGTCGCACATGTCTAAGCAACACAAAGCGGTGTTTTGTTAATGAATGATTCACGTTTTTTGAATTTTGAATCATTTGTGTCAATGATTCAGTGATCCATTCATAAGGACAGGCACTCGCTTCATTCTTGAATGAATCAGCCGTCTGAACGAATCGTTTGAAGGCATTCTTTACATATTTGTATATTAAAATATATATATATTTTAAAACACTGAGATCACAACATTATTTATGTTGTTATAATTTAGCATCCAGTATAATTGCATTCGTGCTATATTTCAGCTACATTGAACTGTCTGTGTAAATGCATCTGCATGCCACTCCAGTCATTTTTGTTTCTTCTGCAGTGGAAAGATCGATTTTGTAGATACTGATTTCATATGATTGGTAACAGCCCTATATTATCTTATTACCTCAAGTGAAATTATTAATAAAATGTAAGAATCTGATATGAAAGATGATGCATGCCTTTAATACGGTTTGGAAAAATGCCCTTTAAATAGGTCAAAAATGACCTGGAAATCAACTTGTATACATTTTTGTACGCAGTATTAAGTCATAGAAAACTATTTCCCAACAACAAAATTGTGGCCAGTGAAAATGCTGAGCGGCTAGTAAATTTGGAAAACCACTAGCCACAGTGGGCGGTGAGCAAAAAAGTTAATGTAAAGCCCTGTACATAAATATGGAGTAACGGCTTCATTGGATAATCCAGTTCATTTTTTACTTGAAAGACACTTTTCTGTTTAATTGGAGCAAATTCTTTCTATGTATTTACACAGTACTCCACAGTTCTCCATTGCTTTCACATGTAAATGTCCTACCCGGCTAATAAATCTATTGTGCTGTGCACTGCATTAGAAAGCCTTACTGTCATTCTGCTCTGGTCAATGTATGATCTTAGCTAAGTGGATTTCTGCCATCTTTGCTCTTGATATTTCCTCCTACAAATGAAAAAGCGCTGGCATATTTGCACGCAGCAGGAGATAAATTGTCTCCAGCGCACATATTCAAACTAGCGCACGGAAGTACTAAAGCAGCATAATAAACTCCCTACTGTATGAGGTGCTTGGACTGATCATCCATCACTGCTTCTTATTTTCCTGCACCTTCATCCTCCATTTCTCTCCATCTTACTGCTCTAATTCCCTCTTTCTAGCTCTCTGTTTCTCGGGATTGTTTGATGGCGTCTGGCTGACAACTCGTTTCACGCATCACTAATTACTGATGACATGCAGTCCGAGCATACAGTACGAGAAGTGTCTGAGTCAGAGACCAGAATCAGCAGTTTCCAGCGCTGGATGGGTGATAACGGCAGACAGGCGAGAAATCTGTTGGTGTCTCTGTGGAGGCGAGCTGAACGGTGGACTCTCTAGGAGCAGGGACTCCGCTGTCTCACCTCCTCATTAAACGCTCCTCATCATTAATTCATCTCCCGCTGAGCCTGAGAGTGAGACCTCCACAACGAGAATGTTAAACTCTCCTTTAGCCAGATCAATGTCACACGTTGGGGTTTTAATGAAAGGATGTTACCAACAACTGGATGTGTTTACTAACAAGTAGTCCTTCATGGATTCTACATCAACTGGATTTATGATAATTAGATAACGCTGCTACCATGTATCTAAACACTACCACAAACACCCAGTTATTTATTGACTAATAAATTATTATATTTATTGATATCATTGATATTTTGATCATATTTGGAAATATATTATGTTTTAGTTTTAGTAATTGTGTTTTGTCAACAACAAAAAAAAATCATAAATTAAATGAAAATAAGACATATTTCCCTGGCAACTATCTGAAAAAAATAGGCTTTTAAATTTTATTTTATATAAAGTAATGAAAATATTTTTTATGGTTTCAGTTTTAGTTTTATTTAACGATAATAACCCTGACAAGATCTGAAACATAATCTGCAAACAACATTAATGCTTTAAAATATGCAAACATGTAGCAATAGTAGTAGTAGTAATAATCATTGTTGTTACAGCATTATTATTTTGCAGTTAATTACAATAGTAATAGTCCTTATTTTGTTTAATATTTTTATGTAGTAGTAATACTAACAACAACGACAACAATAATAATTATCATTAGTTCTACTACATGCAAATATTTTAAAAAGAAATATCACTATTGCAATATTTAACTGTAAACATGTTGTTGTTATTATTACTACTACTAAAAATAGTAATATCTTATTTTGTTTTTTTATTGTAATATGTAAAGTTGTGATGGCCAATTATTGGGCCACACATAACTTCTACAGACTATCTTTGCCCTGATCAATAAAAGCAAGGACATTGTTACATTGGTTTAGCATGTTATCTTTATTTGTCATTTTTGTCATTCTAGTCTGATTATTTGGTTTAAAACTAAAATGTTAAAACCAGTTAAAATTCTCTGGACTGAAAGATGACTAAAACTGAACAAACAACCTCTGATTAAATACAGATTAAAAATAGGATTTAGACAATAAAATGTACCTGCTGTGTCATGTGTGCCCAAGCCAGACTGCTAACAAAGGGGTTCAAACAGGAAGTTGAGCTGTTTTATTAGATTTCTGAAGGAAGTCGGAATGTACCAACTATGCTTAGTTGGAGGGAACATTGAAAAATGTGATTCACATTGTCTTGATCAATGTGATTTTTGTCTAGCACAATGCTATTTACATTAACTAAAGTTATCATGGCTCTAATTTTAGTTAAATGTTAATTGCAGGATTTTTGTGGTTCATGTCTGTGTGTATTTGTAATATTTTTACTCCCCTTTTTCTTATTAAATGGTGCTGGGCAACTCCTTTAAATTCAGTGCATGTCTTGTCTAGAGAGTTAGTTGGTGATACTTCTTGTCCTGGTAAAGTTGTGCTGTAGTTTGTCCTCTGTGAGTTTGAGAGGCTAGAGCCTCATATGACATATCATGTCATATGACTCTTTCTACTCCAACTGTGTCCATGTGAATGGGATTGTAGTTTGTTAAACTTTTTGATTTTCATCATATTTTTGTCATCATGAGGATGTCTGAAGTCACCTTTTACCTCACGTAAGCAAGAGTCATTAAAGTAGGGGTGGGCGATATGGGAAAAATATCATATCACGTTTTTTTTTAGAAATATCACGATTCACGATTTTAATCACGATTCTTTGTCATGTTAGTTTTACTATTTTGGTTTTAAAAGTTGTCTGAGCATTACAGCCAAACTAGAAAGACAAAGATGCATGGCAGATATTTAGGCCAAAGTGGGTGAAGATAAAAAAAAATATTTTTCATTATTTTATCTTTCTTATTAAAAAATAAGAACAAAGATACACATTACAAATACACATAACATACAAATAATAAAAAAAGTGCTTTATTTCCAGGTACAATAGGTGTATTTAGCAGAGCATTCAATGAAATTGAATGAACAAATATAAAAATAAAACACTACATAGACTGATTCCTAAAGCAACTGTATTAAAGTTTTTCAGTCAAGAATAGTGAGTGATTTTTCTCTTTGTGTTTTGTTGTTTTGTTAACGTTAAATGAATATTTCCCCCAAAAATAAATATTCTGTCATCTGTCTGTCAATTCTGTCATAATGTTTTATTTTTATACCATCATTTACTCAAAAGTTGTTTTAAACCTGAATGAGTTTCTTTCTTCTGCTGAACATAAATGCTATTTTGAAGAAGATTAGATTAGATTAGATTAGATTCAACTTTATTGTCATTTATGCAGAGTACAAGTACAGAGCTAATGAAATGCAGTTAGCATCTAACAAAGAAGTGCAAGAATATAGTGTTTTATATACATATAAGTGCAGAGTAAGTGAAGATATGATTTACAGAATATACAGTGGAATTGCTATATACAGTATTGAGCAGAGTATATACAGAATATAAAATAGGAATGCAATGTAGGGATTGTATGTACATTATGAACAGAGCAATGTAGATTATATAGATTACAGATTATATATACACATTATGAACAGCAGGAACGTGAGAACAGTGGTAATAAATAAATACAGCTGGATGAGTGTGCAAAGTATTGATAGAACAATGTATTCTATGCAAAATAGCAGTAGTGCAATATTTTATAGAAATAGTTTACTGTGCTTGTACAGTAACAACTTTAAACAGTTTATAGTGTAATGACTTGAACGATGTGCAGTCTGTGCAAAATATGAGTAGTGCAAATGCATGTGTTTAAAGTACTGTGACCAGTGCAGTAATAAGCAGGTGCAGGTTAGATTGGTGGTGTGGCGTTCAGAAGTGTCACAGCCTCGGGGAAGAAGCTCTTCCTGAGCCTACTGGTGCGAGAGCGTAGGCACCTGTAACGCCTGCCGGATGGAAGGAGGGTGAAAAGTCCATGGTTAGGGTGAGAGGCATCCTTGATGATGTTTCTTGCCCTGCCCAGACAGCGCTTATAATAAATGTTCTCAATGGAAGTTAACTGGGTGCCGGTGATCCGTTGAGCAGTTTTCACCACCCGCTGGAGTGCTTTGCGGTCAGATGCGGAGCAATTGCTGTACCATACTGAGATGCAGTTCGTGAGTATGCTCTCAATGGTACAGCGGTAGAATTCCACAAGGATCCTGGGATTCAGGTGAACTTTCTTAAGGCTCCTTAAGAAGTAAAGGCGCTGCTGTGCCTTTTTGACCAGAGTAGAGGTGTTATGGGACCAGGTGAGGTCATCAGAGATGTGGATGCCAAGGAACTTGAAACTCGACACACGCTCCACTTCAGCTCCGTTGATGTAGATGGGTGTGTGTGCATGACTCCTAGTCCGCCTGAAGTCCACAATGATCTCCTTTGTCTTCTGGGTGTTTAGCTGTAGATTATTGGTGGCACACCATACAGCCAGGTGCTGCACCTCATCCCTGTAGGCTGATTCATCGTCATCCTTGATCAGACCTACCACCGTGGTGTCATCTGCAAATTTGATTATGGTGTTGGAGCCATAAACAGGAACACAGTCATGGGTGAAGAGGGAGTACAGGAGAGGGCTCAGTACGCAGCCCTGTGGCACGCCGGTGTTCAGGGTGATGATGGAGGAGGAGAGGTTATCTAACTTGACGGACTGAGGTCTGTTAGTCAGAAAATCTAGAATCCAATTACAGATGGGTGTGCTGATTCCAAGCTGGCTGAGCTTGGAGATCAGCTTGGAGGGGATTACTGTATTAAATGCAGAACTGAAGTCCATGAACAGCATTCTCACATGTGTGTTTTGACTGTCCAGGTGGGTGAGGGCAGAGTGAAGCGCTGTTGAGATGGCGTCCTCTGTTGACCTATTGTGGCGATAGGCAAATTGGAATGGGTCCAGTGTAGCAGGGAGACAGGATTTTAGGTGGGATGCAACCAGTTTCTCAAAACACTTGGCAATGATGGGGGTGAGTGCAACAGGACGGAAGTCGTTAGGGACCGAGGCAGTGGAATGTTTCGGTACTGGTACGATGGTGGAGGTTTTGAAGATAGTGGGGACAGTTGTTTGGGCCAGGGACAGATTGAAAATGTCCGTGAAGACCTCAGCTAGCTGCTCCGCACAGGCTTTAAGCACACGACCAGGTATTCCGTCAGGGCCAGCTGCCTTCCGTGCATTCACCTTACGCAAAGTGGAGTAAACGTCTGATGTGGAGAGAGTGAGAGGCAGTTCACTGGGTTGATGCTCAGCTTTGAGTGAGATCTCCTTATTATTTTGATCAAAACGAGCATAAAAGTGGTTGAGCTCGTTTGGGAGGGAGGCAGAGCTGGAGGGGGGCACAGAGTTAGGTGGTTTGTAATCCGTGATAGATTGTATGCCTTGCCACATACGCCGGGGGTCTGAAGAATTGAAGTGTTCTTCAATCTTCTGTTTGTGTGTGAGTTTGGCCTGGCAGATACCCTTCCTCAGGTTGGCTCTGGCTGAGCTGTAAGCCTCCTGGTCTCCAGACCTGAAGGCTGCATCTCTTGCTTTGAGCAGGAGGCGAACCTCTCTGTTCATCCAGGGCTTCTGATTGGGGAAGATTTTTATTTTTTTGTGTGTAGTCACTCTGCTCACACAGCTGTTGATGTGCTCCATGACAGAGTTGGTGTAAGTGTCAATGTTAATCTGAGAGTTTGTGGTGGCCTGGGCAGCAAACTCACTCCATTCTGTGAGCTGGAATTGATGTTGAAGAGTGGAGTCAGCACCTTCCAGCCAGATTTTAACAGTCCTTGTTGTAGGTTTCACACGTTTGATGACCGGGGTATACTTGGGGAGCAGGAACAAAGAGAGGTGATCAGACTGACCCAGGTGGGGGAGGGGTGTGACTTTGTAGGCATCACTCACATTAGTATAAACGTGGTCCAATGTTTTATGTCCTCTTGTAGTGCAGGAGACATTTTGATTAAATTTAGGGAGAACAGATCTAAGAGTGCAGTGATTGAAGTCCCCAGCAACAATAAAGGCTCCATCCGGGTGCAGGGTTTGTAGTTTGCTAATAGCAGCACAGAGTTCTTTCATAGCCACGTTAGCATTAGCGTCCGGAGGTACATAAACTGCAGCAGCAACAATGCAAGTAAACTCACGTGGTAGATAGAATGGCCTGCACTTGATAATCAGGAACTCCAGCTCAGCAGAGCAGTAGGTATCAACAATGACAGAGTCTTTGCACCATGATTTATTTACATAAATGCATACTCCACCACCCTTGTTTTTACCAGAGGTTGCTGCTACTCTGTCAGCCCTGAAGAGAGCACGTCCATCCATATGCACCACGCTGTTTGGGACATCGTTGCAGAGCCATGTTTCAGTGAAGAACATAACATTACAGTCCATAAGCCATTTCTGTGTGAGGGTCCAGATCTTTAGTTCGTCCATCTTGTTCATCAGAGACCGTACATTGGCAAGGAAGATGCTGGGCAGAGCTGGTCGATGTGGGTTTAGCCTTAGCTTAGCACGCAGCCCTCCACGCTTTCCCCGTCTTTGTTTACGGTCTCGACGCCGACGCCGAGCACTTCCGGTCGGTACGAGTGATCCGCTTGTCCGCGGTGATCTCAGTAGCTCCGGCGGGAGTTCGCTGAAGTCGAAAGGATGATCTAAAACTATGTTGGAACACTGTTTGTTGATGTCCAAAAGTGATTGTTTACTATAGCTGTAGTTCGCATAACTGGATCGCGCGAACACGAGTGAAATAACCAGGTAAATTAACACTATTTTCCAAAATCTGGTAAGACGCTGAGCCTCGCGATGTGTTCGCGCCGCCATCTTGTCATAAAACAAGAAGGTGGAAAACCAAACAGTTGCTGGTCCTCAGTGATTTCCATGGGATTTTTCTTTCTTTCTATCAAAGTCAATGTAGACCAGCAACTGTTTGGTTACCCTCATTCTTCAAAATACCTTATTTTGGGTTCAGCACAAGAAATTAATAGAGGTTTGGGACAACATGTGAGAGAGTAAATAATGACAGAAATTAAATTTTAGGGTGAACTATCCCTTTAATGACAGTCGACAGCATGTTTAGTGTCCTGTCCCTTTAAGAGCTGCACGCATCTAATATACAGGCACGCATCCGTTTCTCTCTTAACTATTTACTTTCATTTTAGAGATAACCAACTCAGTCTGTATGTAAACTTTGTGTGTTTTGACAGTATTAGCGCAAAATATAACTTAGTTGAGTAATCAGGCGCTCGCGCTGTTAGACAGGCATTTTAATGCGCGTGCTTCAGGTGTATGCGCTCAGAAAAAGCCGTCAGACCAGCGCGTGAATTAAACATTTAACCAGCAAGGCTTGTGTGCAAATAATGTACTTTTGCGATCGCGAATAAGTGCAGTGTCGTGTCAGAGTAACTCTACTGCTGTATGTCGTGTTGTACAGTATATAGAGACGGAGACCAGAACTGTATTTGACATAATGTGTTCTGTAGCACGATACTAGGATTTTTCTTCAAAAGCAGATCGTGGAGACATTTTTATCGTCCACGATCAAAAATCGTCATATCGCACACCCCTACATTAAAGACCATCACAATTTCACTCTAACCCGTTTGTGGCTATGGACTTTTTTTTGTTGTTGATGTGATTTTGCTAATGCTTATGGCAGATCCATCACACAACTGTAAAATATAAAAGTATTTAGGAAAAATAATGCAATAATATTATTTTTAACAGAACTGTAAAATTACAATATACCTATTACTCCTATTTATGGCTGTCTTAATTTCTCAGTTTTCAAATGATAAACCTTACAGTTTCTCCTTTATGACAACAGCCAGTTTATAAGCGCCTCTCATTAACTTTGAGAAGATGGTTGGCACATGATGCTTTCCCAAAAACTATAGTTATAAGTGACCCAAACTACACACACAAAAGCACGAGGCAACATGCTTTGCTTCAAGGAATATGATAAATCAGAGCGAGATGAATACAGTGAGAGAGGAAGACGGAGGTGGAGGTTAAAAAAGAGACAGAAAAACAGCCGAATCTTGAAGACAAACAAACAATAAACCAGACTGACGGAAAACAACTTCTGCCTCTCTTTCCCATCAAAGACACGCTGCAACCATCTGACAAGACTGTCACCCACATAGAGAGAAATCCTCCATTCAGCGAGCTGGAAAAACCTTCGCCATCCAGTAAAACACACACGCCTCCTTTAATGACACAGACAGACAAATTTGTTCTGTTTACTTTAAGTTGCAAACAGCTTGTTAAACAGACACATGAAGGAAAATACTCACTTTCACTTGCTAAACCCACTGACAGGGTGAAAGCTGAAGGTTGAAACACACACATGAAAGCAGTAGAAAGCAAATACATGCATATGGACATATCATAACATCAAATAAACAAACCTTTTCTGACTAAATGAGCTGCCATTTGGACTGTGGGTTGATTTCTGAAGATGTTTTGGCTGTGCTCTTATTTCTCCTCCACTGCTTTACATGAGATCAGTTTTTCCTCTGGTGTTTAAACCTCTCAAACCTGAACTCACAGTTAACATGCTATTAAAGTGCATTGCATCCTGGGAAGAGGCTAACCTCCATACTCCCACACACACCCATGTGATACGGGTCTCTCAGTAGGACTTTGCTCACTTTTCAAGCGGCCGATTGATTGATTGATCAGCGTTGTCTCCCCAGCCCTGTCAATAAGAGCATTCCCTCACACACATTAACACAGATCACTGTCTGATGGACCACAGAGAGAAAGACCAGCAGATTTTACATTTCTGTTCAGAGGTTTGGGGTCAGTAAGCAGGGGGTTTTTTTCTGCATAGAGGCAGTCACGTGCAAGCGTTAGGGCTTTTAGCTCAGAAGTTGACATTTGGGGAAATACTGACATCTTTACACCTATTTACTTTATATTTCTTTATGAAGAATGATCATTTCTGTAGGGCCCTATGATTTATGCAATGCGGAAAACGCAGATGGAATCACGGAATCCAGTCATAAAAGCAGAATTTACTATTTAACGTGGAATGTCATGGAATTTGCCAAATTGTGGATGGATAAATCAAGAGTAGGTCATTTCACCTGAATCAAAACGTGGCATAGACTAGCACCTGTGAATATTAAGCCGCAATAATACTATTTGAATTTGAATCCTGCATGTTGTGCGTTTCTCTGTGTGAAGGAATAGTACAAACGCACGGTTTTGTTTACTACACGCATACAGAAGCATTTCTTGAGCAGGAAATCAGTATATTAGAATGAATTCTGAAGGATCATTTGACACTGAAGGCTGCAGTAATGATGCTGAAAAGTCAGATTTATCACAGGAATAAATCACATTTTAATATATATTTGGGGCCTACAAAGAAATTAGCCATTTAAATAATATTTCACATTATTAATATTTTTCTGTATGTTTGATCAAATAAATGCAGCCTTGGTGAGCAAAAGAGACTTTAAAAAATATGTAGTGTATATGTAAAGCTTTTTTACCATGCCTACTGAATCTGATTGTGAATCTAACAGACAAATAGCCAGATGGACAGAGAGAAAGTGATAGAATGACAGACAGGGACACAGATTCGGTGTCTTAAAACCTACTTTGCTGCCGACCTTAATGTTTTGTGCATCATAGGTACATCAGCGCACCTGTGATTTTGACATTTTATCAACATAGGCTTCCATAGAATGGAAATGACTACAGTTCCAAACTCCGTCTTTCTCTCTTCAGAACTGAAGCTCCCTCACTCGTTCACTTCATCCCTCTGTTCTCATCATGCACACATTCACAGAACATGCTCAGCACAGTCATCATAGTCCCAGCTGTGAGCACTCAGTGTAATACCGTCTGTCAGCACACACACACACACACTGATCAATCCCGTGGGTTTACACACCTGCCTCTCTTACAGTCATGTTCCCTCAGCAATTCTGTTCAGGTTTTCTGCCCAGTCTAATGAATTAGCAAATCAATAGAAACAGCCACGCATGCGCACACACACACACACACACACACACACAAACACTTGCCAAAGGTAGAAGGAACCAAATATAAAATAGCACAGCTAGATGCAAAAATAAACACACGCATATGTCTGGATCTGGATGCATGACCCTTCTAATGACGGCAGAAAACAGTCAGCGATATGGCAGCTGACTTAGGCAGGTAGATAGGTAGGTAGATAGGTAGGTAGGTATGTGTGCGTGTGTGTGTGTGTGTGTGTGCATTGCAGGGCTGATTTCACGGCTGATGGAGCACAGGGTCAGGATGTGTCAAAGAAAGTGAATGAGAACAAGAGAGAGCGAGACAGAGAGAGAGAGGGGGGAAGGGAAGTCAGACGTAGGACAAAGGAGATGTCAGAAAAGGGCTACACATCGACTCCTTAAACCTGCTGGTCCTCAACCAGGAGCCAGTAGCATCAGAAAGCAGAGAGCAGGTCAGTAACTTAAAACTCTCTCATTATAAACAGCCAATCTGAATACATTTAAGTGCTCGACACTTTGCTCAGAGGTGCAGCTCGCTTTGCTTTCAGTCGACCGGCACTCAATTCCTAATTTTGTCATGCAGTAAATCTATTCAACTCCAGCCACTCTATTTTCACCTTTCATCTGAATTAAAATAAATTTATTTACAAATTCCATGCTTGTGAATTGTTTACTACTCGCTGGGATTAAATTAAGAATGCAATTCCTGAATTTAAATTGAGGCCGTAAACAGAATGCTGTTTGAATTTGAATGCAAGTACACTTATAATAATTTGAAATTCAAATAACTTATAACTGCAATAAAACAATAGAAAAAGATACAATGATAGACAGAATGGAACAATACACTAACAAATCAAATGATGGATGGATGGATGGATGGATGGATGGATGGATGGATGGATGGATGGATGGATGGATGGATGGATGGATGGATGGATGGATGGATGGATGGATGGATGGATGGATGGATGGATGGATGGATGGATGGATGGATGGATGGATGGATGGATGGATGGATGGATGGATGGATGGATGGATGGATGGATGGATGGATGGATGGATGGATGGATGGATGGATGGATGGATGGATGGATGGATGGATGGATGGATGGATGGATGGATAAATCAAACAACAGAACTATAAATAGAATGATGGATGGATGCATTGATGGATGGAACGAAACAATGATAAACAGAACAATACAACAAAAAAATCTAATGATAGAACAATAAACAGAAGGATAGATGAATGGATGGATCAATACATGGAATGATAGAACAATAAAACAATGCAACAATAAATCAAACAACAGAAGGATAAACAGAATGATGCATGGTTGGAACAATAGAAATGATAAACAGAACAACAAAACAATTCAACAGTAAATCAAACAATAGAAAGATGGATGGAACAAAAGAAAGAACAGCATATAACTCAAACAATAGAATGATGGATGGATGGATGGATATAATGGAATAATATTTAATTTCCTAGAATGCATTGCCTATGTTAAACTAAAATTTTCAATAGACCGTTTGGAAAGAGCTTGATTGATAGGCGATCTGACGGATCATAATGCCAAATACGCCATCTTGTCTGACTGCTATGACCGAAAACTAACAATAAATGAAATTTTCTACCTATTAGATTGTGTGTTATTAATGTCTACACTAGGGATGTCAACGATTAATTGATGATCGATTAATTGTCGATAAGAGATGCAATTGATTAAAGCTATCGATGGTCTATTAAGCAGTTTAATTTTGGGCTGCGTGCGGCTCATGCACAAAACACTTGCAAGTGGCTGTGAGTGACTGTGATGGGGCTGGATCTTTGGCGAAAATAATTCACAAATAAATAACATACAACATACAAATTACGCTTCTAATGTGATCCAAACTTTAAAAGTACATTAAAACAGAAACAATATAAATGTATTTTGTATTGAAATGTAGTAACTAAGTCATGTTTAATTATAATTTCCCCAGATACAATTGTTTCATACCGGGCTCTGCGCTTCGACAGGGCTGCGGGACACGAGCAAGCAGGACAGGTCTATATACCAGCCAGAGTTTCCGCTAGAAAAAAATGGTGCCAGTCAAAGTCACCGGCAGAGGTTTCGTTTTCCGGACATTTTGGTGATATGCCGGTCAAATATCGCCTCTTAATTAGTCAAGTTGAGGAAAACTGGAGGCAGGCTATGTAACTTAAAAAATGACATAATCAGGCCGTATAGAATGCAACGTTTATTAGCCTAACTTTCAAATAGACGGAAAAAAACATGAAAGTCCGATTGGCGTCAATCAACGCCAATTGTTTTTACTATGGTTTCACATTCATAGTTTAACAAACCAATCCCCCTTCCCCACATAAAATATCTGAATAGTAGCCTATTGTTAACTTTTTACTCAAGCGAACTTAATTATACACTCTCAATATGTCTCATTTAACTGGTAACATTTAAATTGGCCACCGTGAAATGACTCCTTGTCAAATTAACTGGAACAAACAAATGACTAGGCCTATAACACTGTCATTTTAGGTTACTTTTTACGCTGTTTTGCAGTGCTGAATTGTGCAGCTGCCGACTTAAAATCAAAACTTCCCAGAGTCTCTCCACAACTTGCAATGCGCATAAGGCGCGTAACCTTGTTCTCCGCAAGGCGACTTCGCTGCTTCGTCTTGATCCGATTCTGCAGCGAGAACCCCCTCTCTGCAGGAACACTCGAGACAGGGATTACACAGGCTATCTTGGCGAGCTTGGTCCACTCTGGATACATTTAGTTGAAATCACATATGAGGACTTCGCAGGCTGTGGAGAAATGCAATCTTCCATAGCCACGGAGCTCTGTCATTCTGAAAAGTTGAGATGTTTTTATCTCGATGCAGCGCGGACGCGCCTGGAAAAAACGAGCGCGTCGCTTCCATTATGAGCGCGCATACCGCGCGTCTCCATTTGAAATAACGAACTTGAGCGCGCAAAAGACGCGATATGTGAGCGGCCCCTTAGGCGTGCGCTTTATTTTAAATGCAGCATGCGATGTTGTTTAATAACTTTCAAACGGTAGAGCCTGTTCCTTTATAACATAGCCAAAGGTCGGTGTATTTTTGCTTTATACATTTTAGGCTTATTCTCAAATTCAGATTGTGTTAGTGGGGCGGGATTATTAGGCCATTTTAATCGGACAATTTGACCGGAGAGATTTAATTTTGTCAGACATTTCATTTTTTTTCCGGCCAATGTCCGGCAATTACCGGACAACGGAAACCCTGATACCAGCTATATAGGCTTAGGCTATAATTCATAATTTAATTTGTTTCTACGTTCGACTTAATAATTTCTGGGCACTGTCTATGTTTCTTTAATTTGTTCCCTATAAAACCCATGATTTAACTAAAATAAGGGAACAAATTAAGTCATAGAATCAAATTCTAAATTCATGGCCAAAAAATCTTTAATTTCCCCGCATGTTTCCACAGTAAGAGATGCAAAAACAGTGATTAAAAGTGAACGCCAATAAAATAAACCTGCGAAATTAAAGGGTGAGACGGCGAGGATTTCGGAAAATACATTTTAGGAAAAACTGCAAACATTGCAATTGTGTTTTAAAATATAACAACGAAACAATTGAAGATGACACACAAGCATATTCAAACAAAAGCCAACACGGATAGGATGTGTGAAACAAAGCAAAATCAACGCTACTCTTATCATGAAGTAACAATGCAACCTCAGCGTCTGATTCGAGCCCTTCCCACTCCTTGAGTTCGCTCCACCGTTGGAAAGCTGCTCCGATATTTACACGGGTCCTACCTCTTGTCTGATCGTAACCCTTCTTTTTAATGTTTTGTTTCTCTGATATTTTCCTCTTTTTTTATTTCTGCCATTTCTCTCTATCTATAGTCGGTGTGCTAATATCCATTCTGTGCACTCAAACTGAGCGCTCTCTTTTCTTTGTCATTACAAGACACGGCCCCTTACTGCTGATTAGCTACAAGTGTTTTGGGACTTGGTCTGACACTGTGGTTAAAATAATTTTTCAAAAATCACTTAGTGCACCTTTAAAGAGACAAAAAAAAAGGTATTTATTGTTTGAATTTCTTTAACAATGGCTAAATTTTAAAGGTGAGAGTCCTGAGACCTTGTTTCATACCAGAAGTAACCTGCTCTGTCTTGTCTGTCGGTGTGTTGTCAGTTTCCTCTTTGCTCTGCGATGTATTTTTCACTGCTTGAGAACATGATATGCAGCGTGAGAGTGGCATTGTTTGTCGGCGATAGGCAGGTCTTTGCGAATGGTCAATTCAGTAAATTTCTCGTCCTGTCATTTCAATTCAAATTTCAATCTAACCCCCTGTGAGTTAAGGCCAGTTCAACTCAAATTCCAAATATTGAACTGAAACAGATAATTCCTCAATTATGAATTTTGCCCCATGCTGCCACCCCACTACCAGTACTCAGAGGGCAGGTTATGTAGTAATGTAGTCACCTGGGTCATTATTCATCTCTGAAGTGACTGGAAATGCAGGTCTGACCTGAGAGAGGTTCACAGATCCTCTGCACTGACATCAGCACTATTTCCTTGGAAAAGGAGCAACAGAAAGCAAAACTGAACCAGATAGAGAAAGCCCAAAACTCTTAAGACTCCGAATCCCAGTGATTACAGTAAATCACAAGCCGCCTTTCCTCTGGAGAACAATAGAGCATCAACAAAAACAAAATTTCCAGCCTCTCCTCTGCTGTCCTCAGCGCTCCTCTCGTTTAGACAGTGAGCAGTTTCGCAGTAATGAGGCTCATTTACATGGCAGTCACAGCGGCCCCAGAGGATCCATACCACACACACACACACACACACACACAAGGTCTCTCTCATGATTGTGCCCTTTGAGTTCTCACAAAAATGACTTAAAAAGGACACCGAATCGAATCAAATTGAACTGTACAGTCAGTATAACGCCTCCTGAATTTGTACTTTTCAAATGATCAAATGATGGTCAGATCTCTGACGTCCAAATGCGGCTGTGTTTAATTCTGGCAAATAATTGATTTTTGCATTCAAAACTCACTTTAATGATGACTTTATGAATCCTATACACCTACATCAAATGGCAACATAATATTTCCATCCTTTAACAACACAACGTTGCCCAGCACAAACCTAAAGCATTTCATTAATGAGATTTTAAAAATCGGACCTCCTGTTCACATCCAGACTTTCCTGCTGTAACCTCACCTCTACTGTCCAACCACATCCAATTCAGACCCATCAGCCTTTAGCAAGGATAGTCAGTCCTTCACTCCTAAAGAAACAACTTGACAAGGTCAATTTTCTTTCCTGCGTTGATGTGTTTCCTGTTGAAACAGGAAGTTTGGCCAGAGCATATTGCTAGATGACTCATGAAAAATATTTGTTCAGTTTTCCCAGAGGAGAAAGACTGAATTTGTAATGTGTAAATCTGCTGCAAGTTAATCTTGTCAATTTATGAGTACACTAGCATACAAATGAACTCAAAGCTACAGACACTGACTGGTTTTTAAAAAGTAAAGCTTACGATTAGAAACAAAAGAGCCTTATGCTGCATGAAACACCATGAGGTTCATCCTTCTTTTGCAAATCATCTATGTACTGGTGCTTCAAAAAACTGAGGAGAATTAACTTTGTCTTCTGTTAACAAACATCACCTTGAACCAAATGAGTGCTGCAGTGATGATGCATTTTTGTAGGCCAACCTGGGAGTTTGCATCATCCTGGTCCCCTCAACAATAATCCAATAGGATTTTACCATTAGCTTTTGGATTATTGCAGAAAATAAACTCTGGGACCAACAAAAGTTTTATTCCTATACATTTTGCTCATCGTAATCTTCACAAATGAACAGAACATTTATGAATCTTGAAGCCTAAATAAAATCGCCTAGATAACCATAGGCTATAAATGAACTACACCAAGGTCACATGACTTTGACGTCGCCAAATACGAGTCTATAATCCATAATAGAGCTTCCTCAAGTGAAAAAGTCCATCCCACGTTGTCCTCTAACATCAAAATCCACCTACATATTTGCTTAGAACTGTTTCGGTGCTAAATCTGTGCATATTTCTCTCCTGATTCAGACCAGATTACTTTTTTCCCTGGAGAAAGCAATATTATGGATATAGGACTTCTATTTTAGCAATGATTTGAAGTTTAAAATGTCTTAATGATAGATTTGTTTCTTACAAACACGTAGCTTTTTACTTCTCAAGATGTTAATTGATGGATTTAAGTCATGTGGATTAGGGCTGCACGATATATCGCATGCGATTGTCATGCGCATCTCATCAGTAAAGCCGGTTCTGTGATTATTAATAAATCTCCATCACCTGTTTTCAAATGGAGCGGCATTTAATACACAGAGCCGTAGTTCACTGACAAGCTACACAATTTGCGCTCAGAATCGCATGCGATATTGAACGTGATATTGCGTAGCTTGTCAGTGAACTACAGTTTTTTGTGCACTGTACAGCCCTAACCAAACAGTTACAGATTGTCAAAGGAGCTCGAGCTCCTCATTTAACGATTTACTCCTCCTCAATTTCACATCCACCCGTCGCTCCGCACGGTCGCACACAGAAATATGGAGAATTTTTACAATATCGCAAACGATAAGATATCACCCATACCTAGCTCTGTGTATTAAATGCCGCTCCATTTGAAAACAGATGGAGATTTATTAATAATCACAGAATAATCACTTTGCTGATGAGATGCACATGAAAATCGCATGCAATATATCGTGCAGCCCTAATGTGGATTATTTCGATGTTTTTATCAGCTGGTTGGCTCTCGTTCTGACTGCACCTATTGGGCCTCATTGATGAAACTTGCGTAAATATAGGAGTAAATTCGGAGTAATTTGCACGTAAAACAGACCTTCCCGAAAACTCTCCTCTGGATTCACAAACGCTTCGTAAATGTCCGATTTGATAGTTAAACGTTTATGTTAATGAATTCCCATCATTCGTAAATAGGGCGCTCCTGCACGCCCGTACACAATTAACATAATCCCCACCTACGAATTGCGTGTGCAGGAACACAGTGGAATATTCCAGTCTACTTTCTCAGGTTTGGCTCCAGTATATTGCATAAATGCAAAAAAGACTAATAGGCCATATGCCTAACAATAAATATTCAATAGCATGCGTCTACCTAAGAGTTTTTAGCCAGCTGAAAAAATGTCAGGCGCTCTTCTTAAAACGACCAGTTGGTGGTGCTTGAGAATGCTTTGCTGGCACAGCGTTTTTCCAGCAGAGACGCTTTAGTTGTTATGATTTGGAATATCCACGGTAGTAACGTATTACTATTATCTCATTTTTAAGAATTTTACTAAATATAAAAAAGCAGTAAGCAGTAATATTGACAGCAATATTAACAATTAATATTGTTGTAAAAATTTAGCTCTGCTCATGTTTCATGAATGAGGCCCATTCAACTGCAGAGGACCTATTGCTGAGCAAGTTTATGCCAAAATTGAATGGAAAAACAATACCGAATCAAACCTGCTCAGCCAGAGCACTGCATTAGACAAGCCTACACACATTTCACAACGACCTTTAAAACGACCACTAATTTCAGGCTTCAGACTATTACTGGAACAGAAAGCCTTTCAAAATGTGCGTGTGTATGTGTGCGTTTAAAAATGTCTTTCTGCACTAGATCCTCAGGTAAACCTTCAGTTTAAAGCTTTTAAACCATGGGCTCAACACTACCTGTCATCTCTCACCCTACGGACTGATGGAGCTTGTGGAGTTATTACACACATTCACACGTACACGAATATAGATCAAAACGCAAAAATGAAAATAAAAATTTATTTTTCTTTATTTATAGCAAAAATAAATACATTAAATAATAATATTTATTAAAATAAATAAACTGAATAATATATTTTTTGTAAAATGTACTCCAATAAACTTTTACTTATAACTTCGAGAAAAAAAAATACACTGTAGGTTGTTTTTTTTTTTTTTTTCATGCCACGCCAAAAAAAAGTATATACACATCCTCATATTAATAGATAAAATTACTTTTTATGTGTCAGGGTAAATTTAATTATGCTTCATTTTCCATAATTAAATTGATTTAGAACTGCAGTTGAGACCAATTCAATTAATAATTGTAATTCAACTTCCTGTAGTGCATCATTAATTCAATTTAAAATTCACATTAATAATTCTTAAATTCCATTTTCTTCACCCAGTGAGAGTTTTATAATACAACTTTTGCTCTTATATAAAGTGAATCTGGCTATGTACTGATGCCAGACTTCACTTGTTATGAATAGCCTGATTTTTTTGCTGTGTGTCCTCCAAATAAAAAGTGAAAAAGACATGAAGTGCCTTTAATTTGTACAGTATTTCATTTACCGGCTTATCTAAAAATACCATTACCAGATGTCTATGTATTGCATTAATCATTTGCACATAGTTTTTTCAGGAAAAAATGCCTATATTGTGCCTACAAAATGCCTACAAATACCAAGATGTAATTACCATAATGATTTTTCCAGTACTGTTCAGTGTGAACCATATGAGCATGTGTATGTGTGTATGTGTGTGTGTGTGTGTGTGTTCGTTTATGTGCTAATGTCCTTGTCACCTTCCCTTTCAAAGCGTCTCTCACTGCATCAGCATTCATAATATCCCCTCTCATTAACACAGAAAAATTACTGACACAGAGGGAAAGGAAGGCAGAGATAAAGAATGAGAGGAGAGAGAGATGCATAGCGAAAGAGAGAGGCATGAAGAGACTCTTCATTTCACCTCCTGCAATCACTTCATCCATATAAAGAGGCTCTGAATCTCACTCTCATATGGATCCCACAGCTGAGACCCTCCAAACACACTTATGGACAGGTGCTTCGTTTCCAGATCTCAGTCTCTCAGGTGCGGATTACACAACACATGCACGCTACGCACAGGCTGCATCCCAATTGGCATACTTTGACTGCATTCTAAAGCTATGCACATCACTGCTGAAGTGTACGGCAGTATTGGGACTCACTACAAGACTGTAACCACATATTCAGAATTTAGGAACCAAATTGGCTCTTTTATGAATCTGATATTGAAGACCTGCAAAATCGGATTGCTCTGTGTTTAAGGTGGTTATTATGGAAGCACATTTCTGGCATGGGAAAAAAATAAAAATAATAATTGTGACTTTTTATCTCACAATTCAGACTTTTTTTTTACTTTGAGTTTACATCTTTCAATTCAGTTTTTTTTTTCCTCTCTATGTAATAAAAAATGGTAATAGCGACTTTTTAATCTTACAATACTTCCTTTTTTCACAATTTATAATTGTGAGATATAAACTCAGAATTGTTTTCCTCAAAATTCTGGGTTTCATTTTTCGGCAACAGAATAAAAAAAATTGCTACATTTTTATCTCAGAATTGACACTTTTTTCAGAGTTATGCTGGAAGAAAAGTCATAATTATATACTTTCTATCTCTCAATTCTGTTTTATTGTTTCCAACAGTTTCTATTTTATTGGGACCAAAAATGTTAATTGCAACTTTTTAACTCTCAATTCTTACTTTTTCAGAGTTCTGAGGGGAAAAAGTCATAAAGATGCGACAAATGTAGAATTATGACATTTTTCAGGGTTTACATCTCACTATTTGTTTTCTCCACTATAGAATAAAAATGGTTATTGTGACTTCTCATGTCACCATTCTTACTTTTTTGCAATTCTGAATTTATATCTCACAATTCTAAGGGGGAGAAAAAGTGCAACAGAGATTTGCAAGAAAAAATATATTGCGAAAATTGTGAGATAAGAGTTGTGGTAAGTAATTGGTAATTTGTGAGGTAAATCATTGTTTTGTTTTGTTTTTTTTATCCCAGGGCAGTAACAAGCTTCCATAGCTAATGGTCCAGGTACAAAATCATAAAACAAGTACAGTTTAACCACAACTAATAACTTTCTTGATACCTACAGCACTAGCATACATTTGAAAAGCTCTCACAGTTCCCTTCCTCTCTTTTTTTTTCTTTCTTTCATTTTTCAGCTTTTCAAATCTAACAGCTCTCATGCTTTATGTGTTCAGACCTACTGCCATTTGCATACTATATAGTAGAAAAGTGTGCATATTCACCCTCTACCATTTCTTGACAGGTCGAGAGTAATATATTCACCTAAAAAGCACAAAAATTATATCTACCAGTAATTTTAAGCTATTTTAGGCTTGCATACTACATAGTAGGAACAGTATACAAATGTAAATACAGCCAAACACAGACAAGCTCATCCCCATTGTTTTGAGGTGTATTATAAACACTAAATAATCCCTATCCCTAAAACACACCTTTTGACATTTTAGATTTTAATTAACAAACTATGTTGCCAATTTATGAAGCTTTTGGCTTGTAGCAAAGCCAACAAAATAACGTTCAGTAAGCTTTGCTGTTCTTCAGGGGATATTCCAAGCAGGCTAACAAAACACAAAGACCTTCCTTTGACTTCTGTTTCTAAATTAAGATAATTATAATGACTACAAGACCTTTGAGGGGACATTTGGTCCCTATATAGAAAGCAAAACACACACAAGTGTCCCAGCAGCAGAAGGAAATGCAGCGAAAAACTCACGTCGCGGAATTTGTTCCAGTATTTACTCTTGTCGTACTGGGACACGGTGCTCATCCACTTTTCATTGTCCAGCGGGTCTCCGTCACTGCTGCCGGTAACGGACACCGTCAGAACCACCAGAGACACGAGCAGACCGAGACTCAGCATTATCTGGAGGAGAGAGAGAGAAAAAGGAGAGCAGGTGAAATTAGGCGCGGGGCACTTGAGGTAAAGACGCCTTTTTGAGTTTGAGAGGACTTCGTTTTAAACACGCCCAATACATAACATATTAAAAATCTCACTGTCTGATTCTTATCCAATACACAACTCCAGAGCCTCACAGGCAGTGCGCGGATTATTTCTGGATTATAAATCCGCTGAATATGTCCATCTGATATGATTAATCGTCCCTGAGGAGAAAATCTGACAACGGACTTTAACGGTCGCTCTTTGAGCGCGAGCTCCGCTGGCGTCTGCGTTAATTGGCTTCATTTGATACAGACGTTATTCATCGTTCTCTTCACTCACCTCAAGACGGGACGGTTCTCTGCTCCCAAGCGGGTCACTGGAGACCGTAAAGTATCCGAGACACGGAGGGTGAGTGAGTGAGTGAGTTTCCTCAGATCCTCGCAGCTGCTACACTGAACACAACCAAGAGAAACGGACCCGTGTAACGGAACGGTGAGCGACTCCGCCCACTCTCCACCGTGACTCCGCCTACTTTCCCTCTCTCTCTCTCTCTTCCACACTGAGCGACGCCACAAATCACGTGACTCAAGCTCCAACTAAACCAAACGCAGCTGATAGAATGATCAAAACCTTTGAATTATAACGTAAAGGTTGCACTTTTGTCGACCGCTCACTTATGCACTATGTACTTATGCATTATGAACAAGCATATAGTGTATGAATTTTATAAGGTTATTTTGTCATTAATAATCGGAGTCTGATAGCCCTTTCGTGAAGCTTCTATAAGTGCATCATCCGGGTATTTAAAGTGCACTTTTTCTTTTTGGAATTTTCAGTGTGAACCGAAGACTATAGAATACCTAAGAATGCCTTAAAAAGGGACTGGTGTGAACGCACTACTCGCACTATTTATACTTCAAAACCTCATGCAATAGTTGATAAGTGTGCGATTTGGGAAGTCTTTCGGTCTCAGAAATGATGTAAAACTAAGGGAGTGGTGCGTTCACTCGGGAATAAACGCGGAGGTTGAGGTGTGCTGGAGGTAATACGCAGGTGTTGACTTTAAGCTGTAAAACATCCAGTGTTGTGCGGAGGGAATCAATACACGCTCCCTGCTCACTCCTAACAGCCTCGGTTTTCATTTAGAATCAGCCTGTAATGGCTCTGAACTGTCCACTGCAGTGCATTCAGCCGCGGGGAGAGAGAGTGATGGGAATATCGGCTCATTTTTAATTAAAGAGAATAAATAAATCAATAGATTAAGCTCATTAGTAAACATAACGCGCGAGACGGATATTTGTAGGCGTTCTCCGGTGAGGGAGCTGTCCGTTCAGCACCACACCACCACTGCACTTACGCCAGCTTTGTACACTGCAAAGAAGCCGCTTCTGATGCGTGTGCACACCTTATTTTGCAAAGCGGAAGTACACTGTTTTCTTGAATGTGCGACGTTCCCGATTAGTAAATAATCAGAAGACTAACAAAGTGCTGTAAATGGCACATTTGCGCTACATCGTGATAATAATATAGGCTATTAAAATAGCCTATATTATGGTGGTGATGGCGCAGTGGATAAGACACATGCCTTTGGTGTGAGAGACCCGGGTTCGAATCCACTGTGAGACACCAATGTGTCCCTGAGCAAGACACTTAACCCCCTAGTTGCTCCAGAGGCGTGCGACCTCTGACATATATAGCAATTGTAAGTCGCTTTGGATAAAAGCGTCAGCTAAATGAATAAATGTAAATGTAAAATAATATAATAAGCACTAATTTGGAATTATAAGAATAAAGGATTAAAATAACTAATGTTCAGAGCAAGTAACATTTTCATAACCTAACCCACAAAATTACTAATGCTGAAATAATGTTTTGAGACTCATTCCATAAAATGGGTGCCTTTAAAACATACTCTCAAAACTATAAAAGGTTTAAATTATTCCATTCCAACAAAACCAACATAATATAACGAAGTGATAAAAAGAGGAGACGCTTACTTGTCCTTGAAGAGTTCATAGCCTGAAAGGATGGTGGTAATATGGCTGTTTTATATGTATATATTTATTTATTTTTATTCTAGTATTGTATGATAGCAGGGCTGAAATGTAACCTAGAGAAAAGGCACTAAGCTTTTTCTATGCACTAAAATGTAAAGCAAGGAATTATAAATAAAAATGACTGTTGCTTAAGCAAAACAGTATCAGAGCCACCTCTGAGGTAGATAAGAGCTGTATTAATCTGGCTTTTATGCAGCATTGAATCTGTACACATAAATATGTAGCAGCCTTAACTCAATTATCTAAAGACAATTTAGAGCGCTCTACTTTAATACATCATGCTAGTCATTTTAAAACAACTTGCAATATAATTTATCAATAAATGCATTGTAATGGAACTAATGACAACTGTGTTTGCATTGGTGCATCAGCACTACAGTCGCACAAACTCAAAGTCTTGTTGTAACTGGTTAAATGTTTGTGCTGGTGGTAAATAAAAGATTGACGGTTGTAACCTTGCAGTGGCTGATTCATGAGTTGTCATCATTAAAACACTGAATGTCTTGTGGCAAGACACTCATGGACATGAGACAGTTTCTCTGTGTCAAGCAGGACTGTGTGTGTGTGTGTGCATGTTTATGTGGTTTATGAGGACACAAACTTGTATAATGACATGGGTATGACAGAGGTATTACAATATGAAGGTGGTTTATGAGGACACTGCCTATGTCCCCGTAATTCAAAAGGCTTAAAAAACATACTAAATGGTCTCCTGTGAGGGCTAAGTTTAGGTGTAGGGTTGGTGTAGGGCAATAGCACACACAGTTTGTTCAGTATAAAAACCATTACGCCTATGGAGAGTCCCCATAAACCACAAAAACCAACGTGTGTGTGTGTGTGTGTGTGTGAGAGAGAGAGAGAGAGTGTGTGAGTGTGTTTGTGCGTTTAATTTATTCTGTTCCACTCCATTGACTTAATGCTGTTAATGTTAAGTGGCAATATTTTAACGTGGGTAATGCAGGTCAATGCGGTTTCTGATATTGTGCTGTTAACATTTTACTCTTCTAAAGTGTTAGAGTGTGAAAATCCCCATCAGCCACAGCCAAGATATCGACACAGCTGAAATCCACATGATGTATTTGAGAAATCCAGCTGAATGACATGCAGACGAGAGATGCATTAAATTGTAAATGAGAGAAACGCTGAGCACACTCACAACAGATAATTTTAATTGAAAACTTTCACTTGTGCACTGGGGTGCAACGCCAAAATATTGAGAGTGGTTTCATATTTTTCACTGCTGAATAAAAGCAGCTAATTATTCATTTAGCACACAGTATATTTATTTAACAGAACTCTGCCGAGCTGGTAATTTTCAAGGTTATGAAATTACAACATTCATTCATTCATTTCCTAGGAGAAATTATTCCCTGGAAGAGTTTTAATGCACAAAATTGAAGCTCTCATAGAGGCACAGACAGTGACAGGATGCCCTCTATTGGCTGAGGTTTTGGTGTCAAAAAAATGATTTCAATTTAAATAATTATAGATTTACTTATTTTAATGAATGTTTTGTGTCCAAAAATGATTTCAATTAAAATAAAAATGATTTTAACTTATTTCAATGCAGGTTGTCACAAAACTATTTGCATTAAAAATAAGAATTATTTTATTGTTTTAATGAAGGTTTTGTGTCACAAAAAATGTACATTCAAATAATAATTATTTCATTATCACATTGAATTTTTTGTCACAAAAATGATTGTAATTAAATAATTATCTTATTTTAATGAAGGTTGTCACACAAAAAATTTACATTAAAATAATTATTTCATTATTTATTACATTGAATTATTTGTGTCTCAAAAATGATTGTAATTAAATAATTTTATATCTTATTTTAATGAAGGTTGTCACAAAAAAATATTAAAATAATTATTTTATTACTTATTTTAATGAAGGGTTTTTCCACAAAACATATTTACATTAAAATAATTATTATTTAATTTGTTTTATTATTTCAAAGTTTTTGTCACAAAAATAACTGAAATTAAAATAATTATATCTTATTTTATTGAAGGTTTTGTCACAAAAAAATATTACATTAAAAAATAATTATTGTATTACAAATTTTAAAGGGCCGAATTAAATATGTATCCTGTGATCAATGCATGCTTACAGTAATCCAGTATTACTTTCCTTTTTATTATTGATTTTTATTTTTTTTTAATAGACACCACAACTCTTAAATCCAACATTACTTCAAGTTAATACAGGAAACTATGTTTTTGGTTCTCATTTAATAAAAATATTTTTAACTGACAATGAAACATAGTCATAAAGTATTCTCATATTTGAACAATACATAAAGGAAATGAAGTTTTGCATAGAGGTGCAGTAGACAGAGAAACAGAGGTAGAGAGAGTCAGAGACTTGCATACTGAGCGTGGGTTCTGGATGGGCAGTCGGTCGGTTCACGCTGAAGGTCACACTTCTCTGCATGTTTCCTCTGAGAGTCACCACACATCTGTCCTCTCTGTCTTATATGGAAATCATCTATCATGTCACACTTTGATTGGTCCCAGAGGGCCACATGATAGGAAGCACAAACCGGCCCCAGGGGCATTATAGGAAGCTCTACAGCGGTCACTTCGTCCCATCACCAGCGGTTACTCTTGGCAGCCGCGTCCTCGTTCATGATCCGCGGGAGACGGCCGCTCGCGCCTCCCTCCAGGTATCCAGACTTCATAATGGATGCTTCTGGAAACTTCCTCTTTTTGCTCAAATCTGTTGAGGGGGAAAAGTTTCAAATGAAAACTCAAGTGTTTATATTTATCCACCATATGCTGAGATGATCAAGTGGAGTTTTGCGACAGCTTGGCTAATGAGAGTGACCCGTGATGGCGAGGATCATCTTGCGTCGCGCTCCAAACGTGCTCACGCCCACTTCCTTCAAATCCTCATCTGAGAGCGTCAGGAACGTCTGGTAATCGATCTGACAGACCAGAGAACATAGTCATAGTATGTGTGTGTGAATGTGTCTCGTGCGATTAGACATTTGACTTTAGGGAAAAGGGAAAGGGAAGTGGTGTGTGGCAAATATCTCTAATGGTTGTATTATTTATTAAAGGCTATATTTATTGCAAACTCAAAAGTGATCAAATGTAAAATAATTCTAATAGCAATAATACTTTTATTAATATTCATTAAGTATCGATATTTCCTTTACAATGAAAACATTCAAATAACTGCACATCTGATTTTCTATCTATAATACACTGCAAAAAAATAAATATTACTCTTTGTGTCTTGTTTTCCAGTACAAATATCTAAACATTCTTAAAATCAAGATACACTTATTTAATTATATTTATCTTTAATTTTTTAATGATGAAAATCTATTTTTTTTACTTATTTCTTAAGTTTTGTTTCCTGAAAAATTTAACAAAACTAAGTGAGTTTATACTTCAAACAAGAACAAATATCTGCCAAAGAGTCAGAAAAATAAACTTAATTCAAAGGCAAAACAAGCTTAATAATTCTTACCTCATTAGCAGATACTTGTTCTTTTTTGATCAAATGTAAAGTCTCGTTTTAGAATAAATTTGTCATTTTGCTTCTCAAATAAATGTGTCTTCATTTAGGAATATTTAGATTTTTGTACTGAATAACATTACAAAAATACTGAATAACAAACTCATTTTTAGCAGTGTAAATACTGATTTATTTCACAGACAGAAAAGAGTGCAGAATATACAGTTCTTCTCATGGAAATCAAGTTTACTTTCTACTAACCGGCTCAAACAAAACTCAGAGTATTTAAAGATCTGAACTTTGGCAAACCCACCGACTAGTTCAATCTCAAACCTTTAGACATGACTTTGTTTCCAGGCAGACTAAAATAAACCTGTGCGCTCTGACTCCTAAAAGCGCTCAGAGCCAGATATGCATCAGACAACAGCGGCGTGGGCGTCTGTGGGTGTGCCGTCTGGGACGTGTGAGGGGGGGGTGTTGTGTATTTACCTCCTGTTGTTGGAAAATGTCAATATATTTCTCCAGACCCAGCTGTGCCAGTAACTCAATAAGATCGTCTGTGTGGGAAGGACTGGGAGACCTGCCAATCAAATGTCTGGATGCCCCGCCCTCAGAACCGGTCAGGTATCCCTCTGCTGCAGGTCAAAGGTCAGAAATGAGAAGCTCATAATATTTTAATTTCCCAGTAGGTTCTAAATCTTGACGTGTTTCAGCATAAGTGATTGTTTCACCTTGAAATAAAGCTGCTGGCAGAATTCAATTGTGTAATGAGCAGCTCAACTAATTTAATCGTTACTGCTAATTAAACAAGATATGTCACACCCTCTGCAATTAAAGAGCAGAGCGGTGAGTTTAGCAGCACACTTGCTTGTTCGGGACGCTGACAGACTGTAGGGCGTGAACGAGAATGAGGAGGAGGATGATGATGGAGGTGGGGATGAAGACAAAGATCCACGTCTTTCTCTCCAGTTTTCTGAGTTGCTGCCGTTCCATCCGCGTTCCTTTCCACTCTGTGAACTCCACGACTGCAACCAGACAAAATCCTTATTAAAAAGTCAGAAATAAAAAGAACTTTCATTCTTCTGTGAAGCTATTATTATTACAATAATAATAAAACTGAAAAGGACATTTGCCTAAACGTGACACAGCAAGTTTTACTACTGTATGTCTCTTCTGCTCACCTCAATTCTGCATTTATTTGATTAAAAATACAGGAAAAACAGTGACATTTTCTGAAACAATTACAATTTCACAATTTACAATTCAACTACCATTCCTTTTCTTCAGCAAGGACACATTAAATTGATCAAAAGTGACAGTAACAGGGTTCGTACAGAAATTGCAAAATGAAAGCATGCAGTGACTATGGCCATTTTAACATTTAAAACTATACTATGGCAAAGTACACTTTCCTTTTATTTTATGAATACATGATTGACCTGAAGAATAAAAGCTATATCATACACTTGGAAAATATGAGCTATATCATGCTTGTAGACGCTAGGGGTGTGACAATAAACTTCGCTCATGAGACGAGACAAAATGCAGATACTTGGTTCACTAGAATCAGAGAATATTTTAATACTATTTTTAAGCAAAACATTTGTCTTTTAATCACAAAACAATGCAGCTGTATTTTGTAATGTTTTAACTATTCTAGGGCCATAACTAACAATTATTTTGGTAATCAAGAAATCTACTCATTATTTTGACAATTTAGTAATAAAAATAAACCCAAGTTGAAAAACAGGCTTTAATATGACTATATTTATATATAAACTAACGATGAGGCAATCGTAATTGGTTCAAATAAAGTATTAAATCAAAGTAATTTCAAAGCACTGAAAATGTTAATTATTCCTCTATTTTCATCTCCTGGTCACTGTCTGCTTTGATTAGAAAAGAGCAGCAAAACATCTGCTTTTGTGTTCCACAGCAGACAGAAAGTCATAAAGATTTGAGTAAATGATGACAAAAGGTTCATCTTTGATTGAACTACCCTTTACAAACAGATAAAGCACAATGGAAAGAAAGCGAACACAAAACACAACACAAAAAGATTTCAATAACTTTTCAATTTGAATCCTTCACAGGGCTTCACTTATTCTCAAAAATAATGTGATCCAAACAGCAGTAACAATCAAAAACAGATTCAATCAGCGCTGCAGTGCGGTGCTAAACCGCTTCCATTGAGATCTTTAATTGAGAGAGTCTTATTATCCCAGCGGAGAGGAAATGAGGGTGGAAGTGAAAGGAACGGGGATGTGCTGCTCATACACGTCTGTGATTGGAGTTTAGAGACTTTTCTCCATGATTGCACTGCTCTGAATGACAGACACGCACGAGCGTGTGTGTGTGTGTGTGTGTGTACAGACTCGCTGTATTCCACTGATCAAAAATGAATCTTTTCATAAACCGGTTTCCTCACACAGGTGGGTAATTGTGCAGTCTGTCATTTAGTACACACACACACACACTTGCGTTTAATGTTTACACTCAGGAAATTTGAAGTTGCTCATGTAAACGTAACTTTGATGAACTTCATTCCATTATTGCTATGGCAAGGCTAAGATTACAGTTCAAAAGTTTGTGGTCGATAAGATTTTTGAAAGAAGTCTCGAAGTTGTTTCAAACCTGTATGACTTTATGTCTGCTGTGGAATAAAAAGCAGATGTTTTGCTGCTCTTTTCTATGTTAGAAGGAGATTTCAAAATCCCAAAAGAAAAAAAAATGAATAATTAAGATTTTAAAGTTGTGAAATATTATTACAATTTAAAATGTGTTCTTAAGTGAATATATTGTAACATGTCATTTATTCCTGTGATCGAAGCTGAATTTTCAGCATCATTACTCCAGTCTTCAGTGTCACATGATCCTTCAGAAATCATTCTAATATGATGATTTGCTGCTCAAGAAACATGTATGATTATCATCAATGTAGAAAACAGTTGTGATGCTTCATATTTTTTGTGGAAACTGTGAAACATTTTAATTTTCAAGATTCCTTGATTAATAGAAAGTTTAAAAGAACAGCATTTATTTGAAACAGAAATCTTTTGTAACATTATAAATGTTTTTACAGTCACTTTTAATCAAATCACAAATAAACAAACCAAAATATCCTTTGTCAAAACAACTTGATTTTTTATGTCATGAAGAAAATATGAGTGGTGTTTGTTGGTTCAAAACTCACTGTGTTGACGCACATGCTGAATTTGATACTGAGTTTTGAAAAGACAAATTAGCTTTGTAATAAATAAATAAAAGCTTATAATCTGTCCTCATATGGAAAACTAAAAGTCTCCCTCCCACCAGCTATGGTCACAGCACCTTGTTGATCTTTCATAACGTGGCAAAAAGTGACTTTCCAGAACCTTCACCCTCTCTGATCCCCTCTGGTGGAATGAGCTGAACATTGTTGTCTCTTTAACAAAGTGCTTATGCTCCTAAATTAGTTTGGATTAATGTGGCTGCTAAATGCATAAATGTGAATTAAATATTGATGTGTGTACCTGCTGGTTGTGGTAGGGTCTGTAGCAGCGGCGGCTCACGGCTCTCAGCTCTTTCACAGCGTCAGTGGGCATCGATTTTGAGAAGCCCAAGCCGCTCCAGGTGTCTGTAGGGGTTCGAACCTCAGTCACCACGGGCTTCTGCTGCATGGCTATCACACACACACAGGTTTTCACAGATTACATCACAGGCATTATGAAACCCACACATAATCGTGAATGCCTGGAAACATTACACGCTCAGAACCACATCCAGATTTACACTGGCATACAGTAGCAGCTCTAATTAAAGTGTGTGTGTGTGTGTGCGCGTGTGTGTGTATACCCCTGCATTATTAAACACCTGCCACCTAATTAAGCAACTTAATCAAAAGCAGTCATGCAGAAGAAAGTGCTGCTACCTTTCCACATCTCTCTCTCTCTCTCTCTCTCTCTCGTGTGTGTGAATGAAGTGGTTTAAATGGGAGTTTATTTTAAAAGTCACTGTATCAGTTTCTGGAGTGTGTAGCAGGGTTATCATTAACTAAAGCTAATATTAAAAACTAAGACCATTAAAAATGAAAATAAAATAAATGTTAACATAAATAAAAAATATTAAATATAACGTATTTCATTACAATTACCTGGCAAAGCATCATTTCTCATTTTTTAGTTGAAGTGCTAAAATAACTAAAAACTAAAGTTAAAATTAAAATGAATAAGAAATATAAAGACATTATAAAATAACAAAATACACAAAATTACTAAGATGTAACTAAAATTCAAATGTAAATAGAAAAAAAAAATTATATCTTATTTTGATGCCAATTCCTAAAGCATATTTCTCTTTTCTTTTTTTTTTTGAAAACAAAAAAAGCAACAAGTACACTTATGATTTATAAATGCGTTACAAATTTAAATAATATTTTGTATATATTCTAACATACATACATATATACTGTATAAAACAAAGATTGTTGAAGTACATTTTACAAGGAATTTCCATTTCAGTTTTTCTACTTCAAAATCTCATGTTTAATTCAATAAGTTATTTGTATTTTCTTAGTAATTTTTGGTGAAATTCTAAGTGAAAACTGTTTCAAAGTAAATCCTACACCCAATTTTCTTATAGTGTAATTCATTTTAAATTATATTAGAATTAAAGTACAAATATTCCTTGTCTCCCAATTAACAAGAGGTGCAGAAGAGATGAATGTAGTGGAAGTCGTCACACGTTTCATGTCATCTAGCCAGAATGATCTGATGTCAGGTTTCTCCGTGTGTGTGTGTGAGTGTTCATCTGTCTGCATATTCAGTGGGTGAAGTGGCTGTACTCCATTATAAATCTGGCAGCGTGTAACTCTGAAATGGGTCCCTCTATCACCCTCTCTGGCACTGCGTAACGCTTAAATGGCTCCCCTATATCACCTCTCTGGCACACTCCAGCTCTTTAATCCATTTTGAGCTTTATACAGCATGATGAATGCCAAATAGATGGAGCCTGCAGCGGCACGAGTCCATCCAGCCAAGGCCCACAATAACAATCTGAACTTAAATCACTCAACTTTAAGGCTTCATCGTCACATCAGATCACACAAAGATTATACTTTGATGTGAGACGCTGAAAATGTTGCAGAAAATCAGTCTGTAATATAAAGTAAAACTCTGGAGTAAATATTAGATTTACAATTATTATCATTCTAGATAATAATAGCTTTGGAGTGATCTTTTTTGGTTGACCACTTCTTGGGAAGGTAACAGTGGTCTTGAGTTTCCTCCATTCGTACACAATCTGTCTGACTGTGAATTTGTGGAGTCCAAACTCTTTAGAGATTGTATTGTAACCTTTTCTAGCCTGATGAGCAACATCAACTCTTCTTCCGAGGTCCTCAGTAATCTCCTTTGTTCGTGACATGATTCACTTCCACAAGACTTTGATAGATCCCTGTTCTTTGAATTAATTAATTAACTGCTAATCCAAGAGATTCACATACGTTTGCCACTCACAGATATGCAATATTGGATCATTTTCCTGAATAAATAAATGACAAAGAAAATATTTTTGTCTCATTTGACTGATTGGGTTCTCTCCGTCTACTTTCAGGACTTCTGATGATGTTTGGGTTCATATTTATGCAGAAATATAGAAAATTCTAAAGGGTTCACAAACTTTCAAGCAGCACTGTATATAGGTCATATAAAAGTATATAAAACTGAAGAAATTAGAAAATATAGTTCTTATATTATTTAAAAATAACAATATATAAAATTATAATAAAGACAAAAACATACACAATATATTCTAATAACACAACAATATTTTATATATTTCTAGATGACTTAGTAGTAATAATAGTAGTAGTAGTGTTTACAAATTAAAATGTGTTTAATCATCATAAAATAAAGCCACACTGCAAAAACTGTTTTAAAATTTGCTTCATGTCATCTATTACATATTCTACATAATATATATTTTATTTTATTATACTATTTTATATATTAAGTTATCAATCGTCTTTTCTCACTAATGATTTAAGTCCTACAATAAAAAAAAAAAACACACAAACCTTGAGTTGCCAGCAGCTTCTTTCTCTCATATTCATGATCCTGTTCAAATAAACAGCAAACAAAAACTGTTTCAAACCAGTAAGAGAAATGATTTTATTTGTGAACTGTAACAGAGTTAAATCTGAAAAATGATTCATACAGTAGATGCAATGCATTTACAGCAAGCAGTTTTTTCTTCATTTTAAAAATGCGAAAGTGCTTTACCTCATTATTAGCATCCATAGATGGGAATATTCTCAAACTACAGCGTCTGTCTCTGTTCAGATAAACACCATCCACCTCCACTCTCACTGACCTGAAACACACACACACACACACACACACACACACACAGCTTCATTCAGTGCTGTAAATCATATTCTAGACCGGAATCCAAAGCATCGTCTGGACTGTCTGTCCAAACGCTGTCTGTTCAGGACAGAGGCTTTTACCTCTCTGGTGTGAGTGGTGGGTTCGGCTCCCTCGAGGCCTCTGATTGGCTGCATCTCCTCGATGAGACAGTCGGCTTGACGACGATCTCTCTGACCTCTGTGACCTCCGCACGTGGCATGACGCAGTACTCCATCTCTGCTTGTGTCGGCTGATCCTCAGTCTCTGGAATCTGATACAATTACATGATCAAAGTTTATTGTTTACAGTCAATCAATGTAATTTACTTTAGCATTTTATTAAATGCATATTTAAATTGAAGATATACAAGTAGCATATAAGTTCGTACAATCAGCTGATCAATTAGTATGAGCCTATAGATTCCCATAGATTTCTATGCAACTACAAACATACAACTTTCTATACACTGTTTGAGATACTGTACTGCATATCACAATACGAGACTTTCCATTTCTTCCATTTCCAAAGTGACAAAGGTTTATGAGACGATAAATGAGATGATTTATTACATCTCTTATAACTCTTTATTTGACTGAACTGCCAAATTAAGATATTTTTACACAAATCCGCATGTAAAAATGCAGAATTACCTTATTTAAATTACCTTATTTTTTAATATTGTTAAATTATTATTAGTAGTCAAGCAATTTTTTTCTCTCAATTCTACTCATCATAATGAACCTGACAATTTGAGTTTTAAACAGTTTTGTTGGTAATTCCAATTATTTATAATTCTCATTACATTTGAACAATAAATAGTAATAATAATATTTTTAAGTATTATTTAAATCAGCATAAAAATTCAAAGCAGCAAATAATACACCTATGATGTATGAATACTTTACCATTTTAAATGCTATTTTATATATTTTAAAATTAAAATTATTATAGTAAATATTTTAATAATTTACTAAATTAAAAATGTCATAATATAATCCATTTAGATATAATTTTTAGTAATTATATTTTATAAATAAAACATTCTTATTATTATGTATTAATTTTATTTTATTATTTTATTTTTATTATTTATTTTATTTTATTTGAATTATGGGGTCAAACACGTGTTCTAGACAGGTGATATACAAACAGGACACTAGTATGTCCATGATAAACATCATGGTCATCCAAACCTTCTCTAATTTGGATTCCACTCCTTTGATTCCTATCCGTCCATCTTCTGAGGAAACAGCCAATCCGGGAGGAGGCAAGGGGCGGGGCTTTCCAGAGAGAGAGCCAATCATGGCATCAGGAGAGGGCACAGCACCTGAAGATTGACACATACAAAAAACATACCATTCATTTAGCATAACAAACAAGCATGAGTGAAACTAAAGAGGATGAAGTGTGAGCGCACGAACACACACACACACACCTGTCTCAATGAGGTGCAGCTGCTGCATTAGTACATTGATCCAGTAGCTTGTGATTCCATTATTAGCCACCAGAGGGTCCACAGGGGTCTTGGTCGCCACCTCAGACACATTCTTGGTCGTCATGGAAACCTCAGTGGAGTCCAGGCCCAGCAGCAGACGTCTGGCCTCGTAAAGACTGCTGATGTTCCTCTCCAAACCTTTAACGACCACCGACTGGAAACAGACACTTTAAAGAGTTACCATTTAAAGGGATAGTTCAAATGTGTGTTTCTTATAGATTGATGTTTCATTAGTTTATTAAAGGGATATTTCACCCAAAAATGAAAATTCTGTCATTAATTACTCCCCCTCATGTCGTTCCAAACCCGTAAGTCCTTCGTTCATCTTCAGAACACAAATTAAGATATTTTTGATGCACCCCGAGAGCTCTCTGAACCTCCCATATACAGCAAGTGTCCTTACACGATCAAGGTCCAGAAACGTAGCAAGGACATCAGTAAAATAATCCACGTGACATCAACAACCATAATTTCCTGTAGCTATGAGAAAACAATGTTTCCACATGGCGCAGCTGGCACAGAACAGCATACGATGTTTGTGTTCAGTGGATACTCTCCAAAATGGCGCTGTAGGGTGACGAGACGACGAATTGTTGAATAAAGTCGTTATTTTTGTTTTCTTTGCGCACAAAAAATATTCTCATAGCTTCGTAAAATTACAGTTGAACCCCTGATGTCACATGGATTATTTTACCGATCTCCTTGCTACGTTTCTGGACGTTGATTGTGTTAATTACATTGCTGTCTATGGGAGGGTCAGAGAGCTCTCAGAATGCATCAAAAACATCTTAATTTGTGTTCCGAAGATGAACGGAGGTCACTTTTATTATCCCTTTAACACCTCATATGCAAAAAAACAAACAAACAAACAACAGTATAGTAAAATAAAATGATATGTGATGAGCTTAACACTAGAACCAAATGTACATAACAGATTTTCAACAAAACATTCAAGTCTCCCTGTCATTGACTTTTACTAAAATTACGTAATTTACAATCCAATGTTGTTAAAAATTATTTCGGTAAAACCAGATCAATAAGCGGAGCATTTATACCTATAAGCGCCGCACGGGTCAAATTTACTCGCTATATAATGCATGTATTTTCTTGCCACTTATGTTTTAACATTATACATTTCTAGGCAGCGCTTTTCACTCACTGATTTAGCAGTTATCAGTTTCATAAAGTCAAAATGACTCAAATTAGGCGATTTATGGAAAGTAGGTATTCGAAACACTAAATGCCATGAGTGATGGAGAGTCTGATGGTTAAGTTATGCGTCTGGGTCGGCTCAGCATCTGGCGGCTCATCTGACAGTGATCCAGACATCATATTGAGATGTTTTAGCCTAACGTTACTCATAATTGGTCAAACTTTGGTTTTATTATTTAATTTTTGTCTAGCCATATCGTTTATCGTTCTCTACCGTGTTGCTATATATTCTAGTCTAGGCATGGGTTATCCTAATATATTGATTAATGATATTGTATTATAATATTGCACCACCCAAATATTTACTACCTTCTAATTTTTGTTGTCAGTGCAGGCTTTTTTTTTTTAGCTTACTGACCATAATGGATTAGTGCAGGCTGCATTAAAAAGCCTTGAACATAAAACAACGGGGTAAAAATATAGTTGACGACTAGACATAATCATTTCATGACTGTAGACACTTCTTTGTGAAGACAGTGGCATAATACAGTGAAATAATATGTTCTTTAGCCATATAAAAACAGTTGCCATGCGTGTGGGTAAAATTTACCCGCTGGAGCTTTTAGGTATACAGCAACCTCTGGCGGTTCTAGTATTAAACAGTTACCATTTAACACTTCACATGCAAAAAAAAGAACAGTATTATAAAATAAAATTATATATGATCTGCTAAAAGAGTTACCATTTAACACCTCATATGCCAAAAAAAAAAAACAGGATTATAAAATAAAATTATGCAAAATATGGTTGAACAAAAATGTCAGTTGTCGTTTCTTCATTGAAACAATTGTAATGCTCATGGTGTAAAAACGTAACAATACAAAATAAATCAATTTAAATTTGAACAAGATATATAAAAAAACACAAAAAAATGCAAAGTTAAAATAAAATTTACCTATTCTATACACTATTAAACAATTTAAGTTTTATAGAGTTTGATTTTGTTTTGTTTTAATTGGTGAGTAACATTTTCATCACTGTAGCCCTTTTTATTTACATCAGCATAACAATTGTATAAATACTTTGTCCATTAAAAATATATATAATTTGTTTAATATTAGATTAATAAAATAGTATATATTTGAATATTGTTTTTTGTATTTGTACATGACATCAGTTATAATTACATTATTATGAGCAAAATATAATATTTTACATATTATGCATTTATATTTTATTTTTATTATACAATTTTACAGTGTTGTTTTTATAATTATGGGGTGAAATATGACCAAGACATGCTTAAAATGATGGAAAATCAAAACAAAATTTAGCGGGAGAAAGAAAGCATTGGCATTGAACCATAACATTGATTCACTTGTGAATAAATATTGAAATGTTGGCTGTGCAATAAGACTAAATAAGTTTAAAAACTACCTCACCATACTACCCATGCTTACTAAACATTGCGTTTAGTGCATCTTAACTCATAGAATAGTACATTAAAAACAGTATGTCAGCAGTATCTGAATGGTGTCATATTTTTGGTGAATAATGAGCTATGCATGGCTTTTGCTCTAATATGACCGATAACCCCATGCTCTTTGAACCAAAAAGTGAAATGATGAAACGTGTGAGGATAAAGAATGCAGTGAGTTTACTGCTGTCAGTGTGAACGGCCCTAAAGATGATGACTGCAACCATAATTGTAGTCTAAGAATTTGTATGCATGCCTTTTCTCTTGAGTGTTTGGTGACAGGTGCATTGTGGAAGCTGTGCTGCAGTACCTTTGCTGTCTGCTTGACCTTGGGTTTGATGCTGATAAAAACACCCAGGTTCTGCATCATCTGAGCGAGTTTCCGAGGGTCAGACTCTCCCTCGTCCTTCAAATCAAACATCAGGCAGACGGGCAGACAGTCCTGAACAAGAAGACACACACATCACAGCAGCAGGAGATCAACACATGGATATAGTCTCATCCAGATGTGTCACATTCATTCACCTCAGAGGAAATGGACTTCTTGACAAATGTCTATTGTTTATTGTATACTAAGCATCCTGAATGCTGTAATCCTGTCAGAATTGTGTGTTTGTGTTCTATTTTCACATTAAATGACATTTCCTAATGCAATTAATTTTTGACTTTTTTAACTGGGGCACACTGTACATGTTGTCTGGGGCCACAGTATATAATGACTGAATGATAGAAACGTCTTCACACACCATTAGACATGCATAAACGCTGATGTGATGATATAGTCATTTTGTTTCGTCTGCTACTGTTCGAAATGTAATTGCATTTAAAATAATAAAACTGATGAATGTGAAAGAAGCACTTTGGGAGAAATTACCTGTAAATTATAATGAGTTCAGACTGACCCAGTGTTATTTCAGTATAGTGTTGTCAAAAGTACCGATCGTGATACCATTCGGTACTGAAATTTTAAAAACGCCCATTTCCTGCTAAGATCGCTTCACACTCTTCACTGATCATTGAAGCCAATTTAGTTTTTTTATTATAAAAAATTAGTGCTGGGCAATGATTATTCACAATTAATCACATCCAAAATTAAAGTTTTTGTTTATATAATACGGGTGTGTATTTATTATATGTGGATGTGTGTATTTATATACAGTATACATAATAAATAATTTTTCAAAATATTAATAAATACTATTGTAGAATTTTAACACTAAAATAACACTGTATCTCACTTCTTGTGACCATTATATCACCAAACTGAGCACAACACACACACACCATGAGCTGCTGTCGAGCGACACACACTCCGTCGGCCGTGCCCTGGATCAGGAGCGAGGGTGTGTGTTGCGGAGTGCTGAGGTCGGGCAGGATGATCTGCGTGTGCGTCTGATGCATGACGGTCAGGAAGTTGGCTCCGTTCTGACCCAACAGGAACAGGTGCTGCTGCGAGGTCACATCCAGCTGTGTGCTCACCATCACCCCCGTTATCCCAGCCAGCGCCTCCGCACCCAGAAGCAGCTCCATCAGGACGCAGGTGGCCTTCTGCAGAGGTCAAAGGTCAGTTATTGATGCTGCATGCGGCGCTGTGTCGTGTGTGAAGTCGAGCGTCACCTTGACAGCAGCGGCGTTTCCCTGCGTTCCTCTCACGCTGCAGGTGCTGCAGTAGAGTTTGGGCTGCGTCCTGAAGCTGACGCTCACTCCGAACGCCTGAGCTATGTGCTGAATCACCGGCGAGCCTGTGTCACACACCGCACCCCCCACAAGGGTCACAGGCAGGTCAAAGGTCAGCACCAGGGGCTGCAGGTCCTGCAAATCAGATTCACGTGCACACACCCTTAAAACACATATTTGAATCTAAATCTATGAAAGTTGAATATAAAGTCATATATTTGAATATAATGAATATTTATTAGAATGACAGTCACATTTTATTATTCGTATTAGATTTTCATTACTGTAGTTCAATATTTTTTTTAATTTAAATCAGCATAAAAAGTAGCATGACAAATACTACCATGATGTATAAAAAATTTACAAATATGACTATATAATATTATATTAATACAGTGGATATAAAAAGTCTACACACCCCTGTTAAAATGCCATTTAAGCATCATAAAAATTAAAGGTAGCATAATAGAAATTACCATAAAGTATAAATACTTCACAAATATTTTTATTATTTATATATATTATGATATATTAACTTGTAATATTATATTAATATATTCAAATTAACATTGTGTTATAAGATTTTATAAATATCCATTACTAAATATCATTACATCAAAAAAAAGCAAAACTATAAAAAAATGTAACTTGAAATAAAATAAAATATATATTTTTATTTTACTTATTTTATTTCAGTTAGATGCCAAGGCAACATTTCTCTTTAAGTTGAAGTGCTAAACTAACTAGAACTAAATAAAGTTAAAACTAAAACAGATTAAAAAAAAAATAGATATTATTAAAAACACAAACAAATACTAATCTGAAAGAAAAAATACACCTATTTCTTATTAATAATAATAATAATGAGTGATCATATTATTTTCAGTGATGTGCAACCTATACATATCAGTTAACATCTCACAAAATGTGTTTTATGACCCTTTTATGGTCTTGATCTTTCTTTCTTTCTGATTATGAGGTGAAATATAACCAAGACACATCTTAAACATAAAAATCTTAATAAATAAAAATAAATAAATAAAAGAAAAAAATCTTAGTCTATGAATACTGATTGACATGTTTGAATATAATGAATGTTAATGTTAATGAATCACTGACCCGGATCTGTCTCCTGGCAGACTCCACCAGCTGAACCGGCCCGGCGATTGACACCTGCAGGTTCATACTTACATTTATTTGCTTACATTATCACATAAAACTCAAAGGAATCATGTAGTATGTAGCAGTGCAGCAGTATGCTACAACAGTGAGGGAAATGAATACCTGGTTGCTCTTTTCTCCTGCGCTGTTGTTCCGGTTGGAATCGGGGAAGTGAATGTGACAGGAAGTGTCCTCCATGACCTTCTTAATGTTCCCGCCACCTTTCCCGATAACATGAGAGTGCTCTGTGTGTGTGACGTCCATCTTCAGCGTGACTTTATTCACCTGTGCACAGGTGGGCTGCTGTGAGATTGCCACAGGGCCGATGAACAGAGAAATCAAAGGAGCTCAAATCTCACCTTAGTCTCTAGAACCTCCAAAATCTTGCGTTTGGCCTCCAGAACGTTTGCTCTCTTTCCTTCCACTTTCACATGAGGATCTGAACAGAAATACACAAATCATCACAATGCATTTGACTCCCATAACACCAAAATATTCAGTGGAAAACATGTGGATTGGGATCATGAAAATGGCCTTTATTTTTGTCAGCAGTAAAGAAGAGATAGAGATAGTCATTACATTTCAAAACATTATGAAAATATTATTTTATTTATTATGAACAATTTATTGTGAACAATTCGTTGGTGCATGTTATTACACTTACTACATTTGTTGAGAAAGTAAATAGTTGCTTTCAAAATCTTATCTGCATATTCAAACTAACTGAAATAAAATCAAATGAAAATAATTCTAAAATCAAATGAAATAAAAAATAAAATAAAAGCAGAAATAAAATAATATTTCTTTAATATTTGTGTGTGAACAAAGATATCTGGGATTTAAGTTTTAGCAATTTTGGGGTGTTTTTGCCCCTTTTTAATATATATCTGTTTAGTTTTTATTCATGTCTATTTCAGTTTATTTTATTTCAGTTAAAGTTTACTTTGTTTAAATAAAATGTAATTTTACAAGTAAAAAAATGTTTTACTTTTAGTTTGCCATAACAACACTGGACCAACCCAAACCCTAAAAAAATAACATTTTGCTGAAAATAACACCACACATAAATAAATAATTTCTTGAATAATGTCTAAGACTGTTCACAAACATTTTCATTAAAAATTCTAAATTGTTAACTGAAATAAAAATACAAAGCTTAAACTTGCTTTATAGTTAGTTGGCAAAGCAACACTTCAAATTTTCATTTAGTTTAACTTGAAGTAATAAAGTACTTAAAACTGAAACAAGAATTGATAAAAACTAGACGATAAAATACTGAAAAAAAAATCTAAATATTAAAAAAATATATAGTATTTTTCCAGTTTTTATTCATTTTTATTTTAGTTTTAGTCATTTTAGAACTTCAACTTAAACTAAACAAAAATGAGAAAAGTTGCCTTGGCAACTGACTGAAATAAAATAAGTTTAAGGTTTTTTTTAGATTTTATTTCAATTAACATAAATGTTTTATATTTAGTTTATAACAACTGATAACTGATAACACCCTAAAAGAGAACATTTTGCACTTATAGTAAAAAAAAAATAAAAAAAAGTGAATCAAAGCATAGTTTGGGTTTTAACCCGTATGACTTTAGCTTAAACCGCCTCTGCATATTCAGACTTGGTGGACATTATGTCAGGTCAGATGTCAATCATGGCAAAGGCAATTGCATGTAACCAGACAGCAGGAATACAGTGCATGGGTCATGCCGACTAGCTTTATGACACCTTTATGGTGCTTTAGAAATTTTGGTCATTGTATGTAAAACAGCAGCCTGGACATTCAACTAAGTGACTCTTTTTAGTTTTGAACCAACATGAGGGTAAATAAATGATGACAGGAGTGTGACAGCACTCACCTTTCTTTGATTTGGCACCGATCTTCAGCTTGGATGGCCATTTCACCTGCGTGTGTGTTTCTCTCATCACCTGAGACAATGAGTGTGTGAGGAAGAGAAACTACGGTTCAAAAGACACTCAATTTGCATCTTTACATCCTCCATTCAACAGAGACAATGGCTCATTAGCATCTCAAAGCTCTTAGTTTTAGCGTCATAACAGCGAATCTGTTCTGTGTGTTTGGGACAAAATCACTTCAGTGACTTTTTTTCTTTCTCCTTACTTAACAAAAGACCATAAAACTGCCCCAAAAAAACAGGATGTCATCTTCATACTGAGACACCAGAGGATCTCAACAAACACATGCACACGTTTGTTGATGTCTGCAGATGGCAGCTGCTTTGACAGGATTATGAATGTTTAAATATGGAAATGTGAATGTGGCCCATATCAGGAACTGATCAAAGATGAGTTAATATCAGGTGTATTATAGCACATATACTAAAACTAAAACAATAAAACACATTTTCATTACCTGAAATAAGAAATTAAAATTCAAAATATTAACAGAAACTACAATAAGATATCAATGACATTAAAACAACACTGGTTATTATTAGATGTTTATTTGAACTCAGTTTCTTACCTTCTGGAAGAACTCCTCGCCTGACAGTCCAGAACCTTCTGCAGGAGATAAAGACAGAGAAAAAAGGATTTATACACCATATTTCATTTTAAAACATGATTAAAAAAATATATATTTTTTATATTTTATAAAATATATTTAATTATACATTATACAAAATATAATTATTAAATGGAATTTAAATTATATGGAATTTAACATAATTTGAATTTATACAACCATATTTTGTTGATGTGCTGTTTACAGATTTTCTATATAGCCTGTTTCTAAACTACACTATTTGTAGACAAATATATATACACATTTACACACGCACATACAGAAATACACACATATACACACACAAAATATGCTTTACCAATAATGTAAATGGTAGTTAAATAAACAGCTGTGTGTATTTTTGTAAAAAAATATAGTGCATGTTTTACATTCATAATAGCATATTTTGTTCATAATGAACTCTGTTTCCACATAATCTATTTCTAAACTATATGTAGACAATATATAGACTATATGATACTTTATATGCTTTACCAAAAATGTAAATATTACTGAAATAAATAAAAAAATACAATTAATGAAGCTACAAGGTGTTTTTTTGTCTCCCTAGTACCTCTGTGAGGGGTAGGGCTTGGATAAGGAGACAGAAAATACAGTTTGTACAGTTTGAAACCCATTACGCCTATGGAGAGTGTTTGTGGGGTGGTAAAGTTAAACACATTTGCCCCAGAGTGACATTTACAGGGTTAGGGTGAACATCCCTCCTTTCATTAACTGCTCCTCATCACTACGGGTTACACAGCTCTGCAAGCAAGAATGACTGAACAACCAGCGTGTGTGTGTGTGTATAAAAGAAAAATCCCCCAAAGTTGCTTCTGAGAAACGGCGTCAAACAGCAAAGTTTTGTTAGAGCAACCGATGCTGACGCAAAACTAATTCACCTCCCTGTGAAAGAAGCAAACACAGCGAACTAAAGACACAATGAGCAGAAACACAGATGACTGAAGCAAGAATCGCCGTTAAAGCAGAGTGTGCAAGTCCAGCGTTTGAGATCCAGACACAAGCCATTCCTCAAATCATGTGTTTACGAGGAGAGCTTTGCTTGCCAAGCAATCAGAGGCACCTTTTTTCAAAAAAATAAATACTTATGTTTCTAATTCTAAGGAACTTTAAGATGAACTTCACATCAGATCTTTCACCTAAAGTTAACTCCTCCATTAAGTCTGAAGGAGAACTTCTGAATTTCTATAACAGATCAGCACAAAAACATTGGCATTTCTTTGCTTTCCTCTCTAACAAGTTCAATCTGTCACTCGCTCTCATCTCTGAGGGATTTGAATGTCAACTCCATCTCGTGTTGATGAATCGCAGGCGGTTAAACTTGACTCGACTCCAGAATTTTCCTGGACAGCTCATGATAACAGACCATTAAACCTGTTCATCATGGCAGAACCGCCACACAAACGGGCCACATCCATCTAATGCTCCCTAACATCACATCTCAGTGCATACAGAAGGACATTTTGCTGGAAAACCATGACAGGTGGCTTTCTAAACGGGTTTCATTTGCATGCACAGATTAATGAAGCTTCTGGAATAATTCTACAGAAAACCATGACAGATTACAGTCATCGATCAAACACTCACCGTACAGCATGAGCTCCAGCTTCTTCCGGTCGATCCGGAATCTCTCCTCCACACACTCCGGGTCTGAAGGCCCCTCGTCCTGAAGTTCAGATCCTTCATCCTCCTCGTCCTCTTCATCCTCCTCCTCCTTCTTCTTGTTCTGGTTTTGCAGGGTCTGGTCCTGCTGCTGGTTCTGGTCCAGCTTCGGTCCGTCACAGGTCTCTGGTTCAGGAGACTCAGGAATGGAGCTGCACGTCTCTGAGGCCGCCATAGTGAGTGTGTGTGTGTCCGTCAGTGTGACCAAGGAAACAAGAAAAAGAGGGGCCCTGAGACACACACACACACACACACACACACACCTCAGAACAGAGCAATATAGCACATCACACCCCTCTAACAGATCACATGACCACAGGACAATCTCAATGAGACACAGCTGAGAACTTTATCACTGTTGTTTCTCCTAAAATAAAAGAGGCTCAAATGAGTCACTAGCCAGCTAACAGAGAACGTTCTCTCAAAGTTATGAAAAGCAACTTTAATAAAAATGTTTGCTCAGTGTAAATAAAAAAAAATAAAAAAAGAAGATTCTCTCATTAATTACTCACCCTCATGTTGTTCCAAACTCGTAAGGCCTTTGTTTGTCTTTGGAACACAAATTAAGATATTTTTGATGAAATCTGAGAGCTTTCTGACCCTCCATAGACAGCAATGGAACTACCATGATCAAGATCAGGGTGAAGTCGTGGCCTAATGGTTAGAGAGTCAGACTCGTAATCCAAAGGTTGCTGGTTCGAGTCTCGGGCTGGCAGGGATTGTAGGTGGGGGGAGTGAATGTACAGTGCTTTCTCCACCCAAAGACAACAAAAATAACTTTATTCAACGGTTTCTTCTCTTCAGTGTCAGTCAGCGAGATTCATGACTGTTTATTAGTACTTATAAAGCACATATTCTACATGACCATATTCTACATCCATAATCCTACCCAATGCCTAAATTTAACCACTTTACTAACCATTCATAAGAAGCAAATTAGGGGTTTAGTTTATTACCATAGTTAATGGTTTGTTAATACCAAGAACTGGACCTTAAAATAAAGTGTGACCAACTGCTTAAATGTCTTAATATAAAAGGCATAATACCAGTTTAGTCTAAGACCTGAAACCAGGCCTTAAAAAACGTTGAGACATTTTGAGTAACGCTACTTTTTACAGAGACATTTTTAAATGTTACTAATTATTTCAGAATGTTCCGAAAATGTTCAAAAGTAACATTCCTACGATGTTCGCAAAATGAAAATATGGAATGCTCCCTTAATGTTCCAAAAATAAAACAATTAAAAAAAAATTTTGAATAACTTAATAGAACATTAGCAAAACATTTTTGTTAGCAGGGAAGTTGATAAAGCTGAAGTTGAAAGAGCGCACCTTCATTTGATTATCAAACCCTACTACAATCTAGTACTGGTTTGATTTAAATATCAGCCTCCCTGGAAAACTCCCTCACGGACCCACACAGAGATCTGATGCCAGCTCTGACAGGTGTGAGCCTGAGAATCATCACAAAATCTGCAGGAATCCTTACTGAACTCCTGATTTATTCGAAAGGGAACATCTAAAAACAGATGGCTAAAATAAACATCTATCAGAGTGCCAATCGGAAAAGAAAGACGGATGAAGGTGCGCTGAGAACGAAGTGAAAGAGCTGATAAAATGTAAAAACTGTAAATTGAATGCAATGTAAGTCGCTTTGGATAAAAGCGTCTGCTAAATGCATAAATGTAAATGTAAGTTGACAATGAATTTGAATAGCAGCTCAGATGATTTGATGAGAAATGTTCATACTGAGATTTGAGACAATAATGAGATTCTCCTGACACTCTAGAGGAGAGTATTTGTTCCTCAGGAGAAATATCTGAACAAAATCCAGCATTTAATGTCACTACTGTGTAGGAGAGGCAAGCTGAGACATTAAAGACTATTTTTTGTTCTTGTTGTGAAACATTGTTTTAGAACAAAAGTTCTCTATTGAACTATCATGAGAGCCAGATAAGAAAATAGAAGTTAAGACGTTCAAACTATAAAAACCAACAAGCATCAAAGTTTCACCAGGATCACTTCTAATTCTTACAGAATTTCTTGTATGGATTGTTTCCAGATTGCAAATAATTCTAATGGGAATGGTGTAAACATTCCTCCAGGAAGGACTGTAGGAATGTGTTCTTTATTCGTTCCCGTAAGTGCTGTGGCCTTCATAAAGCCCGTCTCCTCCTCCCGCTGGAGAGGAGTGTTTCAGACTCCTGGTTCAGGGGGAGGGGAGCGTTTCAGGAACAATACTGGCTCGAGACCCTCCATTAACAACCACCACCAGCACGACTGCAGGGGCATGTTGCCTAGCAACACGTTTGTTTACGGACAAGCAGGGAGATAAAAGATGAAAGTCATGAACTAGAGAACACTGTAAAGAAATGTTGGAGAAATGTAGCATTCCTTCACTTGCTCACAAGTGGATCCTCTGCAGTGAATGGGTGCCGTCAGAATGAGAGTCCAAACAGCTGATAAAAACATCACAATAATCCACACCACTCCAGTCCATCAGTTAGCATCTGGTTAAGCAAAAGCTGCACGTTTGTAAGAAATATATTTTTGATATCAAACTGCTGCTTCTGGCTAAAATATAAGTCCATAATCCATAGTATCACTTTCTCAAGTAACAAAGTCAATCCCCTGTTGTCCTCTCAAAATCCAACCACATATTTGTTTTGGCTTATAAACATTGCTTGATCTGTGCATATTTCTCTCCTGATTCAGATAAAATCAATTTGTTGCTGGAGGAAACATTATTATGGATTATTGACTTTTATTTTAGATGGAACGGTTTGAACATCTTAACGCATTTGTTTTTTTACAAACATGCAGCTTTTCATTTCACAAGAAGTTAATTGATGAACTGAAGATTACTTGTGGATTATTGCGATGTTTTTATCAGCTGTTTGGACTCTCATTATGACGGCACCCATTCACTGCAGAGGATCCATTGGTGAGCAAGTGATTTAACGCTAAATTTTGCTAAATCTGATGAAAAACAAACTCATTTCCATCTTAATGGTTTGAAGGAGAGTAAATTTTAATTTTTGGTTGAACTATTCATTTATTGATTTATTAATTTTTTTTTACCGAGTTCAAATGACACAAATTTGATTATACCACTAAAGTTAATGGTCATGAAAACGTCTAATAAAACATTTAATGTTGCTTCAAACGTCTGCTCAGTTCACTCAATCTCTCTCCTCAAGAACCAAATCACATAAGAGATGCATAACCTTCAAATTTGTATAGGCTGTCTAGCCACCATTCAGCATTTGCCTTGAAAAAGTCATTTGTTTGTTTTTTTATCAATGCTTGTGTGTAACTGATACTTGAGAGACTCCAAAGAATAAATACGAACTTCAGTGTGGATCATGCATGATGGAGTGATTTAACAAAGTTTACTCTAAAAAATCTTGGTCTTCATTTACAAAATGTAAAGACAAATATGTTGTTGGATCAGCATTCACTGTGAGGAAAAATTCCCGTCAATCAAATTTAACCATACCTCAACCCCTAAATCATAGATGATGACTGGTTAAACATTTTGTGGGCTCAATACTAACATCTGACTGGCTGATAGCACTGAACACGTCTCTGCAAAACCTTTCCTGTTTTTAACTCAATGGTTAAAATGAGTTTATACGGGATTGTTTTAGCTCTAAAACTCATAATATTGAAAGCTTCTGCTGCCACCGTGTGTTTGAACAAAAGCTCTACAACATATTTATACATCACTAATGTGTCATGAAATGTATTTTAAAAACCAAGAAATAAAGTCCTTGCCCAAAATGCTTTCAAGAAGTCCGCTAGAAAAGCTTCTTACATGAGAAACTCACATTAATAACCTTTTTTAGACCAAAACACAATATGAATGTAATTAAACTCATAAAAACACTTAGGAGATGAGGAAATGTGTAACCATAGCAACAACACCACATCGAAGAATATCTCTCTCACACACACACACACACACACACACACCTCCAGCATTAGAAACAGTTCGACCAGGTCAGATCTCAGGCAAAGAGGAAAACATGAGAATTAATTTCTGAATCATGTAGTGAGAGATGCTTCAATCTGCCTACATTTATTAATATTACCATATCAATAATCCATAGAAACTGTGTTAATATCACGGTTTTTGGGCACTATCAAATAAACCCTGCAGTAATAAAACAGTGATGGGTTTTTCCAAAGGTCACATGAGTTATTTTTCAACATCTGCCCAATATTCAATATATCATATAATTTCACCTTCATGCATGACAGAAATTCACACCAGCTCTAGTGAACACATGACAGGTGACCTTTGTGAAAAAATATGTATATAAATAAATAAAAATGCAGTTATGGGAGCCTGTAGTGTGTTTGATTTCACTAACATTAAACCTGATGAAGCATTTGAAAGGAAAAATGTAAACATTTTGTGTTCCTCTTAAGTTATACAGGTTTCAAACTTTGAGAATTTAGTTTTTGGGTGAACTATTGCTTTAACAGCACATTTACCTTGAATAAAATCACCAGATTTCGGTTTAATGAGAAAATCAACTGACATTCTCACACAAAAAAACACTTAAATGGCACTTTAAATTGTAAATTCATGCTCTCAGAGTAGAAATGTATTATTATTTAGCTCTAATATTTATCTACGTATTATATACTGCTTATGAAATACAACTTTAAATGGATAATTCACCCAAAAACAATGATTTTCTCACACTTTTTGTTTGAACCTGTATGACATTCTTCTGTAAAACACAAAAGATATTTTATATAATGAACATGAATAAAATTCAACAAATCTTTTGTCATTTAGAGCATCACATGAATTCTGAAGAATACTGTTTGATGGGACTTTACTATCAATTTTGGAGCTCAACATAGTTTCACAGAAGAAAGAAAGTCCTCTTTTTGAAGCGTGAGTAAATCGACTCCTTTAAAAGTCCACGTTAGAAAATGTAAAACTGCCCGAGCACACAAAAACTAGCTTAAAAATGTAAAAACAAAAAAGTTAAAAAATGTGAATGTCCATATCAGACGTCACAGTTCGTTGGCATGATTTTTGACTTTATAAAATCAAACTGAATCTGTATCAAATTTGAGTAAAAAAAAAAACGGATCTTCATATTAGTTCATTAACAGGACAGATATGAGTCAGTTCATAAATACTGGCCTTTAAATAATTACAAAATTAGTATCAGCGAGTTTTAAAGCACTAAGTCAGTTCTTTAACTTGGTTTTAGTTCAAACTCATCTAGGTAAGAGCAGTCTTCAGTCAGAGGTGGTTTGTTCCATCGGTGGACTCGACTCTGAGTCTCATGGCACTCCAGACGTTTGTGGCGCTGACCAAACGAGAGCCTCTGTTACCTGATGTTGAGCAGATCCTCTCTGAGCCAGCCGGGCAGAACCTGAGCCGTTTTATACAGCAGTTTAGAGAGCTGGATATTAGCATCTCTGTAGTACCTCCTCAAAAACACCTGAGACTGATGAAGAGAGATAGACTGTGAATGTGAATTTCCTCTACTACTTCTTACAATAAACTCAATAAATAAATTGTGTGAGTGAAAAGAGTTACTTGTATGTCCATGTCTGCGTATCTCTGTCCTTTACTCTTCCCTAAACACTTGGTCTTTCCTCCATCCAGCAGTTGACACCAGAATCCTTTCTTGGGGTCAAACCTGCAAAACATGATCAATTCCTGGTATTTGTTATAAAAGGTTCTACATGCTGATAGAGGCTGATAATAAAAAACTTTATTTCAAACTATTAACTGGAAGTGTATTAATGGAAGGATAACACCAATTAATTTATCTAATAATGTTAGATGTACAGACCTAAACTAACCTTAATTTGAGTTCATTAAAGCTTTTTTTGAGTGTATTTAATTCAAACAGTGTTCATTTATGGCTGAAGAGAGTCATGAGCCTGAAATGTCACAGTTAAAACATATAATATCAATTTGTGTGCTGATGCTCAAACTCACGCTAGAATCTTGTGGTAATCGACTCGATTCCTCAAACCCAGAAATGTCTGGATCTTCTCCATGACGGACGCTGGATCTGTTTTCAATGTCTGGCCGTCCACAACCAGAATCTGTGAGGGTTTAATGCATGAAATATGATAAATAAATCTGCTGTATTAGAACATGCGGTCAAATATGCTGCTAAACGCACAGACCTGGTCATGGTGGTAGTGTTCGAGCCAGCGTGAGAGGTGTGTGGCGTACCATCCTGGAGCCAGACAACGCTTCTGCAGGACCTGCAGCTTCACAGGTGCATTGTGGGATGCCGTAATGACATCATGGAAAGAGTATTTCAGAGCCACAGGGTCAGAATGTGCTCTCTGATGCTGAAGAGAAAAAATTACAATTAAATGTAAAAAAAATAAAATAAGATATAAAATAAATATATAAATAAAATAACGTAAACGTCAATATTTATATATTTGACCGGATATGCCTTGAAAGAAAAACATCATTTCAACCAAACAGTCACTGAAATATTTAATACAAACTCTATAATACAGAAAAAATATATAGTTGAAAACAATCAAAGACATGTTTTAATAAATGAACTCAAGGAATAATATTTTTCTTGGCATAGACCAATGCAACAAATATTAAAAATTCACATTATTTACCTACGTGTATTATCTATAAATGTTTTAATTCAAAATAAATATAATTATATAATAAAAATAATAAATAAAATTATTTAGTATTTATAAAAAAATATTTATTTACATTTTAATAATAATAAATTAAATGAAAATAAATTAGTCTACATTGATGATTCAAACTGTAATTTTAAATTTTATAGCCAAAACACTAGAAATACATTTATGTAACAAAATACCACATTTAGCATAGAAATGTAAACAAAATACCAGGATAATCATAGAACAATATCTATACTATCATGATTTTCATGATGAAGAATTAATTTTAATCATTTTATTGATATAGGACAATGAAACAAATTTTAATAATCAACATTACCTACTTATACCTACAAATTAATTTGTTCTTTTAATTAAGTATTTTCTTTTAAAAATAATGAATTAATTACATTCTTAGTTTACATTAATGGTTTAAACCTTTTTTTTTATAGCGAAAATAATACAAATAAACTTAAGTACAAAGCATGTTTAGCATAGGAATATAGATAAAATACTATATAATCAGTACAATGACTATACTATCATGATTTTCAGCCTTTTATGGTTAAAAATATTACTGATAGCACTGATACCACACAAAAATATGAAGAAAAAAAATGACATTTTCAAAAAATATATTGTAATTGTGATTACTGCAGTTTTTCCGCAAATACCACAGTTAAAAGGATGATTACTGTGGTAATGCCATGGTAATGTAGATTTGTAAATGATTTTGTCTTTACAAAGGCTTTCTTTACAAAGTCTCTTTCTCTTACTTGCACCTCCACAAAATGTGTATTAGCTTTAATGCTTTGTTAATAAAGAAAGTAAGTTAGTCAGATGTAAACGGTGTAGTATGTACCTGGTACCAGGCGTAGGCTCGGTCCACAGGGTCACTCAGAACAGTGATGATTTTCGCTCTGGGCAGCAGCGCTGCGGCTCGGACCGCAGCTACATCTGAATCAAAATAACTGGCACTTTTCTCAAAATAATAATCAGAGCTGCTGTTGGACGGGAGGGGGAAATACTCCATATACCTGCAGGAGAGATCGAGAAAACAGACTTTAATGCAAACGAGCAGCGTTATGATGTTTGCAGCTCCACTGACACTCACCAGTCGATGCCCCGGTGATAATTGTGACCGCTGAAGAACTGAATCTCCTCAAACGTCTCTTTACTGGGGAAATTACTGCTCAGATCAGGATGCATCCCCAGGAACAGATAGAGAGCCGTCGCTCCTGAGAAAAACCACGAGAGAAAAGATACCATTGATCTGATTTGTTATTACAGGATCATCCATATATAGTGGCACGCAGAAGTTTGGGAATCCCTTGCAGAATTAAAATGTGAATCATTTTAACAAAATAAGAGAGATCATACAAAATGCATGCTATTTTTTATTTAGTACTGTCCTGAGGAAGATATTTTACATAAAAGATGTTTACATATAGTCCAAAAAATAGCTGAAATTATTAAAACAACCCCCTTCAAAAGTTTGTGAACCCTTGGTTCTTAATACTGTGTGTGGTTACCTGGATGATCTACGACTGTTTTTTTATTTTGTGATGGTTGTTCATGAGTCCTTTGTTTGTTTCCTTCTGGAGCATCAGTGAATGTTTGAACCTTTTTTAATAGTTGTGTTTGAGTCCCTCAATCATCCTCTGTGTGAAAAGATGGATCTCAAAATCATACAGTCACTGCTGGAAAGGGTTCAAATATGAAAAAGATGCTGGAAAACTGAAGATTCTGCAGGACCTGGAGAATGTTTCTGAAGAACAGTGCTCAGTTGAACTGTTCAGAACAATCAAGGGACTCATGAACAACTAGTTATTTTAATAATTTCAACTATTGAACAGTACTGAATAAAAAATAACATGCATTTTTGTATGATCTCTCTAATTATGTTAAAATTATTCACTTTTTCACAGATTCTGCAAGGGGTTCCCAAACTTCCGCATGCCACTGTACTATCATAGATCTTGTACCTATTTTCAATTAGATTTTTTTTATTTTTTTTTATTTAGTTTTTATTTTATTTTATTTTATTATATTTCAAAATTCTTAAAATTCTTAATTATTTCAGCAATTTTGTTGTGTGCTTTTGTCATTTTTATTAATTATTTGAAATATGTATACCTTTTTTAAAATTAAGTTTTAGTTATTTTAGTACTTTAAAGTTTTTATATTTCTAAAATTAAAAGTTCAACTAAAATGAAAATGAAAAATGTAGCCTTGGCAACTACCTGAAATGAAAAAGGTTTAAATAAAAATACTTTTTAGTTTTAATAAAAGTTTTTAATGCTTTGTTAAAATACATTTTATTTAAAATATATTTAATAACAGTATTAATGTCATCTAAATTTATCTTTCTGTGATTTCATCTAATTTCTTTTTAGATGAGATCGGTTAGTTATTGGTTTCTAACAAAAAAAAAAAAAAGGATAATTTTTTATAATATATAATAATTTTCTCTAATTCATTACTTAGCTCTTTATTTTAACACTGTTTTTAACTGTTCATTGTAATTATTAATTTAATCGTTCTTTCTTTTCATTACTTGTTTGGTGTACGCTTTGACAATATTTTAAAACACAAGCATGCCAATAAAGTAGTTTAAATTGACACTTCGCTTGCTTGATTATAAGTGATATAACAGGAACGCATGACTATCTGGCAGTGTAAAGAGTGTGTGCTGTACTGCATGCATCTGTCAGGTGGTGCTGTTGCTCCTCACCCGTCTTCTGAGGGCCAATGAGTAGCAGCTTTGGGAAACGGTCGCAGATTTTCTCTTTCGACCAAATGTCCTTGTGTCTTTTATCCTCACAGGGGTCCTAAACACAAGATCACACCGCTGACAGATTTCACTGAGACGGACAGAAAGTGCCACAAACAGACTGACAGCAGCAGCCAATCACAGTGAAGCTGCTGGAGGTTCTGCTAGATTCAGTGCTTTTAATCATATCATGATGCATTTCATTTAGATTTCAAATGCAGATTTATATTTTGTTCCTGTACGTTCAACTTTCTGTTTTTTAAAAAGCACGTTGAGTAAACTGCCGTCATCACCGACCTGCCAGAGCGGCTTGGCATCAGACGGGAACATCTGGAAGTATTTGTCGGCCAGCTGCAGCGGAGGAAGCGTCTGTAGTTTCAGGTGCGTCCAGGTGAGCAGGAAGTCCAGCAGCCGTTTGAATGTGAACAAACCCAGACGGTCATTTCCGTAGTTCGACAGGTGCGTCATGAAAATGCTAATCTGAGAAACAACCACACAACGCTAATCAACGCCATTTCACTGGAAATACAATTTCACAACTGTATTCAGCAAATTCACATTCAACTATTTGTTTCTAAGGCAAGTGTTCAGAGTGTATATAATGTCATATATTAAAATTGTTCAGCAAAAATACGAGGTCAATGATTACAATATTTAATTTCAATTTAAGCAGTTTTTCGGTAGAATGGCTAGCAATAAAGTCTGAAACAATTATTTCGTAATTGTTTTATATTTACTATCATTTCATAATTATTTTATATTTGTAAAATAAATCAGTTATTTTATATTATTTTAAAATAAATATTTTTAAATGTATTTACTATTATTTCAAAATTATTTTTATGAAATAATAGTAAATATATTTTATTTTAAAATAATATAAAATAACTGTGATTTATTTTATTTAAAAATTATAATATAAATTAACCTTTAAAATAGCTATTTTTATAATTGCATAAAAATATTGTATAACTTAGATTTATTATTTCAGAATTAATTTTACATTATATATTATTTACACATACATATATATATATATATATACATATATATATATATATATATATATATATATATATATATATATATAATTATTTTTTACAATTACAAAATAATTAAAAATATTGATAAGCTCTGTTTTTTACCTTCAAATGTTTTGCAGGTCATTTGTCTTGTCTGGATAAAATATTAATTCATTATTCACTCTTTGTACCTTTGGTGAAAATCCAAATAGGTAAATAAAGTTGATTATCAATATTTGTTCCATTGGTCTATATCAATAAAATTATTCAATATTATTCTTCCTTGAGTTCATTTATTAAAAAGATGTCTTGTTTACATCAACTTTTTTCAAATCTTGATTCTTTTGAATAGCCGGTTAATAATAATAAAGCCTGAAACAATTATTTCATAATTATTTTACAGTTATTTTATAATGTAATAATTATTTTATATTTCAGATCATTTCATAATTGTAAAATATAAATATACAAATAATTATTTTTATAACTGCATAATGATTTCAGTTATTTTTATCATTTATAATTATTCATTAATTCTTTCATAATTATTATATATTATTTATAGACCAACAAAGTATTAATAAGAAACACTGTTTACCTACTTTTATTTTCATGATGGTGGGAGGAAAAATATCTTCAATAGTCAATATCTCTTGATTTGTTTTTTTTACTATATCTGTACTGCATTTTATGTTGAAGCACATCTATTTGGCCATACTGACTGTTTGGTTGAAATCATGTTTCTCTGTATGTATGCATGTTCAGCAAAAATACACACACACACACACACACACACACACACACACACACACACACACACACACACACACACACACACACACACACACACACACACACACAAATATTAAGATGTTTACAGAGCATCATCAAAAGGCTGAAAATTATGAACCTATTTCTATAGCTGTATCTCCCAGTCCTACTAACAGTACGATCATAAGCACAGCGTAAGCTGATGTATAAAATATGTAAAGAGGGACTGACTGGATTGAGCAGGACAGTGAGGAACAGCTCCCCTCCGTCAATGATCCGCTCCAGCTCCTGCGGCCCGCCGGGGTACTCCTTATGAAAGATGGTGTGTGTGAACAGACCGCACGTCTGCCTGGGCAAAACCTGAGCAGAACACACACGCACACACACACACACACACACACAATCAGTTCTCCCTTCACACTGCCTGACACACACACACTCTTCTCGTGGGCTCCAGGACAGCGCCTGTCTCTCTGGAAATAAATAGATGAGAGCTAATGTAATATTCATAACATCTCACACTGAACTCAGGAGCTCAAACTCGTTAGAGAATCGATGAAAGAGAGCGAGCGGAATATTAATCTGCTCCTGAAATAAAGGACAAATCAAACAGGGAATGAGACGGAGGGACAGTTTTCACTCTTAATTCAGGGGTCGTATTGTTAATTGTTGGTGTGTGTATGAGATGAACAGCTTTGACTGTTACGGGCCGAGTGTCTGTTCTTATAGTGCCTCAAAAGCTGCCTTTTCACTGTCTCTGACAAACAGCGTATTGAGTGCTGATTTTATAGCTGCCTTTTCACGGTCTCACAAATGAGAGGGAATGGACTGAAAGTCATAGATTTCCATTGGAGAGTTGCAAGGGAGCTGCGCATCTGCAGATCTGATTTGAACTCCGAATGCATTACAATAATTAAATAATGCATTAAATATATTTCAGCTGCTGCGGTTAGTCAGATGCAGCCGTCCAATCGGATGTGGTGTATTTATTATTTAAAAAATTAAATCAAAACTATGAGTGTGAGGTGATGATCATATTATTATTTCAATAAAATGTATTGCTTTAAGCAGTATTTATGTAGAATTACTGGTTATGAATAAAGTCGAAATACATTATTTTAATTTTAGATGTTAATATTATTCAATAATTATTTTTAAGTACAAAATAATTTTTGTATTAAATATTCTGAAATATAAAAACAATATTTAATATTATATCATAATTACTTTATAAAGTAATTGTGAAATAATATCAAATATATAATTTTTTATATTTTGTAATTGTGAATTTCATAATATATATTATTTTGTAATTATGAAATAATTATTACAAATAAAAAAATAATTACATTATTTCATGATTACAAAATTATTATTATTTTATTATTACAAACGAACTATTTACACTGATAAGCACTGGAAAACCCAATATTTTTAATGTAATATTTCATAAGTATTTGATAGTTATTCTATATTATTGAATTATTTGAATTGTTCATTTTTATTTTATAATTATTTTATGGACATTATGTAATTATGTTAGTGATTTCATTATTTATAATTATTTATTATTTCATAATATTAAAATATTAAAAATAATTATAAAATACATGCAATAATGTTTCATAAAATGTTCAATAAAGTAATTATTAACTATAAATAATGATAAAACAATTGTAATTATTTTACAGATTACAATATAATTATTTATATTGATGAGCACTTCATCAAAACCCATCATATTGTTTCTTTAAATGATTTGCAGGTCATGTGTCCTGTGTGGATAATGGATAAATATTAATTTATTAATCACATATTCAACTGTGGTGAATAAGCAGAGTATAAACGCTCTTGCTGTTGTGCTTCATGACCAATTTTAAGAGATCAGACTGTCATTAGGGGACAAAATGTGACTGTTTATGCAATTGTGAGCGGCTTATGTTACAGTATCAATTTAAAAGCTATTCAACCAAACACACACTCACACCCACTCACTCGGATGCCGCGGTGGATGAATCCGCGTCTGAATCGAGCAGGTTTGAGGTGTGGATACTCCTCAGTGCTGGTCACTCTGATGTCCCACACGCGCTTCCAGGCCTCGTACAGCTGGATGTGGACAGGATACACGCCGGAGTGATGAGGAGCCACCGCGTAACCCAGGTAAGTCGGGATGGAGTGATCCTACAGGACAAACACCGATGAAACATCACTCCAGACCTGCGTGAGTGAGTGTGTGTGTGTGTGTGTGTGTGTGTGTGTGTATATATGTGTGCGTCTGACCTCAGCGAAGCGTCGGTTCAGCATCATCTGCTCTGCTAACACACTGTGGTTATGGAAGCGGTGCGGCTGCATGTGACTCCACATGTGAGGAAACCACCAGAACTCATCAACATACGACAGCAGCAGATCATCACCCCGATCCTCCTCATCAGTACCTGACACATTTATACATATATATAATAATTTTAAAAAAGGAGTTTCATTTTTAGTATTTCTAAATGAAACCATATATACTTTTATACATATTAATATAAATATACAGTGCGTACATAATTATTAGGCAAGGTGATATTCTGATGATATTTTTTTCCAAGCACATTTTACCAATTCCAAACCACATCAATCTTAATAACTACTATTGATTTTGTATTTAATCATTTATAAGCGATATATAATTGTCCATGAAAGCTGGAATTAAAAAACCTCTTATATTCAGGTGTGCAGAATTATTAGGCATGTTTTCTTTTACAGACAAAATGAGCCAAAAAAGAGATTTAACTCTTAATAAAAAATTATTAAGTGGCCATGAGAAGAATGCAATACTAATGCAATAGTAGAATTTGCAAAGTTAAGGCATGACCATTGGATCACGTGGGTGAATGTTTGTGAATGTACACATTAGGGAATGTTTTAGTATTAATTTTGTATTTACATATTGTTAAATAAATATTTAACAAATAAAATGGGTGTATATACTTCAAAATTCCATAAATTGAAGCCTCCTCAAAAGCTGATCTTGTGTGGTTTTCACTCACCTGCGTGGAAGAACTTCCCCGAGAAGCCCAGGTTAAAAGTGAAATTTGGAATCGACCTGCGCAGCTCATTCTGAGTTTCAACCAATGCCTGAGAAGATACACACACATTATTCATGATATTCACATCTAAACATAATTCATGAACACATGAAATAGTGATTTTTCATATGAAGGCATCTGGAAGCATCTGTGCAGGAAAGTTTGTTAGATTTCTCTCACGTCTGAAGATAAACTACAGCAAACACACACACACACACACACACACACACTCAAACACACATACACTCACAGTAGAATCCATCCTTTCATCAGATGTGTCTGACATCTCATCTCTCAGTCTGAAGTCTTGAAGGCTTGTTTACATGATTCAAATGATTGTGTGTATTTGTTCTGAGCTTCATCATACTCATCTACACACATCAAACACACACTCACAACTACAAACAGCATGTTTATGTGGCAAGTGAATAAAACGATTTCATTAAACTCTTCTTTCCTAAAGCTTCACTATATTATTGAGGACATTGCATAGACTTCCATTGATTTTAAAACAAGTTAAAAACATATCTGGCCAATATATAAGCCTTTTTAACTAGTGAGAACCTAGGGCTGTAGTACTTGAGTCTGGACTCGAGACGTTTTTCTGTCGTCTCGGACTTGTTGGTATTTGGACTCGGACTTGTCTCGGACTTGGTCATTGGACTCGCCAAATGTTCTAGTTGGTCTCGACCGAGTCCAGCTATATGTGCTTTTTTTCTCTTTCAAAACAAAACCATTAATCTGGCTCGCTTGTTCGGAAAATGGATAATGTAATTGGTTTCATTTACAATCCATCTAGAACGGGCATTGCCATTGGTCGCCTGGTAAATGCACGGCTGCCTCATATGCCTGGCTCTGAGTGCGCGCTGCACAGAGGCATGATTCATTTTTATTTTGGCCGCAGACACATTTACATTTATTCATTTAGCTGACGCTTTTATCCAAAGCGACTTACAATTGCTATATATGTCAGAGGTCGCACGCCTCTGGAGCAACTAGGGGTTAAGTGTCTTGCTCAGGGACACATTGGTGTCTCACAGTGGATTCGAACCCGGGTCTCTCACACCAAAGGCATGTGTCTTATCCACTGCGCCATCATCACCCCCCTTGACACAATGTCGGCGATTTGCATAATACAGTTTCGTTTTACAAAGTTCGTTGGAGTTTTCCCTCTCTTCCACCTGACGTTCCTTCGCTTTTATATAGCTTATAAATGCCCGAGCAAATTTACTTTCACTTTCAATAGCGCAATTCCAGTCAATTGCTTATCTATAACTTACAACGACAAATTTTCTGCAATAAACATGGGACTTTTATTAACAAGACGAATACACCATATGCTATAAGCCTAATATAAAATAACAAACTTACAAATGTTTAAAAGTAAAAAATAAATAAATTCATCTTATCCAAATGAATAAGAAACAGAACGAATAAGAGCAAAATGAATAAAGCCTGGAGGATCAAACACCTTGATGCAAAATAAAATAAATACATTTTATACTTTTATTTATATAATAAATAAAATATTATAAACAATATTTTATTTGTTATCCTGCATGCCATGTGACTATTAACAGACAACAGAGAATTGTGAACATGCAAATGTATTGTTAAATTATTTTGAAATATTAACTTAAGATCTCAGGGATTTCAAGAAATTATCATCATTCAAAGGGTTTCAGCTGACAAAAAGTTTGGGACAGTAAACTTTAAATGGTGAAAAAGACTAATGATTTTCAGTGATGATTCTCATTAGACTCCAATTACTGTAATAATGACTATAAAATAGCTGGACGCATCACAATAATGACCATGAGTTCGTCATCAAAATGGCCCTAAAAAGAAGCTTAATTATCTTTATACATCACATAATTTATTATTTTTTCCCATTTGATGTGAAATATAATCTGGATGTGTTTTCCTGAGATTTTCCCACATATCTTTTTTTGTGTTGCATTTAAAACATAAGTAAAACTAGCTCTTTTCCCATAGTTCCTTTACTTTTCACAGTTTCTTTAAATAACAGAGGCGAAAATCCAAAAACAATCAATGTATCTCTTTAACACACCTTCACATCTGGCACCTTCATCCTGGTCCCTTCCTTTCCCACAAATATATCATCGATGTCCACCAGTATGAAGCGCTCGAGGGACAGAGACAATCTCTTAGCGGTGAGGAAGGACAGCGCGTCCAAAAACACCAGCTTGTGAAGCCAGAAGGAGAGGTTGTGTCCGAACAAAACCCTCTGGATCCCGTCATGAAGCCCGAGATCCTGAACCACGGATGTGTGCATGAGTCCAGTGCTCTCGGCCGAACGGGTTTTAGCCAGCAGAACCGACTCGTAGGTGGAGTGATTGGACTGGAAGACGGTCCAGTCGTCCCCGGGGAGAGGACCGCTAAACACCTAAGACATACAGAGAAATGCTTTATTTGGGAATTAAATTTCTACAGAAGCCAGGAACCACAATATAAAAAAATAAATAAATAAAATCAAGGTGTGAAAAAAAAAAAAAAAAGTGTAGATAGATTTTTTTTTCCCCCTCCAAAGAATTTTGCTTCGCTCTCCAAATAGTTTTATTTCTATCCAAAAACTTTCTTTTTTTTTTTTGCTAAGATGAGTGTTTGAAGAGAGAGAAAAAAAGTGAAGAGAGAAAAGGTTTTTGAATAGAAAAAAAGGTTCAGAAGAGAGAAAAACATGCTTGAAGAGGAAAAAGGTTTGAAAAGGTCATGTTTTGAAAAGATACGTTTTGGAAGAGAGGAAAAAAAGTGTTTGAAAAGAAAAAAAAAAAACAGTGAGGAAATGGTTTTTGAAAAAAGTGAAAGTGAAGTGGCGTGTGGCCAAATATGACCCATACTAGGAATTTGTGCTCTGCATTTAACCCATCCAAGTACACACACTGTTACTCAATAAAAGACAACTGTGTTGAACTCCCTTTTAATCGACTGCATCCACTGCCGTTCAAAACATAATACCGGAAGCAGCGATCTCTTTCACATAAGAGTCCTTACTTCCTTTAAGTGTAATATATGCAAACTTACTTTCAGAACCCTAGGCGAGCAGTACAGAAATATTACATGTATACACAAATTAGAATGAAAAACGATGACTGAAACTTAACACACACAGTAGTGAACAAACACACACTGTGAACACACACCCGGAGCAGTTTTTGAGAAAGATTTTGCAGAAAGAAAAAACGTTTCTAAAGATAAAACTGTTTTTGGAGAAGAAAAAAATTCTGTGAGAGAGAGAACAAATTATAGGACTTGGGGTCATGAAGTCTTTGGAAAGTTTGACCAGATGAGCACTGAAGCATGAGCTGACCTGTCGCGCTCGTGTGACGTGCAGCAGAGGGGATTTAGGGTTGACGGTACAGTCCTTCAGGCCCAGGTTGGAGTGCAGGAACAGCGGGAATCCTTTCAGCTGCGCACTCAACAGACTGTTCTCATTGGCCTGATGGGACAGACACACAATCTGACACGCTAGCTGCACTCCAGCCAGAGTCTGATGCAGGATATTCATACTCGATATATCTCAGACCACTTACCATAAAGCTGCATAGCAAGATTAATCAAAAATAAAGTTTAAATAAAATATCAATGCTGTCAAGAAAGAATGCCTTTTCCTGGTTAACTGGTTAGTCTCTACTTGTCAATATCATAACTACAGCATTCTGACACACATCTTTCTCAATCAATGAGCATGTGTCAAAACAAAATAAAATGAACAATACATATTTAAAAAAGAAATAGGAATAAATACATATATAAAATACACACACAAATACAGTCATGGCCAAAAATATCGGCACCCTTGGTAAATATGATCAAAGGAGGCTATGAAAATTAATCTAAATTAAAATATGATCGGTGAGAAGGAGAGTTTGAGTGGCTAAAGACTCTCCAAGGACCACAGCTGGAGAATTGCAGAAAATAGTTGAGTCTCGGGGTCAGAAAACCTTCAATAAATAATAAAAAAAATTGTCAAACAGCCCCTACATCACCACATGTTGTTCGGGAGGGTTTCAAGAAAAATTCTCCTAGCTCATCCAAAAACAAACTCCAGCATATTCAGTTATCAGATACGACTGGAACTTCAAATGGGACTGGCTTCTATGGTCAGATGAAACTAAAACAAATGAGCTTTTTAGCAGCAAACACTCAAGATGGGTTTGGTGAACACAGGGACCCCATGTGTACAATGAAATATATTGCTGTATTTTTGATGTTGTGGGCCTATATTTCTGCTGGAGGTCCTGGACATCTTGTTTAGACACATGGCATCATGGATTCTATCAAATACCAACAGATAAAGAAATCAATAAGTTACTGACTCTTATAATGGGCCATGTTTGAATCTTCCAACCGTACAATAATCCAAATACAAACCTCAAAAACAACACAAAAATGGGTCACTCAGCACAAAACCAAGCTTCTGCTGGCCATTCCAGTCCTCTGACCTGAACCCTGTAGAAAATGAGTGAGGTGAACTGAAGAGAAGAAGCACCGTCATGGAGCTGTGAATCTGAAGGATCTGGAGTGATTCTGGATGAAGGAATGGTCTCTGATCTCTTGTCAGGTGTTCTCTAACCTCATCAGGCATTATAGGAGAAAATTTAGAGCTGTTAAACTGGCAAATGGAGGTTTTAAAAAGTATTGAATAAAAGGGTGCCGTTAATTGTGGCCAATGTGTATTAGAGAAAAACATTTATTTCATAATGATACCCCCCTCATTTTAAATTCTTATTTTCCAATGAAAGGTTAGATTTTTGTGATTTTTTTCAATAAAAGATCAAAAGGATTAACAATGCAGATTCATTTTCACATCCTTCTTTGATCATATTTACCAAGGGTGCCGATATTTTTGGCCATGACTGTATATGTAATATATCTGTAATATATCTTGCGCCTGGAAAAAACGAGTCGCTTCTGTTATGAGCGTCTCCATTTGAAATAGCGAACTTGAGCATGCAAAAGATGCGACAAGTGAATGGGCCCTTAAAACTGTGCATGCATATAATATGTTATGCGTCACATTTAAGAACATGTCTCTGAAATGGTTTTCAAAACTGTCTTGGAGCAGCCCAGCACTGTCTCTCTCATCTTACACACTCGATTCAACTCGTCAGTTCATTAGTAAAGACTTTAAGACCTGAAGTGGGTCAGAAAAGGTAAAGAGAGCTGAGAGAAAACACAATGCGTGTCAGATCCGCGTCACGTTCAGCAGCAGCAGCTCTTAAAAAATAGCAGACAAAATAACCTAATTAGCAGCTGCAGTGATGTCTGCTCATCAAAGAAAAAGAAAAAAAAGGAAAATCATTAACTTTTATAGCTATATGGATTCATCTATATTTAATTTAGAATTTAGTGTTTGATAACTTTATTCAATTTCTGTATATTTCTCCTGAAGGGCACAGGTAAATATGGCATTGATTATAATGGGTTTATTTAAAGATTGTTTTAAGTTCACTTAAATTAGAAGTTATTAAAGTCTAGTAAATTAAGGTCTAATAAATGTTCAAATTGATGGCTCTAAAAAAAAAAAAAGAAAAAAAAAAGAAAAGTCAAAAGACTTCAGGCCTGTTCCTGTCAGCCGTGCTTACCGAGTGGTTTGTGATTGTAGCTCTGTGTAGCCTCGCTATCACTCTCTGTTGTTTAAAGTGATAAAATATAACTTACTTGCCACCATATTTCTGATATTATCCATCAAACTAATTTTGATAGTTTAATCGTTAAATTTGATCGTTCGCCTTTAATCTAGAACCGAGACTGCAGCGTGCCTGTTTCCATTCACGTTTCTATTTGCATTTATTACCATTTTCTTTTTTCCCTCTCGCTCGCTCACGAGTTCATCAAACAATGGTGGTAAGTGAATCAATCAATCAATCATGGTGAGTAATGGCTTCTTCTCCTGCTATTGTTGTTTGCACTGCTTGCAACATGTACAATTTATATCTCTCTGTCAGCGACGAGGGATTCACATGTAATAAATGAAGGGAAATAGTTAGGCTGACAGAGGATTTCAGAACTAGATACACGCATCCAAACTTTAAATGAGGATAGTAAGAATGTGAGGGCTTTACATATGGATTTGGATGTGATAGCTCAGGGAGTCCTGCACATTGTTCGGTTCCGGTTACAGAGCCTCCGCAGCAGGGCGACTGGGTGACTGTGAGGCGGCATATTTGCCCTGTCTGCTGTTTGTAATGTCAACATAAGCTCTACCTCAAGATAGTCAAGAAGCTTTGAGACTACTGGATCACTTTCTCCAGGTATTACAAATCTCACTGCTTACAGCAGTGTACTTTTCCCAGCAGGAAGTCGGTAATTCAGACTGAAGGAGTGATATAGAGTCACTCACCTTAAAGAAGCCGATCATTCCCACTCCAAACTCAATACAGTATCTGTCCAGTAACTCCCTGTTCCAGGCGTCCATGTTCACATACTTCAGGATGTTTTCGTAAACAATAAGCACAAAGCGGCCCCGCTGTCCGTCCATTAATGTGGGCATGTCTCCTTTTCCGGGAGAGATTTCCATCTGGTAGCGGAACCTTGCCGACTCCAGGATGGCCACGATCTCCTGTCCGAGCTGCGAATACAGACTCTCCACGAACACCAGCACGACTGGATCCGTCCGAGAGCCATCGGACAACAGTGCCCCGCCTGCTCCAGACAGGAAGGGGAGGGGCTGAGACGGGGTCACGTAGAGGTCATCGGCCACACGTCCTACTGCGAGCGACGGTTCCAGCTCTCGTTTGACGACGAACAGGAAGTAGGAAGAAAGGAAGACGCTGAGGATGCATAGGAGGAAGAGGAAGATGAAGCTGGTCTGTAGCGGCACCTGGCGAACGAGACGGCGCAGGCGGAGCACGCCAAGCATCACATAAACAAATACAAACAAACAGCTGAAGGAAGGAAAACCGATGGATAAAGTTCAATCTACATGATTGGGATGTAAAACAAGTGCAACAGAAATGTGTCTGTGCTTCTATGTGACCATCGCTGAGCTGAAGAGAGGGGGCGGGGCTCAGAATTTGAGTGGATTCCTCGCCTGTCAGTCATCAAACCAGCTCCGCCCTTTTATCCACTTTTGATTGGTTACGAAGTGCTGCGGGGGGCCGGCTCTGCTGAGATTGACAGATAATCATTGCTACATTATCCCAGTGGATACCAGCACACCTGAAAGACATGAATATGAAAATCAGAAAACAATGTTTAAAAGGAATAATCAAATAATCAGTCTTTTCAATTTATATTTATTACACTTTTCCCTGGAATACTTAATTGTAACTGGTCAGATTCTGTGGTCAGATACAGTGCCCTCCATAAGTGTTGGAACAGTAAAGACAAAATTGCTCTGTTGGCTGTGGAGTCAAGACATTTACAAATATGATTAAAAGATGAATATGAGACAAAACTACAGAATGTCACATTTTATTATTAGCCGTTTCAACACATATATGTTTTACCAAATAAACAGAACAGCACTTTTAGAGTTCATCCCACTCATTGATGTGAGCATAAGTATTGGGACAGTTGAAAATAAGCAGATATAAAATATTAAAAGCTATTATTTAGTTGCAGATCCCTTGCGCACAATCACAGCAGTGAGTCTGGGACATAGACATCACCAGACTCTTGCTCTCATCCTTTGAAATACTTTTCCCAGCCTTTAATGCAGCCAATTCCAATTGTTGCTTGTTTTGGGGAGTTTCTGCCTTTACTCTCCTCTTCAGCTGGTGAAATTCATGTTCAATCGGATTTAAATCTGGAGATTGACTTGGGCAATCTAAGACTTTCCATTTCTTTGCTCTTATAAATTCCTTGACTGAACTGGCTGGGTGTTGTGGGTCATTGTCCTGATGCAATATGAAGCACTTCCCAATGAATCTGGTGGCATTTTCTTGAATATTGGTAGGCAAGATGGTTTTGTACCCTTCCAAATTCATTCTGCTACTGTCATCATACATTAAGTCATCAGTTTCATCTTTGTCTCATCGGTCCATAAACACAGTTCCAAAACTCTTCTGACTCACCTTTGTGCTTTTTTGCAAACTCTAATCTTGCCTTTCTATTTTTGGTGCTGGTCAGAGGTTTGCATCTTGCTGTGTAGCATCTGTAATTCTGTGTCAAAGTCTCCTGAGGACAGTCGATTGTCAGAGCATCACCCCAGCTTTCTGGAAGTTGTTGGTGATTTTACAGACACGTCTTTTAGGGTTAATTTTCACAGCTTTTATGATTTGTCTGTCATCAATTACTGTTGTTTTCCCAGCCGATCAGGTCTTGTTGGTTGCTGGTGGTTTCCAAACTCTTGATTTCTTCATGCTAGGGATGGGCGATATCTTATCGTTTGCGATATACCGGTAAAAATTCTCCCAATGATAAGAATTATTCTTCCCATGATAATAACGATAAAGTCTAGTTGTTGAAATATTTCTGTGCGTGAAATTGAGGAGTAAATCGCTAAATGAGGAGCTCGAGCTCCTTTGACAATCTGTAACTGTTTGGTTAGGGCTGTACAGTGCACAAAAAATTAGTAAATGTTGTACAGTAGCACGTGTGTGATACAGTTTTGCATGTGTATGAGCCGGTTTACAAACCTATTGTCCAACAAAGATATAATTTATTGATGTGTTTCTTCTCCAAATTAACTTAATAACATAGTCGATTGTTTGAATTTTTTTTTTATGACCAGACGTTTCATATCACAGAATGATAGTATTATATACAGTGATAAAGGCAATATCGATTAGCATTGCGTTATAAATATACTTCATCAGTTAAAGTTCTCTATCTCCGTTGTGCGTTTTATTCAGCGATGACTGGAAACCTTCATGGAGCGTTGTCAGTAGTATTACTTCTACTATGGATATGTGGAGTTTCTGCGCAAGGGTGACCTCCGGCTTCCAGTACGAATTAAACCGTGTGCACTCAGCAATGCTCCCAACAACCTATTTTGGGTAAAAATAGGAAAGATAATACTTTTCTCTAACGAAACAGGATTCCCTGAATTATCGTCATTGATATCGTTATTGCAATAAATACCAGAAATATTGTGATATATTTTAAAGCCCATATCGCCCATCCCTACTCCATGCCCTTTATTTTTTCTAGAGCTCTAATTGACTTCCTCTTTTCTTTGAGCATCCAAATTGCTTGCTTTTCTCTCAAAGTCAGCTCCATCCTGGTTTGTGTGTGTCATCATCGAATGCAAGATTCAGAATCCAGAAGTAATGGATATAACTGATACGACACATTCCCTGCTTTTAATATCTGAAGAATTAATGCAACAGGACACAGCTGATCAATTAGAAAGACCTGTGAGGCAACTGTTCCAATACTTATACTCACATCAGATAGAGGGATGAACTCTAAAAGTGCTGATCTTCTTAGCTGGTAAAACATCTATGTGTTGAATCACCCAATAATAAAATGTGACATTCTGTAGTTTTGTCTTATATTCATCTTTTAATCATATTTGTAAGTGTCATGACTCCACAGCCAACGGAGCAATTTTGTCTTTACTGTTCCAATATTTATGGAGGGCACATATACATATATATATATATATATATATACACATACACACATATATATATATATATATATATATATATAAATATAAATGACACCAAACTGAATAATTTATCAATATTACAGTATGACAAATATTAATGACACGCTTTAGTTTTATAATGACAAACTGATCATCAATAAACCAAACAGCCAAAAAAAATAAAAAATTTCTTTCATGTTCTCAGACATTTTTCTTGCAAGACAATAAATAAAAGGTGTGTGTGCGTGTAGTTGAGAGAGAAACACACACACACAGAGCAGTCTTTGTGTTTATGTGATGAAGACACAGCGCTCAGGGCATGAAGAGGAATATCAAAGTCAGATTAGAGCCGCGGTGCGTTCAGACACACACAGCAGGAGAGCAGTGGCTCTGGACGCTGGCGGGTCGCTGTGGGCCAATGGGTTGGTTCTCAGAGGGTTTCAGGGACTATTTGGGCTGAATTTGCATAGATTTCACAGCGTCTTTGGATGAGACGTGCTGCAACAGAGCCGTGAAATCGTGTCCTGATTCTCTGCCAGTGTAAAAATACACATCAGATTCATCCATAAATTCACAGAGAAGGTAAAACTGCAGACAGCGATGAAAACAAATGCTGTTGTCACATTTTCAGTGGTCAAAAACTAAATCTGGGTCACTATGCACAAGCAGTCTCCAAAATATGATATGCAAAATAATTAGTTATTCAGCAGTAAAATAAAAAGAAGCATTTATGAAAATAATATTATCATTATTATTATTATTATTATTATTATTAAATAAATAAAAACTATTATTATTATTATTATTAATGAAAAAAATTAATTACTTTTGTAATATTTGACTGTAAAAATATAAAAAAATAATATATTTTTCTTAAATAAAATACATTTAAAAATAAATACAACCACCAAAATCCCATTAAAAATGAAATAGATGAATCTTTTCTTCTGCAAACACCCCAACATTTCCGTGGCCCATATTCTGCCTCATAACCTTATTCTGACTCTGACGGATCCAGAACATCCAGAACATAAAAGACTTCTATGATGAAGTCAGAAGTGAGTAAATGATTGAAGCAGAACCCCAGAGAGCAGCTCAAGAGGACGAGGTCATCAGACATCAGCGGGAAACACAATCATGAGTGACAGATCCATGATGAGAAAATTAACAGTAACACCCCAGGCCATGTACGACACACCTCACACGCTTAATTCAACCCCATCGACCCACACGAACCAACCAACACAAGCGTGTTTATGTTATTGGATATGCTAGAGGTACAAACCGCGCGGATTCCCTTGAGACGGCCAATAGAGTCCTGAAGGGCAGAGCGGCCGCTCATTTATCACTTTTGGCAGCTCTGGGGTTTGTGGGTTTGCGCTGAACACAATGACACGCGGGAGCGAGCGGCTCGGCTCATTCAGCGCAGCGTTTAGCAGCAATTGCAATCAACACTTTAATTGCAATCAAAACTCAAAGTCAATAATCACTTCAGTTGCTCTGTGCAGGTGTGAGAGCCGCCGGCGATGATGCTAGAATTCGATTCTTACTTCTATACTGAGTTCTTGCTTTGGCCATGCCGCTAACAGATCAAAACTCAAACTCATGTTCTTTCCACCATCATTTTATGGTGGAAAGAACATGAGTTTATCTGAAAAAGAATGAGAAAATATCAAAATGTGACAGTCTTTATTAGGGGTGGAACGGTTCAACTTTTTCACTGTTCGGTTTGTATCATGGTTTTAGAGTCATGGTTTCGGTATGTTTAGGGAAAAAATATACTGTCAAATAAAAATAAAGAAAATAAGAATTATCTAACTACAAGCAACAGCACAAATAAATATACAATAAAGATACAAATAAAATAATCAGTGATTTTCAGGGTTTTTTTTAGGTTGGTCTAAGCATTAGTTTTTAGGTACAGAAATTGAATAAAGTAATAAAATGTAAATGTCTGCTATAGGATACTTACCAAGACGGGCATTTTGTCTGAATTTGTCCATTCAAACACAATACTTCAGAGAGAGCTTAATATTTGCACTGTTTAATGGAGTGACAGATCGCTATAGACCTTAATCAAAAGGCACGGTAACGTGAGGCGCACGTGAACTGATCATCTCCACTTTAATGCAGTTTCAGCACGAAATAAACATGACAAAACAGGGTAAGTTAAGGTAAGTTAATAGAAACTTTACAATCCTTATCCTGTCTCATGTAATCACTCAGTCAGTGTTTCAGCCGTGCAAAGATGTCAATATAACAGCTTGTAAATAATCTATTATCTCTAACTACATCTTTTAGGGGTGGGAATCACCAGAGGCCACACGATACGATATTATCACGATATTTGTGTCACGATACAATATTATTGAGATTTAAACATATATCGCGATATTCTGCGATATATTGCAATTTATTACCTTTTTCCAACTTCAAATGATGTCCCCAAAAGAAAACTTTTGCTGTTTTAACTAAAAAGAAAGATTTCTCGGTTTATCTCACTTCAATGTTATTGCTGCAGTGAAAAATGGGATTGTCAAGCAGACAAACTGATCAACATCCTCATGAAAACCTGTCATAAATGTTGTATGCACCTGGCAAACTCAATTATTTGTATTACAGTCTAATCTAGTCCACCTTAATTAAATGTAAACAGGCATTTTGAACAATGAAACTCGAACTTGTACAAAAACGTTGTTGCAGACCCTTCAGCAATTGGGGCGTTTAAAAGTAAATTACTGTTAAATTTAAAATAAATAAAACAGTTTTGCATCCGATTTAAATGCAGACGGGGCTTTTCTGATAAGTTTTAGCCATGCCGCACCGCCATCTTTATTTTACTAACTTGATGTCTGCTGATGGTGACCCAGCTGACCTCACCAGGAAAAAACAACACTACTGTAAAGAAATTGATTTTATTATTCTACCAATTTCTATTCGTCCGTGTATCGATACAGTATTGCCGTGGAAAATAACGCAATACTATGGTGTATCGATTTTCTCCCCCACCCCTACTATCTATCATCTCTAACTTTATCTATCTATCTATCTATCTATCTATCTCAAACTATATCTAATCAATCTATCTATCTCCCATCTCTAACTGTATCTAAATATCGCAATACTATGCTGTATCGATTTTCTCCTCCACCCCTACTATATATCATCTCTAACTATATCTATCTATCTATCCACAGTACCTACAATATCTATCCGTTTGTCACATAAATCTTGTTTTTAAAACTTTAAACTTCAAATTTCAATTGTTTTTAAATGACAAACCAGACATAGTTTGTCTTGACAATCTTTGCTTTTCAAGTTGAAAAAGATTCTATGACTTTTTTTCTAATTCTTTTAAATTCAGTTAATAGATTTCTATTTTTATTTCACTACAAATTAATCTTCCTCGCATTCAAAATTGATATTGGAATTTTGCATCCCTTTTGCTGCCTCAATTAAAATTCAGGAATTCCAGTGAAATGTAAAATGATTTTAAATGGATGGAACGTAATATTCTCCCCAGAACTCCACAGCAAACGCCTGTCAATGCCCTAGAATTACAACTAAGGCTGGTTGCACACTAGAGGATTTTAACCCCGATTTTAAGGCCGATTTGCACCCCCGAATGATCGGAGAGTGTGGCTTAATTCGCATCTTGTCGCAAATAATTGTTTTGTCCAAAAATCCTCTATTGTGTGGTGTCATTACGATTATTTATCTGCTCCCAATCGAGACGGAGCGTTGCCGAACTCAAATCGTAAATATCAAACATGTTTGATATTTATTACAACTCTTGATCGGGCTGCCTCTGACGTGATACCTGCGATAGCCAATGAGAGCAAGCAAGAGTAACTCACCGGATGTTGCGTGCTTCTATAGCGGAAACCTGGCAACCACAAACATGCCGTGAAAGCAGAGAACATCACCCATATTCTTTTGCATACTTTGTTTTTCACTGTGAAACAGAACGCGCGCCAGCTAACAACATCAATTGTCCTCTATTTGTTTTTCTTCTTTAGTCACGTTTGATCTCACGAGTCTTCCTACAATCTTTAAGTGTGCGGTCTTGCTGTCTGGTCGAATCATCTAGTGTGTGCGTTCTAAGGATTATAAAAGGCTAAAAATCAGTTGAACTGTCTTCATGGTTTTAAAATCAGTTAAGATTTGAAAATCGTCTAGTGTGCAGCCAGCTTAACAAGCACTTCTCACTGGTTAGCATGATGACTTAACAACACAGGCAAAAGCAAAACACACTCACCTTTAAATCTAATTAAGATTTTATCTTAAATATATACATTTATTTAAATGTATCAAGCATCTCAACTTGAGTTTTACAGCAGTACAGTACAGCACAGCCTTGTAAAGCCTTTGAGCTGTTATGATTCAGTGATCTGTGGGACGACCAATGCTGTACTTTCATCAGCAAGACTGATTTCCTGATTAATGCACCAAACAAAATGGAAAATGAAAAGAAAGATACATTCTCATGAAGCACGCTACAGAGGATTGGATCTCTGAAGTGGGTGAGTTGTTGTCATGTTTGATGTCACAGCGGTTCATGTGGGTCAGATTTTCCACTGACTGCGTGATGACATGTGACCTGTTCCGTCAAGAAGCCCAATTATTATTCAGGGAATAGCGAAAGGAAACACACTAATGAGTGCAGGAGCCACAGACTGTACATGGAGTTTGATCCCACAGACAGCAGACGGTCATCAACACACACACACACACACACACACACACACACACTAATCATTCAGCAGCCGTTAAGACACGTCAAATACACAAACACACCTACCTCAATCAGATCAGTTGTGCAGTTGTGACACAGATGATTTTAACTTAATGAGTGAAGAATACATTTTTATCAATTTATAATCTAACAACAGATTTGGACTCATTATTTATAGACTTATATGTTAATCAGGCTAGTGAATCTGACAATATCCACCTATTTAACATTATCAGCATTACATGATAGCCAATTAGCACAAATTACTGATGGCCTTGTCACTAAAATCTTTTTTTTTTTATTACATTTTAAATAAATTTTCTTTGAACCAATAGATTAAACATAAATGTTCATCTATGGCTGTCAGTCGCCACAGAAAATAACTAAAATGGAAAAAAACGTATGTATTTTTTCTTAGAATCAAGACATGCCTGATTTTTTAATTTTGTCGCAAAAAAACAAACATACTTTATTCGCATACATACAGCACCCTCATGTAAAGCAATATATTCTATAGATCAAATCTTAACTAGCTACTTGATTATTTATATCAGTGCAAAATGTAAATATATCTCTCAGCTCTAATCTGCAAAATGAGACTATAAGGCATAAATATATTATAGACATTACTACTGTGACTTTCTGTAAAGATGTTTTGAAACAATGCGTATTGTGAAAACCTTGATGTTACTCGACTGAATTAACCTGTACATGAACACCAGAATGAACCATCCACTAAGCACTTTTGATTGAGTATGTGTATGAAATCATGCGTGTTTTAACAAAATATTATACTGACAATTCAGCTTTATGGAACATTCTAAAAAACAATGGGTTATTTTTTTCAACCCAAATGTTGGGTTGAAAATTGGTCTTGATCATAACCCAACGACGTTATGTAATAAAGACTAGCTTAATTATTTTGAGGCTGATGAAGTGATAATTGTTAAAAGTAATGTTTTGCATGTAATATTTCAGACTTGTTGAGCTTGTGTGTTAATGCCCACGTCAGGAGTTAACGACACCGAAGCCTGCTCGTGTGAGGACGCAATATTCTCAACTTCTTCAGAAGAGAGGCAAAGATAAGGCAAGTAAACTTCATAATCCATATTCATAAAATAATGTTTGTTTGTTTTTTTTGCAGATGTTGAAAGCCAGAGACATAGAAGAGAATCATTCTTTTGAGATTGGTGTAAGTTATTTTTTAAAAATAAATGTTTCTGTTGTCTCCTGCCTGTTTACTTCACATTTTGATGAAACAACCGTGTGATTACATGTTCATATTTTATGTAAACCATTGATGTCTGTGTTTTTCATTGCAGAGCCCAAACCAACTTTGGAGTTGTCTGATTTGGAGAGTCATCATTCTTGATCTTCCTTTCTTAAAGGAATAGTTCACAAAAAATTATTTACTTGCCCTCATGTCATGTCATTTTGTCACAAATGAATATATTTTTAATTTTCTTTCATAATTTTTTGTTAATCCATTGAGAGTCTAGATAATCTGTATTTTCAAGGTTCATACAGTTATTGTTGAAGTAATCCATTCCAATATTTATATATGAATAAACCTTAAATTATATGATATCGAATATGTCTGTTCAGAAGAAAATATTGGTCTGCCAGACTTGCAATGGAGGACAAAAATTAAGAGAACATAAAATATATTTATTTGTGTTCCAAAAATTAGCAGAGTTTGTATGGGTCTGGAACAACATGGGGGAGAGTAAATTATGACCATTTTCATTTTTTGGTGAACTAACTCTTTAAAGAGCAGCTCTCGTGCATGGAAATTTGTGAGGTATGTGAATGTCATGTCTGTTTTAATGTTTCAGTAAAGAAGTAGCTTTCTGAAAGCAATATATTTATTTAAACAATATTACATGCCCTCACACTAGTGCTGCCACTATAGCATTCTATCCTTACTGATGTGGATGCACCTCTATCTGAAAATGGATAGTTTAATTAAATGTTTTTCTCTTTTTAGGCTACTGATGAAGAACAGGTGGTGACTGGGATGAATGCTGGTCAAAGAGGAGAATGTCATTTCCCCCAAACTGATGCAACAGTGGTTTTAAAGGAGGACGCTGCCCTGGATGTTGTATAAGATGTCACATGCTGTGCTTCATGACTACATCAATTATGCTAAAGAGATCATGAAAATTGACAGTGATGCATGATCTGTATTCATGGACTATGAAAAAAACTGGAAGTGTATAATTTGTAAAAACAAAATGTTAAATGTGTTGTTTAGTAGAAATGGAGTTTACACGCTGTCATTCATACACATGCATCTGTTGAATGTTATAATATCAGTGTTAACGTTGTGGTTTATTAGTGTACTGCCATGCCAGAATAGTTTGTAAAGGACTTAACTATTAACTAATTGTACAATTATTGTATAATAGTGTTTTTGTATATTTTTATACAATATATCAAATTTACCAAAAAAGTCCAATTTGATCAGAAGTTATATTCAATGCTTCATAAACTCTGTTAATGCCATACTTTTCTGCATTTCTTCTTACATGCATTTTTGACCGTTTTCCCTTGTTAAATAAATATTTACCTTTTGAAAGTCATTCTTTGTGCGATTTTAAAATGAACAAGATTTGTAGGTTTAATGCCTAGCTCGATTTGGGATCATTTTAGCCTAGCAATGTAGTAATCTTAAACCATAAAAAGCAACCCAGCATGCTGGCTTGCTAAAATAACCCAAATTGGGTTGTTTTTAACCCAGCAGTTTTTAGAGTGAATAAATTACATTTTAAAATATATTCACATGGAAAACAGTTCATTTAAATGGTAATAATATTTTCACAATTTTACTGTTTAATGTATTTTTGATCTAATAATTATAATATAAAGTACAATATTATAAAAGTACAGCCTTGATGAGCAAAAAAAAAAAAAGTAAAAAATCCTCCAGACCTCAAACATTTTCAAGGTATTTGTATGCAATAAATAGCATGGCTTGCCCTCATATCGGCCTGCTATAGTGCAGTAATGACCTCAGCAGAGACGTGCTGCTTAATATGAGATAATGAGCCCCGCTGAGACGAACGCTGCGCTTAATTACACGTGTTGACTGTACGTGATTGATTTCTCCCTCGTTAAGGGCCGAAGCACTCTGCGTTTCTACTGTAGAACAGCTTTGTAGCCACAATTTAGTGTTGAAAACTCAATCACTGAGATGGATGGAAAATGACCTAAAAGCGAAAGACTCTTTAATTTCAAACCATTACTGAGCAAATCTTTCCTAAAACACAGCAATGACACCGAAACAAATCAAATGGCTGTTCAAGCTGGTCAAAAGAACATGCTGGAGAGGGAGAAGGTGTTGCAATATTGGTCATCCATTATTTAAAGAGATCAATTATACATGAAAGTCTAAAAGAGCAACTTCAACTGTTCAACCTCTGTCCACTGCAGTTTCTGTCTCTCATGTTTCTCTGCATTCAAAAGTCTCACTATGAACTCAAATCTTTCTCAATAAATGCATCCAAGAACAACTCATTTCTAGCTTTTCCAAAAAAAAAATCACTTGTCACTTGAAATAAATGATAAAAGAATATATATATATATATATATGTGTGTGTGTGTGTGTGTGTGTGTGTGTGTGTGTGTGTGTCAAGGTTATTTTCGAAAACGAAAACGATTGGTGAAAAAACTATTTCGTAAACTGAAATAAAATAAAAAAAATGACAAAATATTTCAAAAACTAAAACAAAAACTAACAAAAGTTCAATCAGCTACATTTTATTTCATTTTAACTCTTTGTTTTGGTCAAATATAGCATTATTGACATGGTAATAATATGTATTAATAACATTAAGTTAACTTTCTGGCAAGGTTCTCCCAAAATTATGAATAAATATTTTGCAAGTAGCCTATAGAATGCTCCTTCAAAGTTATAGGCTATTTATATATACATCGTTCATGGACTACAGTATTATATATATATATATATATATATATATATATATATATATATATATATATACACACACACACACACACACACACACACATAAAAATCAAGAATTTATTATTTTAAAATATTTAAAACACTCATTTAGTTTTAGCTAGTTGCTGAGGCTACATTTCTTAGTTTCATTGTATGTTGAAGTACTAAAATAAGTAAAACTAAAACTAATAAGTAAAATAAAAATGTTATATACAATGTAAAAAAAAATAATAATATTAAAGTAATAAAACTATACAGACATTTAAAAAAAAAGTAAAAAAAAAAAAAAAAGACAAAAACAATAAAATTATTAAATATCTAAAACAAATTAGCCCATCAAGATGATACCGTGAGGAGAAGCTACTGTCCTGACTGCTTTTTAAACATACAGCAGATAGAGAGATGTGAGTTACAGGGGCACATGGGTAATGAGATCGCCTCACACACGCTGAACACTGATTTGAGCAGTGTGACCTCTCACCTAAATATGAGTCCAGACCTACATCTGGATTGGCCGAGAGCTGGTAACGGGTCAGATGACGTAACATGATCCCGAAAACGACAGTGTCGTCTGACACCTCTGAGACCTGGACAACCACACATTCACTTTCAGTGTCTCATGTGAGAGTGCGCTCACACTACACTTCACGTTCCCTTCTAGCATTCAGAGACTACACACACAAGCAAAGTATCTTGGTCTTCTGCTGAGAACTAAAGTTCACGTTTGGTGACCTCTGACCTGTAGGGTTTAAATTTTTATCAACTGCACGTGTATTTACACCGTCAAGAAAAAAGAGAGAAAAAACTTGCACTTTCAAGCAAAAGAAGAGGCGAAAGAACTTGGGACTCGGTTTGTCACAGCTGGCTGTTGGTCAAGTGTTTCTGAAATCACATCAATGAAAATAAATAAAACACCAAATGTTTTTTATAAACTCGGGAAAAGAAGCACTTATTGAGAAGCTTTAGGACTTGAATAAAAGCGCAAATGGTTTAATATTTGAAAATTGAGTTATTAAAAAAGCCTTAAATATGATTGCTGTAATTTTACAATGAAATAATACAAAGAAAATCTTACTCTGTAATATTTAATTTAGTATTAATAAGATGTTGTTTTTATTATCAATAATCACCATCATCACATCAAGTACGATAACAATAATATAAAAAGGTATAAAATACTAATTATTATTGTATTATTATTATTATTATTATTATGTAGTCATTTGTATATAAATCACAATTTGGGGTATATCTAGAGCTTTAAACATTGTGAATTGTAAATTACAATTTTGAAATCACAAAAAAAAAAAATTTATTCAAAAATGCAATTAGAATTATTTCTCACATTGTTCAACCCTAAATACTGATGGCTTTAAAATTAGTAGGCAGTTTTAGTAGTAGTAGTAGTAGTAATAATAATAATAATAATAATAATAGTTATTACTATTATTATATTATTTTTAAATAGAATTTTTTACAATTAAATATTTTACAGTAATGACAATTAAAAAAAGTATATTATAATAATAAAACAAAAACACAAAAAATAAAACAATTAATTAATTGCACTACTCTAAATCCTGATGGCTTTAAAAATAGTAGACAGTGTGCAGTAAATACTGCTCAGTATTCAGTAAATTTGTAATAGAAAATCTCTGATGTGTCCCATCCTAACTTCCTGTCTAAAGAGGAAATATGTTAAAACAGGTCGGAGAACTGCGCTTATCAAGCTAATTTTAGTGGAATTTAAAGGCAAAGCCTTTAACCAAGTTGTTTAAAATATTTTCTAAATAATTAGCACCAATAACAAGAAAACAACATATTCATGGTGACACTGGTGGGAATCTATCAGAGGGAAACAGAGACATCAGCCCTCCGTGTGTAAGCGAGCGCGTAATGTCCTGCTCAACACACGCTGACCTCACACATCCCACAACGCACTGCATGATGAATGAGCACCACACAAGCTGCTGTCCTCCAACACACATCTCCCATGATCCTCCCTGCTTCACTTCCTCTCTCTCCACCTGCCCGACAGAGTGATTAATGTCTGTTCTGTGCTGCTCGACACAAAGACACATTACACAGACCCCACTCAGAGCTCCGTCTTCTTTTCCACTGAAAACATCGAAACATTCAGAAATTGACACATTTGGGAAGGAAAATGATTTAAGATCACAGTCTTGTTCCTGAGAAATTAATCAAAATGAAGAGAGTTTATGCTTAAAACAAGAAAAAATATCTACCAATGGGGTCAGGCGTTGTCTAATCTATTAGCAGATATTTCTAAGCATAGATGTGTGTATGTGTGTGTGTGTGTGTGTCTGTGTGTCTGTGTCGTGGTTCCTTCTGTTCACCTTGAGGGCAAACGATTTGAGTGATGGCATCATCCAAAATCAGACCCCACTGAACAGATGAAGATTTCAGAGTCAAATTACCCACAATCCATCACTTTCTGCCAAACGACAGCTGCCAACCTGCCTCTCCTCAGGACAGAATAAATAAAGGATTGTAGTTTCCTAACAAACGCCAGAGTGTTTCTCGGCAGACGGTAGCTCATTATGCAGCAGTGATATTAAGAGTTAAACAGCTCACGGTCTGTCGGGACGATCATAATCCTGAATCTCTGAGTTACTGAACAGCTCAATGATATAAAGACATGAATTCACAGACAGAGCGGACCTAAAGAAAGAGTTTCAGTAATAAACATATGTTTGATTACGGGCCGCTTTATCTTAAAAAGAGGCAAAACAATGTGGAATTTTCATGTACCCTTATTCCACCAAAACTCCAAAAATTGTGAAACTGAATAAAATTGATGACTAATTTGCACAATGAAGTCAGTTTATTGGGTTTCCGTGTGTAGTTTAATAAAGAAAAGTAGATTATGATTTTTCTGATAATTGTGATTGCAATTTAAAAATAAAAAAGCGATTTAAAAAAAGATCCAATTTTGTCCCCGTAATTTTGTGATTATATATCAATATTGCTACAAAAAAAGAACAATCATATTAATAAAAACAACTAATTATTATTACTACTGCTACTAAAATAAAACTATAAATATTAGTAAAAAAAGAAAATAATAAATTATTATTATTATTACTACTACTGCTAAAATAAAAATATAAAAATACCAAAAAGAAAATAAGAAATTTGATTTACTATTGTAATATTTTCTTTTAAAATACAATCTAGTACTTAAAATAATAACCATTATAATCATAATCTTGATTATTACTAAAATAATAATAATAATAATAATAATAATAACAATAAAAATGACTAAAAATCAAAATAAGAAATTGGTTTTACTATTGTAATATTTCACTGGAACATGAAACCTAGTATTTAAAATAATGATAATAAAAATCATCATCATCATGATTATCACTAAAATAAAAATAAAAGATATTACTAAAAAAAAATAAGAATTTTTTACTATTGTAATTGTTTCATTGCAAAATAAAATCTAGTAAATATATACAATAATAATAATTATTATTGATTGCTATTTTTTATTACTACTACTAAATTACAAATATAAAAATTACTAAAGAAAAACAAAATAAGAAATAGCTTTTTACTATTGTAATATTTCATTGTAAAATAAAAAATCCAGTGTTTAAAAAAATATAATAATAATTTTACTTTTTGAATGTAAAATGCAGCCTTTATTTCTTAATTTTCTAATAATTTCCATTTCACTTGCAACCCCAAAGTATCTGATTCAGACTGAATCTTTCTGACTCTGATGCTGCTGGAAACACAATCAATCAATCAGCACTTAAAGAGACAAATCAACCAATAAACTCCTCACTGCAGCTCCAAAGACCCAGAAAACACACAACAGGCGTCAGTTCAGCTAAAAATAAACTTTGGACACACGACAGCTGTGAAGTGGATGGAGTTCATGGGTGATGTGCAAACACACACACACACACACACACATTCATATTAAAGTGGATCCTCACTTAATGGTTTTTGATCTAATCAGCCAAACAGGTTTGCAAAAACTGCTGTCTGAAACTGCTCATGATTCAGTTTGAAGATTCATTCATGGTTCACAACAACCTCAATATGACGCTACAAAAGCATGTCCTCAACTCAAACAGATGAAGCACTTACAGAACTTAATTGTTTTTTACTGTAATCTCACATGCAAACTAGCATCTCGTCCACAACGTCTGTGAAAAATAAAGAAACTGGAACTCAAACACTTTTTTTATCTAGTTCTACGTCTCGCATCTAATTTTAGACACGGTTGATTAAATGTATGTTTCTCATGATCTTAAAAATCCTGAGATCTGAAGTCTTCTGCTTAAATGTTTAAACTGTAGACATATATACTCTGCATTCATGAAACATTTACACACATTTGGGTCACTGCATCACTCTGCTCTGGTATTATTGCATGTGGAAAAGTAATAAGTCTAATAAGAAAAATACAATTTAAAAAAAAATAATAATTTGTATAATTGTGTAACTTAAAAAAAAATCTTTAAATAGTTCAAGTTTACATACAATTTGCAGAATATTAAAAAAAACATGATGAGGGTGTGACCTAAAAAAATGGCTTTTTTATTTTCAATTAAGGACTTCCTTTAGTAGGCTGTTTCACATCAAATGTTTACATATAACCCACAAGATAAAATAATAACTGAATTTACACAGACGACGCCATTCAAAAGTTTACATATTATCTCCTGAGAAACATGGACTTGTTGGTCTTTTTGTATTTTTTGACCGATTCTGTAAACTTACAACTCTCCTTAGCTTTGGAAGCAAGACCTGAGCAAAGTAAATCACAACATGCATGACTGTCATGTGACTGTGTGCTGTTCATCTAAATCAGGTTTTACCCAAATGAAGCAATTTACCTGTCATGTGATACTTACCATTCAAAGTTAGGTAACAAGAATGCTAAAAGATTTACAGCAGGCTGCAGTAAACATCAAATGCTCCATGATTTTCCTCAGGTGACTGCATCTCGCATATATTTTCACAGAAAGTAGCCTATATGTACACTAAAGTTTCACAAAATGCATCCACTATAGCCCTAAATCACTGCATGCAAAGACAATGTGCAAAAACACACAACAACAATTCGTCTGTAAACACATGAGAACATCCCAAACACTGAATCGTGTCCTAACAACAGGTGCAATGGCTTTTGGACATCTGACCCCATCACTGGTAACTACAGTGTTGAGTCAAAAGCACAAAATAACACGAACTCAAGCCTGTTGTTTAGTGTCACAGCATGCAGCAGATTTACCTGATTCACAGCAGAACCGGGCTGCGTCGCTCCTTCAGCGCCCCTCATCCTGCGACGCCGCTTCCGACCGTATTCCGGTAAATCCGTTCCGTTCTGCGTGCGTCTTGCGCGGAGCGCGCGAGCAACTAAACACACGTGCGCTGAACTGACGCGTTATAGTCTAGTAGCCAAGTAGGTGAACCCGGAAATGTTGAGTACACCAAAGTTTTATTGCAGAAATGTGAAGTATGGGTGCCCAGCATACAGAAACTACCGGATGCTAATTTGCATATGTTGAGCAATTTGCATAATTTGCATAATTAGCATTATTAGCTTAATCGTCCATTTTGACCACATATTTTGCACTGAATGGTCAATTTCTACAATATGTGAGTGGTTTTAGAGGTTTTAGAGGATGCTGATTTCATTTCTGGCATTTTCAGATTTCAAAGAGCTAATTTTAGTACATATTTTGATTTATTTAGGCAAATTTTGATTACTTTCAGTCATCATTTTTATGGTAAACAAAATATTTCAGAATCATGAGTGCTCTTGTGAATGTTGATGCATTGTTTTCAGGGTGTAGATTCAAAATTGCTTTTTGGATAAACAATGAATCTTTGTTAGGCTGAATGTTATGCATTTCTGGATGAAAAAGCAATGCGGGTATTTGACATAACTTGGATCCTGCAACTGTACGATACATATTAATGGGGTAGCTCTTTAAGACACCCAATGAGATGACATCACCTAAGCCCATCACCATGTGTGATCAACGAACTATGTACAAATATACACTATATACATGCCATATAAGACAGGCCCTGCAAGTCGCTAGGGCAACGGCCGAATGGCAGAAGGGCTGCCCAGGTTGGTCCGCAAGTCGCAAGATCCAACGGGGACCCAATTAAAACTTCGCCAGGCGCAAGAGTTAAAACTGAATCTGGGCAACCCGGGTCAGCCCGCCAGACGCAAGGCTAACCAAGAGGGCTTCACCTTCGCACCACGCCAAACATGTAAATATTCAATATATACATGCCATACAAGACAGGCCCCGCAAGTCGCTATAGGGCCATGCCAGAATGGTAGAAGGGCTGTCCAGGTTGGTCCGCAAGTCGCAAGATCCAACGAGGACCCAGTTAAAACTCCGCCAAACGCAAGAGTTAAAACTGAGTCTGGGCAACCCGGGTCAGCCCGCAAGACTAACCAAGAGGGCCTCACCTCCGCACCACACAAAGCACACACTGGCTACCACCTTCAGGCAAACTGCTATGCCTCACAATTAATTAACAAAACGCAGCCTCGTCATCTTCACTATCCTCTTCTGTTCTGTCATCATCTTCTCCAGACCCTTCATCCCTCTCTTTGTGTTCTTGGTGTTGTGTAAGTATGTTGCAGCATATACCATCATTGCCTTTGCAGGAACAATAACTGGTACAGGCCAGACCTGCAGCTGCACAGCTGCACTTTGCTGATGTGCAAGGTTTCAACCCGGCTTTGCAACCACAGCTGACAACATCTAACAAAGCAGGAGGAGCAACTGGACTTGAATCCTGGGTGGGCATAATCAGTTCCTCTCCTTCCTTTAGACCCATCTTCTTGTCCCATCCAAACAAGGTGATATCCACAGCCGGTGGATCAGGCTAGTCAGCTGCTTTCCATAGCAGCACCTGTAGGTGGGCACGTCTTCCATGAAGGCGCATATTGTGCTCTGTAGGAGGTAGTGCCTTCAGTGCTGGGGGCCTTTTGCGCTTTTGGTAAATTTCATACCGGGCTCCATCCAAGGTTACAGAGTTCCTCTGATTGTACAGAGCCAGAAAGAAAGCCCTTGTTGCTTTTGTGATCTGTAAATCTGTGGCTTCTGTCTCTCCAATACAGTGGAGAAGCTTACCAGGTACGACTCTCATGGCCTTGAGTGCAGACACCTTCCCCTTCCCGACAGGATATGAGGTGGTATCACATCCCGAAAGAGCATGCATGGCCAGAATGGAACCACATTGGTCACCCAGATTCTCTGCAGTTGCATTTATGCTGAGAACAGTGCCGTTCCATTTTTCCATCTGTAGGTTAGTTGTGATACCAGCCTTCCAACACCAATAAACCATAAGCACAAAGACATCTGTGTCATCACTGAGAATGTGAACAGTTGAAGCCCCATGTCTGACAGCATCTAACATGTAAGATATAAGTGATATATTGGCCTCATCATGAGTGTCAATGCTGTCAGCTTTACTGACCATCATGATCTTACTTCCTACATTGAAAGTACACAGGAGTTCGCTCAGCCTTTGTTTGTTGTGCTTGTTTTTCAAGACTTTGTCTCGACTAGGTAGAGGTGTAGTCAATGAGAGCTTGTACTCTGTGGAGCTCTCTCCTGCTCTTCTATGTCTCTCATGGTCCTTGGCAGACACCTGCAAATATCTGTCAAAGATGACAAAAGTTTGGGTGTCGTAACAATTAAGCCGACGTCCCATGCTGGCTGCAAGATCTGCCACTGTCCCAGACGATGGCCAAACCACGTGATAAATGAGCTGGGATGCATCCACAATGACAACATCTGGTGGCTGGGGATTGCAGACTGGAAATCGCAAGAAGTCTGAATTTTTAAAAAAGAAGAATACAACAATTTTAAATTATGGTAACTAATTTCAGAACACCAGATTCACCCACAAAATGGATCTGAATAGAAATTCACAATGTACTGAACAATACTGTCATTATAACTCTGTCCACCTTTTATCTTAATGTGGAAACATAAGTAATGCCAACATTAAAATGTCAACATTAAATCCCTTGACTGACTTTTGTACGAATATTAAGGCGATATAAGAATATAAAAATATTTGCAAGGTGAATTTTGACTTTAAAACTAGACTATAACTACAACAGCTCACTGCTACAGCTTATTTGCATAAAAACATGACCGGACCTCAAGAAATGTAAACAAATTGAGGTTATCAACATTCACATCAAAGAGCAAGAGTTCTTGTGATTCTGAAATGTGAGAATATTGTGTTTACCATGAAAATAACCTAAAAGTTTGTCAGAAATGAATAAAAAATGTCTAAATTTATCCAAATTTGTTATAGAATTACCATTTTGAAGTCTGAAAATGCCAGAAATGAAATCAGCATCCTCTAAAACCACTCACATATTGTAGAAATTGGCCATACAGTGCAAAATATGTGGCCAAAATGGACGATTAAGCTAATAATGCTAATTATGCTAATTGTCCAAATTGCTCAACATATGCAAATTAGCATCTAGCAGTTTCTGTATGCTGGGGACCCATACTTCACATTTCTGCAATAAAACTTTGGTGTACTCAACATTTCCGTGTTCATAATGGGGCTCTATGGGCTGGCTACTAGACTATTACACGCGCTCGGCGAACACAAACACACAGCGTGTTATTAAAGCGTTACAGCGCGGCGACTAGTGGTCAGAGGACGATAATACTATCTCATGCCAAGCCAAAAGACTATGTGGTGCGTTCAAGTCCTTCTGTGAAGTTCGACGTCAAGTGCTGTCTTCGGTCGGTTCCCGGTCGTAATTATGACTTTGTGGTGACCTTTATGTGTGTTTAATTTGCAAAAACCGTTTTCTTCTTATTCTAAAAGCTCGTTCTGATTAACAATTTTCAATAATCATGTTTTTTTCATTGTGCATTCCAATTAATCTCAATCAAAACGCAGTTGGGTTGCTATTTTGATCATGTAAAAAATACAGCTAACACAATAAAGCACAATAAAAACATGATAAAATAATAAAAAACATGATTTTTGAACATTTATAATTAACCCAACTGGGGTTTGATTGAGCTTAATTGGAATGCACAATTAAAAAAACATGATTATTGAAAATTGTTAAAAGTTCAGTATATATAATATATATAATACTGTAGTCCATGAACGATGTATGTATAAATAGCCTATAACTTTGAAGGAGCATTCTATAGGCTACTTGCAAAATATTTATTCATAATTTTGGGAGAACCTTGCCAGAAAGTTAACTTAATGTTATTAATACATATTATTACCATGTCAATAATGCTATATGTGACCAAAACAAAGAGTTAAAATGAAATAAAATGTAGCTGATTGACAGTGAGTTCAACTAAATATGTGACTGAATCAATATAGATATGCTTATGTAAGCTGGTAGTTGCATTTTATTGCTCCAGGTGATGTTTATCAGTATAGATGTATTGAGTCATGTAGACACAAACCTTAAAGCCTTGGGATGCTGCTTATTATGTCCATATAGTACCTTTATTGTGGGGTAATATAGTGTAAATAGGGTCTTTATAGTGGGGGTCATAATGAAAACCAGCCATTATAAATTTTATTCAGTGCCTTGTGTAGACAAATTATGAAGCGCAACACAGTAAATAAAATATCAAACATGTAGGCTAAAAAGCAACACAAAAAGTTATCAAATTAATATATTGGCCAACATATATTTTAATTGATAATTTGTCTAAACTTCAACACTCCTTGTAGGCACCAAAAATGTAAAGAACTAGTTGTAAAAAACATTTTGGGAAGGTTTTTTTTTTTTCCATACACCCAAGTATGGTTTGGCAGATTTGCAAATATTCACACCTTCATCATATCTATCTGTAAAGTTTAATTTTAATTCACTCTAAGATTATGTTCTTGATGCTTATTTATGCTTCTGTTTGGCACCAGATAAAACTAAAGAGGTTATGCCGACTGTGTAGCCTAATTCATTGGAAACTGATGAGGAAGAACAGAAGAGGAAGTGATAAGGGAAAGTTCAGGCCGGTGATTCACATGTCTGCTGTCAGTATGAGGATCTGCTGAGGGAAAGTGTAAAGTGAAGGACGCTGTTTATATCTTCAGCATCACTGATGATGATAACAGTGAATGTACGGGGGAAAAAATTATTTGATGCCCTGCTGATTTTGTACAACCTGAATTCCGGAAATGTTGGGACGTTTTTTAAATTTGAATAAAATGAAAACTAAAAGACTTTCAAATCACATGAGCCAATATTTTATTCACAATAGAACATAGATAATATAACATGTTTAAACTGAGAAATTTTACACTTTTATCCACTAAATGAGCTCATTTCAAATTTGATGCCTGCTACAGGTCTCAAAAAAGGGGACAATAAAGGACTGAAAAAGCAAGAAAATTTGAAAAGATTCAGCTGGGAGAACATCTAGCAACTAATTAAGTTAATTGACTTCAGGTCTGTAGCATGATTAGCTATAAAAGGCATGTCTTAGAGAGGCAGAGTCTCTCAGAAGTAAAGATGGGCAGAGGCTCTCCAATCCGTGAAAGGGTACGTAAAAAGATTGTGGAATACTTTAAAAACAATGTTCCTCAACATCAAATTGCAAAGGCTTTGCAAATCTCATCATCTACAGTGCATAAAATCATCAAAAGATTCAGAGAAACTGGAGAAATCTCTGTGCGTAAGGGACGAGGCCGAACACCTTTGTTGGATGCCTGTGGTCTTCGGGCCTTCAGACGACACTGCATCACTCATCGGCATGATTCTGTCATTGACATTACTAAATGGGCCCAGGAATACTTCCAGAAACCACTGTCAGTAAACACAATCCGCCGTACCATCTGCAGATGCCAACTAAAGCTCTACCATGCAAAAAGGAAGCCATATATGAACATGATCCAGAAGTGCCGTCGTGTCCTGTGGGCTAAGGCTCATTTAAAATGGACTGTTTCGAAGTGGAAAAGTGTTCTATGGTTAGACAAGTCCAAAATTAAATTTCTCAAAGAAATGAGAACATGTGACTGATCACTTTTAGAAATATGTCTGTTGTTGTTGCATAAGGGAAATATTATTTATGAAGAAAAAATGTGTGTGTTTGTTTGTTTAGGTGTGTAGTTCTGAATGCAGTTCATCTACTATAAGAGTTACAGAACACAACACACTCTGTTTTTGTGTTAACGTTTTTATGCTTTTGTGTTTGTGTTTTCCAGTTGTCTTTAAAATTATGAAATGTATTTCTTGTCAAGTTCTTCAGAATTCACTGTGCTCTGTCATGTGACTACAGCAAATCTGAAAAAAGAGAAGAATCCTTAATATTTATTTAAATATACAGTAAATATGGTTGTATATGATCTCAATTATGGAAAAACATAAACTGTTTGTATAATAACATAATAATGTAATAATATAACAATATAATAGCATCAGTTGGTACTTAAGTATTTATTTCAAATATACATATTTTTAAATATTGTAAAAATGAAAAAAAAAAAAGTTCTTTATGCAACCTAAAAAGCTTACACTGTAAAAGAAAAAAGAACACAAAATAAAATGTGGCTGACTGACAATGACTTCAGCTGAATATGTGACTGAATCAATATACAAAAGGTGTGCTTAGAAGAAGTCACATTTTTACTCCATGCTAAATTTATCAATATACGTGTTAATTAAGTACCAATACATATTTAATAAAAAAATATTAACTATTAAATATGTATTAAATAATTTATTAAAATTGTAATAAATATTATTAGAAAGTAATGTTATGGACATTACCTTCAAAATACCGGTAAAACACCTGTAAAATTCCCTTATTAATACAATACATTGTGTCCTATGTTTACTGATTTAGAGATATTATTTAGACATGTTTTTCTATTTTTTTAAACTGCAATACCACAAACCTGCTGTGATTAGTCTTGGGCATTATCCCTTTAACTGTCACCCCCATTTTTCAACATAGTTGTGAAAGTGCACTATCCAAACTTATATTGTTATAATAATTCATGAACGAAAACAATAATCTGATTTTGATGTACCATTTTCATGGCAATGCAATGTGCAATTTTAAAATGGTTTTCACAGGATGAATTTTGAGATTTTAAGCTTTTGATTGCTGTATAATTTATGATGATTTCTAAAGTGTGATGAGGAAAACGGCAACAAAGAAAGACTTTTTGTGACGAAGGTCAGAACTCCTGTTATGTAGATTTTTGAGGTGAACTCTTGTCATAAATGAATCTATTACTTTCCCTACATAATTGGTAACAGAAAAAACAGTGGAGTCTTAGACCTTTCCAACAATATACAATAACAATATACAATTTGTCATGATTAGATTAGGATTTATTAGTAATACAGAAGTATTTAGGCGTCCCTCTGAGGGGATGAGTTTATCTTTTTATCTCTTTTTCAGGTATACAATTATATATCGATGATATATTGCTATACACGCAAGCCTTCATATCGTCTGATTTCATATTGATCCTCAAACTCAGATTCGACTGAATTGTGTCTGAAAAGACATCTCATCATTTGATTATGTATAGATTACAGACCTTAAGTGACTGTTTTTGCAGCAGCAAAAGAAAATGATTCACAAATATTCATAGTTTTTATAGTAAATGTCATTTTTTATAAACACTAACTGGCTTCAATATCATTTCTGATAAATACGTCAAAGATTTAGTTTCCGAAAAGCAAGCCATAAATCCGAAATCATGTAGCCAATGCTTTCACTTCACGTTTGATATTTGGAAAGGATGTCGTATCTTCATTTCTTCTTTGCGGTTTCTTCGTTTCTCAGTTCTGCCTTTCAGGAATAACCAAAACATTGCTATACTGAAAGTAAGCCGCTTTGTTCTCCAATCAGAGAGACTGGATACATGAATCAGTTGTATCTTGGAAGAACTTGCACTAATTCCCTCACATTTCATCATCTCTATGTTTTTATTTCAAAATAACGCCACTTAAAATTTTACAGCAGTGTAAAGACTGTTGGATAAAACTTAATTATAAGTTTGAGTGCTAAAACTTCACTCATTTAAGCACTTATCATTAATGTAGGCCTACATTTAAACAGACTTCAGAAATGCAAGATAGAAAGATATAGCCTAAGTATCATAAATGGCATATATTTTACATATATGACTGCATATTTTCTAAACATACCTGTATAATGATTTAATTGACTAATGAGAGTTATTAGAAAGAATAACCTTATATGGGTGTCAAATCCGTCTCTGAAATAGGGATTTATTCTGTATTTGAACATTTGAAAGAGGAATGGGAATGTTTTATTTTCACTGTTATTTCTCATGTTTACATACAGGTTGAAGTATTCTTCTCTCCATCAACAAATGACGCTCTTCTTATCAGCCAATCACATTTGAGATGTGAAGAGCGCCCGAATCAGATTCAGCTTCATATCTGGGACTTTCCATCACAGACGTCCTGAAAAGTGGGTTCGAGAGGCGCATAAAACCTTTGGAGAGTTACAGAGAGTTGCATTTAGTGTTAGAGACATAAACACACACAGACACGCCAATGGAGGATCATCAGAGCGATGCGCTGATTCAGCGCGTGCCAAGCCAGGAGACCGTCGTGAGCCGTGGAGGGTACATTTATTTATTTATTTGTTTGCGATGTAAAGTTTTTGTGTGACATAATATTTATTATTATTATTATTATTATTATGAATGCATATATTATTACATTACAGCAGTGCATGGTGGTAATTATAATATAGCATAAATATTCAATAGTCCGTGGAACTTTTTTTTGCATGTGTTGGTAGGCAGTTCAAAGACAGTTATGTGCGAATAAAAACACTGTTAATGATCACGAATAATTATGTAACTCATTTCAGTACATTTAGTGTGAAATTCCAATGAAAAACTGCGAAATCAGAAAGAAGGAAATCAAACTCTGCCTAGCTACTGGTGGCGTCACACGCGCTGACGGTATTGATTGGGTGTTTTTATTAAATAGACAGCGCGACCAGACTGTTTTGGAGAAGTTTTTAATAAATACTTTTTGATTTTAATATACTCAGTTATTAGTTATTTAGATCTCAATACGTTACAATCAAATAGACTTTACATATAAGTGAGTTAATGTTTTTATGCAATTTTTAATAATTGTTCATATTTGGTTTTAATTCTAAAGTTTTAGTATTATGCAATGCTGTTTTGTTATTTTTATTTAAATATATGTCTATGCTATTATTAATTACTGTTATTATTTCAGTTTCAGTTTTAGTTATTTTAGTAGGCTACGTCAAGTTAACTAAATAACTAAATTAAAAATAAATGCTATCTTGACAACAACAATATACATTTTTATATTGCAATTTTTGTTGACTTGTATTTTAAGCAACTAATTTTTATAATTTAGTTTTAATTTTAGTTAATTAGAACTAACCTACTTATAACGCTGCATTTGGACATTTTTGTATGTTTAAAACTCAAACCAGCCAACATAATTTATAAAAAAAACATAAAACCATTAAATGTACAGTTTCCCTAAATAAATGACATGTAAAATTCCCTAAATTAATTTCTCTTTTCAAATCAAATGAATAGAAAATCAACTACAAAAAATCCCCAGGATCTCAATTCAAAACAGGCACATCGTGAATCATTGGAAATTTTCATTTTTAGGGGAATTACAGTTTCTGTGTTAGATAGATGACCATTTGTTTCAAGATAATCAACACCCACACAAACATACATGAGAAATGCCCCTGACCAGCAGCAGGTCTCATATGTTTGTTCTGTGGCGTGTCCTGCAGGAACTCCAATGGAAAGGCGCTGAAGGTGGCCGGACTGACGGTTCTGGCTTGTCTTCTGCTGGCGGGACAGGCACTGACCGCGTACCTCGTCTGGGGTCAGAAGGAACACATCAGTGCTCTGACCACCGGCCAGGAGAAGCTGAAAACGGAGCTCACCAGAAAGATGTCCGGTGAGCAACACAGCCAAAGGAATTACATGAACTAAACATCAAACACAGAGTCATTACACACTATTCATTTACAGAAATACAAGTCATTTCTCCAAATTATTCATGTATATTATTCAGGAAACAACTGGCACTTAAGAGTTAATGAATCATGTTCTTATCGTTTATCTATGTTTGGTCTGACAGCTTCTCCTCCAAAGGCTATGCATCTTCCCATGAACAGCATGCCTCTGCTGAAGGATTTCTCTGATGAGTCCTCTGACCAGACCTCCGGCAAGAAGAGCAGCGTTCCCCTCACTGTGAGATTCAACAGCTAATAATAATCTTCATCCATAGTGGTTTTTTTTTGTTGTTGAATATCTAATTCTTTTTTTTTTTTTTTTAGAAACTGCAACCAATTTTCACAAACCAGAGAGAGGGCAGTGGACAGCTGGATGGTAAAATCACCAACTTAAAGATAAAAAAAAAAAAAAAAAAAATATATATATATATATATATATATATATATATATACACATGTATATATAATTTAGGTTTTTCATTAAAAATTATATTAGCAGCCAGTGTTGTTAATAAAACTAGAACTATTTTTTTAAAAACTGTTATTTAGATATTATTTTAGGATTAGTATTTGATAGTATTTATAAACATATTTATTCATATTTTGAATTAGCTTTAATTTATCATTTTTGGTTTTGAAGTTTTTTAAATTTTGTTATTTTTATTATTATTATTTATATAATTCTATTTACCTTTAATTTATTGTTTTAGGTTTATATATTTCAATTAGTTGCCAAGGCAACATTTAAAAATCACTAGGGTCATTTAAGTTTTTCCTCTAATAGTTGTTTTGTTTTTCAATTATTTTTCTAATTTAATTCAAGTTTTTCATTATGAATTATATTAGCAGCCAGTGTTGTTAATAAAACTATATTTAAAAAATAGGTCATTGAAATGAATCTGAAATACAAGAGAGTAAAACTGAAAAACTTATATTTAAAAAAACTGTTACAAATATTTAGCTGAAATAAAAGTACAAACAATAGAAATAAAAATAAAAATGAAAGCTACTGAATTAAATAAAACTAATAAAATTGACAAATGCGCATAACAAAATCAATTAACTTGAACTAAAATTAAAACTGAAAATATTACTTAAAATGTGTGTCTGTGTATACACACACTTTAATACATACAGTATATTACAGAAATAAAAATATTAAACTACATATAGTTAATATATAAATACATATACAATATATAAATACACTAGATTATTATAGAACAGAAATGACTAGAAATAAAAATGTAAAATATGAATAACTATAACAAACTATACACTATGTATAAACTATAGGCTTCTGTATATCATAAACATTCTGAATATGATTCTCCATGTTCTGTGAAAAGCTTCCAGACTGATGGCGAAGAGGATGCATCTGCCAATGAGGAGCCTGCCACTGCTGGTGAACATGGATGAGGAGGTGAAGAGCTCTCCTGAATCAGGTGAGACACACACACACACACACACACACACTGATTCGTTCAGATCTATGTATAACACAGACGTGCTTGTGTCTCCCACAGTTGTTGAGGTTCAGAGTAAGTGTCAGCTGGAGTCTCAGAGGCAGGTGAGACCCGGGTACTTCAAGCCTGAGTGTGATGAGCAGGGCAACTATCTGCCCATGCAGTGCTGGCACAGCACCGGATACTGCTGGTGTGTGGATAAAGACGGCAACGAGGTCCCGGACACACGCATGCGCGGCAAACGCCCCCAGTGCAGCTAAGGTGCGAGAAAACTTCACAATAAATGAATATAAATGTTATGCTGCAAACTGTTATTTTTGGATTAGCATTTATTTGTATTCATATACATTCATATTTTTGGTTTTCATTAATTTTTTTTATTTTTTTTTAAATGTTTATTATTTTTTATAATTCTATTTACCTTTAATTTTATTTATTTTAATTTGAGTTTATTTTAGTTACTTGCCAAAGCAACATTTAAAAACCATTAAGGTCATTTAAGTTTTTCATAATAGGCCTAGTTGTTTTGTTTTTCAGATGTATTTTCATTACCAATTTTTTTTTTTAAGTTTTAGTTTTACAACACAGGTTCAGGTCTCTCCTTCAATGTAAGTTTATTTTGTGCCTAAAATTGAAAGTGTTTAATAATATTTATATACTAGTATAGTATTTATTAATATTTTGAATTAGATTTTTTTATATCTTCATTTTAGTTCAAGTTTCATTAATTTCACAATGTTCTTTTATTATATTTGTTTTATATACGAATATATTTCTAATTAGCTTTAATTTATTCTTATTTTAATTTTAGTACTTAAATTTATTTCAGTTAGTTGCCAAGCCACCAGTTTTTAAATTGAAGTTTTCCATTCAATATTTATATCAAATAAATAATTAATTGACAAAATTAAAAAGATTTTTTGACAGTTGTAGCTAACCACAACGACACTGGCTGCTTTTTTCTAACATCTGATGTTCGTTTGAGTTTTCGTTTTAAGTTTTTCATCTAAAATTATTATTATTTACTTTTTTTTCCAGCTTCTTTTCAATTACCAAAAATGTTTTTAATAGTTTTACGTTTAGGTACACTCAGTAAAACAAGTCGCTAATATAATTTGTAACGAAGAAGTTGAATTAAATTGCGCAACAATAGCACATACAGTATAAATTCATACTATGATCAAACAAACTAGAAATGCACAAAAAAAACATGAATTATTAAGTGAATAACTTGTATAATAAAATGGCATTGACATCTTTCTCTGTGTTTGTTTCATGCACTTCTCCGCTGATGGATAATCACAGATGCTGATCTTCTCGGTGAGTGTATCATACAGTCTATTGTAGCTAATATGAGCATCTGATACAGACTGATAAATATTAGTAGTAAACTTATACATCAAATTTTGAAGTAGAAAGGCTGAAATAGTGTTTTAACAAATAATCTTTGTTAAAATCGTATTCTGATGTACTCATAACTGATGTTTGTGTGTGTCTCTGTTTCTCCAGAGTGAATCATCTCGTCCAGCAATGAAGAGAATAACTCCTGTCTTATTACCTGTCATTAGTTTCAGCTCCTGACGATTAATTAGTCCATATGGATGATATAGATGGGAATAACCCAATAACCTTCCTACTGAAGATCTGTTCTTCTGATCTGTGTTCAGAGTAGATAAAAATACGCAGCATATTAGCGCTGGTCTAACCCTTATTCTAATACTATCTACAATAAGCCCTCTGTGTGACACCATTTCTTTGTATTTTAATTTGAACTCACAGCATGTTGTTAGAGGTAGCATGAATATTACAGTGATTATAACTGTAAATAAACACATGCTGTTTCCAAATATGACTGTGTCTGTCATTGTTTTATTTAAAAAGGTTTTACACTATCCATAAAAATCAGCAAAAATATTATTTATTAAACAGGAATATTTTTAATTCTGTCTGAATGATCTCTGTGTGTTTTGATATGAACATGAAATTAAAAATATTACATTTATTGTGTAGACATGTTAAAGATAAAGTGCCAATGAAATAGGGCACAGAATACTAGTTATTATAAGTGCTATTCATATTGCAATAAATATGATTATAAAAGTTAAATGGCAAATAATTGTAAAAAGAGCTGAATTTAAATGTATTATTTAATTTAGTTATTTTTTATAAGATTCAAAATTAAGAGTTTTTTTTCATTTTCTGTTTCGCTTTAATTAGCTTGACTTTTTACATATTTATTTGTTTTATTTTATAGTTATTTTTTAAAGATAAATAAAATAGATAAGTTATTATAAAAATAAAAGTGTTTCTGTTTAGCTCATTTTTATTTACTTCCTTAAGTTAGTTACCAATGCAACTTTTCTATTCATCATTTAAGTTTTAGATATGTTATTCCATTTAGTAGCTTTTTCTAAATTTCAGCTTTCAATTTCAAAAGTTTTTTTATTAAAATTCTTAAGTTTTTTTGTGTGTGAAATGAAGAATAATTGTAATAAAGAGTAAATCTGCACTGAAATGTTATGCAGCTACAGTGTATTATTTATGTACTAGATTATATAATACTACAAAATAAGGCAATGATTGAAAATAACAGGGAAAAATGATACAAGTTCTATTCAGATTGCACTGAACATGACTGAAAACATCATAAAGCAGAACAGCTGCACATACAGATGTAAATATTAAGAGTTCTGAGAATGTGCCGTTTGACTCATGCACTTGTTCTTTCAGATCATTTTCACTGAAGTAATAATGTCTATAGTTCCCTAAAAAAGAGTTCTGCATTCAGACATTTATATTTGAAAAAATAGTCATGCATCGTAATCTGCCATCGCAATCATTTTTTTCTCTAAATGATCTCAATCTTCCTTCTCTTTTTCAAAACAGATATATGTTCAGTATCACTTCCTTATTTATTTCAAGGTAACTTGACTAAAAACATCGTGACTTCCTGAAAATCATGCATTTGAATATGAAAGTGTTGCATGAGGTGAAACGAGGAAATGAGTCTCACAGGAAGACTTTCAGAATAAACTGACCACAGGGTTTGTTTATTGGACGGTGCGGATGATCATGAGATGCAAGCAGTGGTATTTTACCATCATTGAGACAATATCGTTTCTATTTCAGTTAAATGGACAAATTTAAATAGACATTTTTAGATCTACATATTTAAAAAAAAAAAAAAAAACAACAGACTGGAATGACTAAATATACATATAATTACAGACTATAAAAATATAAACTATAGAAATATATAAAACTGAAAAAAACAATAAAAAAATAATATTTTAAAAACAACAAATAATACACAAATATTCCTATTTAGCTTAATTTAATTTTAGTTTTTTTATACACACAGATGCACACACACACACACACACACACACACGCACGCACACACACACACACACACAATCTATATAGACATATTTATAAAAAGTAAAAAAAAAAAAAAAAAAAGAAATAACAAAAACAGATCAGAATGACAAAAATTCACAATAAAATTACCAACTGAAATGAAAATGAAAATAAAAAATAAAAATAATAATATAATAAAAATGAAAAAAAAAAGCTACACTATATTGCCAAATGCATTGGGTCACTCCCTTCTAATGAACAGGTTAGATTACTTTCCATGAGTACACATCTTAATGTTTAAGCATATAATGATATTCCAGGGAATTGTGTGCCTCTAATTTTATAGCAACAGTTTGGACAGGACCCTTTTCTATTCTAACATGACAGTGCATACTTTTGTCCATATAGTGTATGTACAAGTCATTGGTGTTTGGTGATGAGTTTTCGGCTCAAGGTCTGCATTTAAAGTCACACCAGAGGAGTTCAGCAGGGATCAGGACTTGGCTTTCTGCAGAAAGGCTCCTGTCCAAACTGTTGCTATAAAATTAGAAGCACACAATTCCCTAGAATATCATTATATGCTTTAACATTAAGATTTGTACTCATAGAAATTACTAAAGTAGTCAAACATGTTCATTAGAAGGGGGTGACCCAAAACTTTTGGCAAGTTTATATACAGTATATACTGTACAACCCAAATTCGGTAAATGTTGGTACATTTTTTTTATTTGTATACAATGAAAACAATGAAAATCAACATTTCCGGAATTCGGGTAACCCTGAATGCAACACATTTAAACACAAACAGGGGAAAGTGAACACTAATGAATATTTGAAGAGAGTGAAACACAAGCACAAGTACACACACACACACACACTTATCTTCAGTTCAGAGCCGCTCGACACACAAACATGGACTCGTCTGTGAGTAACAACACACTCCCAATCTCATCAATCTCATGCATTTCTGCTCGAGTTTTGTGTGCAATATGAGTTTTATGCTGATTTCTAGTGTGTGTGATTATGTTGTAGGTGGTTGATGGAGGAAGAGCTGAGGAAGAGTGTGAGACAGCAGACAGGAAGAGTGACCTGCAGGACCTCCTAAAACAGGAAATGGACATGCATCTTACTGGTAGGCATGAGGAGACTCACATCAGTCTGTGAGATGATGATAAAGAGGATGATGATGATGATGATGATGATGATGTCAGAGGGCAGGGCCAGTGTCCAAAGGAATCAGGAGAGAGTGAACCGCATCGCACATCTGAAAGAGGAGATCAGATTACAGGAGACTCACAGAGATTCTGGCCAATCACACGCCAGCAGCACGGTGAGTGACCAATCACGAGACACTACTGAGAAACTCAATCCACTGCTGACACCTGATAACAGTTAATCATCTCTCAGCTCTTGTTCTGTCCAGGCTGGACTATTGCAATGCTCTCTTGGTTCTGTCAGACTTTTACAATTAATCCAGAATGCGGCAGCAAGATTAATTTTTAATGAGCCGAAAAGAATGCACATCACACCTCTGTGTATCAATTTGCATTGGCTACCAATAACTGCTCGCATAAAGTTCAAGGCATTAATGTTCACCCACAAAACCACCTCTGGCTCTGCACCCCTTTATCTAAATTCATTACTTCAGAATTATGTACCCTCTAGAAACTTGCGTTCTGCAAGTGAGCGCTGCTTTATTGTGCCATCCCAAAGAGGCACAAAATCACTTTCACAGACTTTTTCATGAACTGTTTCCTCCTGCTGAAATGACCTGCCCATCCGAGCAGCTGAATCCTTAGCCATCTTCAAGAATCGGCTAAAAACACTTCTCTTCCATCTTTATTTGACCCTCTAACCCTAGCACTCTCTGTTCATTTTCTAACTGCGTGTTTTCTTTATAAAAGGGCTCTAACACTATAGCCTTCTCTATTCTTTTTCTATTCTATCTGCTTGTTTTCTTTTTATTATATATATACAAATGTGAATACACACACACACACATACATATATACACACACACACACACACATACATATATATTGCTACGTGTACTGCGTTAGGCTAAATTTGTCACTTGCATATCATTGTTCTTTTGTTGCTTTTGATTGCTTCTATTGTCCTCATTTGTAAGTCGCTTCTGCTAAATGACTAATTGTAAATGTCATCTACTCTAGTGCTTTTATTGTATATTTTCGGTTTTCATTAGTTTTAGTAATTTTGTTTTTTGTTGTTATTGTTATTAGGTTTATTTCAGTTAGTTGCCGATGTAACATTTCTATTTGTCCTTATTAATCTAACATTTGTATTTTGTTTCATTTAAACTTTATTTAAATGACCAAAAATGATTTTAAATAGTTTTAGTAAAATTGTTATGTAATTTTCTCGTTGTTATAAATTTTTGCCTATTTTACATTTCTATTCTGCTTTATTTTTATTTGTAGTTTTTGCACTTTAACTTTTATTTCAGTTAGTTCCTATAAGGTTACATTTCTATTTGTTTTTTTGTGTGTCTTTTGTATAATATACCCTACATTTAATTTTATTTCATATACTTTTTTTCAATTTAGTAGGCTAATTTGAGTTATTTTAGTAGTTTGGTATGCGCTTTTCACTTTTTTGTTCGTTTTTGTCTTGTTAAAATATTTGTACTTAGATTTTGTTTCTTTATTTGTTTGTTTATAATATTAGCATCAACAGCCCCTGATCTTCTTGAGGATTTACTGCATGATGCTGCAGTTAGAATAATGCCCCTATAATTCAAGTTATGAGGGTAAAAATATGCCTGTATAAGTATTTGTTCTTGTTTATTTGCTTATTTAAGATTCAAGATTTTTATTTTATTTTTATTTGCTTATAACATCTCATATAGTCAAGTAATATTACACAAGCAAGAGTGACATTTTTTTCTGAATATCAGTGCATTAGCATGATCTTGGACACAATATTGTTTGTTTTTGCTATGTTTCGTCAACACAAAGAGTTCCAAACTAAGCTTGAGAAGAACTGTTGCAGAGATGTGTCTGTGTCTGTGAGAGAGAGAGAGAGAGCGAGAGAGAGAGAGAGAGAGAGAGAGAGAGCGAGAGAGAGAGAGAGAGAGAGAGAGAGCGAGAGAGCGAGAGGGGAAATTTAAAAACACATTTTGTGACGACTAGCTTATTTATATGTAGCTCAAATTCTGCATGCATGTTACAGTGCATAATAAAAGCCAAAATTATATGATATTTTGTCTGGTAAACTCTGATAAAAACATTAACAGACATGTTGACCAAGACATCTTTTATTTCTCTCTTTTTTTTGTTTTTGTTTTTTTTGTTTAAGAATTTTAAAGAGTATACTCTTTATTTGTATTTTTTGTGATATGGACCTAAGGGTCTGAAATAAAGAAATAATAATAATCATAATAGTAATAATAATAATAATAACCAACAATAAATAATAAAAATATCATTACATATATATATATATATATATATATATAGCGCTTTTCTAAGCACTCAAAACGCTTTACATTGTGAGGCGGAATCTCCTCATACACCAGTGTGAAGCATCCACCTAGATGATGTAGTGATTAAATATTATTTTTCAAAAACAAAACCTTTCCAAGCTGTAATCTCACTCTTACGGTCATTCTGACACAATGGAAAACGCTATTAATTTATGCTTATGGGGCTTTTATTTTGTAAAAAACAATTTATTAGCAAGAATACAATTGTAGTGCTCTGTAACTGGATTTCTTACCAGCAAGAATTTAATTGAGAGCTCTGTAATTGCATTTTTACTAGTAAGCACTGAATTAATTAACGCTCTAATTGGCATTATTTTTATCCAGAAGACTGCTTTTTGTACAGACTGAGGTGAGTGGACCAGGTGGCAACTTTTCCAAAGTTGGACAAGCTTTGTTATGAAATGCACGCACCTCTTGGGAACTGTAATGGGCACACAATATTATTGACTTCATAAATAAGCAAATCAGAACTTGTGTGAATGTGTTTGTCTCTCAGGCGGATCATGAGAAACTCCTGGAGCGCAGAAGGAGACTGAGAGAGACTCACGAGAGACTGATCGAGAAGGAACTGAGGAAGATGGAGAGAGAATTACAGGAGGAGCAGGTGAGAGCAGCAGACACATGAGAAATAAAAGAAATCAACAGATATAAATATATGGAGTCATGTGTTTATATCAAAATTGTTCCCTATTCATCTTTTTGTGTGCCTTAGGCTTATTGTGTTTTTAAAGTGGTCATGAACTGCCTTTGTTTTTTATTTTGTACTATTCTCTGAGGCTAAAAAAGGTAGTGATGTATAATTGGTGGGCGGGGCTAGATAGGCAGCGATGTAGAAGCAGACGTTGATATTCTTCTGAGGAGGCGGTGTTTAGCCACATTATTACATCATAGAGTGACACATTGATTCCACAAGCTGTTGTTGTTGGCAGACTGGCTTCAATATAAGCTGTTATGAAACTTCTGTTATGTAAGTTTTGAAACTTACAGAAAGTTTTTATAGCACAATGACCTCTTACAGTATATGTCAAAAGATCAAGGGAATTTTGATTTCTCAGTTCATGACCCCTTTAATAAAACAGATATTTCCAGTCCTGGCTTCTGATTGGTCAATCCGTTTATAAAATGTAGTTTATAAATTGTTGTCAGTGTTTTAGACCTGTAACAGTTATTATTGTGGCGTTCAGATGAATTCTGGTTGAGTTAAGTGTTCTGATTATGTGACTGACTCTGTCCCATCTGCAGATGGGTGGTGTGGAGGGCGAGATGTCATACCTGCACAGAGAGAGACACATCCTGGTTCTTCAGATCGAGGTGCTGCGCAGGGAGAACCAGCAGGCCTATGCAGACCTGGAGACCCAGAGCAGACAACACCAGCAGGAGATCAACAACCTCAGAGAAGAGAGTCTGCAGGTGAACATCTACTGAGGAACAACACTGAGTCAGCATTTAGGATGTTTTTTTGTTTTTTGTTTTAAATTGGGAGAAGCAAAAATATTACAAGTCCATATTCCAATTACAGTCAGCTATAAAAATAAAGGTTACATTGGGGAGATGCCACAGAAAACCATCTTTGGTTCCTCAAAGAAGCTTTCAGAGTTTCATTCATTCTTATTCTTAGTGTGAAGAACATTTTAAGAATCTAAAGAACTTCTTCAGCTATAAAGATCCTTTTGATCAATGGAAATATTCCATGGATGTTAAAGGTTCTTTAAAAAGGAGCTTAGACACTAAATTAAATTAGAACGCGAGAAGAAAAAAAGGAAAATAATTAAAATTAAAAACCAATAAATAAAAACAAATACAAGAAGAGAAGAAATTTAAAAAATCTAAACACAAAAACAGGCATATCAAAGAGCACACAATTATCACTGATATATATATATATATTTTTTTTTATAGAACTACAAATGTATTTAATAAAAATTTGACTGAATATTTAAGAAATATTTGCTAACATTTATATTTACCTTTTTTAGAATTTAACTGACTGTGCAGCACTTTGTTTGCCTTTGCTCTTATTAAATTTGCTATATAAATAATGCTATATAAATAATGCTATATAAATAATGGTGATTTATGCTAATGTAACTGAAAATGTGAAAAAAATAGCAAATAAGTTTAGGGCTCACAATCTTTCATAATCTGAAACCAGATTGGATTCATTCGGATTGCCGACAATTATGTAAACATTCCTAATTGAAAACCGACATCAGTTTCAATCTGTTCTTCATGCATCATATTAATAAGAAACCATACTGTTCCTCATATAAACCTTCACTGTAATATAATGAACTGCAGGGGTTCTGAACTCTGGCCCTCGAGATCCACTTTCCAGCAGTGTTTTGGTCAAACCTTGATCAAACTCAACTGTCTGTAACTTTATAGTAATCATAAAGACACTGATTAGCTTGTTCGGGTGTGTTTGATTAGAGCTCGAGCTAAAGTCTGCAGGAAATTGGACCTAAAGGGCCACGGTTGAGAACCCCTGATGAAGAATATAGTTGTATGTAGTTATGTACAGGAGCTGAATTTCCTTTAATATATCATTATAGTGTCATCTAGTGGTTTGAATGTTTTTTTTTTTTTGTGATGGTTGTGTTTGTAGGTGTTCAGGGCATTTCGTGAGGTTCTGGAGGAACAGAGGTGGATGTCTGAGAGAAGGTACAGGAATCTGCTCTTAGATGCCATTCAGGACGCGGTTCATCTGTCCTCACAAAACCTGCAGCTCCAGGAGGAAATCCAGCAGCTCCAGAAAGGTCTCAGTCCCACTCCATGAAACATCTGATCCAACATGGGAAAAAGAAGTCACAGGAAAAGATCAAGTTGAGTTATTTTTAACTTAGTGTCCATGAAGGGCATCTGTGACAAGCACATGCAACATTTAATGCAGCACAAAATGAATATCTTCCACTGTACAGGTACATCTCAAAAAATTAGAATATCATGAAAAAGGTCAATATTTTTGTCACTCATTTCAGAAAGTGAAACCCATATATTATATAGATGCATTACACATAGAGTGAAATATTTCAAGCCTTTATTTCTTGAAATTATGGCTTACAGATAATGAAAACCCAAAATTCAGCGTCAGAAAATTTGAATATTACATAAGATCAATAAAAAAAGGATATTTTAAACAGAAATGTCAGGCTTCTGAAAAGTATGTTCATTTCTATGCACTCAATACTTGGTAGGGCCTCCTTTTGCATGAATTACTGCATCAATGCAGCGTGGCATGGAGGCAATCAGACTGTGGCACTGCTCAGGTGTAATGGAAGCCCAGGTTGCTTTGATAGCAGCCTTCAGGTCATCTGCATTGTTAGGTCTGGTGTCCCTCATCTTCCTCTTGACAATACCCCATAGATTCTCAATGGGGTTCAGGTCAGGCGAGTTTGCTGGCCAATCAAGCACAGTAACACCATGGTCATTGAACCAGCTTTTGGTACCTTTGGCAGTGTGGGCAGGTGCCAAGTCCTGCTGGAAAATGAAATCAGCATCTCCATAAAGCTTGTCAGCAGAAGGAAGTGAAGTGCTCTCAAATTTCCTGGTAGATGGCTGTGTTGACTGTGGACTTCAGAAAACACAGTGGACCAACACCAGCAGATGACATGGCAGCCCAAATCAACACTGACTGTGGAAACTTCACACTGGACTTCAAGCAACATGGATTCTGTGCCTCTCCACTCTTCCTCCAGACTCTGGGACCTTGATTTCCAAATGAAATGCAAAATTTACTTTCATCTGAAAAGAGGACTTTGGACCACTGAGCAACAGTCCAGTTCTTTTTCTCCACAGCCCAGGTAAGACGCTTCTGACGTTGGCTCTGGTTCAGAAGTGGCTTGGTAGCCCTTTTCCTGAAGCCGTCTGAGCTGGTGACTCTTGAAGCACTGACTCCAGCTTCAGTCCACTACTTGTGAAGCTCTCCCAAGTGTTTGAATTGGCTTTACTTGACAGTATTCTCAAGCTTGCGGTCATCCCTGTTGCTTGTGCACCTTTTCCTACCCAAATTCTTCCTTCCAGTCAACTTCGCATTTAATATGCTTTGATACAGCACTCTGTAAACAGCCACGCCTCTCAGTAATGACCCTCTGTGACTTACCCTCTTTGTGGAGGACGTCAATGTTCGTCTACTGGATCATTGCCATGTCAGCAGTCTTCCCCATTATTGTGGTTTCAAAGAACAAGAGATACCCAGAATTTATACTGTAGGGATGGTCATTAATTGAAACTCAAATGTAAATATTCTAATATTTCGAGATACTGATTTTTGACTTTCATGAGCTGTAAGCTCTAATCATCAAAATTAAAACAAAAACACTTTTGAAATGTTTTACTTTACATGTAATGATTAAATCGTCGTGAGTCGTGGCCTAATGGTTAGAGAGTCGGACTCGTAATCCAAAGGTTGCGGGTTTGAGTCTCCGGCCGGCAGGGATTGTAGGTGGGGGGAGTGAATGTACAGCGCTCTCTCCACCCTCAATACCACGACTGAGGTGCCCTTGAGCAAGGCACCGAACCCCCAACTGCTCCCCGGGCGCTGCAGCATAAATGGCTGCCCACTGCTCCGGGTGTGTGTGTGTGTTCACTGCTGTGTGTGTGCACGTTGGATGGGTTAAATGTCTTTACACGAATTCCAAGTATGGGTCACCATACTTGGCAGTATGTCACTTCAAAATAAATTTTTTTAGATGTACCTGTATGTTTGTTTTGTTTCCCAATACAAATATGTAAACATTTTTAATCACAATACATTTACTTGAGATGCAAATTGATCATATGTGACCATGGACCACAAAAGCAGTCATAAGTCGCTGGGGTATATTTGTAGCAATAGCCAACAATAATACATTGTATGTGTCAAAATTATCGATTTTTCTTTTATGCCAAAAATCATTAGGATATTAAGTAAAGATCATGTTCCATGAAGATATTTTCTAAATTTCCTATCGTAAATATATCAAAACTTCATTTTTGATTAGTAATATGCATTGCTAAAAACTTCATTTGGACAACTTTAAAGCCGATTTTCTCAATATTAAATTTTTTTTTGCACTCTCATTTTCCAGATTTTCAAATAGTTGCATCTAGGCCAAATATTGTCCTATTCAGATGACGTATAAATCTCAATAAAAAAAAAAAAAAGACTCATATGACTGGTTTTGTGGTCCAGGGTTTGATGTCTTAGTTTTCTGAGGAATCTAACAAAATAAAATGAGTTTATGCTTAAAACAAAAACAAATATCCATCAGTAGGGAATTGAAACTTTTTTCCCCTTTTGAATTAGTTAGATTTTTCGGATGTTTTTATCTAAAGATACGTTTGCAGGTATAATTAACCTCAATAGTCACAAAACACAGAGACAATGTTTTTACAGTTAACTAATATTAAAACTATTAAAAATTAATTTATCATTTTGTTAATTGAAATAAACCAGATAAAATATAAATATTAGAAATATTGCAACCGAAATAAAATAGTTTACGTTGAAGTAAAATTACAAATACAGAAATAAAAATAAAGCTAAATAGAAATATAAACAGAAAACCAAAATTATAAAAAAGGCAAAAACACATAAAAAAAAAAAATGAGGACTTAAATTAAAATGTTAAAATAAAACAAATAATAGCATATAAATAATACACTGATCAAAAAGACAGCATTTTTCTGTATAATAAATACTAAACACCTCATTATTAAAAATGCTAGACAAGGCCACTGAAAATGAACCATTATATTTATTTGCATAAATGTGTGCAGTACCATTCATTAAACATTTATTTTGTAAATAAAATACTGCATATGAAAAAAAACAATAAATCAGCAGATATTCAGTCTTGATGAGATGATGGTTATTCACAGTAAGATGCACTTCTAGAAGAAGAAGACAGAGATATCTGAGGGCACATACTGAGAAAATAAACAACAGGAGACAGAAATTAAACCATCAGAGAGACGATGTGCTTCACTACTTATAAAGAGTAATAAAAAAAGCAATAAAGTCATCTTCAGTAGCGTTCGATCTACCTGTAATACAGGTACACGGCCCATCCAATCAGCACCACAGGAAACAGGAAGTAAGGTGTGAGCTGTATTCCCAGAATCCCCCACGACAACACGCCATTCACCAGCATAGAAGAGGAGATGACGAACAGCCGCGTGATTCCCGTTCCGTGTTTCATGATAACAGACATGAGGAGCCCGTTAGCAGCCTGTCCCGCAATAATGAGCCAAACGAGAGCAGAGAAACCATCAAAAAACCCCTGCTGCCCGCCGCCAGAGAGATGCGACGCCAGATTGATTCCCACGCCGAAGACATACAAGAACAAGTTCTGGAGACTCAAAGGCAGACGCTGGGTTTTCAGCACCCGTTCGGTGTAAACGGCGGCCAATCCTGAGACGAAACAGTAGACAAGCACCAACAGCAGACCCCAGGATGTGATGTGGAGCCTGACGGCGGATTTGTTTGACGCTTCCCAATCCAAACCGGAGTAGCTGTGACAAACACCAGCGGCCACGAGCAGCCCCAGAGCGAGCCACTGCCCCAATTGCAGCCGCTTTCCCAAGCAGGACGTGTAGAGGAGCGCGGTGGATGCGATTTTTAGGTTACTGAGGACTTGGAAGGAGCTGGGATCCATGTAGGCTTGCATGAACACCACTAGGTTGTTGTTGAAAGCGTAGAGAAGCGCAGGAACGGCGTACGGCGCCACTGCCGACGCTGATATTTTGAGGCCAGATAGATTTCCAGATGCCAACAGAGCTGCTAAGGAAACCACAAGCTTGATGAACTCGATCAGAAGCACACATGACGACGGGCTGAAGGGAACGCGGCCGTCAACTTTGGTGAGGGAGATGAGAGGAGCGTGGGAACCGTAAATAAGGACCAGGAGAAGCAGGAGACAAAGCCAGCGTCTTCTGAGAGGAGGTTCTGCTTCAGATGAACCAACATTATCTATCACAATCATGCTCCCTGTCTGTCAGCAACAGCTGCTTCTGAAAGTACGGGAAGAAGTTCTACAAAAAACTGAAACGAAGCACCGGGACAAACGTAATTCTTCAACGGTGCAGTATGAAACAAAACGGACATAATGCTTGAGCTGCACAATTTGGGGAGGATTAAAATTGAATTTATTTTTCACACAGTGCCACGCTTCACTATGAAAAATACATCACATATATTTATTTAATTATATAGCCTTTGCAATTGGATTAACAAACTAAGCTATATTGTGATTTTGATTTGTGCAGTCCTACATGATGCCCATTTTTTATCATAACAGTTCAAAATACACACTCACATATAGACCTCAAACCACAGTTTTATCTAATTCAACAGTTTTTGTTCAGGAGGGAAGGAGCTCCGATATGATGCTGAATGACACAAAAGCAAGCAGCAATGATGCATTTTCTCCTCTTCAGTCTGAATTGGGTTGCTAATGAGCTGTTAATCACTCGGCCCTTTCTTCAGAGAGTTCAGGAAGTCTCGTAGGCTCGTTTCAATGTTGGGCACCTCATAGTTCTGAGCGGCGTAGATTCCGGTCAAGGTTCCCAAAGCCACTCCCAGGATGGCTGAGGAACGCAGTCTGGAAATCATATACCCGGCCAGGAATCCTTTCAGGAAAGGAGATGCTAATAGTGAGCCACCCTAAAAAACACAAACAGGACAGACAGTTTCAGCTGCTGAATGCCATGCAAGTCATTCTTAATTTATATAAAGTGCAACATGTTTAGAAAATACAATCTTTGCTTATTTTTACTTGTAATTACTAAGGCAGGAGTTTTCATACTGGGGTCCGAGGATGGCAAGGTGGTGGTAGAGGGTCCGTGATAAATTTGGGAAATTTATTTATTTTTTACAAAATGCACACAAGATATTAAGTATGTTTTTTTTATTCACAAAATTATATTTTTAATATAATTAATAATATAATCACAATAATAAATACAATAAAACAATAATAATATTCATAATCATTTTGCTTTCTAAAGAAAAATCATGGCATTAACTGCAACAATTTTACATAATTTTGATTTTTTTTATCTAAATATTTTTCTAAATTAAAATATTTGTAGGAAAAAATAAGTTCAGCTTTAGATATGATGTTATAATTATTTAATTTTGTTGTCATCATTAGGATAATTAAAGTGAACTAAAACCATGAGTTACTTAAACTTTAAATGAAATTAATTTTTTTCCTATTTTAGGCAAGGCAACATTTTTCATTTTCATTTACTTCATACTGATGTACTAAAATAACAAAAACTAATAAATAAAACTGAAACGGGAATAAACATTAATAAAACCTATATAAATAAAAAATACCTTTATAAACAAAAATAAAATGTCAAAAACAAAATTACAAAACTTTTTACAATAAAATAAATAAATAGATGAAAATACAAACTAATTTAAAAATATTAATAAAACTACAAAGATGTAAAGGAAAGAAAACTAATAAAAAAAATTAAATATATAAAAAAAAAAGAATAAAAAGTTACAATAGTATCTTATTACTAAACTAACTAGGGATGCAACGATACCATTTTTTCAGAACCGATCCGATCCTGAAAATTCTGAGTATCTACCGATACCGATACCGATCCAATCCGATACCAGCGCAGCTTTTTTTAAATCGATGTAGAATTTCTATACTTCTGTGTGTCTTACTCGTTTGTGTGTTAAACACAATCTACTACATATCAATAACTTCATTTTAATGAAAAATAACAAATGAAAAAATATGTAATCATAATCTATGACAAAAATACTATTATAAACTTGGTTTATAATACAGCAAAAGTACTCTAGAAAAATCATGGGTGCACAATAATTTTATAAAACCTAGTGAAACATTTTTATTTACAAATAAAAGTGAATAAGTGTAGGACTAAATCTGGTGAAATTATACACATTGCTCTTTGAATTGTTGTAAAATACATTCATGAAAAAACAAGCAAATACATTTATATATAAATATATAGGCTACTATAAAATTAAAAGACATTTCTTTTAAATCTATAGCACAGTAATGAAGGCAGCAACATATGATAGATAGGACAGAACAAGAAAGACTGTTAATAATCTTTCATTGTGCAAAAGTATTATAATAAGCAAGACTCCAATAAAGAGCAGCAGAAAGCGCTTATGCGCAAAATGATGCGCTTGAAGCGACATGGAGTCACTGCACACAGCGCTCTGAGTCCGCATAGAAACGTTGAAAGTACTAAGGGAAGAGATATTGATGCGTAGTGTATTAAATCTGTGCGTAAGTTTATCAAGCCTTTTCTTTTAACAGTTTTAAACCTCAGTAACTGTGCGCTCTTGAAGAGAGTTTGACTGTAGTAACCGAACGCGACACGCAGTTTGAACGCTGAATGGAGGATGACAGACAGCCGCGGCGGAGAGAAGAGTTTACCTGAACTTGAATTTAAAGACTTAAATATTCATCTGTACCTCAGATTAAACCATGGAACAGCTTCAGAACACTTGAAATATAGTGCATGAAAACTTTATGGTGCTTTATAATGTTTTTGTGCTTTCGTGGGGCTTAACAATAACACAATAGTATATGCACAATATCGGATTTGGATCGGTCTCGTCTGACCGATACCCGATCCGATGTCGATCCTGAGTATCGGCTCGATGCATCCCTAAAAATAACACTGGTCACAATAATAATGATAATAAATATAATATTATCCTCAGTATAAATCTAAATTTTATACATAAAAATCTACAACTTTATATTTATTAATGGGGGAACCATCTTATTACAAAACAAAACTAATTATCAGTATAGCGCCACACTTTCTGTATATTCTCTTTAGTAATAGTTGGGACCGGACCGATCCAGATCAGTCGTGATTCTGCTGTACCTGAGGAATTCCAGCTTGAACCTCATTCTCCACCTTCTTCTGGATCTCCTCCAGTTGGTCTTTGAGCTCAGCCAGATCCTTCAGTCGAGTCACCGGATCCTGAAACAGAGCCGACACACATCAGACTCAGACCACATTAGACCACATCAGACTCAGACGACATGAGACTCAGACCACATGAGACTCAGACCACATGAGACCACCTCAGACTCAGACCACATCAGACTCAGACCACATGAGACCACATCAGACTCAGACCACGAGACTCAGACAACATGAGATCACCTCAGACTCAGACCACGAGACCACATCAGACTCAGACCACATCAGACTCAGACCACATGAGACTCAGACCACATGAGACTCAGACCACATGAGACCACCTCAGACTCAGACCATGAGACCACCTCAGACTCAGACCACATGAGACTCAGACCACATGAGACCACATCAGACTCAGACCACGAGACTCAGACCACATCAGACTCAGACCACATGAGACCGCATCAGACTCAGACCACGAGACCACATCAGACTCAGACCACATCAGACTCAGACCACATGAGACTCAGACCACATGAGACCACCTCAGACTCAGACCACATGAGACCACCTCAGACTCAGACCACATGAGACTCAGACCACATGAGACCACATCAGACTCAGACCACATGAGACCACATCAGACTCAGACCACGAGACTCAGACAACATGAGACCACCTCAGACTCAGACCACGAGACCACATCAGACTCAGACCACATGAGACCACCTCATTCTCAGACCACATGAGACCACCTCAGACCACATGAGACCACCTCAGACCACATGAGACCACCTCAGACTCAGACCGCATGAGACTCAGACCACATGAGACCACATCAGACTCAGACCACATGAGACCACATCAGACTCAGACCACGAGACTCAGACAACATGAGACCACCTCAGACTCAGACCACGAGACCACCTCAGACTCAGACCACATGAGACTCAGACCACATGAGACCACATCAGACTCAGACCACGAGACTCAGACCACATCAGACTCAGACCACATGAGACCGCATCAGACTCAGACCACGAGACCACATCAGACTCAGACCACATCAGACTCAGACCACATGAGACTCAGACCACATGAGACCACCTCAGACTCAGACCACGAGACCACCTCAGACTCAGACCACATGAGACTCAGACCACATGAGACCACATCAGACTCAGACCACATGAGACCACATCAGACTCAGACCACGAGACTCAGACAACATGAGACCACCTCAGACTCAGACCACGAGACCACATCAGACTCAGACCACATGAGACCACCTCATTCTCAGACCACATGAGACCACCTCAGACCACATGAGACCACCTCAGACCACATGAGACCACCTCAGACTCAGACCGCATGAGACTCAGACCACATGAGACCACATCAGACTCAGACCACATGAGACCACATCAGACTCAGACCACGAGACTCAGACAACATGAGACCACATCAGACTCAGACCACGAGACTCAGACAACATGAGACCACCTCATTCTCAGACCACATGAGACCACCTCAGACCACATGAGACCACCTCAGACCACATGAGACCACCTCAGACTCAGACCGCATGAGACTCAGACCACATGAGACCACATCAGACTCAGACCACGAGACTCAGACAACATGAGACCACCTCAGACTCAGACCACGAGACCACCTCAGACTCAGACCACATGAGACCACCTCATTCTCAGACCACATGAGACCACATGAGACCACCTCAGACCACATGAGACCACCTCAGACTCAGACCGCATGAGACCACCTCAGACTCAGACCACATGAGACCACCTCAGACTCAGATCACATGAGACCACCTCAGACTCAGATCGCATGAGACTCAGACCACGAGACCACATCAGACTCAGACCACGAGACCACATCAGACTCAGACCACATGAGACCACCTCAGACTCAGACCACATGAGACCACCTCAGACTCAGACCACATGAGAGCACCTCAGACTCAGACCACATGAGAGCACCTCAGACTACATGAGACCACCTCAGACTCAGACCACATGAGACCACCTCAGACTCAGACCACATGAGAGCACCTCAGACTCAGACTACATGAGAGCACCTCAGACTACATGAGAGCACCTCAGACTCAGACCACATGAGACCACTGATACAGTGAACTAAACCAACACGCTGTTGTTTATGATTGGACAACACAGATCTGTTTAACTCAATTTCAAGGCACATTCAGTCTGGTTAATGAGATCATATGTTTAATGTTTTGTTTTCTATGACAGCTGTCAAATGCCAAGAGTTCAGAAACACTCAGTGACTGTGCATACTTCTCAACATCGCTAATTAACAAACAGCCATTCGTATGGATAGCACAGCGCTTAAATACACACGACATACCCAGTTTGTTCTTATTTGTGCGCTAAATTAATCACAGACAGACAGTCTCTCACCTTGTCCTCCGCCATACTGCAGAAATGACAAACGATTCAATCTGAGCTCGACTCAGCTGGTCTGAATCAGGACGACTCGCTCGAACGCCACAAATCACGCCTGATTGCACCTTCCTCACTTGAATACATTATTATTATACTTTCATTAGAATTAACAATGCAACCAAAAAAAGAAGAGTTATGTATAAATGGCAATTATAAATACACGAGCTTCTCAAAACAGACAAAGCTTAGCGCTTGAAAGTTCTCCGTAATTGGTCAGGCACAACGGCTCGAGAATAGAAATAATAAAAATCATATTATACATGCATATTTTTCAATGCAATGTCTATTAAAGTTTCTCTGTGTCATTATTCAAGTTTTAAAAATTGTCTAAAGCAATGCTTGACGTAGGGGGAGATGTCATGTGATACGCGTTACTTTTCTCTTCGCTTTTCACGATTGACTCATCACAAACGTCCTGAACTACGGAAAGCGAGGTTTGGTGTTATCGTTCTATAAAGGGGCTGATTTCTGTTTGCACCTCAGGAAAAGATGCCTGTCATTAAAACAGGATACAAACGAAAACATGCTGAGATTTGAAACGGAGTAATCTCTACGCCGCCAAGCGCCCGATGCGGGAAGAGCGATTTTATGTATTCTCTGAAACAAGAACATAGATATTTGCCAGTATATGGCTTTTACATACATGTCAAATAAAATAAAAAAATATCGCTTAAACACGAGGGCAAATTAAAAGCCGTACGCTATTCCGCTGCAGATCAAACTCTCATTGGGCCTCCAGTTGTTCATCTGATCTCTCCTCCGCCATTTTAGTGCACTATACTGCAGGAAACACAGCTAAAACACAGCGCCTCACACACACATGATCCGGATCCCCGGTGCCGGTGTGAGGAGAGACTGGTCTGGGTTTGGACCGGTCCTGCGCTCAATCAGGTAAGGCTTCAATAAGACACGCGCTCATTGGCCGCGGACAGTCAGTATCAGCTCTCAACAATAACCGACATCACACACACACACACGGGAGGGAATAAAACACCCCGAGACCTCTTTAACCTCCTCAGCTTCGCGTTTATGTAAAGAAACTGCAGTTAAACCCATATATGTGTATATATTTGTATGTCTGAAGACAGTTAAGGAGTGTCACGTGATGCGGTTGTTTACCTGCATCTGCTCCAGCTGTACTTTGTTAGCTAATAGGCTAGTTTTACCATGTTTATAAAAAGTACCTTGTTTTGTGTGTGTACTATAGTAGTAATACCATAGTATTCCCTGAAGTACATCATGTAAGTAATGTAACGAAACCGGTCTTCACAAAATTAAAAAAATAAAATAAAATATATTTAGCAACAATTCAAAATATGCTAATACGGATATTTATGTATTGGCATTAAACTGCTGTTTTACATTAAACATATTCTCTTTCATCAAAAGACGTTATTATAAAATATAGTCTCACACTATTTATCAAAGATCATAACCTTAATACACCGTAATTCAATAAAACAAAACATTTAATTATGTTTCATGACCCTTACTATTTACACACATTATATTTTCATAAAAACATACTTAAACATACGTGTGTGTGTATATATATATATATATATATATATATATATGAGCATTTAGAACAATGAACATACTCAACATACTCAAATCCAACCATAAAAAGATAAACATATTAATAGTTTAATAATAATTTAGTTTCAGAATAATTTTAAGGCTTTGCAGTAATTTACAGTCATTTTTTCTGTTAAAATACAAAGGTCCTATTTTTATTTTAAAATGAGCAAAAGTAGGTTTTTGTGATGCCAATTTACATTTGTGGATATAGACTTTTCCATATAATATCTCAATTTTAGTGCTGTCAAACGATTAATCGCATCCAAAATAAAAGTTTTTTTTTTTACATAATGTGTGTGTGGATGTACTGTTTATATATTTATTGTGTGTATATAAATACACTCATACAGGATATATTTTGAAAATATTTACATGTATATATATTTCTATTCTTATATTTTATATTATATATAAATATATTTAAGTGCTACCGTCAGACCCGGAGATCGGCTGAATGGATTCAAAAACAGTAAAACTCAACTGTTTATCTCTTGGGGAGGTGTAAAATGAGCCTATTTCCAAAAAAGTGGAGTGTTCCTTTAACATATTTTTCTGAAATATATACATGCATGTGTTTGTATTTATATATACATAATGCATATACACAGTGTACACACGTATATTATGTAAACAAAGACTTTTATTTTGGATGCGATTAATCACAATTAATCATTTGACAGCACTACTAAATTTATAATATACCATATTTTAAATTCAACATCATTATAATAGGAAAATAAAACATATTTTCTTTGGGTTGTATTTCAATATTTGTAATAATTTTGTATTTATGAAAAGACGATGCTGTGTCTCATTAAAAAAAAAAGTCAGTCTTTCCGAAACCCGTTTTAAAGGATAAATACAGTGAACGATTTTGAATGAAACCTCCCTAATTTTATTGGTAATACATAAATGACTTGATTTTTAAGGTCTCTGCCCAGTTCTTTGATTCTCTTTCTCTGTTTCTTCAGAGATGGAGGCCATCTATGGGGAGATGGAGGTGGAGAGCTGCTACACGCTTCTGGAACTTCCTTCACCTAAGAAGAAACGCAAGAGCAAAGGCAGCGTGGAGAACTCGGACAAACCCAAGAAGCCCAGGTAGATCTTCACTGAGAAACATAAACGCACAGGCAGTTCACTTGTAGTTTCCTGCAATAACGACCCTTCTGCTGTCACAGGTCGGCATATCTGCTGTATTACTTTGACGTGCATCAGAGCGTCCAGCAGGAGCATCCGGACCTGCCGCAGTCTGAGATCAACAAATGCATCAGCGACAGCTGGAAGAGGCTGAACGTGTCGGATCGAGGTTATTACCTGGAGAGAGCGCGCATGGAGAAAGACGGCATCGACCCGGTAAGCCTGTTAACTGAGTAACTAAATATGATTAATGCAATTACATTTATTTGTGTAGTTGCAGTTTCCTAATTTGACATTCAGAATTCTTATGAATTAGAAGACATATTTTGTTTTTATTCATCAAAACTGTTTACATTGTGAAAGTTATGAATACTAAAATTGACTTGGTGGCATTATCAAATCACACTGGCTGTGTTTAAATAATTAATATATGCGCTGCGATTTCAGAGTGAAAGATGGCACTGCTTTCTTTTTCTTTTTTTTGAAGTACTAAAATATCTAAAATTAACAAACTAAAACTAATCAATAATACAATTATATAGACATATTTTTAAAGAAATGATAAAAACACAACATAAATTAAACTGAAAAAAGGAAATAAATAACAAATAACAAACACTATAGTAGTGTATCAATGTATATCAATTGTACAAAAATATAACGTTTAATAAATAAAGCAATAATATAAATCTATTTATTTTTTAATATATAAAATAAAAAATATATCAATGTTATAACTATGTATATAATATATCAGTACGACTATATACATGTGTATATATATATATATATATGGTCGTACTGATATATGATCACGAAAAAATGTATCCAAATTGTACAGCTTACAGCAAACCTGAAACTTTTTTTAAACCATAAAAGAAAAATTGCATTTAGACTTTTTAGATCTACTATATGTGAATCTCCACAAAACATGTAAACTGTCTAGGTCATATTTTGCTTTGAAATAAATAGGAAATTATATTTAGTTAAAAGAAAAGTAGGCAAATTTGTATTTTTTTTCTGTGTAATAAAGCTTATTTCCCTTCAAAAGTCTCATAACTGTCAATTTTATGTCTCCTTTCACAGAGCAGGCAATCAGCAGCCGCATCCTCTCAGGACGTCCCAGGTTTCCGCAAGATCCTCCCGAGGGCGAATTACGTGCTCCTGCCCAAGAGTTCAACGGTAGGCGAGCGGGTCGAGGGAGACGGCGAGATGGACACGCTGGTGGACAGGTCCGTGGATATAGCCCCTCGGGCCCTGGTGCAGGAGACGCTGGTGTCCCCCATGACTCTGGGCAGTGAGGTGGAGCTGACGGAGCAGTGCATCGCCATCGAGGCACTCAGCGAGGACCCACCGTCCCAAAATACTACTGAAAGACTGACTGTTCTCGGCCAGGATGCTCACAAAGCCGCCCCTCTGCTCGTGAAGAGGGAGGAGTCTCGAGTGTTGTATGGTGATGTTGGCATGGCGATAGAGAATGGAATGGAGGGCGGAGTTTTGATTCCGCAGATCAAAGCAGATGCCACTCATCTAGTTACCATAATACCCAATCAGGTGAGCTTGAGCTGTCAATCATCCACATTACAACATAAAGGTGCTTTCCAAGCAGATGAATGAAGAGAATTAATGAATGTACAGCTCTTTAGAAATGATTAATGAGTGATTAGTATTTACTCTGTGTCTTGTGTTTTTCAGGGTCTCGTGGAGAATAAAGTGATTAACACGGCCAGTCCAATAATGTTGTTTCCGTTTGTGAGCACTGTGAAGACAGAACCCAAACCCTCATTTAAACTGGTCAGTAAATCATCTGTCCTGGCAATAAACAGCACAATGGATTTACGTAACGAGCACTTTCATATGGGTCGGCCATTTCCTTCTGACCACGACCTGCACGTGTGTAGTTTTGTGAAAGCACAAACCAGGCAAACTTTATCAACACAGTGCACCAGTGTTATTTTAGTATCATTGAAATACTTTTATAGTTTTTATTAATATTTTGAATAATTTTTTTATTTTTATATTTTCTAAATTATTTAATTTTAGTTAAAGTTTTTTTAATTTTGCTGTGTGGTTTTGTCATTTTAATTTTTTTTGCTTTAGTTATTTTAGTGCATAATACATTTTTTATTTATTTTATTATTGCAATTATACATTAAAATAATATATATTGTTATATTATTAAAGATATACACACATACATACATACATACTTTTTTAAAAGCTTTAATATTGAAATAAATAAAATAAAACATTAAATAAATAATAGTAATAATATAAGCAAATATAGATACTATAAAATGTATGATATAAATGTAAAATATTTAAATAATTTTAGAAAATAAAAAATTATTTTAGCTTTAATAACATTGTGTGTTTGGTCATTTTTATCAGTTTTTTTTCAGTTTAGTTATTTTAGTACGTCAAGTTAAGTGAAGGAGAAATTCTAGCTGAAATAAAATGTTTAAGTTTTTAAATTTTAGTTTTAGTTAAGGTTTTTATTTCAAGTAATGAAGATGTTTTTGTAGTTTTAATGAACTATAATAACCCTGCTGTGTACCTTTAGAAGTCTAATTGATGCTTGAGATTTTTTCCAAGTGCTTTCCAGTTTTCTGTGCATAATGCATGTAACATGTAACTCTCACATCTGTTCTGTTTTCAGCCCATCAAATACACACGGCGAGGACGAGGCAACTGCACCACACCTGGGTGTGTGTTTTCATACGTTACCCGTCACAAACCGCCCCAGTGCCCCGACTGCGGACAACACCTCGGAGGGAAATGGCTTGCACCTGTAAGTCCTCAAACCCATGCTACTGTTATTCTGTGTTACTCAACTTACTCGTGTCTGATACTCATTCTAGATAATTAAATCAAAGCAAAGCATACAGTGAAAAATATGAACTAAACATTCATACGAGGGTTCACAGTAGTAAATTTCTCTTTCCATGTATTTTCTACTTCATGAAAACATGTATTGTTGACTTGTTTTCCTTAGATTTTTATAAATAATATATTTTAAAAACACAATATTTTAAAAGAAATAATTTGTTAAAATTATCTAATTAAAGTTAACAAATAATAACAAAAATGGTATAAATATTATATCTTTTTAAAATATAAATATAATAGGAATCTATATGATATAAATGTAAATTATAATATAAAATCATAAAAAGTTGATGACCTGAAATATGAGACTTCCTGAACTAATAATGTGATTTTTGTATTTAAATTTGTGTTTCTAATTATAAATCTAAAAACAGAGGAATATAAAACAAACTGTATTTCCCTCTGTTACAGGGTAAGAGAAGCTCGGTCAAAACGTCTGACCCGTCTTCAAGAAAACAGTGTGACGACTCTAAACCTCATCCATCAGACACTGAGACATTGTCAAAAGACACAGAGCAGACAGAAGAGCAGACGACAGCTTCCGTTATTGCTCAGAAAACCTCTTCAGATAAAGTTCAGGATAGCGTCACTGCGGCTGTTCGCAGGGCGGCCCGTAAAAAGAGAGAGCGGGTGAATGCAGCATCAGCCCAACAAACACCTGATGGAGCCGCTGTCAAAACATCTGATGGAGTGCAGAGCGCCGATTGCACAGCTGTGCTGTAAGAAACCCAGTACACGACTCATATTCTATCTGCAGTATGCATAGTGTGCATATCATTTTCTGTATGCTTGAAATACCTGGATGACCTTCTGTATTTGCCAAAATATGCAGGTTACAGCAGAAGACGCACTGTGAGAATTTAACCCACAATGCAATGCACTTCCATTTTCAGAAGTGTTATTTTAGAGTTATCTATATACTATTATAGTATTTATTCATTTTTGGAATTTGCAGTTCTTTTTATATTATTAGTTTTTATCTTATTTTATGTTTTAGTAATTTTTGTTGTGCTTTTGTCATTTTTAATATTATTTACATTTCTTTTTTGTTTTAATTTATTCAATTTTTTAAATGATTCTCTTTAGCTTTAATTTATTTCAATTCCAGTTTTAGTCATTTTAGTTCTTCAACTTAAATGTATTTATTTTAGTAACACAAAATTGGATTAAAATTTTTTAATTAAATATTGATTCATGCATGTATAAGATCATGTGACTACAGTCTAGCGCAGGCATGCTCAAATCTGGCCCACTCCTGCAGAGTTTAGCTCTAATCCTAATCAAACACACCTGAGCATGCTAATCAGAGTCTTCAAGATCATTAGAAAATCACAGGTAGGTGAGTTTGATCAGGGTTGGAGCTAAACTCTGCAGCAGATTGGTCCTCCAGGGAAAGATTTGAGGAACCCTGGTCTAGCCTGTATATAATGTCTTTATGAAATGTCTGTTATTGAATGCTGGGATCTATTTCACATCCTTTTTTTTTAACAGTAGGCAGCACACAGTGAGTACTGTACAATATGTATGAAGCATTGAATATTTTATTGTCATGTTCTTCCTTAATCCGCTGTCTGTTTTGTTCATTTCAGATCACTAGGTGGTGGTCATATTCGGGTTGTCACGAGAGAAAAAGCTAGTAGTGCTTTACAGAAACGCCGGATACGAGCCATTCTTCCAGCTCCTGCACAGAATAGTGAGGCAAACTTTATTTAAAAACACTAAACTAGTCCCTGATCCCATTCACATGTGCAGAAAGTGAAAATGTAAATGAAATCCGCCTGATGTTGACAGATGCGGCCCCTCAGTCTGCAGTGGTGCAGTGGATCACGGTTCCTCCTGATAAAGTCAAATCAGATGCTGCCGTCATCAAAGCTGGTGAGAAACGTCTAATGATCTGTTGTTCTTGTGTTTATATCCGTTAAGTTTCTTATTATCTTCTTCTCCGTTGACTCTCTGAGGTGTAATGTGTGTGTTCTTATTTCTAGAGAAACCATCAGCCAGTGAACACATCGCAGGACTGAAACCCAGCACCCTCAAACAGCTGGGTCACATGATCACACCCAGTGCCTTACAACAGGTGACTTACTGACATTACATTTCACTCTGAGAGAATGATCATAACATTACAAAATAATAATAATAATAATCTGAGGGAATAATAAATTAATAAAAACAACCGCAAAAAGAAAAACAACCTGAGAAAAGAACAATCAAATAATCTGAGAGAAGGATAAAAATAATCTAAGAGAATATTAAATAGAACAACATTAATAGTAATAATACAAAACAACAACAATAATTATATGAGATAATAATAAAGAAATAAAAATAATCTGAGAAGAATAAAGAATCTGTGAGAATAATAAACATAGCAATAACAACAAAAAATAAAAATAACTGACTATTAATAATAATAGTGATAATACAAAATAATAATAACAGTAATAATCTGATAGAATAATAAAGTAATATAAACAACAACAAGAAGAAAAAATAACAATATAAAAACAACAATAATAATAATAATAAAATCTGAGAGAATAATACTAACAGTAAAAATAACAAAAATAATAATTAGAAGAATCTGACAATAATACAAATCTGAAATAATAATAAGAATAATCTGAGATGATAATAAGAATACTTTGAGACTGGTGTCTGTGATAGATTGTGAAAGTTGTTGAGCTGTGATTTCAGAAGTCCATCACGGTCAGCAGTAACCAGTACATCATCACAGACAACGGCGTCAAGATCCTCTCCATGCTGCCCTTCAAGAAGACAGCTGGATCCTCCCTAGTTAGTGTTCACACACTGCTGACACAGAAAACACAAAACGTTTCAGAATATATGTCTGTGATGTAGACCTGCTTTCATACGTACAGATTCAGTATTCAGTCTGGTGACTGTTGATCAGCTCTGTATGTGTTTTTCTGTTCCTCAGGCTCTGGGTTTGTCTACAGCGAGAGGTCGAGGTCGATGTAAGAATCCCGCGTGTGATTACGTCTATAAGAACAGGCACAAACCTCAGCGCTGTCCGACCTGCGACTGTGAACTCACCAATAAACCCACCAAGAAGAACAAACTCCCAGTGAGCTTCAGCACTCACTGCACAGCCGACAGTCAGCTTAAACCACTGCTAGTAACTCAAAAATACCATCTAATTAGTGTTATTTTGGTATAATAAACTATTATTGTTTCAATTAGTATTTTGAATTAGTTTTTATTTTTATATAGTTTTAATTTTCATTTTGACAAAGGTTTTAGTGATTTTGTTGTGTTTTTGTCACTTATTTAATTAATTTATTTTTGCATATGAAAATGCCTTGGCAACTGGCTGAATTTAAATACATTTTTTAAAATTGTATTTTGCTTATCGCTTATTTTACTCCAGGTTTTACTAGTTGATTTTTTTTCATTTTATATATATATATATATATATATATATATATATATATATATATATATATATATATATATATATATATATATATATATATATATATGTGTGTGTGTAACAGTTTTGTCACTAAACAAAAATAAGAAATGTTGGCAACATAAAACACAAAATAAATGAGTTTTTTATATTTTTATTTCAGTTAATTTTATTTCAAATTATGAAATGGTTTTATGGCCACATTTTATTATAATTTTAGTTTTAATTATAATAACTGGTTTCATCTCCAGTCTCAGTGGACTTTAAGAGGGGTTTTGCATTAATGTTTGTTTGCGTAACGCATCAAGCAAAAAGCTGAGCTGAAATCGTGTTTCTTCTGGTTGTGTGTTTTCTCCAGCCGTCCTCTGAGGATGTGTGCTCTTCTGCGGTTCTGTCGGACGCGTCTCAGTCTCTGAGCGGTGCTCAGAAAGAGCAGCAGCGTCACTCCACCGTCAGTCTGATGCGCTCCTGTCTGCAGTTCCCCGAGAGCGAGAGCGAGCTGCAGGATGTCTTCAGCCTCATACAGCAGCTCAACGGCCAGCAGAAGCACACAGAGGAGAGCAGCGGCTGGCCGAGCTTCTACGAGCCGGCGGCCACGCACTGCAGTCTGTGTCAATACCCGCTGCTCACAGGAGACCAGAGGTGAGAGCAACCTGATCAGACGAAACCCCTATGTTCTCATATGGAGATTTACATGTTGTTGTGGTGGTGTTGTTTTGTGGTGTTTAGTTCGCTTGCTGGTTTGGAGGAATGCTGGTTGTTGACAGAGGGCTTGATTCGTCCCGTCACTCTGCAGCTGAAAGTCTGTACAAATCTTGAGTGTCTGGCCATGCACAGTTTCACAGACCTGCACCCAGGTAAACACACACACACACACACACACACACACACAAATTAAGACTAAAACTGTTAGTAGAAACTGCATAGACATTTAATATAATAATAGTAATAATAAAAAGTCAATCTTGAATTAAAATATGAACTAAAATAAAATGGGGGGGGGGGCATATTTTATTTAAACTATTTGTCAAGCCAATATTTTTCATTTTCATTTAATTAACTTGATGTACTAAGATAATTGAAACTGAGATGAACAAAAACGTTATCCATAGACACATTTAAAAAAAAACAAAAAAAAACAAAAAAAACAACAATATTACTATATAACTGAAATTCAAATGAAAGCAGAAATATGGAAATAAAAGCAAATTCAAATTAAATAAAAAAATTGATAAAAACAGCACAGACATATTTAAAAGAAAAAAGATTAAAAATGACTATAATGTTAAAATTAAAATAAAAACAGAAAAACTACTTACCTAAAAATAAAATTTAATTAAAAATATAGACTTAAAAAACTAGTAAAAAACAACAACAAAATTACTAAAATTAAAACAGAAAATATAAAAATAAAAATGACTGGTAATTCAAAATAAAATAAAAAATGAATAAATATAGACGTTTAAAAAAACTAATAAAAAAAGACACAAACAACAAAATTGCTAAAACTTTGTCAAATTAAAACGAAAACAGAACATATGAAAATTCACAATAAAAACCATAAGTGTATCAATACTAAAATGTAACATTGATAATGCAACGTGTTTGTTTTTCTCAGGTCTGTTTAACGTGGGTAATCAGCTGCTGGTGACGCTGGATTTGTTCTTTAAGATGAGACATCAGATCAGACTGGGCGATGAACCCACACACGCCGCTCTCAGTGTAATCAAACACTCACTGACTGACACAGGTGCTTCATCCTCATCCTCATCTTCATCCTTGTCTCTCATATGCTGATTGTATGCGTGAGGTTAACGTGTCTCTCTGTGTGTGGTTCAGACGGCGCGTTGAGCTCGGACCAGCTGTCGCGTGTTCAGGATCTGTTCTGCAGCGGTTACTGGGCGTTTGAGTGTCTGACGGTTCGAGACTATAACGACATGATCTGTGGCGTGTGCGGCATCGCTCCCAAACTGGAGATCGCACAGCGCAACTCCAACAATGTGTTACTGCTCAAAAACGTGGAGGTAACAGCAATGTTATATTATACCATTATAGTTTTTATTTATATTTTGATGTTTTTATTTTGTTTGTTTTTTTTCGTTTCGTTTATTATTCAGTAGTTTTGTTGTTGTTGTTTTGTAATTTTCTAAGTTTTTGTCTGTATAAATTTTAGACATTTCTTGTTTTAGTTATTTTAGTATATCAAGATCAATTCAATAAAAATGAGAATTTTTTCTGTGGCATTTAGCTGAAATTAACATTTTAAATTAAATTTGAGAAGTTTGTTTTTAAATGTTTTATTTTATTTAATGTTTATATATTTGAGTAACAAAATTTAATATTTTATATCTTTTTTTAGATGTAACAATTATTATAATTGTTTTTCATTAATTGAAAAAAGCTGAAATAAAATAAGTCAAATGTTGCTTTAGCAACTACAGTAACTGAAATAAGCGTATGTTGAAGTACTAAAATTATTTAAAAGTCAAAGTGAAATAAATATAAATTAAAGCAACATATATAAATTAATAAAAGCAAAACTTCAAAAAATACTTGAAATAAAGCAAATGTTTGAAATAGAATAAAATATAAAAAGATAAACTTATTTATTTAAATTACATTTCTAATTTTTTTGTTTGACTTTGAGTACGAAAATTAATTAATTGAAACCCATCTGAATTGAAATAAAATATAAATAGTAGATGAAAAACTTAAACTCAAAACAAGTCACTTGTTAGTAACTACAGTAAATGAAATATGCTGAAGTACTAATCCTGCACTATAATTAAATTCATTATTATAATTTAACGCTAATAAAAAAGTTACTAAAACAAAAATATTAAATAAAAATATAATCTATTAAAAAATATTAATATACTACATTACTATACTATAATAGCATATAAATAGTAAAATAACTTACATTTAATGAGTTAAAATATAGCACAGTAACTCAAATATGACTGTTCTTCTCCCTCTGTAGTTCACGTGGCCTGATTTCCAGTCGACAGATGAGGTTCACGTTGACGAGTTTTGGCTGACGATGGAGAACGAGGCGCTGGAACAGGCGGCGTTTCCCTCCAGCTTTCCCATCACGCGCTTCGACGCCTCAATCATCGCCCCGTTCATCCCTCCTCTCATGAGAAACACCACTGTCATCAACACAGAGAAAGACAAAATCACATCTGACACGCAGCTCAGAGGTACTGAGACGACTGAGTGACTGTTTAACTACGGCCTCTAATGATCAACATGATCGAAACTTTGCTGTTAATCCTGTTGCACACAATCTGCTACATGCCTTCTGTTGATAGTTTAGACCTTTTAGCAAGTAAAATGTCTGTTAGTATAATTGTCCACCTTCAGCTTGTGCTTCTTTACTGATATTTATTAAGTAAACTTAAAAATAACTTTGATATTTCATGAAGAACACTCTACTGGACTGAAGCAGTTTATCTTTACTTGTTTATCCAGAAATATCAGTGATTACTATCAAATATGATCATCAGGTATTTGAGCAACATTTATTTCATCTCAAATTAGTCATTTTATTGTGTTTTGATCATCAAACTAAGTATTTAAATATCATCTTACTGAGACATTATTGTAGATAGAGAGTGATGACTGATATGTATATCACTTTATGTAAGTATCTGCTATACTGTTATAAAGATCTCATTGTTTTACATTACAATCAGTATTTCATACTTTACTGTCCATATCGGCATCTGCACTAAATTGCATATTTGTGCTCAGTTTGAGTCTCTAAATAAAATTTAGCTGTTTTTTCCTCCATATTCTCACTATATCAGACTCTGAGCCATAAAAGCCTGATGGATCAAAGCAAACCTTTTTCATGGATAAACGGTTTCATTTCAGTGGATTTTTCAGACTATTGTTTCATTTGTCAGGCTTTATTATAATCCTTTAATGCTTGATTTCAGCATTATTCTCTCAGTTTGTGTGTGTGTTTCAGGGGACCCATCTGTGCTGGTGCGTCTGATCCATGAGGGCCGTCTGATTCCTGATCAGATGGATCAGCACAGTGAAGAGGAGCTCAGAGACGTGCTGGAGAAGTGTGGGATTCCTGCTGCTACACACAGTGATAAAGTACACAGCAACACACACACACACACACACACGTTAACACAGCATCTAAATGGGTACATACTATAACTTAACACTAACAGAAAAAATTGTTGTAATTGCTTTACTATTTTTAGATTTTGACATCACATCTATATTCAATTTAATCTCTTTTTCAAGCACTATAAAAAGAGGTTTTTCCTTTGTAAACTTGCATTTATGAATGTGAAATTTACATAAAAATAAAATCAAATTTATAATAAAACCTCCACATTATTCCAAAAATGCTGGGTATGTTGGCAGGACCAAAACAAATGAGAAATTGTTTCTGTGGAACATTCACAAAAATACAGAGCACAATAGTGTGATTATTCAGATCAGTTCAGTTCAAAGTTTGTTCTCATCTAATAGTGTCGGTGCAGTCAAAGCGATAATATCACTAATATTAATTATTCAGTAACACAAATCAACTCTATCACACTTTCTCCTCCCTACACATGCCATTTCTAGACATTAAGTGGAGTTACTCTAAATATTCCTGTAGTATTTATGGCAGAATGGCCTTCTGTTCTCGTTTGACAGGACGAGCTGCTGGCGTCTGTGTCTTTGTTGTATTCACACACACAGAGTGGCCTGTGGACGGCGCAGCAGCCCGGCGCGCTCCTGACGGCAGGCAGACTCAGTAAAGTCTGTCCTCATCAGGTACCAGACTCACTACAGCACAGCTCTGTGTTGATCATGTGATGTGAACAGATGAGCTGATATGTGAGTCTGATCTCTGCAGGTCGTCTGTGGATCCAAGTATATCGTCCGCAGAGAAAGCACTCGAGATCATCTGGACCTGCTGGTTTCGTCCCGGTTCTGGCCGCCAGTGTACGTGGCGGATTGTGCCCAGAAGGTGGCGCTCTGCACTGATTTATTATATCCTGAACTGGCTTCACAGATGTGGGTGAAAAATCAGGGATGTTTCTCTGACCCTACAACACCACCACAGGTGAGAACAGATCACCAAAAATGAAATTCTATTAATAGTAATTATAATGCTTCTGTTGCATTTACAATATTTCACACATATGTAAGTCCACATATGAATTGCTCCAAAACAATCATAATTTCTCATACTACTGCTACAGTAACAATACGTGTAAATAATATCAGGGTTATATTATAGTTAAGTCAAACTAAAACAAAAATCTTTGTGAAATACAATAAAACAGGAATTGAAATAAAATTTAATTATTTCAGCTATTTGCCAACATTCCTCATTTTCATTTAGTTTAACTTTTGGTGTACTAAAAGAACCAAAACTAAAATAATAATAATAAAAATTATGAAAATGATACAGAAATATTTAAAAACAAAAAATGACAAAAACACACAACAAAATTACGACAACAAAAAAATATAGAAAAAAGGCAATTATAATAAAAACTATAATAGCATATATACATTATATATAATATTACTTTTAATAATTAAATTAAATTGAAAAATAATAATCTATTTAATAATGTTATATTATTAAATTATTTTGATGATAATATTCATCATCATAATATGTAATAAAAAATATTTTTCCATTTTTATTTTCCATTTATACTTTTTGTTAAACAAAAAAGAAAATAAAAATGTAAAGAATCTCTAAAATGATATCCCAGTATATAATTTCATGACGATTCCCAGGATTCTTGTCAAAAACCATATTTTTATGTCTCTGCATTGTTCCAAAGACTCTAGTTCTCAACTGAACGTGCGGGAGAAGCATTACTAAATTTGGCCAAAGAAAATTTTTCTATATTAATTTGTGCACTTTTCAAATGTTTAATAAAAGTACAAAAATCTTTTACCTTTTCACGAATAATTTTGTGTGTACGGTTCTTATTAAAATTACTATTTTAATTTTGGTTGTCAGCATAGCAGTTAAAAATACTATAACCATTCTTTTTTCATGTTTTTCGTCTGGGTTAAAAAACAAAACATTAATGGACTCAAAAGTGCACGGACCATTAAGATACTAATATAGTGTTTTTTTGTATTTTTTTTGTATTTTCCCATTTCATTTAAATTGTGTGTTTTTGCCATTTTTTTCAGTGCAAGTTTCTTTCTGTTGAAACAGCTCAGATTTACATTTTAGTCAAGGACTAGGCTTAAGCCTTGTCTGAAACCGGGGGCCTATTTCTGAAAAGCTACTTTGCAATGCTAAATACTGTGAAAAAGGCTGTACAAATAAAACTGATATGAAAATATTCCTTCAAAAAAGATGTTGAGTTATACACCTTATACAAAATTTTCCTTGAAGGGAACTTGTAGTACACAGATTTTAAAATGCCTGATTGGTCATTAAACATGTCAATCCCGTCTGTCTCCTCCCCTCTTTCAGTACGTCTCATGCTCGGAGCTTCAGGACCAGCCGTACAGTTTGGATCTGACAGTGACTGAGTCCAACCCTCATCTGCACCCGCTCACCAAATCCACCTCTCGCTGGATAGTGCGACCCGACAGACCGAACGCCCTCCACGACGCCCACCATGCCATCAGCCTCTGCAAAGAGCTGGAGCCGTATGCCGGCACCGTCGCAGAGATCTGTGACCAACCCCAGCATGAAAGCAGCATCAGTGACAGCAGCATGACGACGCTTCGGCGGAAAGCTCACGTGTTTGATAACGCTGCGTGTTACTATCTCTATAACCGCCTACTGGACTTCCTGAGCAGCAGAGACATCGTGAACCAGCAGATCGCAGAGGTGCTGAGCGCCTGTCAGCCGGGGGAGGTGGTGATGATCAGAGACGCCCTCTACAGGCTGGGAGTCGCACAGATCAACTCGGACCCGCAGGAGGTGGAGGAGGAGGAGGAAGCAGCAGCTGACGGAGGACTGGACAAACACTCGGATGGAGTCGTGTTCGGGGAGGTGATGCTCTTCTGACTCAGGAATCCATTATGAGCAGGTTTACTCAACTTTTTATAATAGAAAAATGAAAATGTGCCTGGAAAGACAAAGAGTGTGATTTCAGTTTTTATTTTATTTAATTTTTTGTTTTTATATATATATATATATATATTAGGGGTGTAACGATGCACGTATTCGTATTGAACTGTTCGGTACGAGGCTTTCGGTTCGGTATGCATTACAAACTGAATGATTCGTTGGACTAATCCTATTACAAAATAGAAGATCTTAAAGTGTGTGAAATATAATGTTCTCAGCGCCACTGTCAATAAGGCAGCCCAAACAACGTAACCGGTGATGTCTGCCCGTCCCACTCCCAAAGAAAAACACTACTCCAGTAACATTAGGGTTGTGATGGTGAGAGAACGTTAGTTCGTTAGAATTTTCCCTCTTTTCCTCACATTAAACAGCTTGTAAATGCCTTTGCGTGTTTTACTTTCACTTTCGAATTAGCGGCAATTCACCGAAAATTGATAGAATTAACACCAACAAAACAGTATGACAAACTCACTTATATTAAACATAGAATGTCTAATTTATTAACAAAATACACCATGCTGTAGGCCTAATATAAAATAACAAATATCTTGCACAAAGTTTCAATTAAATTATGGCTGTCAAAATAACGCGTTAACGCAAATTCATTTTAACGGCACAAATTTTATTAACGCGAGATTAATGCAGCATGCATTTTCTGTTTGACCCGTGGCCTGTTGACCCGTAGTTGGAGAAATGGATGGAGATGCTGACAGTGTTGCCAGCTTAGCGACTTTTCACACCCCTTTAGCAACCTTTTTTTTTTTTTTTTTTTTTACCAAAAAGCGCCTAGCGACCAATCTTTAGGGTTTTCCCAAACCTTATTTAGATTCTGAGACTCGCTGATACTGCCGTGAGGTCTCTCTTTCCTGCTGCGCGCACACCTCGCGCTCTCTCTGCGTCTGCTCTGCTCAACAGCACAGCTATTATCTTAATCTTATGTGTAGCCTACTTTATTTTATCAGGCGACGGCTCGATTATAAATCAGGATTTTTGTGAAGATTAACATCTTGGAAGAGAGAGTTATGTAGTCTTAATTGGTCGCGTTTGTCAATATTTCATATTCATTCCGTTGTCTGACAACAGAAACAGTCAAATATATGAATGAAAACAATTTTATTGAGAATTTGGCTGCATCAAAATACAGTATGTGGGCACATAGAGGCAAACAAATGTAGGCTAATAATAATTAATAAATGTACATTTTGCATTGTCAGAAGTGAGCTGCCCCTTCATGTGAAAATGTAAACATGTTTGTGTCAGTAAACTGCTCAGTGCAAAGAAAGAGAAGTTATGGGAACCTGGTATTTAAATTTTCTTTTCATGTGTCTAATAGACATGAACAAGTTCTTTGAAAAACATCTATGACCTTTTGAAACATGTCTACTCTTCATGCTCTGTTAACTATGGTTTCACTAATAATAAACATATTGCATAAAGCATCCATATTTGTCCATGCCCATGTTGATTAGAGTATTAAAAACTTGAAAAGTATTAATTTAAGGTCCATTAGAACAGAAAAAAGTGGGGGTTAATTGCGATTAAATATTTTAATCGATTGACAGCGCTAAATTAAATATAAAACCCTGAAAACCAGCAAACACGGTGGAGCCAAATAAATAAGAAATGAATGTTAAAAAGGCATCCCAAATCATCTGGCAAAAGTCAAAAGGCCTTCGAAAAGTCTGAAATATTTTTAAAGCAGGCGCTTTTTTATTATGTTTTGTAACTAAACTTTCGCCAACTTCTTGTCTTTCTCACCTCACTTGTCAGCTCTGCTCATGTGATAAATGAAATCCGACTCCTGGCGCAGATCTGAGATACCACTGTTGTTTGGCACACTGCATTGTTCAAAGTAAAAAAAAAAAAGATTGTACGTTATGATGTTAGTTTTAATAAATACAAAAATTGTAAAAATCAAGGAATTTTTTCTAACATTTCCTTCTTTTTGCTGTATCGAAAACGTACCGACCCGTGACACCACTGTGTCCTATCGATCTAAACCTTGAATTTTTTGAACCGTTACACCCATAATATAAATATATGTATATCTCAGTCATGGCCAAAAGTATTGGTAAATATTGGTAAATATGAGCGAAGAAGGCTATGAATTATCCATTTGAACTTTGCCAAGATAACAGCTGAGTTTTCTCCTATAATGCCTGATGAGGTTAGAGAACACCTGACAAGAGATCAGAGACCATTCCTTCATCCAGAATCTCTCCAGATCCTTCAGATTCACAGCTCCATGACGGTGCTTCTCCTCTTCAGTTCACTTCACTCATTTTCTATGGGGATCAGGTCAGGGAACTGGGAGAACCAATGAATCATTCTTGCTCAGTGACCCATTTTTGTGTTTATTTTTATATATATATAGATATTTTTTTTGTCCTGATGCAAGATCCAACCACTGCCAAGGGTGCCAATAATTTTGACCATGACTGTGTGAGTATGTATGTATAATATATATATATATATATATATATATATATATATATATATATATATATATATATATATATATATATTAAATTTTTCCTGTTTTTATATTATTTTTAATTGTATTATTATAATTTCATTTTTAGTTTATTTGTATTTTATATTTGTGTTTATTTTTATTCCATTTAGTATTTTTATTTATATGTATATATTTTTTGTTTTATATTTTAAGTTTTATTTAAAAATACTTTTTTACTTTATTTTAGATATGATGTGGAGACAAACAGAAACTACGAGGTTGTTTCAGATCCTGTAAGCACTTCAGATGATGGGGATAATTGATGGAAAATAAATTGTCATCATTTATTCACCCAAAATGATTTTTAAAGCATTTTTATGCAGCTTTTTTCGCTTCATGAACACATTTGTTGTATGATTTCAGAAGACCTGGAATATGGCACAGTCAGGTCCATATATATTTGGACAGTGACAATATTTTCATAATTTCGACTCTGTATGTCACCAGAATAGAATTAAAATGAAACAATTAAGATGAAATGAAATTGCAGACTTTAAGCTGTAAGCTCACCAGTACGTCCTTTTTTTTTCTCAGATTGTACCAAACTGTTGGTTTGACCACTCTGAATGTTCCTGCTATCTCTCTGATGGATTTGTTTTGTTTTTGAAGCCTAACAATCATCTTCACTTGCATGGAGAGATCCTTTGACCGCATGATGTGGGTTCACAGCAACAGCTTCCAAATGCAAATGACACACTTAGAATCAACTCCAGACCTTTAACCTGCTTAATGTAGAAATAATGAAAGAATAGCCCACATCTCTCCATGAAACGGCTTTTGAGTCAACTGTCCAATTACTTATGGTCTCTTGAAAAAGGGGGAGGTACATATTAAAGAGCTGTAATTCCTTAACCTTTCCTCCAATTTGGATGAGGATACCCTCAAATTAAAGCTCAGAGTGTGCATTTTATATAACTGTAACTTGAATATGTTTTGATCAGCAGCTAAAATAATACAAAATTGGCCTGTGTCCAAATATATATGGACCTATTTAAATCACCATTTCATTTCATTATATGAAAAAGAGCAGGGTGAACTTCTACTTTTCTGTAAAGTACATGTTTGTAATGACATGAGAGTGAGTAAATGATGCCTGCAGATTCATGTTGCTTGAAAAATAACTGGCCTTGTGCGTCTCTGACATTATATCTTAATCTGACATGTTTATGATTGTAAATAAGAAGCATTTTACTGCCCACAGAAGAGTGAAACCCACTACAAGTGGAAAACTGACAGTATTTATTTTAATTTCATATTTTGATGGCTTTTTCATGCATAGAAAGACATGTTTAAGTATTTATTCTGAGAGATCCGTTTCATAACAGATAATGTGCTCAGTCTCAAATATGAGTTCGTGTTTGACATTGACTAACCTCACAAACGCTCCCAATAAACTGGATTTTCACTGATAACAACAAGATTATGTGACATTTCCGTGGTTTATTAGTAGCTTTCAGTAGCAAGTTCTGTAGTAAAACTAAAATATACAGATGTGTAGATATCAAAGGTGCAAAACTCATTACGATAAGACTCATGGGAACTATTAACACACAGATAAACACTGAGAAAAGACGTCATTATAATGATTAAATCTCACATAATTGAACTTTAAAACATTGTCACATAAGAATAATTGTAAAGAAGGATATAATATAAACATATACACATGGCAGTTTGTGCTTTGAGAAGGAAAACATCAGGTCAATCACATTTGAAGTAACCTAAAGTTACAATGGCAGTGTGTCTGCTTCATTTGAGAGTTCAAATAAACTGACTAAACAGCTTGGAGTATAAAAACATAATTTACCCATTTCAAACTGTTAATAAACTACAGAAAAAATGACAGATTTTTTTCTGTTTGAGAGTTGAATTAAAGTAAAAGTTAAAAAATGAAATTAAAATGTGAAATTAATTGCAAAATTGAATTGCAACCAAATTAAAAGTTTGAAAATGAAATTAGAATGTAGACGCTAAATTAAAATGATAAATGTTCTAAGGTATGGCATATACTGCTTCATTGAGTACTTAATCACACATTAAGTTACTCCGAGCAAGCTAAAGTTACTCTGGCAGTTCTGATGATTTGAAGGTTAAGTTAAATAGTTAAGAAACTACAGAAAAAAAAACCTCTGTTTGAGAGTTTGACTCCTGTTTGAAAAGAAAATGTGACATTCAGCTTACAATATTTCTGCTATCTAAACATTTCCTGCACATCAAAATAATCAAGTGTACATATGCATATGAAAACGAACTGAAACTGTCTACCTTTCATTTCACATTAAAGGAAAAGCAAATGGTTAGTTTCTCTTCCTGAATTGGTTTCTGCGCCGTCAGTCATTGTTTTCCTCACTATTCCTAAGGCTTCAGTGATAAATGAGAACGCATTTAACCTTTGACCCTCAGTTATCTGAAGAAATAAGACAACGATCTGCCGAAACATTATTGCACCAACTGCATGTCAATATTTCACCCGTTGGAGACCTGAATCTGTCCTCCAAACCTGCATTGACCTCACACTATCACTCCAAATGACCGTAATCACTGCAGGAAGCAATAAAATACTGTGTTTGCCTACAAAGATTGACTAAGAACTAGAGCACGAGACAAACGGACAGAAAGATTTCATATCTGTCCTCTGACCTGCACTGATTACCTTCAGCCGCGTGAAACTCATGACGGTTACAGGTGAGTTACGTGACATTGAGTTCCAAAAAATTTGCAAAATGCAAAATAAATTCAAATGGAAAAAATAGAAATAATAAAATAAAATGGCAACTTAGAAAGCAAAATTAAAAATGCAAAGAATAAAATGCTAAAGAATTAAAATGCTAAATAAATTAATTGAAAAAAATTTCAATGCAAAATTAAAAGAAAAATGAAAATGTGAAATTGTAATGCAAAAAAAAATAAAAAGCAAAATTCTAATGCGAAATTAATTATAATGGGGAAAAATCAAATAATAATAATAATTAAAAAACTAAGTTAAAATGCAAAATAAAAAAACAATTAAATTACCAAATGTGCTGTTATGGCACACTGTTGCACTGACAATTAAAAAAAAAAAAGTAGGCTGTATAGGGTGTATACACTTATATGGCGAGGCTACCAGTATCATTCGCTTCTAGTTATTTTAGCTGCACAAAAAGTTGTGTCTGTGGTCATTGTCAGTGATTTTAAAGGAAGAAACATGACTGACACGCAGATCAAGTATAAAGTGGAAGTGGAACATGCAGCATTTGCATTTAAAACGCTGAACAAGCTGCTTTCCAACCTTGGCATCAGAGAAGTCCCAAAACAAATAAAGATGCACGTTTACCAAAAAGGCACATCAGACAACAAACAAATCCGACGTTTGGAGGTTTTGGACTTTGCTGAGAAGTGAAACCGGTTGGATTAAACTCTGTTCAAGACTGTTTACAAGACTTCAAGCGAGCAGAACTACAAAAGCAGAGCATGTACAATCACACGCGGAGCGCGTTTGACGACAGGTCAGATCTCTGTTCACATGCATGCATTTGTGGACGGATTGTGCAACGGTTGTTGATGTTCAGACAGAAGATCCCGCTTTAGTTAGATGATTAGTTAAGCCCTCAGCAGAACTGGTAGTTGTTGGGTTTCATGAGCGGCTGATCATCTTCTTCCTGGTCACATGATGTCTCAAATGACTCCTCTTCATGCTTCACAGGCTCACATGACTCTAGTTGCTGGTCATCATGTGCATTGGACTGGACATTTTGGTACTGTGTTTCCTGTGGAAATAATTCATGAATATGACTCGTTCATTACTCACTCTGGACTGGACTGTGTTCAACATAAAACATCTTCATAACACACACTTGAACTAATCCTGCAGTATGTACACGGTTTTTCTATATGCATGGAAGGAATACATGGATAACTAAATTTTTCAAATAGTCCAGCATGCACACTGTGTGAGATACAGTATTCCACAATGCACTTAGTGATATCAAATCTCAGTTTTTAACATCTCATCTAATGACCTGACCAGACGGCCTGCAAAGTTGCCTGCAAAGCCATTTTACAGAAAATTAGATCAAAATGTGTAATTAAAATACAAAAATTAGAAAGCAAAATTAAAATGCACAATACAAAATTAGAATGCAAAATTAAATTGCCAATGCAAATTAGAGTGCTGAATTAAAATGCAAAATACTAAATTAGAATATAAAATTAAAATGCAGAATGCAAAATTAAAAAGCAAAATACTAAATTAAAATGTGAAATTAGAATGCAAAATGCAAAAATAAAAAAATGCAAAATATAAAAATAAAATGCAGAATGCAAAATTAAAAATCCTAGATTAGACAAAATGAGAATGCAAAACATATCAAATGTTAAGGTATGGCATACTGGTTCACTGATTATGGTGACCTTATTTATTTATTTATAACATAAGAGCAGCGTGGCCTTTTGCATCTTGGATGTGTGTGGCTTCCAGTGTTTTAGCTGTATAAAATCAGTTGGTTTTGCTGCTTTGAATTATCATATTGTTTAATAACCTATATATATATATATATATATATATATATAATATTTATACATAATGGTTTGTTGCACAAAAAGTTTACTGCACTTTGTTATTCTTCTAGTTTTCTACCTATAGCGGCTGATGAATCAGATGTCTTGCATGTAACTGGAAATATCTTACTTCCACAGTGAAAAATAAGGTGGATACTGATAGATAGATGAAATCTCATGAGTGATGTGTACCTGTTGATCTTCTGTGTCTCCCAGCATCCTCTCGATCAGCTGACCGATCTTACTGAATGTTGGTCTCTCAGCGGCTTCCAGGTTCCAGCACATCTGCATGATGGTGTACCTGAACACAATATCATCACAAAACCTCTCACTATCACTTTCACCGCAAAAAACAAAAGAAATAGGAATATATTGTATATGGAAAATGAAGCCTCTATTTTCAGTTGCTGCATTTAGACTTAATGTTAAGCACATCTCATAAAGCACATTTATTACTAGGCCTGTTTCTCATAGCAGGGGTTTTTGTAGTGAGTTGAGCGTAGCGTGACTAAACACTCGACTGCTGTTTTTGGTCACATTGTATTTTGCATGCTTTCCTGCAGCGTGAACTGAAGCAATTAACACTTCTAGTTTTGTAACAAAATAATTAAAATACTGTTATCACCATGTGTCAAATCCACTCTTTCTAGTTTTATTAGTTGTTTTAAAGCACTGAATCCACCTAATTGTCACAGCTGGGGTAAAATAGTGATGGTTTATGAATCTTTACTCTGTTACCCTCATGCAGAGATACTGAAGTTCAGTAAAGTCGCTGTGGAGAGAGAGAGTTGTGAGGATGAAGCTGAGAGAACGAGCATGAAATGTGTGGAAAATCAAGGCCTTGCCGTCAGATCATGTGTTTAACACGCAGAACTAAAGATCTGAGAAGAACAACTAAAAAAGCAGCAGAACAACATGGAAAATCAGCCACTGTTGAGAACTCATTATCTCATGCTGTTTTTCATGTGTTTTATTTTTCTATTTGTGTGATTTGTTTAGTGCTGAGTCTCTAGAAAGATTCATATGTGTCCTGTCATGATGAGAATAAAACTACACACATGATTAAAGATTTGGACAAACAAGACTACTGATATTTAAAAGATTTTCATCTAAAAGTTCCTACTTAAATGCTTGAATGTTTAAGAGACAAATATGAATGCCTTTGCCAATGGAGAAAATTCTGGTTATGAATGCCTTTACAAATAATAATAATAATAAATAAAAACATAATATTTGATTTGATTTCAAATAGTTTTTTATTTAATTTTTTTTACATCTAGTTGCCATGGTAACATTTCTCATTTTCATTTAGTTTAACTGTTATACTGAAATAAATAAAAATAAAAATAAATAAAACTATATAGCCATAAAAAACTGATAAAAATTACAACAAAAAAAAATTAAATAAAAATTGCTAAAACTAAAATTGGAATGAGATTAATAAAAGATAAAAATGAAAAGCATAACAAAATACTAACACTGAAATAATAATTCAAAAACTATATAGAAATATATTTAAAAAAATTGACAAAAACACAAACAAATACCAAAAACTTCTAAAAATGAATTGATTAAAGATTGATTATGTTTGCCTCACTCACATCTCTGGAGGTGCAAAGTCAGGTCTGGACATCTGATAGCCACATTTGATCATTTTATAAAACTTGGAGTCCACCAGTATGTTGGGATACGGGCTCTTACCTGCAGAAACACACATTTACTCCAATAAGAGAAAATCATGCATTTGTCTTTGAATAAAAGAATATGCATAAATATAATTTTATTTTCTGCCCAGCTCAAACTGCCCAAGAAGTGTCGAAACAGCATGCATGTTCATGACTCCAAATGAGAAAAAAGTCATACTTTAACCAGTATTTCAAATAACTTAAAAACCGATGCAGGTCAAATTGACCCACTACATCATATAAGGGTTTCAGTCTCACCCAATGAGAAAATCTCCCACAGCAGGATCCCGTAAGACCAGACGTCACTCTGAACCGTATAAACACAGTCGAAAATACTCTCTGGAGCCATCCACTTCACTGGAAGACGCGCCTACACACACACACACACACACACACACACATACTGTATTAAACTGGATTTAAAGAAAGCATAACGTCAGCTGGAGTGTTTGTGACGTTTGTTCGCTCACGTTTCCTTTGACTACATAGTTGGAGTCGTTCATGATGTCTCGCGCCAGACCGAAATCACAGATCTTGGCCACTCGGCTGTTGGTGAGGAGGACGTTTCTGGCAGCCACGTCTCTGTGGATGCACTGCCGAGAAAAATGACACCAATTCACTTTTGATCAGTTCTAGATTAAATGAAGATGAGCTTTAAATATTGTTTGTGAATGTAACTTCCTCCAGATCTCATTGTTTTTGGTGGAGGCTGCTTATTTTAGGGACTCACATTTTTCGCGGCGAGGAAGTCGAGTCCCTGTGCCACCTGATAGGAGAATCTGAGTAAGTCGTCCATGTCCAGCGGCCACGAGTCCTCAGCCTGCTCACAGTCCAAAGAAGAACCTGCAGCACAAGAGGAAGAACAGCTTTTATGGTGGTCTCTTAAAGTTCTGTTATTTTAGTACCACTGAGATACTAATATAGTTTTTATTAATATTTTTAATTAGCTATTTTTGTATTTTCAGTTTTCATTTGAATTGTACTTAAATTTGTAATTTTGTTGTGAAATTTTTATTAGGTTGTATTTTTTATTCATTTTATTTCAGTTTTAGCTTTAGTTATTTCATACGACAGTGTTTTAGTGCTTTGCAAAAATAATCTAAGATTACAAGAACATACGTTACATGCGCACAAACAATGGGATTATTTCCAATAATCAGAGTAAGGACTTAATTGCATTATAAGAGCAAAGCTCTTCACTCCCGTTTAAATGCAATTTCCATTATTCTTATTATTCACTAAGAATTGTGTTTTTTTTTTACTGCCATTATTCACATACCCCACAGCACAAATGATGGACTCAGACAGAGCAGGTGTGTTACTGGCCGCTGTTTAATTTATTTAAAAATACTTCAGACACACTGACCTGTGTCTGAAGGAAGTAGATTGTGACTCACTCTGAGCTGAGTTTGTGGGTCTGAATGAGGCTGGTCTCATGGCCAGATAATTATCAGAGCAAGTACTGGAAATCCCACTGTCACTGTAAAACAATCACAATAAACAAATAATAATAAAAGCATGCACTTTCAATTAAACACAATCAAATACTTTTCTCATTTTGTCAGTTTGAAGTTGAGTATAAGCTCAAAAGTCATTGTTACATTTCCTGCTGTTTTGCGAATTTTTGCTGGCGAAATCCAATCATTTTAATATGAATCCATGTTTCTCAAGAGGGTGAAAGATTTAGCAACAGGTTCAAGTTTGTCACTCAGAATTTGCAAATTTGTTGCATTGGTTCTTTGTGAAAGCAGTGTTTTTTTCATTCATGACCATGTAAAATGGACATTTTGGACATTCTCTAGACATTTTTTGTCCACAAAGTTTCGCCAAATTTCTGTGAATGTGACCCGACCTTAAATGAAAAATTAAAAAAGCCATTTTTGGGGTTTTACAAAACATGTTTTTCTTTTAATCTGCTGAAATATTCTGAGTTTTCAGTTTACAGTACATGTTTTTTTTTTATGTTTGTTAAACCGACCTTCTGAGAAACATTTGTTCAGTGTTGACGTTCTTATAATCCATCACCGGATTCGGAATCGTAATGACGAAGTTCAAGAAGTTCTCAGCTTTGCTACGCAGGAAGTTCAGAAGATCACCATGACAGCAGTATTCGGTGATCACCAGCACAGGACCTAGAAGCGAGCCGGAAAAATGACCAAAATTGATCAACTCTTGCAGGAGAATCCAGCCATGACCAGTTTCTGATGCTTTTACATGGTTTCTAGTTGGTAGAAACTGGCTTAGATCTAAAAACCAGTCTGAGCTGGAGGATGGAATAAAATAATTGGATGGTCTTACCGCTTTGTGTACAGGCGCCCAGCAGGTTCACGATGTTCTTGTGCTGCCCGAGATGACTGAGGATCTTCAGCTCGGACATCAGAGCCTCGCGCTCGTCTGGATGAGCGCTGGCTGCTCCCAGCATGCAACACAACACAATTCACTCACTTACTGGCTTTGTAAATGACTTTTGTCAAAGAAAGATCAAAAGACCAAAGTGACATTTTCAGTTTCTGATGCCGATATTAACAGTATTAACTGGACTGATCTGAATAATGACACTATTGTACAGCTGAAATTAAATTTGTCTCATAACTGATGATTTTTGCAAGCTGTTATTTTCCTGTTTATTTTTTGGAAACAATCGGTATCGTACAAATTGCTATCCCAGCAGGAAACATGTTAGTACAAAATATTCTTGAAATAATGTTTATGGACAATTTTTGATATTTGAGATGTTCTCATAATGTTTAGAGAAAACATTCTTAAAATAGAAAAAATAGGGTTTTAAACGATGAAAGAAAATTCAAATTAGTGCTGTCAAATGAATAATCGTGTTTAATCGCATCCAAAACAAAAGTTTTTGTTTGTGTGTACTGTGTAAAGTACAAAAAATATTAATAAAAAAATTAAAGAATATTTAATAAATTATGTATGCATAAACACATACACAAGTATATATTTAAGGGAAGTATGCTATGTTTATATCTTAAATATATGTATATATAATATAAATTACATTAATTATAAATATATGCATGTAAATATTTTCAAAATATTTACTGTGTGTGTGTATTTATATATACATAATAAATATACACAGTACACACATATATTATGTAAACAAAAACTTTTATTTTGGATGTGATTAATCGTTTGACAGCACTAAATGTAACATTCTTTTTAAAATGATAGAATGGAATGTTTCTCTAATGCGCACATAACTGAGAAAAAAATTCTTAATTTAAAAAAAGATCATTTTGAACATTCCAAAAACATTCCGAAATAACATTTTCATAATGTTTTAAAAGAATAAAATAGAATGTTCTGTTGACATTCACATAACCTAAAAGAAATGTGAAGTAAAAAACAAAAATTTAAGTTTTGAATGTTTATAAAAACATTAAGTTATGAAAATGCCAATAATGTGAAAGTTAGCAAAATGTCCTTAAACCATGGTTTTAGCTAATATAAATAAAATAGGTGTGAATAATGGTGTTTTACAGTATTCCATTACCATAGTATTATCATAGTGCATATCTATTAAAAACAAATAAACAAACAAAACCTATGGTAACACTATAGTACTCTTTGTAATAGTCATGTATTCTGACCTTTCAGCATTTTGACAGCTACACGTATGACATTGTCCTCTTTGCCCAGGCCGTATGCTGTGGCCTCCACCACCTTCCCAAAGGCTCCTGCTCCCAGAGTCTTTCCTGCACATACAACCACCAGAATCACTCCATCAGTGACTGCATTCCAAATGCACAGACTGCTTCTATGATGAAACTCCTGAAGTGCATAATCTTGTATTATTATTCAATATTTTTTAAAGGAACAAAACAGTTTCTTTATTATATCAATCAATCAATTAACCAATCAATCTCAAAACAAAGTCAGTTAGTTCAGGTTAAAGGTGAATTTTCATGATGTCATATGTGAGCGTGTGAAGCATCAGTGAAGTATCAGTACAAACCGAGCTTTAGTTTGTCTCGAGGAAACTCCCATTTCTCATTGTATGGCAGTTGTGTCGGGTCAATGAAGGTGTAGTTGTTTCCATTTGTGGCTTCAATGATTTTCCAGCGGATCTCATATCTGGGTTTCTACCGGAAGACAGAAACTAGAGTTCAGTCTGCCGTTTAAAGGATTTACACACATATATCAACACAATACTGCGGAGAAATTCACTGTGTGCAATCAACAGGTTTGAAATATGTGTCTTAAGTGTCATACATCATCTGAAAGCTGAATATGTATGGTTTGTTAGGATCGGACAATATTTGGCTGAGATACAACTATTTGAACATCTAGAATTTGAGGGTGAAAAAAAAAATCTAAATATTAAGAAAATCGCCTTTAAAGTTGTCCAAATTATGTCTTTAACAATGCATATTACTAATAAAAAAAAGTTTTGATATATTTACCATAGGAAATGTACAAAATGTCTTCATGGAGCATGATATCCTAATGATTTTTGGCATAAAAGAAATATCTATAATTTTGACCCATACAATGTATTTTTGGCTATTGCTGCAAATATAATATATAATCTCCCTTGAGATTTGCATTGGGTCCCGCAGGTCCAACAGGAGCCCAAACCCAATGCAACCCTCTAGTCTGTTCCTCATTTATCATGATCATTTATCTTCAGAAGACATATAATGAATATATATATATATATATATATATATATATATATATATATATATTTATATATATACTGTATATATATCGCACATGAGTCATATGAACTGTAATTTATTTTCACCATTTATTTTCTTTTGAAACCAATTAGTGCTTCTGTGTTCTCACTGGAGGAGGAGAAAGTTCAATGAACCACAACATATAAATATCCTCTCTGCCTCTTCAGCACTTTTCAGCACATAAAAACAGCTTGGCTTTTGGGTGAACCTCCCCCCACCCCCTCCCCCAAATGACCAAGATTTCCCAAAATTATTTTACAGAGAAATAAGAATGAAAATAAAGGAATTCAGTTTCATAGCTAATGAATTGAGCAGGAATAAGGAACTGAGATTTACATTCTTAAAAATAAAGGTTCTGAAAAGGTGTTTGAGAACCATTTTTGGTTCCTCAAAGAACCTTTTTCCACTATAAAGGATCTTTTGTGGAATGCAAAGTTTCCAGTAATGCTATAGGTTCTTCATGGAACCATCAACGCTAATGAAGAACCTTTATTTATAAGAATGTAGAACCATTTTTGGTTTCTTAAAGAACCTTCCAGTGAACAATTCCTAAAAGAACCATTTTTTTCTTTACATTTTAGAAATCTAAAGAACCTTTTTGCCATCAATGGAACAATTGCATGGATGTTAAAGGTGGAACCTTCTTCATGGAACCATCTATATCAGTAAAGAACCTTTATTTTTTTTAAATGTAACTTGCCTGATGAATACTTCACACAAAAAAACAGTAACATGATTTAAATGATTAAACTGAATTTTGACAGTGTGAAAAACAAGAAGTTTTGGCTGATTTGAGTTTGGAAGCAGCTGTGATCATCTCACCTGTTTGTACTTGTAGATCATGAAGATGAGCAGCAGCGCTAGAACCACCATCGCGACTATAGATCCACACATAGCGCTAGTGAAGAGCTGATCTGAGACAAAAACACACTCACATGATCAATACACCAGGGAGATCAGCTTGTATTTTTGAAAAGAACCGTCTGACGCATTAGTTTACCAGAGACGTCCATGGCGAAGGTGTCGCTGCCTTGTCCCACCAGATTGAAGGCCACACACACCACGGTCATCCTCTGGTTGGACGGTCCCACAGTCAGGACGCTCTCCACACCCACCGACCCGTACGGATCCTTATGAAACGCCAGCGTCTGCGTCTGGACGGGCTGAAGACCCGTGGAGTTTTCTGGACAGCTGGTGAACACATAAAATACAACAATAAATCAAATACAACACTAATAATCAAATACAACTCAACAATAATCAAAGCTGCTAATGCTGAAAGAGTCATTTTAGACAATCTAGAATCTGCACTAATTAAACTGTTCTGCTCTGCATTATATCTGCCAAACAAATCCAATACTTGTTTCTGATTCATTTTGAGATGCTGATTACAAAAACTGTGTCAGTTCAAGAAATGTTCAATTCTCAGCTCATTTCCACATGTATAACATGATTTTATGCTTAATTTCCCAGACAGAAGAAAATGCAAACATGAGTCAGATGTGTTCTGCGGCATCTCTGGGTGTTTTTCCTGCATCCAAATAGCCAAAGTAAATGAGTTAAAGCTGATTTTGTTAAGTGTAAAGTACATTAAGTGGAGTATTTGAACATATTTTTGACTCCTTTGCAGATTATACATTAAATATTTGCAGTTTATAAATGTTTAAATCATTTAAATGATGCATTTTAAATACTTATTTTTGTTATTAAAGCCAAAACTTTTGACATTTGACAGCTTTTATTTTGATAACACAATACATAAATATAATTCGAAAAATATATCATCAAATTAGACAATATTGGCTGCTGTGTGAGTTGCCTGTAATGTTACATTTTATTGTTTTCATGCATTGACTTATTTTGTGTCATTTACTTTTGTAAAGTGATTTTAAATCACAAGAACTTTTATTTTCCTGGTTATAAGTTAAGTGTTGCATAGCATCTGTGTCTTTGAGGTGATTCGTACTTTTTTTTTTGTCTAGTTAAAATATCTAATCTTCTCAAAAATAATAAGTCTGAATGATTCATTATTTAAAATAGGGTAAAAAGGTTCAAGGTTCTCTGAAGAGGAAATAAAGATGATTACAGAAGTTAAATTGATTCCATTTCTGAGTTTCTCACTGAAAAATCTATAGGGAATGCCCTGAGGAATTGACCAGATGGTGAAAAGTGTCTCATTCCCAAAAAACAAGCAAACAAAAAAACTTGCATTTCAGAAGTAAAATGGGTTTTGATTTTAAAGTTGTGTTGGTTTTGAGCTCATAACAGGCTGTCAGTGTCAGACATAAGGACGTACGTGGTTCTGATTCCTGTGCACTGGTACCAGAAGATGCTGGGAGCCGGGTATCCGTAAGACCTGCATGACAGAGTGGTGACGTTCTCCCATCTCACCGTCGCTACAGGTTTGGCTGTGAAACAGAATCAGCTTTAATGTTTCAGAGGGAAATGTTACTTGATTTCTTTACAGGGTCTTGGTTCAGAAAGTTTAGCTCTATCAGCAGCATTGATTTCCTCAATTTTTTCCGTTCCTCAATTTTTTTTGTGTTGCATCAAACAAGGTTTAATGAACTTGCAATGGAAGCAAACAGGCCCAAATATACATGGAACTGAAAATACAGACACAAACGTGTGTTAACCTTGTCCGTGCAAAGTTATATAAAATACATATTAACTTCTATTATGAACATAATTTTCCATGTATATTGTGTTTTAAATGTATGGACAGAAGAACAAGGTTAAAAAGATGATATAGACAAATTTAGAGAAACATTTTTATAGAATAATTGGTGACAGTTTACAAAAAGGACTTATTAGTTATTGCCTTAATTATTACATTAGCAATTAGCAGTGCATTGATTGAATACATTTATCTAAGGTTCATTGAATAATATTAACCGATACAACTTTTGATTTTAATGTTAAAATGAATTTTACTTAACTTTTCTTTACATTCACCTGGAACATTAGGAATATAAAAACATATAAAGTAAAATATAAAGTAAATATAAAATAAATAAAAATATAAAATAAACAAACATACTGATAACATGTAAAAATGCATACAATTTAAAATTATAAATATTTTTCCACTTAAAACTGCAACTGTTGATTGTTAGTTCATGTGATCTGAAGTTCATTAAATAATATTAACAGAAACAAGTTTTAATGTTTAATGTAAATTTGATGTAAATATGAATGATTTTAAAGGTTAATTTAACCTCTGCTTTTTACAACTGACGTGCCTGAGTGTGCTGTTGGTAAAGCTTAAATTAATAATTAATCTGGAACATGTAATAAAAAATAAAAATAACTATAAATAAATTAAATACATAAAATATTATTTATTAAAACTAAAAATAACTATAAATAAATAAAATATATAAATAAATATATATATAAAAAACTAAATAAATATAAAACTAAATGGAATTAAAATTTAAAATATAAAATATAAAAAATAAAATAAAATATAATTTTTGGAATAATTTCCAACTGTACTTACTGTACATTTTAATATCAAAAGTAATGGAGGCATTTTTCATGCTGCTCTTGACGTAGAGTGTGTAGTGGCCGGTTTCCTGGAAGTTCAGTCTCTTGAGGAACAGCAGCGCCTCGTACCTATAGATTCACAAACCTCACAGTGACCTCAACATATCCCGTAAAAAAACATATGCATTGGGCTTACAGATTTGCCAATCTGGCACGTTTGGTTTAGACTGACCTGTCGTAATAGTTGTAAAACCTGTTTTCTGAGAGCAAGGTATTGTGGGATGTTGGAGTCACCCACTGGTGTGAGATCAGCGGTGGATACGCTTCGATCAAAACCCTGAGATCCACATCTTCGCCTTCATTCACCTCGATGGACAGACCGCGGTGAGTGAGTTTAGACGAGAGCATCGGGGAGAGTCGAATGTACGGCTCGTCTGTCACAAATCAGTGTTTTAATACTGTTAATGGAAATGAACTACAAAAATTCATAATACATAAAAAATAAATAAAATGTATTTAAAATATCTATCTATACTGTAAAACTTTACTGTAAATTTACAGGCATTTTCTAACAGTATTATACTGTATTTTTATAAAACAGTAGCATTCTGTATATTTTACAGAATGTCTGTAAATATACAGAAGTTTTCTGTTTTCAGCCCGCTAAATTTGTAATACAGTACCATACTGTAAACGCATTGCATTGTGGGATATATTTATTTCGCGCTCAATTCAAATGTGATGTGATCTCCAAAGAAGAAGAAATGTGAACAGTGTATTACAGGCAAACTAGATTCGTCAGCGGGAATTAATTGAACAAAATAATTATTCGCGTTATTAAGATAAGCCAGTGGTTTGTGAATCTGTGCGTAGATAAGCTTTGTGAGCTTCGTTTCGCGTTTCAAGCGTTAGTGCCTGTGACGCAGCAAACAATGGACGACGCTGCCTGAGCAGACGCGGAGATAATTTGTCATCTGAATCATCTAACCTGTGCCTGAGATGATGCTAATCGACTGGAGCATGAGAAGATGGATTAATGTTCGACTAAGTATCGATACGGTAAGCTTGTCTTTTTTTCATTCACATTTCTACATTGTTTCCACGCATGGTTTGATTTTGGGAACGTTGAACTTAACTTAAATCCCGAGTTAGCAATTCACTTGGGTAAAATTGGTTTTATATTCGCACATTCACAACATTCACATTTCCACGTTCAATAACTTTCTAATTATTTGTGCAATAAAGTTATTTTTGCGGACTAAGCCAGAGCGCGCGCACACACGTCACACACCGGATGCGTGCGCGCACTCAGATCACTTGGACATGGTTGTGTACAAGAGGTAAAAAACTGTATAAATACTGTTCATTTTCTCACACAAACCGCTCGTTTCGTGTCTTAGGCCATCAATGTGTAGTTACGATGGGGAATTGTTTAATTTGGATTTCTCTGTGCATGTTCTTTTTCCCTCTTATAGAGACAGTGACCTATACCTGCCATTATATGACTGACAAGCTAGAACGATTTGACCTAAACATATCAAAATTGGATCTACTAAAGAAAAAAAGACACCTACATCTTGGATGCCCTTGGGGTAAGCTGATAGATACCAAATTTTAATTTCAAAGTGAACTATCCCTTTTAAGATGTTTATTCACACCTTCCTTTAATCCAACAATCAAAAACAATTCAAATAGCAAATAAGACACACATTCACATGACCTGCTTCTGATTATTATTTTTTTATTATTATTATTTTTCAGGCTGAACAATCTGATGAAGATCCGGTGCTAATGTAAGTGCTTCCCATTTGCAGTCCATGTTAAAAAATGTCAGTTCTATGATCGTGCTTTTTAATGTGTTATAATTTTGCCAGCACATGTAAATCCATAATCATGTTCCTAATGCTGATTTCAAAAGTAGTATTCCTGATTGCTTCCATGTCTTCCATGGTCCTACAGCTGCTCCCACACTTGCAGAAATTAGATGGTCTTACCCTTCAAGCAGATGTAAGTAGAGATTACTTGAAGCATGTTGCAAATAAATGTGATTTGTTATGTCTTGGTTCTGTTAGTGATGGTTGTGCTGTCGTCTTAAAAATTGTTTCAGGTATTCACCACTCAATCTGATGTCCAGCAGTGTCTACATTTGCCAGAGAACACAACCTATAATTCTTGGTAAGTAAACAGTAAAGGTTTAGTACACCCTAAAATGAACATTAAGTCATCATTAACGCTATGGAAGCATATGGGTATCAAAATTCAGTTTGAAATAATTTCAAATTCAGTTAGTAATATGCAAAATGGCAATGCATTTCTGTATTTTAATTGACATTTTACCCTAAATATGTGCAAAGTTTAGTGCAAAATGAAAATGGAAATTCAGTTATATAATTTACATATGATATTTTCTACAATTGTTCATCCTGTTGCCAAGCCCTGCCTTGATGTAGCCTAAAGATTGACAGGTCGGGGGTGTTGCATTTTCAAATACATTTCGAATGCATTTTCAAATCCACATTAACTTTATATTCATCATGGGGTATTAAATGAAAATGCAATTGAAACGTCTTATATATAAGTGTCAATGCATTTAAGAAAAATAAAATATATTTTACATTACCATTTTTCTACCTTTTTACTGCACCTTTGGATCAGAATGCATTCTGAAATTACAATTATCATGTGGTATTATGATGTAAATGCAATCCCAAGTGTCCTCCCCCTAAGTCTAAATGCATTTAGGACAAAAAAAAAACATTTAGATCAAAATTTTGCTACAGTTTTTGCTTGGACATGTTAAACATCTAATCAATTTGGGTAATACATTTTAATTTCCATTTTGCAACTTATAAAGCATTAAAATGTTTTTAATTTGTGTATTAAAACTAGTGTAGGAAATGGCAAATGTAAATTTTATAATTTAAATAAAATTTGTGATATACAGTAAAATACATATGTGCACTAAATATTGCACATATGTATAAGGAAATGTAAATTGAAATATATCACCATTTTACGTATTGCATTTCAATTGAATTTTGCTACCCATATGCTTCCATGCACCCTGGTGTTGTACTGTATATTTACAGTATTCCCTGTAAAGAGCACAGTGTAATACTGTAAAAAAAATTATATAACAGTATAATACTGTATTTCGTAAATACAGTACAGAACTGTAAATGTTGTGTACAGTAGTAGTACTGTAAAAATACAGTATGTGGCTGGCAACCCAGCTGCCAGTATTATACTGTAAATTTACAACGAAAAGTTTTACAGTTATCTATCTATCTATCTATCTATCTATCTATCTATCTATCTATCTATCTATCTATCTATCTATCTATCTATCTATCTATCTATCTATCTATCTATCTATCTATCTATTAACAGTGTGATTGCTCTCCATTTCTCACCCACGACCAGCAGTTGTGTGGTGGAGCTGTTTGCTCCGGCCTCGTTCTGACCCGTACAGGTGATGTTACCCGAATCAGACAGCTGAACAGCAGGTATGATCAGGATGCTCTCGATGGCCAAACGATCCCCTTCCATCGTTGATTTCTCTTCTGCTCGGGGCAGCTGGGAATGAACCGAGAAAAACAAGTCTCTTCTGCTCAACAAGGCTGCATTTATTTGATGAAAAATACAGTAAAAAATAGTAATATTGTGAAATATTATTTCTATTTTAAGTCAGTGTTTTCTATGTGTATATATTATAAAATGTAATTTATTCCTGTGATCAAAGCTGAATTTTCAGCATCATTACTGCAGTCTTCAGTGTCACATGATCATTCAGAAATCATTCTAATATACTGATTTGCTGCTCAAAAACATTTCTGATTATTATCAGTGATGAAAACAGTTGTGCTGTGTCATAATTTGACGCAGTCGTACCCTTCTAGAGGAGTGCGTCCATGTGACGTTGTAGTAAAAGTTGGGGTTGTTTGTGGTGCAGCTGATCTGGAATCTCTCTCCCACCAGTTTGACATGCTCGCTTCTCTTCAGAAACACGTATGGTGGAAAACGTAATCCTGAATAAAAAAGTATAGAGGAGTTATTAAATGAGTAGCTTTTATTCATTTAACTATCCTGTTATAGTTTTGATGCAGTTAATGTTGTGCATCAGGGATTCTCAAACCAAATCCCTTTGACCTACAAAATAATAACTTGTGTGTGTATGTATATATAAAACAGTTTTTTCATGCACCTGTCAAATTTGAGATGTTGGGCTTTTTGGTTTTTCATAAAGTATTTTTTCAGACTAGTGGAAAGAAAACATCCAAAAGACACTGTTAAGTGTTTCTTCTATAGCACTTTATCTATTTGTGTCAATAGATTTCAATTACAATACATATTTTTAAAGGCCGTTTTCTCAAAATGAGTTTTCTCTCCTACATTGAGCCGTATATCTCCACTTCAGCAGCACTTACACACACCAAACTTTACATCTTTATTCCTGTCTATATCCTGAAGGTTTTTACAGAGGGGCTTGTTGTTTTAATTTAACTTAAAATTATAAATTATTTATTTATTTATTATACAATTTAATTGATTATTAGTTTTTCATCAAAACACTGTCCATTTTTCATTTGGCATAAAATTAAATGAACCTTTTTGAATTCTAAAATGTTTCAATTTGTTCTTATTCAAATCTGGAGTCTTTTTCCATTTCATTACATAATAGAGTTATTAAATGAGTAGCTTTTATTAACTTCAATATCTTGTTATAGTTTTGATGAAGTGAATCTTGTACATCAGGAATTTTTTTGTCAGTCAAATCCCTCTGACCTTAAATATTTACTTGTATATTTAATAATAATATTACATGCAATATTAATTATATATTTATTTATATATGAATATTTTATATTTAACATATATATATATATATATATATATACACAATTCACAGATGTCTTTTTTTTGTCTCATTTTGGTTGTATTTTATTTTAAAATTATTTATTTCAATTTGAATTATTTGAATTATTATTTGAATTTTTTTTTTAATTTTAGCTTTCATCAACTCCAGTTTGGCAAACCCTGTTGTACATTATTCTTTCCGCAAAATAATAAACTGGAACATTTAGAAAATTTTGTGATTTCAAATTCGACAATGTTTGTCTTTGGAACAGTTCGTGAAATCACAAAATTCTAAAATGTTTCAGTCTGGAGCTTTTATTCGTTGATTCATACGAAAGCACACTTGGGTTTAAATGAAACTCACGTTGAATGATGTTTATCGAGAATATCTTCGACACTTTCTCAACCCCTCTGATTCTAGCGCTGCAAACATAGTCGGCGTTAAATCCAGGCTGAACGTTGCGAATCAGGACACCCTTTTTGGGGTCAAAGGTCACGTTCATGCCGTAGGGCACCGCTGAGCCATTATCCATGCGGAAGGTGAAGTCCGTGGCGTCGGGGTCAGTCAGAAGACACGGGAGCGTCAGATCTTCACCTTCTTTCCGCACATAACGCAGAGACGTACGCGGTGAGACGAAGAGAATTTGGGGATCTGCAACCAACATAGATCAACTCATCTTCAAGATATTGTTTCTGCATTTCTAAAGCATGTTTAGTTCAGAAGCAGAAATTAAAGCATTGAAAGTGTTCACTCACCTCTGACAAACACATGAACCGAAGATGACTTGTTTGAATCATTTCCGTTCATATAGATGCACTTGAGTGTTCCTGTAAACTCCGCCGTGGCTCTATCCACACGGAAACTCCGCACGTTTCCGACCTCCTTGGAGATGAAACGCTTGTGTTTGGCCAGTCGGAGAAGCCATGTGACCGGGCCTTCACCTTCACAGATCAGATGAAGAGGAGAACCAGAGTCAAGAATCATGTCCGTACCGACCGGAGCGCCAGAGTTCAGTCTGATCCGCGTCTCAGACCAACCTGCCAATAAAAACACAGATGGGAAGATTAACCTGCAAAGCCTGACATATGAAATAATAGTCAGAAAAATCTTTTTTGAAATGGAACATCTTGTTGAACAAAAAAAACAGCCATTTGTATCATATGTGATCCATTAGGCTTTTATGACTCATATAGTCTGATACAGGGAGAATATGGAGGAAAAAACAGCTCATTCAGAGGCTCAAACTGAGCAAAAATAAGCAATTTAGTGCAGATGCTGATATTTTTATGGACAAAATGTATTAAATTCTGATTGTAATTTAAATCAATGAATATAGCAGTATACAGTATAGCAGATACTCAAAATGATGTACATATCAGTCGTCACTCTATATCTCCAATAATATGTCTTAATAAGATGATATTTAAATGCATAGTTTGATGATCAAAACATATAATGCAATGCAATATAATGACAATTCAGAGATGAACAAATAAACGTTCCTCAAAAGATGTTTTAGAGGTTTGGGAAGATCATTCCTCCACTGAGGAACGGTGAATGTAAAGCTTCTGCAAACAAAAGCCTGATGATCTTATTTGATTCTCTCTCTGATTTTTACTGTACAATTAAACTAAAAGACATTTTACTTGCTAAAAAGTCTAAACTATCAATCAGACGACAGCAGCACAGTTTTGATCGTGTTAGAGGCCTTAGAAACTGGTATTTCAAATATGATACAGTAATAAGATATTCATTATAAGAGAAACATATCAATTCAGTAAAAAATTGATGAAAATGAGAATTTATCTCATAGTTTCAAAACAATGGATGTTTTGTGACTCACAATAATGACATTTTGAACACTTTCTTGACCTCTCGTCACTTTAGACATCCATAAATTTCAGCGGTTTCACCAACAACTCCTCACAGATCCACCTCTATCTGACAAACCACATAAAACCCTACAGTTTCTTATTCTCCGTTGCACAATCCCTCTGGATTTCCACAGAAGTGGAAATGATTCCACTGAATATTGACACTATTGTTTTCTGCAGAGCTCAGAGTCATTTCATAATCGTTGGATTCTGCAACACTGTTATTTTCCTGTAGCCTATATCTGTGAAGCTGCATTTAAATAACCTGTATAATAAAACTGCTATAAATAAAGGTGAATTGACTTGAATTCAGCACATGAGCTCTAGTGTACTGCACACTGCACTCCCTTACCAAAAAGTAGTATACTTAAGTTTATTTTATTAAGTATACTTAAGTAAAGTTCAAATATATTTTTAAATATACTTTATGTAGTAAGTATTCAAATATCAGTGTACTACACTTATAAGTGTACTATTTCAATACTCCTTGGGACTAAATTGGCCCACTTTCTAGTATATAAAAGTATACTTTTAAGTATAAAAGTAGTAAACTTGAATTGGATTCAGAATGATAATCAAAACGTAGATGGAGTCGATCAACACCCCAAAGCTTGACGGTCATTATTATCTCTTCATTGGTTATATTTTCTTCCATAACATTACACTGTTTTGACTTTTTCAAAGTATAAGTCAACTATACTTAAATGTCATTTTAAGTATATTTCTGAGAAGTACCTAAAGCCCATTTCTGAGAAGTACATAAAAAGTAAACTAAAAGTATGCTTTCCTCTTTTTTAGTTTAAAAGAAGTATACTAATAGCACACTTGAATAAACTTCTTTTTCGTAAGGGATTGAATACTATTTTAAATCGTATGTGAAACAGTACAGAAATAGCTGAAGACATATTATATTCTGTATATTTAACCTAGATTTTCCTGCAGTAAAACCACAAACCATTCACTGTAATAGTGTGTGCTTAACTAGTTCCTTGTTTTTTACACAAAATCTGACCACCTATATCTCGGTTTACAAAGTTCTCATTCAGATTTGTGTTTAAAGGAATAGTTCACCCAGAAATTAATATTTGCTTAAAATGTCTTCACCCTCAGGCCATCCATGACGTAAATGAGTTTTGTTCTTCATCAGAACAGATTTGGAGAAATTTAGCATTACAATGCATGCTCACCAATGGATCCTCTGCAGTGAATGGGTGCCGTCAGAATGAGAGTCCAAACATCTGATAAAAACATCACAATAATCCACACCACTCCAGTCCATCCGTTAAAGTCTTGTGACGTGAAAAGCTGCATGTTTGTAAGAAGCAAATCAATCAGGATCTTTTTAACTTCAAACTATTGCTAAAATATGAGTAATATTGCTTTCTAAAAAAGTCGTCTTGTCTGAATCAGGAGCGAAATCTGCACAGATTAAGCACCATTTACATGCAAAATCAGTCTAAAACAGTATATTTGGGTGGATTTTGATGTGAGATGACAAAAGGGGATGGATTTTTCACTGCAGGAAGCATTGTTATGAATTATGGAGTCATATTTTAGCCAGAAGCTTAAAATATTTAAAACGTCTTGATTATGGATTTATTAAAAACTCACAGCTTTTCGCTTCACAAGTCATTAATTGATGAACTGGAGTCTTGTGGATTACTTTGATATTTTTATCAGTTGTTTGGAATCTCATTCTGACGGCACCCATTCACTGCAGAGGATCTATTCTCCAAATCTGTTTTCATGACTTATCCACATCTTAGATGGCCTGAGGGTGAGGACATTTCCAGCAAATGCAAATTTTTGGGTGAACTATTCCCTTAAAACCAAAACACACAGCATCATCCCTGCTGTCTTTACAGCAGATCTCATGCAACATGTGGGTTTCATCTCAGCGTCACGCCAATAAGAAAAGGCTGAATGTGAATGTGCTGTTCTGAAGGGTGGAGTGATGAGAAGAGAAATGAAAGCTATGTCTCTGTGTCTGTGTCTGTGTGTGTGTGTGTGTGTGTGTGTCTGTGTGTGTGTGTGTGTGTGTGTGTGTGTGTGTGTGTGTTTGTGTGTGTGTGTGTGTGTGTGTGTGTGTGTGTGTGTGTGTGTGTGTGTTTGTGTGTGTGTGTGCGTGCGTGCGTGGTGAGAGAACATGTGGAGTCAGTGATCTGCATTGCGCAATCAGCCCAAACATCCTGATCCTCCTCTCGCTTCTGCTTTCCTATTTCTGAAGCACAAACTGGAATCATTAAACCTTTTCCCCCTATCAGATTCAAACTCTTTTCAACAAACTACACTGAGAATTTAACATCAATTAATCAACTAATTTACAATCTACAAAATTCCCCAAAACCAGTTGAGCAGACTGTAAAAACTTATGTTGTTTCTCGGTATATTTGAAGAGTTCAGATGAAAAAGTCTCTAAGTGGCATTTAAAATTTTCTTTTAAAATGAGCATTTTTGTCAGGGTCCTATGTGTAGGTTCAGTAATTTCACTTTATTGGCAATGAATATTTGTTGTTGTTGTTGTTGTTGAAATAGCTGAACATAAACATAGGAGCCTGACACTAATTTTAGCAGAAACTTTCAGACAGTACTTCTTTTGCTTTTGCTTCTGAACTCTTCATTTGTCTTGTTTTCTAGTGCAAATATATAAGATGCATTTACTTGAGATGCAAAATGGCACAGAATTAGAAGTTTGTTTATTACTAAAGCAAAAATAAATATCTGCTAATGGTCAGAAAAATGAACTTAATTTAAATGGAAAACAAGAACTGAGTTCATTGGCAGATATCATTCTTGTTTAATCAATTATAATTTTAAAAAAAATTTGTTTAAAAAAAAGGCTTAAAGTCATTTTGCATGTAAAGTAAATGTATCTTGATTTAAGACTGTGTAGATATTTGTACTGGAAAACAAGACAGAAATATTGAGAAACGACACCACTTTTATTCAATTCAATTCATTGTAATTTTTAATCATATTTCTCTGTTTTTTCCAAATAAGAATACGAAGAGAACTCACATTGTGCTCGCAAACATATAACAAGTTGCATTAAAAATAATAAAACTCATAAAAAGCCCCAAATTGAGTATAACTGGACTTATAATGCGCAGAAGAACCTCACTAACTGGACTCTCCTCAGATCTCTAGAATTTTCATCCATATCACTCATAATTGCAAAATGCTATTGAACAATAATTCCACATTAATATCAGCATCATATTATCACTGTACAGTTCAATATCTGAACTTTTGGGACAAAAATCAACATATCAATTCTGCCTCTGAATCCATTTCAGAAACATCAAGAAACAAACATCTGCGGAGATGCAGACAAGAACCAAATCAAGAAGTTTCACATCCATATAAAACAAGCAAAAAGTACACTTGATTCTTCATGTGGCAGCAAACATTTTGGAAAAGAAATCGAAGATTTAATGGAGAGTTACATCTCATATTAGTATCAAATCCGTCTCAGATGTTTCTCTTAAAAGAATTCAAATCAGACCCAAATGGGTCACTACCCAGCTAATGGTGAACGTTCTTAAAACACTGTGGCAAGGTTCTCTTAAAGGGGTGAACAGTAACAGTAATAGAATGTTCTTTCAAAGTTCTGTGCTCTTTTAGTAAGCTAATGTTCTCAAAATATTAGCTCAAAAACATTATATACACTATACGCTGTTTGTGGAACTTTTTGGTCTAATGTTACTACTTGTTCCAGAATTTCGTAACATTCGCAAAATTCTAAAATAGAAGAATTAAAAAAAAGAAAATGTAACATTCGTAAAATACAGTTTTTATAACTTAATGTGAACATTAGCAAAATGGAACGTATGGAACATACATTGGAAAAAAAAAACGTTTCTTACAATGTTCTACTAATTTATTTTTAGCCAAAAATAACATATATTTGAACGTTTATTTTAAATGTTCTGAGAACGTAAAAATGTCCATGTTTTCATGATAACAACATTACATAAAGGATACATTCTAATCAGTTTTTTTTACTTAAAATATAACGTTACTTGAATGTTTGTTTAAAATGTTAATATGTCTAGTTTTCTAGTTGTATTTAAATAGTTGTTTAAAGGTTACAAAACAGTTCTTAGAATGTTATTACATCAATTAAAAATAACATCTTGAGGACGTTCCAGAACGTTTTCTCTCAGTGTAATGAGAATGTATATCAAATATTAATTAAGTCATAAGAATGTTCCATAAACTGCTTTAATAATGTTTTGTCCTAACATTTCTAAAACATTAGTGAACGTTGTGAGAATGTTCCCGGTCAGCTGGGATCACGTCAAATGAATATGAAGAGCAGTTCAGATCATCTGGTGAGAAATGTCTGAGCTTTGATTTTTGAATGCAGACTTTGTATCTCTGTAAATCTGAGCACAATTTGAGACTCTTCTGAAACGACACATGTAGGACTTCAGCAATGGTCTCCATTTGCCTTCTAAGAGAAATAACTGAGAAGTGAACTAGATCTCCTCTGTATTTTTGGTCTTACAGTAAGGTGAGCGCTGATTTTCTTACCCTGAGCTTGAGCGAACAGCATTCCACAGACGAACAGGAGCGCAAACATCTCCTGTTCAATAGTTCATCAGTCTTCAGCGTCTCAGAGGAAATAAGGACTGAACTTTTGGTCCTTCAACACAGACTTCTCATTTCTGTCTGACAGGATATGACAGCAGCAGCAAATCAGCTGACCGAGCAAAAATCCTAAAAACACCATCAAAAATAAACATTTTGTGAAGATTAAGTGTATAAGTGTGTACAAAAATCATGTAATCAAAATTCAGCGAACCCAAATATCACAAGCAAACTAAGTTTTCTTTGTTTTGTTTGTTTTTATGTTTTACAGTTCAAATATCTAAACATTTTTAAATCAAGATGCATTTAGTGCAGAATCTAAAAATGACCGTTTTTAAATCTTGTTTTCAGAAAAATTTATCAAAATTAAGTGTGTTTACATTTAAAATAAAAATGGGGTCAGAAAAACAAACTCATTGATAAATATTTTTTCTTGTCTTTTATTATTTTTATTTTTATCTATTATATTTACTTTTATTTATTTTTTTCTTGTCTTTTAACAATGTACAATTAATATCGTACATTGTTATGCATCTCAAGTAAATTTATCTTGATTTTTATATATTTTTTAGTGGAAAAGACAAAGTTTTAGAGAAGTTTTAGATTCAAATTTATTTTTATTTCATTTTTTTTAATTTAGGTTTTATTTCCAGTTAGTAATTTTAGTTTTTAATATAAATTTATTTCAGTTATTTGAAAAAATTCAAATTTTTATTTTTCATCAATATTTATATTTTAGTGAAAAAAAATGTTTTTAATAGTTTTAATTTCAGTTTAAAAATCAGTTTTTGCTTGAAACAAGAAAAATCAACAGGATTATTTTTCTTAACCCATGGGCAGATTTCTTTTTCTTGTCCCAAGCACAAATCACTTGATTTTGAAAATTTTATTATTTTTATAAGAAAACAAGTTTTACCTGAGTGTCAGCAAATGTCCAAAGATTGAGATGAGAAGATCTTCATCAGAGCTCCTGCTGCGTGTCGATGATCTCTGATCTGAAGCTGCATCTGAGGCTAAACGGGCCTCCAGCGCTCACACTGCTCCCGTTGGGTTTTCCGTCTACACCGCGGTACTCAAGTGAAACGAATGTGAACCCCGATCACTGAGACAGCAGGAGTCTCTCCGTGACTTCCTGAACAAAACGCTCCAGTGTTCATTCAGCCCCATGATCAGTGTTTACATGTGAACAACAGGCCATCAACAGCTTCTTTTAATATCACATGAAGAAAGACTCCAGCTGTGTTAAGGCCCATAATTGATTCTGTTCACTTTAAGGCTTTTTCTGTTGCTTTTGTCTGCAGAAGGAAATACATGATTTCCAGTCCATTCAGATTAAACTCACATTAATCTCAAAGGTCTTCAGTGAGATGTACTGAAATTAGATCTTACTGACAAACAAGGATTTATTTGCCTAAAACATTACAGTATTAGTTTGACAAACAGTTTTGCTCAATTTAACATTTATTGTAGTTTTTATTAATATTTTTCATTTTGATTTGTTTTGTACATTAATTTGACTTTTTTTGTCATTTTGATCTGCACTTTTGTCAAGTTGTTTCCCCCAATTATACTCTATCTATGGTTAATTTTAGTTTTATAATATAATAAATATTTTTTATTTTAGTTTCAGTTAACAATAATAACACTAGTGCTGAGGTTGAGATAATTTTTTATTATTATATATATTTTTTAGATTACTTTATAAGTATTTAAAAAGTATATAAATAGTAAAATTACAATAAAAAAAATGTCATATATAAAAAATGAAAATCATACATACAGCTCTTGTTAATCTCAATAATTTCTCAGACAGTAATGACACTAAATTATGAGCAAACAGACTCTTGCTAAAGTGTTTCTGGGGCAAAGTTGATACTGAAGAGCGTAACTAATATCTCCATTAGATCTCCTGAGCAACCACTGAGCTTTATAAAGACCAACAGACAGATGATTACAGACTTTCAGTTTTTATTTTTGATCGTACATAGAATGTGTAAAAGAGCAATGTACAAAATATCTATACAAAAATATACTTGTAAACATACGTAAAGCTTTGGTACCTTTAGAGTGTGTAACTTTACTATGTGATATATGTACGGAAATGTGCAATTTAATAAGGCCTTGTGCATACATATGAATGCCTACAGTTCAAATAAAGAAAAACAAGACAAACAGACAAGATGAAGCCTGTGTTTGGGTATAGTAAGTGTTTGCATGAAAATAAAGTTCAATGTAAGTAATTAAACATTGTGTGGATGATATTAAACTAATAATTTGAAGATTAAACCTGGGCCGCATGTAAAGTTTCATCTCAGTGTAAGATACCCGCCAAGAGCAGGTTAAATGATCTTGAATGTAAAATGCTTTGGATGAAAAACATTAGCTAAATGATGTTTTTCTCTTGTACCACGAGTCATTCAGATATACTTTCTATGTACAGTCATTCAGATATACAGTTGGTATGAAGCACACACTGAACAGCTTGATTATGTAGCTGCACAAAACATAAAACATTGCATTGTGAACAGAAGCTTGTTTCCAACAGAATAATAAATAAAAAAAAGATAACTGCAACTTTCTCTCACCATTGTGACATTTTTACAATTTTGACCTTTTGTCAAAACTGTGCAATGTAAATTCTGGGGGGAAAAAAAGTGTATAACTTGCATTTGTGAGAAACAAAATCAATTATGTGATGTAAACTCATAATTGTGAGTCAGAATTGTGAAATACAAACTCATAATTGTGAGTCAGAATTGTGAAATACAAACTCATAATTGCATTTAAAAAGTCTGAATTGTAAGAAACTCATAATTGCAAGAAAAAAGTCAGAATTGTGATATATAAACTCGCAATTATCTTTTTTATTGTTTATTCTGTGGTGGAAATGAAAAAAAAAACAAAACAACTCACAATTCTGAGAAGAAAAGTCCAAACTTAGAATTCAGAGAAAAAAATCTAAATTGCAAGTAAGTCAGAATTCTGAGTTTATATGGGTTTTTTTCTCAGAATTGTGTGAAATTGAAATTGAGGATAAAAAGTTGCAATTACATTTATTCATTTTTTTATCAGTGGTGGAAATGGGCTTCCATGGTTCTGTCGTTTCCCTTTACAGAATGTAAAAATAGAAAATGTAATCACAAATAATCACGTGTATAATCTATTTGCTTCAATTATTCATAAACATTAAAGTGCAAGTTTGCTACAAGAACCTTGACAAAAAAAGTCTAAAGTTAAAATCAAAAGTCACAGACTGCTGACTGAATATAGAAATGAAATATGCACGTAATTTCTAAAATGTTGAGAATGATTTTAAAACAAAAAGTAACCCAACTAATGTACATATCAGCTGATTGTATCTTTGCCTTCTGCAGTTTATAATACTGCATTGTACCACTTTAGTAAAAAAGAATACAAAAACAAAGAAAAACTGGTCTGGTTCAAGCCTCAACCTTCACAGACGGTCTTTAAGAGCACATGAGGAATCTATTTGATAAGAATCTGCACAAAACAGACATCAAAATTACTTGATGATGACAGGAAGCAGGAGTGTGTCACAGGAAGCTCTCCTCCACCTCTGGACTTCCAGAATGATCTGGCAGCAGTTCCTCGCGCTCGGGTTCGGTGCTCGGGGTTTCCATGGAGACCGTCTCCTCATCAGAACTTAACGAGCTTTAGAAGAGAGATGAAGAACACCTTTAACATCTATATATACTTTCCATTTTATAACATTACTTAAATATTTATACTATGTATTATACAAAATTACAAATATGGAACATACTTAAATTAATTAATAAATAAATAAAATATAAACCTTTGTATAACGCTATAGCTAGATAGATAGGTTTATAAATATTAATTAGGAAAAACAAAATAAATAAATAAATCACAGTTTAAGTGCATGCTCTCATTCTCATGTTAAAATTGCCCCACTGGCACAGATAAACACAGATTATTTTTTTTTAAATAAAAAGAGAAGTGATCCCCTGTGTACGGAAGAGGAAGAAGCGATGGCTCATCTTTCCTTTATCCTCTGTGGTTTATAATCGTCTGATTTATTTTTGATCACACAGGAAGTCAGCGTTACCTCGAGGGGATTTCCATCAGCACCGGCCCGTCCTGGGTCTCCTCCTCAGGTTTGGGATCGGGGATGGGGATGATGTACTCGTTGTGCGGAGCATCGGCGGTCTCTCCGTCGGTCTGTGGGCGCGGGGTCAGGTTTGGGCTCGGATCCGAGGATGGAGACTGAGGAGGGAAGGCGTTCGGGAACGGAGACGGGACATGCGGCTTCACACGGGCCACCGCAGGGTGATCGCTCTTCAGAAAGCTGTCGTTGACCTGAGAGTATTTCTGAGGAGACACAAGAGGATGCTTTAATCTATGCTTTTACCTCGACTCAAATCAGTTTTATACATTTGTAGGCATTTCATGACACATTTGTATAATAAAAAGGAACGGTTGTAGTTAAAAAGACTCGTATTTGCCTGAACTCTCCATAAACCAAACAAAACAAGCCCTACAAATAAACAAAAGATCACATATTATACACACTTCATTTGAATGGAATTAGACGATTTCATCATGTTTAATTTACACATTCAATACAGTTTTTAAATTGGTTTATAAAAGGTATTTTTGTGCATGTCTTTTAAATAAAACAGAGCATTTGTGTGTATTATGACTCAGGCACACAATGTGAGAACTCAGAGAGGTTCCCAAATCCCAAATGATTTTTTGATTGGTTAAAGTTAACGGAGAATATTTTGTGTTTTTCTGTGGGTACTCGGCTGAATTGGTACCTATCTTTGTATCATTGATATACTATTATAGTTAATATTTTAAATATTTATTAAATTTAGTTAAAGTTTTAGTAACTTTGTTGTGTGTTTTATTCATTTTTATCAGCTTTTTCTAACGTCCAAATAGTTTACTAAATGTTTATTTATTAATTTTAGTTTATTCAGTTTTAGTTATTTTAGTACTCCCATTTGAATGGATAATTCATTCATTTAAATTAAAATTCTGCGTTTTTGTGCAAGTTCCTGAGCAACAAGCGTCACCACAGAATTACTGAGAAAATAAATATACCAATTAGAATTTCTTTGTAAATCTATGCAGTAGCCACGTTAATAAAACGGAACATAAAGGAAACCTTTTTATATCCGTCTGACAGCATGTTCCCCATGGTGTGCACCAGAAAGGAGAACTCGGGACGCTTCTCGAACTTCTCATCCCAACATTTTCTCATGACCTCATAACTGCAGAGGAACAAACCCACCAGTATTTATTCACAAAAGCCACAAGAAATTTCCCATAATCTCTTTAAAACAAACCTGCCTGTTACTGTTCTTAAGAGTTATTTACTGTATGAATATACAACTCAAGCGTATGTGCAATAATAAGCATGCAGCCTGTATGTTTCATTCAGGTCAGTAGGAAACGCAGTGAAACATACATATCGTCGGAGGCGTACGAGGGTTTAGTCATGCGGTATCCTCTCTTCAGAGCGCTGTAAAACAACTCGTTCATGGGCAGGTCTGGATACGGGGTTCCTCCTGCAAAATCACACACAAAATCACCAATAAACAGCTTTTCAAGTTTAAAACAAATTCTGAAAATCTGGGAAAAAAAGTACAGATGCTTGAATTTTTCACAGATTCAACAGTGAGCACTTGTGATTAAAATGAATCGTTTTAAATCTCTTAAAGAAAAAAACAAACATTATTTATGAAAGACAATTAACACTTTACAATAAGGTTTCAGTTGTTCAAGTAATTGCATTAGTTAATTACATTAATATGAATGCATTAATAAAAAATACTTCTAAAGCATATTTTAATCTTAGTTAATGTTCATCTCAACTTTTATAAAAAAATTTAAATCAAAAGTTGTTATAATAATCTGTTATATTATTTAATGCTCCTGAGCTAACATGAACTAACAATAAACAGTTGTATTTTTATTAATGTTACAAAGATTAATAGTGTTATTTTAGTGTAACTGAGATAGTTTTTATTAATGTTTTGAATTAGTTTTATTTATGTTTATATTTTAAATTTAAAGTTTAGGTAATTGTGTTTTTTGTGTGCTTTTATACTAATATATATATATATAGATATATATAATAATATTACATTTATACATCTCCGGCTGCCTAAAAGTAAAAGTCATTTAAATTACATTACATTTAGTTATTTTAATATCATTCATATACTAGCAAAGGTTTTTTGTTTTTGTTTTCTAACAATATTTAATATTTTCTATATATTTTAGTTAAAATTTTTGTAATTTTGTTGTGTGTTTTTGTCATTTTTATTTAATTTTTTTTAATATATATGGTATTTATTAATTTTAGTACTTCAATTTAAACTAAATGAAAATGAGAAATGTTGATGAAATTAAAAAAAGTTTTCTATTTTATTTTAATTAACAAAAAGGTTTTAGTTTTAATTAACAACAACAAAGAAACCCTGATTTATGCATTTAGCAGATGCCTTGTCCAAAGTGACAATCTTTACATGTTTTTAATGCATGCATTCCCTGGAAATCAAAGCCATGCTTGCTCAGAACATACATTTCAGCTAAAACACACATTATTGTGAATTTTTATTTGGGAGATTAACATGTAACATTTATTTGCACAACAGCATGAATAATAGACAGTGTGGAGAAATAATAAGCGAACGGACTGACCCAGAGTGAAAATCTCCCACAGTAAGATGCCGTAGGACCAGACGTCACTCAGTGTGGTGTACAGGTTATGAAATATGCTCTCCGGCGCCATCCACTTCAGAGGAAGAAACGTCTGCAGACAAACACACAGTCTCTTCAGTCAGCAATCAGAGTTTGTGTGTTTGATTTTATTGTGCTTTATTACAGTGGTAGAGACGGTAGAAACCGCCAGATGTACGTACACTGCCTTTGGAGATGTAGTTGTTGTCATGCATGATGTCTCTGGCCAGTCCAAAATCACAGATCTTGGCCAGTTTGCCCTCACAGATCAAGACGTTTCTTGCTGCCAGATCCCGATGCACACACTGACAGACAGACAGACAGACAGACAGAAAGATGTTAGTCAGCTTACTAGGAATGCATTTCCCATTTCCATCAGTAGATGGTGATGTGAGTTTATAATAAAACCTGCATGACAGACTCTTTTAGGGCTAATGTTTAGAAATGGCAGGTCAGCAGTTTTACTAGCTATTTTCAATTATCTACAGTCAGCACAACACATCCATTTTATCTTGTGTCTTGTGTTACAGATTTTATTTTCAGCATTGCAAGCAGCCTAGTAAAACATGCAACACTACGACTTATCCTGGATTGATATGAAATGAAGATAATATCAATTTGTGGAGACAGACTGTGAAATGTGTTGAAATGTTGTAAAGTGTATAAACACATTTTCAGTCAAGAAGGTAATTGTTATAAAAATGTTTAATGTACTAAATTTAGTTTAAACAATTATTTCTGTATTTTTACTGTTCATTTGATATGAATTACATTGTTTTTCTACATTGTCTAAATGAATCCATTGACTGGACTGCAATATATATATATATTATTATTTTTTTTTTTTTTTTGGAAAAAAATGTATTTTTGTCTTGTTTTCCAAAATCACTTTATTAATATTTTTTTTTTTCCTCAAAATGAAGCAAGTTTATGCTTAAAACAAACAAATAAATAATATGTAAATGGGGGCAGAAAAATAGACTTAATTCAAGAGGAAAACAAGTTTAGTTGTCAGATATTTGTTCTTGTTTTAATCATAAACTCACTTCTTTTAAGTCTTAATATTGCAACACAATTTAATAATGTTTGGATATTTGTACTGAAAAAAAAAAAACAAGACTGAGGAAGAAATTTTTTTTTTTCCATTTTCGCATACACTTCCTGTAAATGTGTGTGTTTAGCTTTGCCTCAGAGACAAAACTGTCAGCAGTAGACGTCTTAGATAAAGATTTAGGGTTTGTCTGAGTTTGTCTGCAGGCTTAATATTAAATAACAGAGGTCTATGATATGTGCTCATTTAGTGTTTGTGTGTGTGTGTGTGTGTGTGCGTGTGTGTGTGTGTGTGTGTGTGTGTGTGTGTGTGTGTGTGTGTGTGTGTGTGTGTGTGACAGACACTCACGTTCTTTGAGGCCAGGAACTCCATGCCTTTGGCCACCTGATAACTGAAACCCACGAGATCAGTGCAGCTCAGAACCGGAGAATCACTGATGACCAGAGACCGATCCACCCTGTGACCTGTGATAAACACACACTAATTTGATCTGATTACAAACACAAAATACATGCAGTGCCATGGTATTTCTTTATTATAAAGTTCTGATAACTTTGTGTTTATGTATAAAGCAATGACAAATACTATATTAGTTACTGGGGTCAAAAAATAATCTTAATTCAAAAGGAAAACAAGTTTATTTTTTTCTTAACCCACTGACATTTTATTCCTGTTTTAAGCATCGAGTCACTTAATATTTTTAATTAGATTATATTTTTTTATTTTAGTAATATTTTTATAAGTTTTTATATATATATCTATAACATTTATTAATTTTAGTTGTAGTTATTTCAGCACTTAAACTTAAAATGAAAATGAGAAATGTTGTTTTAGCAACTAGTTTCAGATTTTATATTTTATTGCAGATTACATTTATTTTATATATATATATATATATAAAATTTTATTTAATTTAATTAAAAAAAACATTTTTTTTTATAAATATATGTATATACATCTCAAAATGACTGAAAATTCATGAATTTATGCTTAGAACATGAACAATTATATCTGCCAAAATAATACTAATGCAACAAGAAAACAAGTATATTTTTCTAATCCCATGCACAGATTTTTTCCCTTTTTTAAGCATAAACCCAGTTAATTTTTTTTCACAAGATTTTAATATTTTTATGTTAATATTTTGAATAAGTTTTTATTCCTGTCATTAAATTAAGTTAAAGTTTCAGTAATTTTGTTGTCTGTTTTTTTCATTAAATTTTTTTTTTTTAAATATATCTCTATAGTATTTGTTAACTTTTATTTATTAGTTTCAGTTATTTTAGCACTTTAACTAAAAGAAGATTTAATATCATTCAAATGTATGCCATTTTGCTTCTCACGTGACTATATCATGATTTAAGAATAAACATATTTCTACAGGAAAAAGTCAAAAGTACTAAGCAATAAAATATTTTTTGCAGTGATACTGTACTGTTTTATGATGGTTTTCTAAGGTCGAGTGAAGCTGAATTCGCCCTGACATCCTCTAAACTCAAATTACAACACATCTCAAACAATAAATAAATACAAAAATAAACTATGAGACTTTTTAGTCATAATATTTAAATCATGTAGAAACCTCAAGTGTTTCAACATTTTCAAGGCACATCCTGTCAGAGGAGGAAGTGAAACTTTAATGAGCATCGGTTATGAAAGAGATCTCTATGTCACACAGACGGCGTCTGTGCTCAACCTGAAGACCTTCACAGCAACACAGGGCCAAAGATCACACAGCGAGGCATGATGGGAGCTTTGGTAAAAAAGTTTAGAGAAGCTTCCAGTACATCTGCACAACAAGACGAGACTTACAGTGTTACACTATACTTTCAACTTCCTCTAAATCACCACAATATTAAAATGAATTTAAAATAAATAAGGGCTGTTTGTTCATAATAACAATTTCATGTGATTAATCAATTATATGCAAATTCATGTAGATAAAGCAGGTGGGACAGTGCTGATAATAAACCCTGTGACAGTCATTTCAGCAAATTAATTGATTAATTTATAAAACATATAAAACTGTGCATGATAGTATATTTAATTCATAATTTTTTATAGGTGACTAAGGTTTTCCGGGTGGTTGCTATAGGTGTTTCTAAGATGTTCTGAAATTATTAATTGTGATTATTATTATTAATAAATGCAATGCAATTCATATATATCATTTATATTTTAAATTAACATATTTATTTTTTCTTAAATGATTGTTTACTGATTATTATCAATGTTGAAAACAGCTTTTTATTTTTACATTTTATTTTTCGGGATTCTTTAATAAAACAACAGCATTTATTTAAAATAGAAATCTTTTGTAACTTTATAAATAACTGTACTGTCATTTTTGATAAATTTCATGCGTCCTTGATTAATAAAAGTATTAATTTCTTACCGACCCCAAACTTTTGAATGGTTATCTATCAGTTTCCACAAAACTGAAGCAGCACAACTGTTTTAAGCATTAATTATAATGAGAAATGTTTCTTATAATTGCTTATAAGAAACTATTTTATATATGTATACACATTTTTGTATTATTAATATTAAATTAAATAAAAAAGCACAGTTTTATATCTATATATATATCTATATATCAGGATCAGCAAAGGACCTCGAGATAGGAATCGAACTCGGGTTGCTGTGAGTTTTATATGTTTTACATAAATGATAAAATAGCATAAAAGAGATTTGTACTTTTAATTGCATTGGATTTTAATATATTTAATTTATGATTGCATAATGTTATATAGGTGTCTATATATAGGGACTTTTTAAATAACTGTATTTTGATTTATTATCATTAATAAATGCAATGAACAATTTAATGTGTTTTATAATTAACGTTTTTAATTTATATATTTAATTTTTAATTTTATATAGATATTTAAGGTTTTCTGGGTGGTAACTGTAGATGCTGTTCTAAGAAGACTGATTAAATGTGGTAAAATCACAGTAACACAAAGCTTTGAGAGGCTTGTAGTTGTAGCTGATCTGAAGGCCAGCAGACAGCGGGTTGAGTATGTACCTTGCTCCTGGTAGATGTCTTGTTGGTAAGGAGACTCGTAGGGCGATGGCTGTATATCTGCGTACTTCACAGTGTCCTTGAGCTCCTGCATCGCCACGTATTCGGTCTGCACGTCTTTGGTCATGTCCATGTATCCTCCATCACACTCGCTGCCGAACGACACGTATCTGCAGAGCACAGATATATGACCTGATTACATTGCATTACTTCATCACCTGCTACAGTTGAGCATGATTGATATTTACCATAGTATTTCATGTTCATTTTAAACATACACTACCGGTAAAAACTTAATGTTTAAGATTTGTTAAAGAAGTCTCTTCTTTTCATTTCTGCATTTATTTAATCAAACATACAGTAAAAACAGTTCAAATTATTATTAATTAAATAGGTGTTTTCTATGCGAATATATTTTAATATGTCTTCAGTGTCACATGATCCTTCAGAAATCATTCTAATATGCTGATTTGCTGCTCAAGAAACATTTCTGATTAGTATTAGTGTTGAAATCAGTTGTGTTGCTTCATATTTTAGTGGAAACAGTGAAACATTTTATTTTTCAGGATTCTTTGATGAATAGAAAGTTCAAAGAACCGCATTTATTAGAAATGGAAATATTTTGTAACATTATAAATATCTTACTGACACTTTTGATCAATTTAATGCACCCTTGATGAATAAAAGTATTAATTTCCAAACTTTTGAATAGTATTGTATCATGGTTTCCACAAAAGTATGAAGCAGCACAAATCCGCATATTAGTATGATTTCTGAAGGATCATGTGACACTGAAGACAGGAGTAATGATGCTGAAAATTCAGCTTTGATCACAGGAATAAACTACATTATAAAATATTCACATAGGAAACAGTTATTTTTAAATTGTAATAATATTTCACAATTTTTACTGTATTTTTAATCAAATAAATGCAGTCTTGGTGAGCAAAAGAGACTTCTTTCAGAAACTTTAAAAAATTTTTGACTGATATGTGCAATAGAAGAATGAAATCAAATGTTCATTTGTCTGTAATGCACGCTTACTCTTTCCCGGTCGGCACATCGCTGTCGTTACAGATCTGGCTGCCGTTGGCAATGTGGTTCTTGTCAGCGTAGTACTGGAGGAAGCTGTGCTTGTTCCTGTGCAGATAGTCAACCAGATCTCCATAGCGGCAGTATTCTGTCACCAGATACAGCGGACCTGCAGAGCAAACAAATAAATACACAATATACAACAAACCTGAAAAGAACACATCAAAATGTTTGTTCTAAGTAGTTCAGCAGCTTTAAACATATAGCTCGACTGCTTAACTCCCTCACCGTGTTTGGTACAGGCGCCCAGCAGGTTGACGATGTTGAGGTGAGGACCCAGATGACTCATGATCTTGAGTTCAGACATCAGAGCTTGAGTCTCGCTCCTCCGAGCCGTTGCTGTAGTGAGCAGACAACATGATTAACTACAACTATCAATCACACTCACATACGTGTGTGTAACTGAGTGTCTCACACGCACATTTCAGCATTTTCACTGCCACTTTAGTGGCTGATTGGGAACGGCCGAGACCGTACGCTGTCGCCTCAACAACACGCCCAAACGCTCCAGATCCCAGCGTCCGACCTGAAGAAACACACACATTTCAGTACAGAAACACATGGATGCGGGTGTTTTAAGCTTTTGCTAGGCAGCTGCTAAATAGTTGTTAAAGGAGACCTATTATGGCCCTTTTTACAATATGTAATATAAATCTCAGGTGTCCCCAGAATGCATCTGTGAAGTTAAGCTCAAAATACCCCACAGATCATTTATTATATCATTTTGAAAATGCCTATTTTGAGTAGAAGCATAAACATGCTGGTTTTGTGCATGTCTCTTGAAATGTAAATGAGCTGCTGCTCCCCGCCCCCTTTTCCAGAGTAGGGCTGTGCCTTACAGCTCGTATCTCTGATATTTTGCTAAAAAACATCTGTTTCTGTGTTGCCAAGTTGGGCTACTTTAACACTGTTGCCGCAGGGGTTTTTTTATGTCCGCGGGTTGAAGCGACCCCAATAAAGTCATATTTCTCTCCTGAAATGCAAATTTGCCAGGGGAACCCCGACAAAAAACATATTTTATCCCCTAGAAAGTGATTTTTAACGGGGGACCCCCCTCGAAACGTGATTGGGCTAGTTTTGAGTAGCAATTGGGCGAGTTTGTTGTGAAAACCTGGCAACCCTGATCTGTTTGGTTTTGATTATCATGTGTATCGCGCTGAAACCACACGTTTTAAAGCCATATCAGTTTGAACTTCTGATGTATGGTTTTCTGAGCACACACATCTGAAGCACACACACAGAAAGTGGCTGTCACATGGCATGGCATGTGAGTAATAAACATTAAGTTCTTGCGCTTAAACTTAAACACTTACACACAAGTTTATGTTAAAAACACACGAGTTACAAAATCAGTCAGTTATGTCTGTGAAGGTAAACAGCTGGGAAAGAAGTCGCAGATGTGACCCTGGAGCACAAAACCAGTCATAAGTCGCACTGGTATATTTGTAGCAATATCCAACAAATACATTGTATGGGTTGAAATTATTGATTTTTCTAAATTCTTGATTTTAAATAAAGATCTTGTTCCATAAAGATATTTTGTAAATTTCCTACTGTAAATGTATCAAAACTTAATTTTTAATTAGTAATATGTATTGCTAAGGACTTAATTTGGACAACTTTAAAGGCGATTTCCTCTATTTAGATTTTTTTGCCACCTCAGATAACCTATATAACAAACCATACATCAACGGAACACTTATTTATTCAGCTTTCATCTGATGTATAAATCTCAATTTCAAAAACACTTACCCTTATGACTGGTTTTGTGGTCCAGGGTCACATATTTATATTAGATCTGTGTGGCAGCAGTGCAATATACAGTAAATAAATCAATAAATCCACTGCTCTCTTGTCTCCTCAGAGGCTGGGACTCTAAACAGTGTTCTGTGCTCATCAGTGCAGCCAAAGACAGAACAGTTAGCATGCTTTGCTCGAGCTTTCGCCATGGCGTTAGAACTGGTACACCATTGCTGGCGCCATGGGTGGAAACTTGCAGATTAAGGGGCGGTAATATTATAATAAAATCCTCTTTCTACGTCACAGTGGGAGCGAAATCTGAGCAGCTCGTTTTTTCACAAGCTTGCAGAGAAAGGCTTACCAAAACAAATTTACTGGGTAGTTCTTTTTCACATTTTCTGGGTTGATAGATGCACCGGGGACCCGTTTATAGCACTTAAACATGGAAAAAGTCAGATTTTCATGATATGCCACCTTAATCACGATAATCTAGTATTTTTCACTGGAAAAGCTTCTATCTGAGTGTTTAGAAAAGACTCTAGGCTACAGTAAGTGTGTCCCGCTCTCACCCAGCACCAGACTGTCTCGTGGCATCTCCCAGGCCAGGTCATAGGGCAGGTGAATGGGGTCGACGTAGATGTACTCGTGTCCATCCAAACTGACCGATTCGATCACCTTCCACCTGATTTCATAGCGCGGCTTCTGCAGGGAAAACAACATTGAGTTCCAGTTCAGTGATGTTAAACCTAAATGCTAAGTCTCAGTCAGACAGGATGTGAGGTCACTGACCTTCCTCCACACAGCGATGAGGATGATGATGGAGATGATGGCAATGACCACCAGCGCTAAGACTGCGGCCAGAACGGCCACCTGAGAAAAAAATGCTGGACAGAAAACACAGCTTTTATCAACTCAAAATCTTTATTAAAACACATTAAATACTGATTCTCACAGCTGAAGCGTCATTTTCAATGAATAAATTATAAATTAATTAAGGATGCTTAAAGGGGCACCAAGTAATTTTTTTAATAAAAAGAAAAAATACATTTATTTATTATGATATTATTTTTGTTTAAATTAAACTACATTTTTGTATTTTCAATTACTGTACTTGTCAGATGTTACATGTCATATGTCAGTTATATTATAAATAAAGTAAAATAAATAAAATATAAAATAAATGCAATTAAATTTGATAAATATTTTTGTATTTTCTATCTCTTGAGCTATACATCTTTCTCTTTATATCTCTTGTGCTATAACTATAATATCACTTTTATGCTATAAATAATAAATAAAAATAAAATGAAAAAAAATTAAATTTTTACATTTTCGATCACTTGTCACATAGAAACATGTTTCACTATGCAATCAAACAATAAATGGGAAAACAAGTATTTTTAAAATAAAAATAAAAAAATAAAATTGATGTTACGTTATTTATTTATAATAAAACAAAACAAAATAAAATAAACTAAATGAAAAAAAGACTGGATAGGTTTCACTATTTAATCGTGTCCAGTGCTACTTTTGAATTGAATATCAATTTCACATTAAAATATGTAATAAAGTTATTAAAGTAAAGCGGGACAAGACAGAAGGCTCATGTTGACTTTATATTAAGGCCTCCCAGCTCATATATAAGACTGTGGCCTCATATACAGAGTCAATAAGAAGCGTTTCCCGCAGCTTTGGCAGGTGTTTGTGTTTCTGGTTTTTCTCACGGCTGAACCAGTATCAGGTTCTCAATGAGCTCAACGGGTTTCACGCCACATTCACGGCGCTAATGAAAGCAGTCCTGGAGGATCATGGCATTACAGCCAAAGTCCTTCTGTGTTTGATCTCCACGGGTGCTGCTCCATTCAGCAGATCCTCATTTCACACATTCACAAAGAGGCTTTAACACCCTCCCTCCTGACACACAAACATAACACACACACACACACACACACACACACACACACACACACACACACACACACACATGTTGGCTTTTGTGGTTTATGGGGACTCTCCATAGGCGTAATGGTTTTTATACTGAACAAACTGTGTGTGCTATTGCCCTACACCAACCCTACACCTAAACTTAGCCCTCACAGGAGACTTTGTGCATTTTTAGATTTTCAAAAAAAACACCATTTAGTATGTTTTTAAGCCTTTTGAATTACGGGGACATAGGCAGTGTCCTCATAAACCACCTTCATATTGTAATACCTCTGTCATACCCATGTGCCATGTCATTATACAAATTTGTGTCCTCATAAACCACATAAACATGTACACACACACACACACACAATACTCACTGCTGTTGACCAGTCTGATGTCTCGGGCTCGAGCTCCTCTCTTGTTGCGGGCCTCGCAGCGGATAGTGAGCAGCTGTGGCCGCAGGAGAGTCACCTGACTGTGCACCTGGTGGATCTTGCGTGTGATGTTGTAGCTGACGTTAGTCTGGATGCTGACTTTCTCAGGATCCTCCACGAGGGGGCTCCACGCCACACTTCTGTTACTGCACCTGGTGACACCAGACAGGAATACTAGTGTACTGATTACTGCATACTGTACAGTATATACTGCATGCTACCTACTTAAGAAATAATAATAATAATAAATATATATATATGTATATCTGTTGGCTGTGGAGTCAAGACATCTGCAAATATGATTAAAATATGAATATGTGACAAAACTACAGAATGTCACACTTTTAGCCGTTTCAACACATGTATGTTTTACCAAATAAAAAGAACAGCACTTTTAGAGTTCATCCCACTCATTGATGTGAGCATAAGTATTGGGACAGTTGAACATAAGGCAGATATAAAAGATTAAAAGCTATTATTTAGTTGCATATCCCTTGCACACAATCACAGCAGTGAGTCTGTGACCCGTAGACATCACCAGACTCTTGGTCTCATCCTTTGAAATACTTTTCCCAGCCTTTAATGCAGCCAATTCCAATTGTTGCTTGTTTTGGGGAGTTTCTGCCTTTATTCTCCTCTCCAGCTGGTGAAATTCATGTTCAATCAGATTTAATTCTGGAGATTGACTTGGGCAATCTAAGACTTTCCAATTTTTTGCCCTTATAAATTGCTTGACTGAACTGGCTGGGTGTTTTGGGTCATTGTCCTGATGCAATATGAAGCACTTCCCAATGCATCTGATGACATTTTCTTGAATATTGGTAGGCAATATGGTTTTGTGCCCTTCCAAATTCATTCTGCTACTGTCATCATACATTAAGTCATCAGTAAAGTTGAGAGGGCCTGTTCCAGAGGCAGCCATGCATGCCCATGCCATGACACCACCTCCACCATGCTTTACAGATGAGGCTGTATGCTTGGGATCATTTGCAGTTCCCTTTTTTTCCTCCACATTTTTGCTTTCCCATCACTTAGATAAAGGTTCATCTTTGTCTCATCGGTCCATAAACACAGTTCCAAAACTCTTCTGGCTCACCTTTGTGCTTTTTTGCTAACTCTAATCTTGCCTTTCTATTGTTGGTGCTGGTCAGAGGTTTCCATCTTGCTGTGTAGCATCTGTAATTCTGTGTCAAAGTCTCCTGAGGACAGTAGATTGTCGGAGCATCACCTCAGCTTTCTGGAAGTTGTTGGTGATTTTACAGACATGTCTTTTAGGGTTTACATTCAGTATATGCTTATATATATATATATATATATATATATATATATATATATATATATATATATATATATACATACATACATACATACAATAAAATATAAATTTTATTGTATTCTGGTTGTATTCTGCACATTTCAGCAAATAATTAAAAATAAAACAAAGGTAAATAAATGATCCAAAAATTAAATAGAAATTAAATATAAGTAAATAAATAAATACATACATACATACAGTAACGGCCAAAAATATAGGCACCCTTGATAAATACGATCAAAGAAGGCTGTGAAAATGAATCTGCATTGTTAATCCTTTTGATCTTTTATTTTAAAAATTCACATAAATCTAACCATTCATTGGATAATAAGAATTTAAAACGGGGGGAAATATCATTATGAAATAAATGTTTTTCTCAAATACACGTTGGACACAATTATTGGCACCCCTAGAAATTCTTATGAGTAAAATATCTCTGAAGTATATTTCCATTCATATTCACAATTTTGAGCACTCCAGGGTGATTATGAACATGAAATTATCCAGCCATGGCTTCCTGTTTCACAGAAATATAATTAGGAGGGAAAACAAAGCCCAATTCCTTTAATCATCCATCACAATGAGAAAAACAAAAGAATATATTTCTGATGTGTAGCAAAAGATAATTGAGCTTCACAAATTAGTGAAGTGGCTTTAACAAAAGAGCTAGAGCAGTGAAAATTCCCATTTCCACCATCAGGGCTATAATTAAGAATTTCCAATCAACAGAAAATGTTACGAAACTGCCTGGAAGAGGACGTGTGTCTATATCATCCTAATGCACGGCGAGAAGGAGAGTTTGAGTGGCTAAAGACTGTTCAACGACCACATCTGGAGAATTGCAGAAAATAGTTGAGTCTCAGGGTCAGAAAACCATAAAACAAATGGTCAAACAGCCCCTACATCACCACATGTTTTTTAGGAGGGTTTCAAGAAAAATTCTCCTAGCTCATCCAAAAACAAACTCCAGCATATTCAGTTATCAGACACGACTGGAACTTCAAATAGGACTGGCTTCTATGGTCAGATGAAACTAAAAAATTAGCTTTTTAGCAGCAAACACTCAAGATGGGTTTGGTGAACACAGGGATAAAAAGTACCCCATGTGTACAATGAAATATACTGCTGTATTTTTAATGTTGTGGGCCTATATTTCTGCTGGAGGTCCTGGACATCTTGTTCAGACACATGGCATCATGGATTCTATCAAATACCAACAGATAAAAAAACAATAAGTGACTGGCTCTGTTAGAAATATTGGTAACACTTTAGAATAGGGAACACTTATTCACTATTAACTATGACTTTTCCCTCAATAAATGCTGCTTATTAATAGTTAGTAAAGGTAGTTGTTAAGTTTAGGTATTGGGTAGGATTAGGGATGTAGAATAAGGTCATGTAGAATAAGGCATTAATATGGGATTAATTACTACTAATAAATGGCTAATAGTCTATTAATATGCATGCTAATTAGCAACTAGTTAAGAGACAGATAAAGTGTTACCGAAATGTTATAATGGGCCATGTTTGGATCTTCCAACCGTATACAATAATCTAAACGCAAACCTCAAAAACAACACAAAAATGTGTCACTGAGCACAAAACCAAGCTTCTGCTGGCCATTCCAGTCCTCTGACCTGAACCCTGTAGAGAATAAGTGAGGTGAACTGAAGAGAAGAAGCACGGTCATGGAGCTGGGAATCTAAAGGATCTGGAGAGATTCTGGATGAATGGAATGGTGTCTGATCTCTTGTCAGGTGTTCTCTAACCTCATCAGGCATTATAGGAGAAGATTTAGAGCTGTTAAACTGGCAAATGGAGGTTTCAAAAAGTATTGAATAAAAAGGTGCCAATAATTGTGTCCAATGTGTATTAGAGAAAAACATTTATTTCATAATGATATTTCCCCTCATTTTAAATTCTTATTATCTAATTAAAGGGTAGTTTTTTTTGTTTGTTTTTTTTTTAAATAAAAGATCAAAAGGATTAACAATGCAGATTCATTTTCACAGCCTTCTTTGATCATATTTACCAAGGGTGCCGATATTTTTGGCCATGACTGTATATATAGCAAATATGGCTATAACAAACATAGTAGGTAATCTGGTAATGTGTGTACATTTTGTGTATATAATGGTTACATACTGCAAATACTCATATAATATGTACTTTTATAAAAAAGCACAAAGACCATTTACAAACCAGAACAAACACACCCGATAATATACATGCATTATATATGTTAATTCTGCGCCCTCATAAGTGTGCTGCACCCATGAAGGAAGTGTGCTGTGACAGGAGAGGTGTGCACTAATGGCTGCTACAGCATGTGTGCTATATATTATTCATACAGAAGTATTTCTGTGCAGCTCTTCTTTGTTTTAATCAGCATGTGCGCAGCGTTTGGATGATGGACAGACCCAACCTGATTGACTGTTTGCCTTCATTACGCTGATGTGTGTGTTTATGTAATGCTTTCTGAGTGCTGTGCAAACTCATGAGCTTTATATTTACTCATCTCGCAAACAGCTCGTATTAAATATGAATGAGAGTCATTAAAGGGGAAATATTTTTAAAATGTTGGCTGATAATCTAGTATTGCATCTCGTATGCTAAACATGGTTTGTGCTGCTCGCCTTAGTGGAAGCCTAACAAATACACAGACTCATATAAGATGCATTTGTGATGAAGATGATGAAGGTGTGTCATTACTTGGGCATGCTGTCACAGCTGAACCATTGAATGCTGGGAGACGGCACTCCCTCCGCCACACAGGTGACCGCGTGCCTCTTACCCGGCAGCTGATGGTCAGAGAGTTCAGTTATCTGAGGAGGAACTACAGGACAGGAAGTGACATCAGTAAACAACAATAATACAGATAAAACCTCACAGAATAAAGGAGAAAATAACTGATCAAGAATCTTGGAACAGACATTTTTAAATACAAGTAATAAGTAATATATTTGTTTATTGATTAAATTAAACAAACTTGAATATTGAATTGAATATTAAATTAATTTAACAGTTAAATGTTAAATTACATTTAGTTAAACTGAAGTAAATATTGAATTAATATTTACTAAATTAAACAAATTAAGTATAAAATGACATATTAAAATATATAAAATTAAATAATATGTTAAATATGAAATTAAACTATTAAACTATTAAATTATATTATCATATCATACATTAAAAGTAGGTTAAACTAATTAAATATTAAATTACATATGTAATTAAATTGAACAAATTAAATATTTTACATTTTAATTACATTATTTTAACATTTCATCTGTTTAATTTAAACATTAAATATTAAAATAAACTATAAAACAATATTAATTAATTAACCAATTAATTATCAAATAAATTCATTGAAATTAAATCCAACTGTTACATTTTATTTACATTAAACAAATGAAATATTAAAATAAAATCAACAATTTAAATATTAAATAAAGTAAAATTAATGATAAAAAATTGAAATAAATTAAAAATGTAATTTAGCTAATTACATATTACATTACATATTTAATTAAATTAAACAAACTAAATATTTTGTTAAATTTCATTACACTAAAATAACTAATTAAATATTAGATTAAATATTAGATTAAATTAAACACTTAACATTAAATGAAGTAAAATTAATTATAAAAATAAATAAATATTTATATTAAACTATTTAAATATTATTACATATGTAATTGAATTTAAATATTTTGTTAATATTAAATTACATTAAATTAAACCAAATTAAATTAAATATTTATAAAAACATTCAATTTAATATAAAATTTAACATAATATTTAATTGAATATAAAAACATAAATTAAATATGAATAATACAATTCAATTCACTTTAATGAATGGTTTCACAGTAATCCCAGCAGCAGGTGTTATTCTTGGTCCAGACCTAAACGGGTGTCTGTTTTCAGGAAATGGGGGTGGTGTGTAAATAGATGTCAAACTGTCTCACCTTTCACCTCTAGGTCAAAGGTCATCTCTTTAAAGTCATCTTGGTTTTGGACACTGACGGTGTAGAGACCCATCTGCTCCAGTCGGATCCTGACCAGGGTCAGTGTGCTGACAAACCTGCAGAAGATCCGGAGCACACAGAGTCTGAGATCCCCTGGAGAGGTTGAGTGGTGTTTAAAAGAGGGGGTGTGTTGAGAGCATCATTACCGGGTCTCCTGTTCCTGTCTGGTGCTGTGTCCTCTGATAGCAGCGCCATCTTTAGTCCACTGGACGCTGGGTTTGGGATACGCCTCCATCTCCACCTTCAGCTCCACGTTTTCCCCGAACTGGACCGAGACGTTCCTGTCCAGATGTGAAGAAAGAGCCACGAACCCTTTCTCTACAGACAGACAGATGAAAATATTGTTAATACAAATGATCAGGATGACTTACACTGAAGTTTAATACTAATTATGACCAATAATAGTAATAATCCTTGTCGATATGCACAACTTATATTATATTATATATTATTATATATACATTATTGTTCAAAAGTTTGGGATGAGCTATACTCTTTTTTTAAGAAATGTATATTTTTATTCAGCAAGGATGCATTAAATTGATTTAAAGTGACAGTACAACATTTCTAATGTTACAAAAACTTTAGATTTCAAATAAATGTTGTTCTTTTGAACTTTCAATTCATCAAAGAATCCTGAAAAATAAAATCTTTCTCAGTTTCTACAAAAATAGGACACAGCACAACTATTTTCAACATTGATAATAATAAGGAATGTTTCTTGAGCAGCAAATTATTAGAAAGATTTCTGAAGGATCATGTGACACCGAAGACTATAGTATGATGCTGAAAATTCAGCTTTGATCACAAGAATAAATTACATGTTACAATATATTAACATATAAAACCGCTACTTTAAATAATAATACGATTTGACATTTTTATTACTTTTACTGTATTGTTTAATCAAATAATTGCAGCCTCTATGAGCATAAAACACTTTAAAAGCATTAAAAATCTCACCGACCCTAAATTTTTGAAAGCTAGTGTATCAAATTATGAAATCTTATAAGCAGGACAGAGTGAGTTTTGCTTGCTCATCTTTCTACATAATCTATTTAATATTCCATAAGTGAGCTCTCACTGGCAGCTGACAGATCGTAATCGAAACGTTCAGGTGCTAAAAGCACTTTCTTCATAAAGGCCTGCCTGCAGTCGCTGCATCCTGTGTGTGTGTGTGTGTAAGTGCTGCGGACACTTGAACAAAGATCCGCATTGATCTACAGTCAGTTCCTGTGACTCTGGTCTGCGATCCTCCAGGGTTTCTGTGTACGGCTGTGGCTTCATCATGTCAAACATAAACATAACTCCTTCCTTCAGCAGGAGTCACACGTAGCCTTTCTCCCATGATGAGAGCAAACACCATCACAGGAGCTGCTGTGAGACTGAGCGCTTGTTTTAAAGGGACGGCTGTTGAGATTTAATTAAGGTTTGTATCAAAGCATCATTGAAAACACGCCACCCAGATTTTACAGCTCAGATGATGAAGGCCACTCTTCATACAGCTCTGCTTTTACCGGAAAGCTGCAAAAAAAAGTGTCTGACTAGTGTTATTTTACTATCATTGGGATACTACACTGAAACATTTTTTTTAAGGTAAGTGGTTGCAATCAATTTTTTTTTAGCTACATTTGAAAAAACTAATTTATTTGACTAACCTTCAACATTTAAAAAAAAAAAAATGTAGCTAAAATAAATTGCTTGCAACCACTTACCTTAAAAAAAAATTTGTATAATTTTTTTCAGTGTATTAGAATTTTTAATTTCAGTTAAAATTGAGTCATTTTTGTTATTATTATTATTTTTTTTAATATAGTTTTTATTATTTGTTTAGTTTTAGTTATTTTAGTTCATCAAGTTAAACTAAATGAAAATAAGAAATGTTGCTGAAATAGAAAAACGTAATTAAAATTTCAAATAACTAAAAATATAATTAACTTTTTTTATTTAAAGTTTTTTCATGTAATGAAAGGTTTTCATGGTTGTTGACTTTCCCTGATTTGAGTAGCCAGACTTTATTCTATACTATGTGATGCATCTGCAGCTCTTACCCAGTACAGTGATGTTAATACTGACTGAAGCTCTCTGGTCCTGCACACCCTCATGCACGTGACAAACATACTGTCCTGATCTGGCCAGAGACACGTCTGTGATGTTGAGACAGGACCGCATGCTCATGGACGCCAGGACGTCAGTCAAGGGCTCAACGTCCCCCACCTGAGGTGCAAAACATTTGGGGTTTTCAGTGTCAGAAATCAACTTCTCCATTAGCATGCAATATTTGCTCCTGGAATTTATTTTCTTTTAACAGACTTCATTTAAATCATATAAACATTCTATTTTTAAAAATTAAATACAACTTTAATATTTATTAGAAATATTTTAATTATATAATATAAATAAAAAAAATATTTTAATGTTAAATGTTCTGTCCATTTATCAAAACAAATTCTGAATAATTAGAATATGTATTACTAATTACCTCAAAAATATTATATACAAAAACAGACTTTTTTTTTTGCCATTTTTGTCCCAAAACCTGCTTAACTTTTTACTCTGGTATACATTTACATTAATTATTTGCCAGGCACTTTTATCCACAGCAACTGCATCGCATTCACAGCAAAAAATAATCTTCTTCCTCAGTATTCTTGACTTGTTTTCCAGTAGAATTATCTAAACATCCTTAAAATAAGATTTACTTCAAAAGCAAAATGACTTAAGATTTGTTTCTGCAAAATGTATCAAAATTAAATTTACGCTTAAAACCAGAAAGAAGTCAGAGAAATAAAAGTAAAACGAGATTATTTTTCACACCCCATTGGCAGATATTTTTTTTTATTGTTTTAAGCATAATTTTGAAAGAAACTTGACTTTATATTAAAAGTCATTTTGCTTCTCATATATCTTGATTTAGGAATGTTTAGATATTTGTACTGGAAAATAAGACAAAAATACTGAAGAAGAAAATGTTCAAGGAACTCAAACCCATGATTTTACCAAGTTAACTGACCCCTCTAAAACCAGCAAGCCTGACTCGTGTAAACCAGTTCAGTGGGCGGTCAAAACCAGCGAACCACCTCTGATTTAATCTGTTTTCAGATATTAACAACAAAAATGAGATGATATGCATTCTGCTAATGTGCATAAACTAGAACTGTAATCTCTGCTCTGGTGCCTTTATGAAACTTTTCACTTCTTTCCCCATTGTTCTTGATTTATCTCTTAATAAAAACACGTGTTCCTCACGAAGGTGTGGCCGCACATCTTGAGCTCATTTCAACATGCGGAGCTTCTCACAGGAGCACTAAGTGCTTGAGAAAATAATGAAAACAAAGAGTTGAGCCCACTCACGTCTTTGTGGGGAAAGTCCCAGGAGAAGAAGACGAGCTCCACGCCGTGAACGGTGCAGTTGATGTTCAGCGTCTCACCCTGTTTCAGGACCGTTTTGGAGGCGTTGATGTAGGGATCCAGAGCCTCAGGAGCTGAAGCCATGTGTGTGAAAGAAAGAACAAAAACGGCTATTGTTTGATAGAAAACAAATCATCTGATGTGTTTATGAGAGACTCGGTTAATGATGACACAGATGTGCAACACATGGACTCTCTCCATGATTTAACCGTCTTACAAATACAAATGAAAAGAAAATGGTGGGTGTTTTAACTCAAAACAGCAAATAATCGCCTGTAATGTTGATACATGAATGGTAATACAATCATAAATGTCTGTAATATTAAAGCATTAGCAGACCATATGTACAGTATAGGACAAATATGAAAATCATTTCTGCTACTCTGAAATAAAATGCTTGTTTATGCTTAAAACAAGAACAAATATCTGCCAGTGGGGTCAGAAAAATAAATTTGAGTCAAATAAATAAATAAATAAACAAACAAATAATTTTTCTTTCCTTATTGGCAGATATTTTGGGCAAAAATTATATTCATTATTTTAATTGAATTTATTATTTTTTATCCCCCAGAAAACAAGAATTAATATCTGAAGGTATTTGTTACAGATCAGCCAGGCTCTGCCGCCTCACAATCACAGCGGTCACTCTCACCTGAGTTCTGATTTCTTTCACCTGTCCCTCATCACGTCACTCATTACCGGTTCCCATAAAAGCACACACTGCCTGACACTCGACGTCCGGTCTCGTTTTAACGAAGGAGGACTACTTCAGCTACTCCAAGCGCTAGTGTGTTTAGCTACCAAGTACTATCCTGCTACTTAACCTGCCTCCACTCTGCACCCTCAGGATCCTGTTCCTTGTCTGTTCCGGAGTTCCCGAGTCCCAGCTCCCAGTCAGCGGTGTGTGTGTTCACTCCTCTCCTCTCCGTGAGTGTGGCAAGAACGCATTACGCCAGTTCATCCCGGTCAAGGATTCCAGCGCTCATCCTCACTCGCTATTTCTGGTCACCAATAAAGATAACGCATACCGTTCCTCTGTCTCAGTCCTCTTCTGTAACAGAAGACCGGACCATCACCGACGATCACCAACATGAGCAATCCAGACCCGTTTCAAGAACTGGTGGAGATTCTGAAGCACGCGCTGACTGGGTCCCCGTCTACCTCACCCACGGGCGCTTCCGGCAACAATTCTTCTTCGGTGGTATCCAGTCCCATGGCAAGACCAGCGCCCTACTCTGGCTCGGCGGCAGAATGCAACGGCTTTCTCTTACAATGCTCGTTATCCTTTGAGATGCAACCCAATCTGTTCCCCACCGAGAAGTCTAAGATAGCCTACATTATCACGCATCTTCAGGGTAAGGCTTTGCAATGGGCGGAGACCATCTGGGCACAAGGTGGAAGTGTGACCCTCTCTTCTCAGAGTTTCATTCAACATTTCCGAGAAGTGTTTGGGAGGCCTGTATTTGACTCCACCATCAGTGATCAGCTGTATCGGCTGCGGCAGAATTCCCTACCCATTAAGGAATATGCCTTACAGTTTCGTACCCTTGCCGCTGCTAGCGGTTGGAATGAGTGTGCCCTCCTTACCGCCTATCGACAGGGCTTGGAACCTCGCCTCCGATTGCAGCTGGCCGCCTTCGATGATGCGCTAGGTTTGGAAAGTCTAATCCAACATTCCATCCGTTGTGCCACCCGAATGGATTCCTGCCTCTCAGAGATCTCTACCGAGTGCCGCCGAACTCCCCTTCTTACCCGCCAGATGGAGCCACACTACCCCGACCCTGCTCAGGAACCCATGCAGCTCGACAGCCACCGCCTATCTGCGCAGGAGAGAGCCAGACGACTTGGACTCGGATTGTGTCTTTACTGCGGGGAGAAGGGGCATCTCCGAGCAGCCTGCCCTGTACGACCGCCTCGCTTAGTGGTAAGCGCAGTGAAGTCCAATGTGCCCAATGTAAAACCCCTGACCATAGAAGTGCTACTCACCAGCTCCAAATGCTCTCTTCCAGTCACTGCCCTCCTCGACTCCGGGTCTGCAGGGAATTTCATCTCGGGCAGTCTCTACCGCCAGCTCGGCCTCCCTACAACAGCCACTCCGCGGGAATACAAGATCTACTCCGTGACGGGTACTTCCATCAGCCAAGGGTGCGTAAGTCGCTGGTCGAAACCAGTACATATTCAAATAGGAGTTTTGCATGAGGAAATGATTCAATTTCTTGTTCTTGAGGGTTCCACCGTCGATATCATTTTGGGCAGACCATGGTTCATGCAGCATGAACCCACTCTTTCCTGGCGGACTGGTGAGGTGATGAAATGGGGAGAGACCTGTTTTGACCACTGTTTCCCCAGAGCACCCAGACCTTGCTCCCTAGCTAAAGATTCCCTAGCACTGAACACCACTTCCATTGAGAGTCCCCCCGAAAGACAGTCAGTGGCGATACCCACCTGTTATTATGATTTCCAAGACGTTTTCTGCCCCAAGAGGGCTTCCCAGCTACCACCCCATCGACCCTGGGATTGCGCAATCGACCTCCTTCCGGGTGAGTCGGTGCCCCACGGAAGGATCTATCCTCTTTCCATCCCCGAGCAGAAGGCCATGGAGGACTACATTGAGGAGGCCCTTAAGCAAGGATACATTCGTCCATCCACGTCCCCTGCTTCCTCAAGCTTCTTCTTTGTGGCGAAGAAGGATGGCGGGTTACGCCCATGTATCGACTATCGTGCCCTGAATAAGATCACGGTGAAGTTCCGCTATCCACTTCCCCTCGTTCCTACAGCTCTGGAACAGCTCCGTGGTGCCACCGTGTTCACCAAGTTAGACCTCCGCAGCGCCTACAATCTGATCCGAATACGTGAGGGGGACGAATGGAAGACTGCCTTCGTGACCCCTACGGGCCACTATGAATATCTAGTTATGCCCTATGGCCTCGTCAACGCCCCCTCCGTATTTCAAGATTTTATGCATGAGGTACTCCGGGAGTTCCTCCATAAGTTCGTTCTGGTATACATCGATGATATACTGATATACTCCCGGAGTATGGCCGAACATCGTCGCCACGTTGCGGAGGTCCTGCAACGCCTGAGGGAGTATCAACTGTTCCTTAAGGCTGAAAAATGTTCCTTCCATCTTCCCTCAGTGCAGTTCCTTGGATATAACATCAGTAGCGGTGGCATCCAAATGGACGAGGGGAAAGTGAAGGCAGTCCGGGAATGGCCCACTCCTGACTCCATCAAGGGACTCCAACGTTTCCTGGGGTTCGCCAATTTCTATCGCAGATTTATACGGAATTACAGCTCCATAGCCGCCCCTCTCACTAACCTGCTCCGCAACAGACCTAAGACCCTCATCTGGACCCCTGCCGCCACCCAGGCCCTCCAAGCGCTAAGGGATGCTTTCACCAAGGCCCCTGTCCTAGTTCACCCAGACCCCAGGAAACCATTCATTGTGGAAGTTGATGCGTCCACTTCAGGAGTTGGTGCCATTCTCTCACAGGAGCAGGGGACACCAGCCCGACTCCATCCATGTGCCTTCTACTCCCGTAAGCTCAGCCCGGCGGAGCATAATTATGACATCGGGAACCGGGAGCTTCTTGCCATCAAGCTGGCCTTAGAGGAATGGAGGCATTGGTTGGAGGGAGCCCAACACCCCTTCTCCGTTTTCACCGATCATAAGAACCTACAATATCTCAAGGAGGCAAAGAGATTAAATCCCCGTCAGGCCCGGTGGGCACTTTTCTTCACTCGTTTCCATTTCACCATCTCTTACCGTCCAGGATCGAAGAACATCAAAGCCGACGCACTTTCCCGCCTATACGATGCACCAGATGAATGCTCCGAAGAACCCGAACCCGTAATTCCTGAAAAGATATTCGTCAACCCCATTCAGTGGGACTCCGATCCAGCAACCTCCTCCAATGCCCCAATCGAGACTCCGCCGGGCTGTCCGCCAGGACTACAGTTCATTCCCAGAACTCAACGCACCCAGCTCATCCATTCAGTACACTCATCCCTGGGCACTGGCCACCCTGGGGCCAACACCACCCTCTCGCTGCTACGAGATCGCTACTGGTGGCCCAACATGGCTGAGGATGTTCGGAGGTTCGTTCGAGGTTGTACTGATTGCGCGATGGCCAAGAACCCACGACGGCTCCCTGCTGGCAAATTGCTTCCCCTGCCTGTTCCTAATCGCCCCTGGTCACACCTCGGAGTCGATTTTGTCACGGATCTACCCCCTTCCGAAGGTAACACGTGTATCCTGGTCATCGTGGACAGGTTCTCTAAGGCCTGTCGGCTACTCCCTCTCAAAAATCTTCCCACAGCCATGGAGACAGCAGAACTCATGTTCAACTACGTCTTTCGCTACTTCGGAATTCCCGAAGATATCGTATCGGATCGCGGACCCCAATTTACCTCCCGTGTGTGGAGATCCTTCTTCCGGCTCCTAGGTGTGACCATTAGTCTCTCCTCAGGCTATCACCCCCAAACTAACGGGCAGACGGAACGCAAGATTCAAGAGGTAACCCGTTTCCTCCGAACCTTTTGCCATGGCCACCAGGACTCCTGGAACCAGTTCATTGGCTGGGCTGAGTATGCCCAGAACTCTCTCCGCCAGCCTGCTACCGGTATGACTCCATTCCAATGCATACTCGGTTACCAGCCACCCATGTTCCCTTGGTCAGGGGAACCCTCGGACGTACCCTCTGTGGATTTCTGGTTCCGGGAGAGCGAGAGGGTCTGGGACACAGCTCACCACCACCTACAACGTGCAGTGCGTAGGCGCAAGATGACAGCCGACCTTCGTAGAGCTGAGACTCCCATTTATCAACCTGGTCAGAAGGTCTGGCTGTCAACCAGGGACATCAGGATGCGCCTACCCTGCAAGAAGCTAAGTCCCAGATTTGTTGGCCCCTTCCCCATAGTCAGACAAATAAACCCCGTCACCTACCAGCTCCGATTGCCTCCCCAATACAGAATTCACCCCACCTTTCACGTCTCCCTACTAAAACCTTGTCATCCTTCTGTTTCTCCCCCCGCAGAGCCTGGTCCTGTAGCAGAAACCCCTCTCCCGTTGGTCATCGAGGATGGGACCATCTACCAGGTGAAGGACATATTAGACTCCCGACGCCGAGGCGGTCGTCTTGAATATCTCATTGACTGGGAGGGGTACGGCCCGGAAGAGAGGTCCTGGGTACCTCGGGATGACGTACTTGACCCGATCCTTCTGGAGGAATTCCATTCCAACCATCCACACCGTCCGGCGCCAAGAGGAAGAGGAAGACCGCCACGGCGTCGGGGTCCTCTGCCCTCAGGAGCGGGCCTTGGAGAGGGGGGTAATGTTACAGATCAGCCAGGCTCTGCCGCCTCACAATCACAGCGGTCACTCTCACCTGAGTTCTGATTTCTTTCACCTGTCCCTCATCACGTCACTCATTACCGGTTCCCATAAAAGCACACACTGCCTGACACTCGACGTCCGGTCTCGTTTTAACGAAGGAGGACTACTTCAGCTACTCCAAGCGCTAGTGTGTTTAGCTACCAAGTACTATCCTGCTACTTAACCTGCCTCCACTCTGCACCCTCAGGATCCTGTTCCTTGTCTGTTCCGGAGTTCCCGAGTCCCAGCTCCCAGTCAGCGGTGTGTGTGTTCACTCCTCTCCTCTCCGTGAGTGTGGCAAGAACGCATTACGCCAGTTCATCCCGGTCAAGGATTCCAGCGCTCATCCTCACTCGCTATTTCTGGTCACCAATAAAGATAACGCATACCGTTCCTCTGTCTCAGTCCTCTTCTGTAACAGTATTTTACTTCTTAAGTTAATGTATCTTGATTTGAGAATGCTTAAATCTTTGACCTGTAAACCAAGACAACAATGCAAAATAATAATAATAATAATAATAATTAATTACTTGCTTTACTGAATTAGTTTCATAGTTGATGCACTTTGCAGCACTGACTCTGTTACTGAACTGAATTGAATCATCGCTGAAATAAATTGAGCTGAATACACTACAAAATATATTTTTCCATTTTTAATCATGTTTCATTAAAAAAGTCTTTAAAAAAAAAAATATGTATCTTGATTTAAGAATGTTTACATATTCCAGTAAATCTACTGAGCAATAAAAGAGCAACATTTGAGCAAAAAAAGTATTTAATAATATTAAAAAGTATTGGATCAAGATGCAAAGGTACCAAATATACTGAAGACGTAGAAGCTGATAGAATCTTTCTCCTCTCCGTTCAGCTCTCCTTTGCATTTGTAGGTTCTGTCCTCCAGGACGGCGGTGAAGCCCATGCTGGGGCTGTATGAACCCTCCACCATTATCTCTGAGTCTCTCTCGTACAGCGTGACGTTTATCGAGGGATTTGTCACCAGACATGGGATCGTGCCTTCCTCTCCCGTCTTAGTCACCATTAAATGATCGTTCTCGAGGAACCACACCTCAGGATCTGAGGAGGACAGAATCAGTGCATAAGTGTGTGTGTGTGTGTGTGAACAAATGAATCGATAAGTAAATGAATGCATGAGTAAATAAACAAATGAATCAATGCAAGCATCAAATGGATGGATGCATGAGTGAATTAACAAACAAATCAATCTGGGGATTAATAAATGAATAAATGCGTGAGAATAATAAAGGAAATACATGCATGAGTGAATGAACAAATTAATGTGAGAATTAAAAAATGAATTAATGTGTGCGTGAATGACAGAATGAATCATTTTCATCATGAACCAATAAATGAATGAATGTGTAAGTAAATGAATACATGAACTAACTAATTAATGTAAGAATTATTTAACGAATGAAAGAAATTAATGTGAGAATGAATGAAAATAATCAATGTGAGAATCAATAAATGAATGAATGCATTAGTGAATGAACAAATAAATCACTGTGAGGATCAAATAAACAAATGCATAAGTGAGTGAACGAACAAATCAATGTGAGTAATAATAAATGAATGAATGCATGACTTCATTAAATGAATGAACGCATGAGTGAGTGAGTGAACGAACAAATCAATGTTTGAATCAGTAAAGCAATGAATGCATGAACAAAAGAATCGATTTGAGGAACAATAAATAAATACACAAATAAATGAAAAAAACTAAACAAATGAATGAACATTGGAAGGTAAATAAATCAAACAACATAATATGAATGAGAAAATCACATTCAAAACTACCTAAAAACATGTTTTGATGTTCAAATTTGCATTTCAAATGTTCAAATATATGATATCTGTTGTTTTTACATTTGCACTTTTTTAAACTCGACCTACTAGTAGATAGGCCATTTAGAAATGACCTAGTTTTGAATGTTTTCATGAGTTCTTACCAGGCACAAAGACAGCCACCTCTCTGGTCTCGTCTGTCCCGTTCTCTGAACACACATAAATGCCCGTGTGTCTCCACGTCACCCGCTCCAGACTGAGAACACTGGAGGAGGAACTTTGCTTCTCAACGTGGAACTCCGGAACCTTCTCCTCCCGTTTGAAGCGCCAGGTGACGTCATTCCAGCCGGAGCAGGTGATGCTGAAGGAAGAGTTGATGGAGAGGATGACCTGAGAAACACTGGGATTGAGCTCCAGACCTGAGCTACCCAGACAGAGCAGGAGCAAACCTGCACACAAACCAGCATTCAGATTAGTACAGCTTCACTCAAACAACAACTCAAGCTGTGCATAAATAATTTAGGGAAAGCAAATGTCAGGTTTCCGCCATGAGAATTTCGGAATGAACGTTTTTAGAGCTTTTATTGTGAATTATAACCATATTCTCATATATTTTTCTTTAAGTTCTTTTGCGTGCATTGCTCAATTTTAAGATTTTGGGTTATTTTGCTTCTACAAAATATCTTTGTTCAAAAAAGCGAAAAGAAAACATTCAAAATGCATATGGTTCAATTTGTTTTTAATATCCAAAAGTGTGAAATAAGAGTTCTATACATTAAATGAGTCATGTGTAGAATATACTGAGCTTTAGGTTTGAGTTTATTTGGCTAAGTCTTGATACTAACATTATTTTGGGGGTTTGTTTAGTCTGTTACCTGTTGTCATGGCAGTCAGTCGGGACCGGCTGAAACTCTTCATGCTGTCTTCCAGAGCAGGACGCGTTTAGACTCTGCAGACGGAAGGAAAACAACTCAGGATTGATTCGCCTCAAAGCTAAAGGAAACAGCAATCTTACCAAACTCGCCTCAACATTTATTTTTACAAAAGAGAAAATTCACTCAAGTGTGACAAATTCCTCTAGTGAAGTTCTTTTAAAAACTTGTGCATTCATGAGTTTACGACTGTATTTACATGACAGGATCTTTAACTTTGACTAGATGTGCCTCCCGTGTGTCAAGCGCTGTGGAAAAACACACGGGTCATTTCTCACACAGGCTTCAGAGAGGGACACACATGCCTGACTGCACACGAACAGTAGCATGTTTCACAAACGCTGTTATTGTTGCATTTTTCACTGCGGCACATTCACTGGCATCTGCTGTGGTCACAGTGAGCATCCAAACAAAACAACAGCATAATAAAAATAGAAAATTAAAAAATTAAAAATTAAATAAAATGAAATAAAATCAATCCTGCGGGACAATGCACAAACTCAACATTAATAGTGTTTGAGAAACTAAACCAAAAAAATAAATAATTTTGCTACTAAAATTAAATTAATTAATAATTACAAAATAATAAAAAATAAACTAATAAATACAAAATAATAAAAACTGTATGGACATTTAAAAATAACAACAGAACAAAATGACTAAAACTATAAACTAAAATTAAAGTGAAAAAACAGTATATCAGTGATACTAAAACCATGCTGGTTAGTGTTAATACATTATTATCTGCACTAATAGTACTAATAAAGATGTCTGAAAAGCTAGATAAAAGCCTAGGTTACACTATATTTTAAGGTGTCCTTGATACAGTGTAATTATACATTTAAGTACTGAGTAATATTAATTAACTAAATGTACTTACTATTTGTTTAGGGTTAGGATTAGGGTTTGGTTTAGGGTTGCTTGCATGCAATTAAGCATCATTTATTGTTATTATAATAGTAAGTATATGTAACGTGTAACAAGGACACCTTAAAATCAAGTACCAAAGTCTGTAATATTTAAGACTTTAGCACTATTTATTTTTTCAAAATGCATGTAAGTATCTTTCAGTGCTTCTAAAACTGCATATAAACATTAAAGTTGACAGGATCTGTCTAATTATGAGAGATTTTATCCCTTCCAAGGTGTTCTAAAGATCATTCACAGAGGCCAGAGGTCACAAAAGACCCAAATCCTCCAGGATGTGTGTGTGTGTGTGTGTGTGTGTGTGTGCATGTTTATGTGGTTTATGAGGACACAAATTTGTATAATAACATGGGTATGACAGAGGTATTACAATATGAAGGTGGTTTATGAGGACACTGCCTATGTCCCCGTAATTCAAAAGGCTTAAAAAACATACTAAATGGTGTTTTTTTGAAAATCTAAAAATGCACAAAGTCTCCTGTGAGGGCTAAGTTTAGGTGTAGGGTTGGTGTAGGGCAATAGCACACACAGTTTGTTCAGTATAAAAACCATTACGCCTATGGAGAGTCCCCATAAACCACTAAAACCAACGTGTGTGTGTGTGTGTGTGTGTGTGTGTGTGTAAGTAAACACTAAGGTTAATCGTACAGGGTTGTTGTGGGTGTAAGTGGACAGACGGATGAATGGAGTGGGGGTGGGTGGTTTAGATGTCTGGAAACAGTTAAAGCTGGATCACTGGGTGCAAAACCAGTGTGGGAAAACTAGAGAGGGTGGAAGAACATATAGCAGAGAAGAAGTGGAGAACAAAAATCCTTCAAGGGAGAAAGGATCCTTCGCTGGAAAAAGAGTGAATTGCGTAAATTCTGAAGACATGCTCTTAACTCGTAAAAGATGTTCGGCAGGGTGATCTAATCATGACTATTTTTAGCCACAAGATTAAACTTTTTCATGAATTGCTTCATCAAATAAAGCAAAAGAAATAAAGAAAAAGAAATCCTCCTCCTCCTACTCTAATAAACTTGACCTTAAGGCAAGACACAACATTGGTGTTTTGAGATTTTGGTATATTTTGTTTCCATAGTCCTCTTTCAGACTTTTTGAAAGATGTCATCCAAAATACACTTATAAGTGTTCATTTTAATGCACTTTATCTATTTGCGTCTGTAGTTTTCAATTACAATACGTATCTTCTCTGAGATTTTTCTCTACCTCAGCAGCACCTACATACACCAAACTTTAGTCTTATTTCTATATATTTTTTTGTTATCAACATTTTTTTTATTTTTCATACATAACACAACATAAAAAAAAAAACAATATATTAAGAAAATAATGAAATAAAACAACAGACACATACTCAACATCTCAAAGTCCAGTCAAAAGGAGGGAGAAAAGGAGTTATTTCTATATATTTTGAACATTTTTACAGAACTGTTTGTTCATATATCTGTCACGGTGCACACAGCAGGGAGGAGCGAGGAACACGCAGACGAGGAGTAACTCAAAATAATAGGATTTAATGAAGACATCACGGCAAGGCAAGACAAGGCAGGGCTGACACAGACAGGAACACCGGAGAGTAACAAGTAGACCAGACGAAATCAAACTGAACAGACATGACTATAAATATACAGAATAATCATAGATAATGAGACGAACACGGCTGGACAAGAATTAACTAATGATCACATTAAACAAGAACAGGAAACAAACCAAATATGGATAAAAGAGGCGTGAACACATGACACACATGACCGAGGACTGACTGGGGGGGGGGGGGTGTTCGCTCTGGATGCCCCTCGGTACAGACACGGACAGGAACACAGGACTGGGACCTCCAGAGCGGAACAGACAGATGGAGGCCATGGCGGAGCTGGGAGCTCTGGAGGCCATGGCGGTGCAGGGAGCTCAGGAGGCCATGGCAGGTGGTCTTCGTGGCCGTGGCCTCGTCCCTTGGCCCGGCCACTCCAGCCGGAACCCTTCTAACCCTACACACGTGGGAGATCACGCCGCTGGCCGCCACTGATTCAAGCCTGAATAACCCCCCCCCAAAATTTCCATGGGGAAGCTCGGGGATATCAGGAGCCCTCCAGGGCTAGACATACAGGACATGACAGGACAGTCCACAAAGAAACAAGACACTCCACAGGAGCAGGAAGCCCTCCGTGGGCAAGCTCGGTAGCTGTGGTCCATACTGGGCATGACGTGGAGTCAGGGGCCCTCACAGGGTTGCCTCAGGAACCGCTTCCACTTCTGTGACACGAGGGGCACGCGGCTGGGAATGGCCTCCACGGCCATGACTAGAGAAGCCGCCTGCCCTCAACGAGTCTCCGTGGACAAGACAAGACTGGATTAGATTAAAACTGCTCCTGTGGACACAACATGTCTTAAAACATGTCTCTGGGGACATGGCATGGACCTCCTGGCCGTGATTGGGGAACTGGAACCATGGCGGTGGCCAGCGGGCTTGAGTCAGCGGCGTGATCTCCCACGAAGGGTGGGCCTGGGGGAGTCACGGATGGCGGCATGATCTCCCATGAACTAAGGGTCTGGGTGAGGACAGGAACAAGGACAGGAAACAAACCAAATATGGACACAAGAGGCGGGAACACACGACAATATCAGGACTGACAATATAATTCGCTTGATTTTATTATTGCAATATTTGCATCTGTAAATTTCAATTACAATACATATATTTAAAGAGTTTTGTTTTCCACTTCAGCAGCACTTGCATACACCAAACTAAGCAGCTTTGTTCCTATCTATATTCTGGAAGATTTTACTGAGGGATTTGTTCATATATCATTCACAATTATTTATTTAACATTTTATTACTAAAAACATGGTAAAAATGTAGTTTTTTTTATGGCTGTTGACAGTATTTCCTGATTTATGCAGTGATGAAAGGAGAGATCCAAAATTCCCTCTATAAAAACCTTTAACTGTTACATGTCAACAAAGTCAAACAAGAATTTTGAACCTGGCTTTATCCAAAGTTCAGATTTATTTTCTGAAAAATGTATAAAAGTGAGTGCATATTTAATTAGATAATGCCAAATTTTCATAAATATTTTATTTTAATATTTTACCTGGGGTCTCTTGCCTTAACCTCAATATTCACTATATTATATTTTTGGTTGTATTTACTCCAGTGGTTACCTTTGAGATCTGATGCTGTTTAACTCAGATGCACAACACTAAAAACATTTTCCGACAAGGAAAGTAAAAAGGAAGCAGTAATGTGCTATTGTGTGTTTTCTATCAGCACTATCTCACCGAAGCAATCAAAATCAAACATCCCACACAAATCCTGCATCTAATATACTGCCAGAGGAAAAGTGTACTTCATAAAGTGCTGCCGGTCCCTCAGGAGCGACGTATAAGAGAACGAGGAGCCTTGAGTGCTGTTATAGTTGCTTTAGGAGGAGTTTGTCCAGTGTGTATTCCCAGAAAAGACTTGGAAACTTTCTCATGATCTCCAATACACAGGGGACACGCTCAGAGACCCCAGGAGTCGTGTTTACACATACAAGAAAAGACTGTAAAAATAGGGCACAATGTACTGTGTTAATATGATCATTTCCTATATAGATTTTTTATAGGTGTTGTTGATTTTTTACAGGTGTTGTTTTTGAGTTACGTGTTGCATTTTGTTGAGTTTTAGAGTTAAAGGAAATGTTCTGGCTGAAAATTACCAGGACCTTTTCTGTTTTTCCATTATTTTTTCTTACAGTGCAAGGCCACACTGCAGGACACTCATTCAAACATTTACTATTTTTGAACGCGTTCATATACTCACCCTGATGTCATGCCAAACAATGCAACATTCAGTCTTGCATGAAACACTAAACTACACAGGAACAATGACAAGCAGCAAAAAGTAATATGTCAGTTAAATGCAGGTTTGGAACTACATGATTGTGAGAAAATGAGCTAACTATTGAAATGCACAAAAGATGCATTAAAACAATGTGAAGAAATAATCTTTAAACAAAATAATAAAATAAAAACAAATTAAGTTAATAAAATGTATATAAATTTAAAATCAAATTTAAATAAATTTGAAGGTAAATAAAATAAAATAACCAACACACTTATCCTCAATTATATTATATTATCCTCAAATTATATTAAATTAAATAAAAAAAATAATTTAATAAAAAAAAAAAAATTACATTAAATAATAAAAATGTGCATTTCTTTTTAATTTAGAAATATACAAATTTCAATTAATAATATTAATAATAAAAAACAACAACACATGATTTGAGGAGACCTTCATGTCTGGAGCACAAATGGTGTTGTGGGAGGTTGCCAGGGCATTCTATGCATTTTAGAGTGTTGCTGTGTGGTTTTTAAGATGTTTTTGGTGGTTACCAGGGTGTTGCTATTCAGTTGCTAAGATGTTTGAAGCATTTTAGAGTGTTTCTGTGTGCTTTTTAAGGTGTTCTGGGTGGTTGCCAGGGTGTAGCTATGCCAATGCTAGGGTGTTGTGAGAGTTTAATAGTTCTGTTATGCAGATTCAAGATGTTTGGGGTAATTGATAGGGCATTACTATGCTGTTTTGAGTGGCTGCCTCAAGTACTGTGACATGCTCTTTTGCTTCATGTAAACAGATGTGGCGTCTACTGAGTGTCTTTAGAGTGTGTGTGTGTGGGTGTTGGGATGGGAAAGGCGTGCTCGTCTGACCCTTCCCAGCATCCCGGACTCCTGCTAACACTCTCAAACGTGTCATTTTGTGACTCAACAGCTAAATCCCAGAATTCCCACCAGACGTCACACAGCTTTGCACCCATTTAAACTACCCCCGAGCTGCTCGTCTCCGCTGGGATTATCTTTATACGGGGGATTGTTTTCCTTAAACATCTGCCAGCGCCGCTGATGAAAAAAATAAATTAATAAAAATGTGCGTTTCTTTTTAATTTAAAAATATAGAAATTTCAATTAATAATATTAATAATAAAAAACAACAACACATGATTTGAGGAGACCAAATGCTGCAGGATGTCATCATGTAAATAAACGAATGAACCTTTTACACCATCTGTAGATGCACAAAAGCACTATGAAAGATTCAAACAGTCATTGCAAATAAAAACAAGCAATTTTGAAATGAGAATCATCAGGTTTGTGAGCTGCAGCTAGTTTCCTAGTTTTCTAATGTGCTGAATCCTCTGAAAGCTGCTGTGAAACCAAGAGTACCAGGAAAAAAAACATAACGTCTGAAAAAAAGGCGAATGAATACGGTGGAATATTTAGCTGCCAAGCAGCCCAGCAATGAAACGAGCTCTGAATCAAACCCTTTCAGAGGGTGAGAAAGAGAAAGACTGGCTAAAAGACACAGAAAAAGAAGAATATGAAAGACTAAAGAACGGTAACTCTAAAGGAAAGAGAGAGGTCAGAATGAGGCTGACGTCCATGTCAGAACGGGCTCTTTTTCATGATAACGTCTCTCTGTGCCCTAGAAACGCTTGACCGCGGCCAACCTGCGTCAGAGAGAGCGTAGACTAATGCAGGAGCCGTCAGATCACTCAAAAGAACCAATGCAAAATAATAATGCTGCAGAATACAAGGAAAATCTAATGCTGCCATTGTCTTCGACCCACATCCGGCACTGTTGACTTCAACATCAGCAGAAATAGCAACTAAAGCAGCATCAAAATGCCAGGAATCATTTATGATTGCAGCTGAGATCACAGCATACCTGAGGGCTTTGCTATGCAGTTGTTAAGGTGTTTTAAACATTTAAGAGTGTTGTTATGCATTTCTAAGGTATTCTGTGTGGTTGCTAGGGCGTTGCTATACAGTTGCTAAGATCTTGTAAGCATTTTATAATGTTTCTATGTGTTTTCAAGTTGTCCTGGGTGATTGCCAGGGCTATGTTATACAGTTTCTAAGGGGTTTAAGCGTTCTAGAGAGTTGCTGTGTGGTTTTTAAGGTTTTTGGGTGGTTGTCAGGGTGTTGCCATACCGTTGCTAAGAAGTATGAAGCATTTTAGAGTGTTGCTATGTGTTTTTTTAAGATGTTCTGGGTGGTTGCCAGGGCATTGCTATACAGTTTCTAAGGCGGGTTAAGCATTTTACAGTGTTGTTATGCTGATTAAAAGGTGTTGTGGGAGGTTGCCAGGGCATTCTATGCATTTTAGAGTGTTGCTGTGTGGTTTTTAAGATGTTTTTAGTGGTTACCAGGGTGTTGCTATTCAGTTGCTAAGATGTTTGAAGCATTTAAGAGTGCTGCTATGTGTTTTAAAGGTGACCTGGGTGGTTGCCAGGGTGTAGCTATGCCAATGCTAGGGTGTTGTGAGAGTTTAATAGTGCTGTTATGCAGATTCAAGATGTTTGGGGTAATTGATAGGGCATTGCTATGCTGTTCTGAGTGGCTGTCTCAAGTACTGTGACATGCTCGTTTGCTTCATGTAAACAGATGTGGCGTCTACTGAGTGTCTTTAGTGTGTGTGTGTGTGGGTGTTGGGATGGGAAAGGCGTGCTCGTCTGACCCTTCCCAACATCCCGGACTCCTGCTAACACTCTCAAACGTGTCATTTTGTGACTCAACAGCTAAATCCCAGAATTCCCACCAGACGTCACACAGCTTCCACGAGGACCGTCTCTTTTGCACCCATTTAAACTACCCCCGAGCTGCTCGTTTCCGCTGGGATTATCTTTATACGGGGGATTGTTTTCCTTAAACATCTGCCAGCGCCGCACTGATGAAGCAGGAGCCAGTTTGAGGGGGGAAAAGTCACTTCAGCACCAAAACTGCTGTCTGTTCTTCTGTAAGGGCTCCTGGGAAACATACACAGCCTTGAAAGAAAAGGGGAAAAAGAAAAACAAAGGCGCTGAGAGAAGAAACAATTTCTGATGTTGTTCTTTGCATTCAGCTGCAGGGCCTCGTACTTCCTGTGTGTGCTCGGGAACATGTGTAGAGATTCAGCGTGGGTGTGTGAGAGGCACGCAGACCTCCAAGACCAGGAATAACACACACACACGTGAATAAAATGGTCCCAAATTCCCCCTCGAATCAGATAGCCGGATCTCCTTAAATGTTGCAAAACACACTGTGTGTCCGCTGCTGTCCAATTCATGTGGTGATGAGACATCACACTCCCAGCACAACAGAACCGTATTATGGGAATATCGACCAATGGGGAGTGGGGATGTGTTGGCACTAGAGAATTGCTTGGTCATTCCTATCGTATTCTGTGTTGACAGCATGATGCTGAGCAGTTACTAGGGTGTTCTAAGTGGTTGTTTGATGTTGCTAGGGCACTAGGGTGTTGCTATGATGTCCCAATTTGTTGCTAGGGTGTTTTAAGTGTTTGTTTTTTTTTGAGATTGCTACATGGTTGCTAGATCAAAGTTTGGCCATTCCTATTCCTCTTCTGAGTTGACAACATGATTCTGAGCAGTTGCTAGGGTGTTCTATGTGGTTGTTTGATGTTGCTAGGTGGTTGCTAGAGCACTAGGGAGTTACTATGATGCCCCAGGTTGTTAACATAGTGTTTTAAGGAGCTATTTGATATTGCTAGGTGGTTGCTAGAACATTGTTTGGCAATTCCTATTGTATTTTTGTTTGATGGCATGATGCTGACCAGTTGCCCATGTTTCAGGTTGTTGCTAGGGAGTTCTAAGTGTTTTTTGATGTTGTTAGGGCACTAAGGTGTTGCTAAGATGTCCCAGTAGTTGGTTGACATTGCTATGTGGTTGCAAGAACATAACTGGCAATTTCTACAGTATTTTGGGTTGATATCATGATGCTGAACGGTTGCTAAGGTGTTTCTATGGTGTTCTGTATTGTTGCTAGAAAGTTCTAGGTAGTGTTTTAAAAGTTTTAAATGGTTGTCAGACTATGCTAGGTGGTTGCTAGGGCACTGGGGTGTTGCTATGGTGTCCCAGGTTGTTGCTAAATTGTTCTAAGTGGTTGTTTGTTACTGCTAGATGGTTGCTAGGGCATAGTTTGGCCATTCCTATGATATTTGGGTTGATACACTCTCATGTCATGTCAAACCTTTTTTTTCTGTGGAAATTTAAAAGAAGAGATTTTGAAGACAATCGGGGTTTAAACAACATTGACTTTAATTGCATGGACAAAAAAAAACAGAGACGTTTTTCCACAGAAGAAAGTAAGTCATACAAGTTTGGAGTAAATGACGGAAAAACAATCATTTAGGGGAGAACGATCCCTTGAAGACTTCAGAGCAACAACATTTTCCTCTGTGCAAACACCTTTCAGACGCAGTCAGCAGCTTTGATGAGCGTATGGAGCTCTAATGGTCTTCAAGAGCACTTCCTGCTCTGGGACGACCGTAAATCCTGCAGCGAGAGGACAGACCCCAAACCATTCATCACAGCTAATCTCACAGTACAAAAGGTTCACAGGCTCTTATCGCTAGTTATGAAAAAGCAGCATGGTCTGGGGCCAAACACGGAGATGGTTATAGGTCTGGAGGATGTCCAGCTCCTACACGTGCACACACACATAACTCTCATCCCGTCTTCCTGTTCTCGATTAGCGTTTATTAAAGGTGGGTGTTGCTTTAGGATCTGCCCTCCCAGAGCTCAACTTCTGGCACAGGCTGTGGGAAAACTGATGCAGTGTGTTGCTGTTAAAATAAACGTTTCTTTTTTTCTATCCCAGTTTTCCCCTGGAATGATGAAACAGTCGATCCCCAAACTCCCGTCAACTCCCTCAAGGAGCAACAACACACTTTTTGCAGTTTTCAAACTTAATATAACTTTACAATGGAAAAGAGAGGCTAAAAACACCCATTTGCAATCTTAAATGAGTCCTGTTAAGATCCGTCATATAAAGCGGCTACTAGAGATGCACCAAAAATATTCAACTGAAAAATCTGGCTAGAAAAGAAATAACTCACTTTTTGCTAAACATACGCACTGCATTACATATTCGTTCTATTTTACTTAACCTGTTATTGATGACATTTTTATTTTTTAAGTTTTTTATAAAAGCCATCATTTGAATTTTTATATTTCAACAACAAATTGGAGTACAAACATAGTTATATAATTAAAAGATATATAATTGAAAAGTTATAGATTTTTTAAAGACTTTTTTTAAAGCTGAAAACGTTAGTGTAATTTCCAACACGAAGTGCAGAAAGAAAGAATGAAGAAAATAAAAAACAAAGCATTCCCAGCATAGTTTCCCACTGTCCAGAACAACATTCACTCCCATTTCAAGCTGTTTTATTAAGTGTGCTGTTTCGGCTCTAATATCTGATTGGATAAATTATATTTAAAGCTGCTATAAAATAACAAACACACATACTGATAATGATACACCACACTGTAAAAAATCATTGCCACGATTATTTATCTCAACTTAATTCAACAATAAAATAATTAATCATGTCAGCTTAAAAAAGTAAGTGTTCGTGCTTGATTTAAATTAGTTTAGTTAAGTTTAATATCAACAAATTTAAAGTTGTTATAACTAATTGCAGCAACATTTTTTATGATGTATTACACTTTTGTTAATGTTTTGAATTAATTTTATTTCTGTATTTTCTGTTATCATTTTAGTTAAAGTTCTAGTAATTTTGTTGTCATTATTTAATTTTTATTATGTCTATATTTTTATTTAACATCATTTTATTTAATTTTAATTTATTGGTTTAATTTATTGAATACATCAATTTAAACTTAATGGAAATAAGAAATGTTGCCATGGCAACTAGCTGAAATAAAATAATTTGAATATACATTATTTGATTTAATTTTTAATGAATGTTCATAGAATTTCAAGAAACTAAAATATTTTAGCTATAATAAACAAATCTATTAAATTCTATATTGTTAATTTAATATTCAATATTACAGAATAACATACCAATCATTATTTCATAGAAATAGTTAGGCTAATTACAATAAAAACAAAGAATGATTAGAATTATGAATAAACGATACTCATTAAAAATATTTATTGAATACTGGTGTTCTGCCATTTTATAAAACTAATAAACCAATCAGGGCTGCATTATATTTTTTTGCCAAATCAAAATCTGTTTTAAAGTTGCTGTTATGTATTATGAAGATCATAACCACAAACACAAACACACACAACATCCTCAAAGTAGACAAATCCCAGCTAAAATGTGCCTCGCACCCCGCAGGAAATATTTCAGCACAAACTCAAACCATTCAAACAAGATGATGAGATTTCACTTTATTCCTCCAACACTGTCCGTCTCTTTCAAGGTTATCCTTGGGTAGTTTGGTTTCCCACTACCAAAAACCACAACAGAACTGTAGGATATTTTCCAAACACCCTCTCACTCAATTTCGGTCAACACTGAGTAGCTCTGACTACTCCAGTAAGCTTATCTCATCTTCTAACATGAATATAAAGATGAAAACAAGCAACTCACACACTGTCGTCTCAGCAGACCTGCAGGATGTCCTTCTTTCCACGTCAAAGGTTAGTCAAGACTGCTGAATAATGGAGCTCCAATGGGTTCATTTCAAAGCATGCTAAGCATATACTGTAATAAAGAGCTGTCGCTATCAAACAACAAATTTGTATTCTGGTTTCTCTCAATATGTAAGTGTTGAACTTCCTTCTCACACATCAAGCTGTGAAATACAAAAAAGGTGTTGCTGGCCTTGCAAAGCAACAAACCACTGTTTTCGAGATGTTTATGAGTCTAACACTAACATAAACATGTTTTTGTAGTGTTTGAAGGTGTCAAGGGATTGAAACGTTGTGTCATAAAAACAATTAATAGCCACACACTTATAAAACAGAGTTAATATGGTATATATATATAATATATCTAAAACTACAAAAAAAATAATTACTTAAGATAAAATACAAGTTAACTGAAATAAAATGAAATATTGAAAAACTTTCAGCGTTCTGCTACTTGCCAACATTCTCATTTTCATTTAGTACTTTACTTGAAGTACTAAAATAGCTAAAAGTATTAAATAAAAAAAGTATTTAAAAATATTAAATAAAAACTATCATATTTCCTTAAATAATAAAAACATTAATAATGTCAAAAACACAACAGGATTACTAAAATATTTCACCCAAATTAAGAAAAACTATAATAGTACATGTATTATAGTTGACTAAAATTGAAACCAAAACCATAAAAAAACATTTTAGTTACTTGAAATAAAATAAACGTTAACTGAAACTAAATAAAAAGCCAGTTTTCAATGCAACATTTCTTATATCCATATAGTTTAACTTGAAGGACTACAATAAGCAAAAAAAATTAAAAACTAAATTAATAAATAAAATGAATAAACATTATATAGACTGTTTCTATGTCTGTTTCACCATTTAATGACAAAAACAACTAAATAAAAAAAAACATTAAACAAACAGAAAATATAAAAATAAAATCTAATTAAAAAATGTAAAAAACATATCACAGTACATGATTATTACTATAACACTGTTATGTTGTTCTTTAGAAGGAACAATGAAACAGCAGAATCTCTGAATTGTCATCTCATGATTACAGTAATTCTGACCTGATGCTGTGAGTTGATTCAGCGTCAGGTTTGTTTTAGTATGGATGCAATGGCCGACAGCAGCATGTCTGAGGCTTCAGGCTGCATCTGTGAGGAGTGTTGAAATCAGTGCTGAGAGTGTATGTGTTTGAGATGTGGGAGGCCAGCATCACTCACATTAACCCTTCTCTCCTCTCAACTCATTAGGGACAAATTGCTACGGAAAAAAGCATTTGGAAAGATCCCACATTAAACAAGCGACTCCACAAGTTAAAGGTCGCCCCCTTTTTCTCCCGGTTTCTTGTAATTCTCCAAAGCGCATCACAATTTTGACTTTATAGTGGTGTTTATAACTTTGAGGCAGATCACGGGCCAGAGAGACGTCACCAGAGAATGCCAGAAAGTTCCACTCCGGATGCCGAGGAACTGGGAAAAACTGCGGCCTGAAGCTATTGGCCACATCTGGAGTCTCAGACCCTGTCCCAAACACAGCCGTGGAAGACATTAAGGGCGCAATGAAGCACTATGACACTACGTCTCACAGCGTCAGAAGATCAGTGTGTTTACGACCGACAGGATGAGCGTATCTGCTGTGCTCTTTTAACATCATATAGAATTGTTATGTGATTGTTTGCCATGGATTTTCAATTGAACTGGCAACAACATACAGGAAGTTGAATTGGAATGACTTTTCCGTTTTTTGTAAGCTGTTGTAGTGTAAAACTAACCCTTACTGTCTTTCCACATATGAGTCCTGCACAATCAAGTCAGCTCAAATCAGGTGAAAATGCTTCTATTACTTATAAAAATGAATTCCTCAAATGACCAGCTTTGACTATGAGCAGCAGTATGTGATTCTTGCCTAGTAAACAGGACTAATAAAGCCAAAGCCAGAATGACTCTGAAAGACAACGTCATCAACTAACCCTGTTAAAAACACAAACTCATCAAACCAAACCCCATCCTCTCTAAACAACCCGTCTGACACCCCCATATCAGAGAGAGAGACAGCTTTATGTGATTACAGCTTAAACCAGCCGCTGACAGAGCGACAGAGAGACAAGAACGGAAATGAAGGGTACGGAAGTGGCAGTGAAATTCCTGCGGTGCTGGAGAGATGAAGAGCACAAGACCAGAAACACAGTCGACACACTGTAAGCATGTAGTCTCATTATACATACTTCACATGCACTAGCAGCTCTTTCCATCCACACATTTTTATACCAATTTTGGGATTTCACATATTAAAATGGCAAGCTGTACATAAAATATCCATAAAAACATATGCACTCACATTAAGGAGGGTCATTTTTTTCATTTGGTAAGAAAACATGCATTTAAACTGATGGCAACTCAATTACCTACTAAACTCCTGGATGCGCAACAAAAACCTCACGTGACTTTGCCCTGAGCAGATTAACTAACCTTCAAACCAATCTCATCGCACATCGCTTCAAATATTGTTTTAGTCACAGCCTGTCATGAAAATTATTTGGTATAATTGTCTCACATGATTGCATTCCCACACATCAAAAAACATGACAGCGTTTGTTAACAGGGTTACAATAGTTACTAAAACTAAAACTGAAAAGAAAAAAAAAAATCTAAATGAATGAATGAATGAATGAATGAATGGATTTTTTTTTACAGTGTGAGAAACGGACACAGATCCCAAACAGGAATAACAGATTCATCTGTATAATCATAAGAGTTGGAAACAGATTGCATTGCATTGCTGTGAAATGATTCAAACGCAACACAAACACTCATAGATGCATGCCAATGCAAGCACACACAAAGTTCTGCCTTTCCTAAAGATAACTAGTTATCGAAAGAAGGTCTGATAATATTTTTTTTGGTCTCCTATAAGTCGGTTTTCAGTCGAACCCAACACTGTCTCCTTGTGTCTCTGTTTGACTTGGTCTGAGTGCAGAGAGACAGCAGAAACACAGCTCATTGAGATTGATGAAGACAGCATCATCTGTCTTTTTTTTTCTGCATTCTTATAATAGTCATTGGTCATCGTTATGCTGTAATCTTGGCGGTCATTAACCGCAGGATGCAGACGATTAAACACACACTTGAGTGAACGAGTGAAGGAGCTTCAGCCTGATGAAAGAAGAAAAACTTCTGCTCGAGTGCTGAAGGAGACTGAAATCTGACTTAGACTGATGCTTTGCTAATACCATGATTCTTTGCCATTTATTGTGGTAATATCATAATATTTTATTTTATTTATTTATTTAGTCATTTAGCAGACGCTTTTATCCAAAGCGACTTACAAATCAGGACATAAGAAGCAATCATAACCAACAAAAGAGTGACAACGTGCAAGTGCTATTACAAGTCTCAGTTAGCCTAACGCAGTACAGATAAATATTATTATTATTAATTTTTTTTTTTAAATTTTTTTATAAAAAGACATAGATAAAATAAAATTAGAATAGAGAGTGCTAGAGTTAGAGGGTCAAGCAAAGATGGAACAGATGAGTTTTTAGCCGTTTCTTGAAGATGGGTAAGGATTCGGCTACACGGATTGAATTGGGCAGGTCATTCCACCAGATGGGAACAGTTAATGAAAAAGTCTGTGAAAGTGTTTTTGTGTGTCTTTGGGATGGTACAATAATGCGTCGTTCACTTGAAGAACGCAAGCTTCTAGAGGGCATATAAGTCTGAATTAATGAATTTAGTATCATGTTATCATGATACTAATATCATAATATCATGTTTTTGTTTTTTTCTGGACATTTACCATAGTAATACTAAGCTTTCCTGTAGCTCAAGCAGTAGATCGTGGAACTGACACAGAACTGCCAGAGATCCACACCAGCCAATCCCAGCGCACTCCCTCACCAGAATACTAATCACGCACACCTGTCACCCATCAGCACACTCATCAAGCTGGCTTTATAAGCAGACTCATCACCTCACTCCAGCGTCCGGTCTCGTTGATAAGTATTGGACTCATTCCCTACTCCTATGAAGATTCCAAGTAAGACGTTCAGTGTGTTAGTTCCCTGTACTTACCTCCTGTGTCTCTCCAGCGTGTCCTCCTCGTCTCCATCCGCTGTTCTTCTCTGTGTACTCAAGATGGACTGGAGTGTGTGGGTTCCTCCCGTCATCCTTCTACGATCTCCTGGTCCTGTGAGACGAAGTCTGCCATCACTCTCCTTATCATTGCCTCCAAGGTATCATTGCTCAGCTTACTCGCCTGAATTCCAGCACTTCCCACAGTGTTGTTAAATAAACTCCCTATCAACCATCATCTCTGTGTTCTGAGTATACTTCCGTAACAGAAGACTGGACCCGACAGAGGGAGTTATGAGCAATCCGGGAGATTCCAGGAGATTGTGGATTCCCTTCGGTGGATCTTCACCACCACCTCTAAACCTGCTACCCCTTCCGTCACCACTTCAACAACAACATCTTCTCCTTCTCCCGTGATCGCCAGTCCTATGGCTAAACCGGCGCCCTTCTCTGGTCTGGCGCAGGAGTGCAACGGATTCCACCAGTGTTCGCTGGCCTTGGAGATGCAGCCACAGTTATATACCACCGATAGAGCAAAGATGGCGTTCATCATATCCCTACTGACTGGGTGAGCGCTCCAATGGGCCGAAACCATCTGGGCTCAGGCTGGTACAGTGACTCAGTCCCTTGATAACTTCATCGCTCATTTCCGGGAGGTTTTTGGTAGACCAGCGGGAGATTCCTCAGTGGGTGAGCAGCTCTACCATCTTCGACAAGGTTCCATGTCTATTAATGACTATGCTCTTAAATTCAGGACTCTTGCTATATTGTGGAGCATCAGTGCACATTATCTCCACATGCCCAATCCGTCCTCCCAGACCCTTGGTGAGTGTCATTAAGACATCTATTGTCAATATGATACCACTCATCACTGTAGTTCTACTTACTGCCTCTGATATTTCCATTCCAGTCAATGCCCTTCTCGACTCCGGTTTTGCAGGGAACTTCATCTCAGGCGCCCCTCTGTCGCCAACTCAACCTCTCAACCAAGACCACACAGACCACCTACCAGGTCCAGTCAATAACTGGTAAGCCCCTCAGCTGTAAGCATATACGTCATAGTGTTGGACCTCTCCAGCTCACAGTTGGCCAGTTACATGAAGAGACACTCCAACTACTGGTTCTGAAGGATTCCACCGCTGATGTGATCTTGGGGCATCTGCGGTTAGTGCAGCACAATCCTATCCTCTCCTGGGAATCTGGTGAAGTCCTGAAGTGGGGTAAAAAATGTTTCCCTGATTGTTTTCCTCAGATACCTCGTCCTCCTGGTCTTGACTCCAAGCTCCTCCCAGTCTGTTCTACCTCCATTGAAAGCCCAGTAGAAAAGCAGTCAGTCAACATCCCAACCTGCTACACCCCCTTCAACAACGTATTCTGCCCCAAAAGAGCCTCAAAGCTGCCTCCACATCAGCCATGGGACTTGATCTGTTTCCGGGTGAGTCGGTGCCCCGTGGGAAAATATACCCCCTCTCCATTCCAGAGGCCTACAGCGCATTAAATAAGATCACAGTAAAGTTCCGCTATCCACTTCCCCTCGTCTCAGTGGCACTAGAACATCTTTGCGGAGCCAAAATGTTTACCAAGTTGGACCTCCGCAGCGCCTATAACCTCATGCGGATACGTGAGGGAGACAAGTGGAAGACTGCTTTTGTGACACCTACTGGGCACTATGAGTATTGCGTTATGCCGTATGGATTGGTCAACGCCCCCTCCGTATTCCAGGATTTCATGTACGAGGTTCTCCAGTAGTTTCTCCACAAGTTCGTACTCATCTATATTGATGACATCCTCGTGTACTCCCGGAGCATGGCCAAACATCACCACCACATTGCGGAGGTCCGGAAATGCCTGAGGGAGTACCACCTCTTCCTCAAGAGTTCCTTGGTTACAACATCGACCAAAATGGCATCCAGATGGACGAGGGGAAGGTAGCAGCCATCAAGAACTGGCCCATCCCTACAACCATCAAAGAACTGCAACACTTTCTAGGCTTCTCAAATGTCTATCGGAGATTCATCAACTTCTCCATTTCCTATCAACCTGGTTAAAGGAATGTCAAAGGAGACGCTTTATCCCACATCCATACGCCAGATGAAAACAACGATGAACCTGAACCTATTCTCTCTAAGGAGATAGTAGTGAACCCCATCCAATGGTCCTCAAGTTCTGTTCCCTCTTCCAATGTCTCCTCCAATGCTCCGCCGGGCTGCTCACCAGGACCGCAATATGTTACCAGAACCCAGCAAACTCCCCACATTCATTCAGCACACTCCTCTCTGGGCACTGGCCACCCAGGGCCAATGGTACCCTCTCGCTGCTAAGAGATCACTTTTGGTGGCCTAACATGGCCCGGGATGTAAGAAGGTTCGTACAGGGATGTTCAGAATGTGCCATCTCAAAGAGCCCTCGCCATCTACCATCTGTCAAGCTCCACCCGCTACCTGTTCCTAACCGACCCTGGTCACACCTAGGAGTGGATTTCATTACGGACCTTCTACTCCCTAATGGTAACGCATGCATCCTAATGATTTGTTGATCGTTTCTCAAAATCCTGTCGTCTTCTGCCCCTCAAGGGCCTCCCAGTGGCCATGGACACAGCTGAACTTATGTTCAATCACATCTTCCGAAATTATGGGATCCCAGAGGATATTGTGTCTGACCGTGGACCTCAGTTCATTTCAACAGTATGGAAAGTGTTCTTCACCCTCCTTGGTGTGTCCGTCAGTCTCTCCTTGGGTTACCATCCCCAGTCGAACGGACAGACGGAAAGAAAGATCCAGCAGATAGGACGCTTCCTACGAACCTTCTGCCACGGCCACCAGAACACTTGGAACCAGTTTTTGGGCCGGGCCGAGTATGCACAGAACTCTCTTCGCCAGCCTTCTACTGGACTTACCCCTTTCCAGTGCGTGCACGTTTACCAGCCCCCTCTCTTCCCATGGTCTGGCGAACCATCTGATGTCCCATCGGTTGTCCCATCGGTTGATCACTGGTTCCGAGAGAGCGAGAGGGTCTGGGATGCAGCCCACCACCAGCTGCAGAGGGCATTGCACTGATGCAGGATGACAGCCGACTTGAGGGGTCAGAAAGGTTTGGCTGTCAACCAGGGACATCAAGATGTGCTTGCCCTGCAAGAAGCTTAGTCCCAGATACTTTGGCCCCTTCACCATCGCTACGGCCCAGAAGAATAGTCCTGGGTTCCCAGAAACGATATCCTTGACCCTAGTCTGCTAGATACCTTCCATGCCTCTCATCCGGATCGCCCTGCTCCCCGAGGACGAGGTCGGCCACCATGACGTCGGGGTCCCCAGCCCTCAGGAGCGGGGCGTGGAAGGGTGGGGGGGTACTGACACAGAACAGCCAGAGATCCACACCAGCCAATCCCAGCGCACTCCCTCACCAGAATGCTAATCACATGCACTTGTCACCCATCAGCACACTCATCAAGCTGGCTTTATAAGCAGACTCATCACCTCACTCCAGCATCCGGTCTCGTTGATGTGTATTGGACTCCCTGATGTGTATTCCCTACTCCTACGAAGATTCCAAGTAAGACGTTCAGTGTGTTAGTTCCCTGTACTTACCTCCTGTGTCTCTCCAGCATGTCCTCCTAATCTCCATCCTTCGTCCTTCTCTGTGTACTCAAGACGGAGTGTGTGGGTTCCTCCCATCATCCTTCCACGATCTTCTGGTCCTGTGAGACGAAGTCTGCCACCACTCTCCTTATTGCATCCAAAGTATCATTGCCCCGCTTACTCGCCTGAATTCCAGCACTTCCCAAGGTGTTGTTTAATAAACTCCCTAGCAACCATCATCTGTGTTCTGAGTATACTTCCGTAACAGGAACCAGCAACACCAAGGTCATGGGTTTGATTCCCAGGAAAGCATGAACTGATAATAAATGCAAAGTATGCAAAATGCAAAGTTTCTTTAGATAAAATGTCTGCAAGTACCGTAGTGTTATAGGTAGGATATGGCAGAATAATAGTACTCTGTGTATTTGGACAATTTGCAAGAAAATAAAATGGAAGGAAAACCCTTTTAGGATATGATACCATGGTGGATGATATTGAACTCAACAGCAAACTATCTTAATGATTACCAATAAATGACTTATAGTGCCTATGCACAGTGAAAAAAAAAAAAGATGTAAAGAGAGAATATTTGTTTTATATTAGATTAGACTGAACAGAGGCAATTAAAAATGGCGCAAAATTGAATGTAATATATATATATTTTTTTAAACATTGCATTATTGTTTACATTGTAGGCTGTGGGTTGTTGTTTATCTTAGGTTCCTTAGGTTATTTTTAGGCACCAAACAAGCATTTTTATAGGGTTTTTAACTTTATTGTCATCTTGCAGAATTAAAGAACTAAACTGAATTTAACAGTTTTTTTTGGGGGTTTGGTAAAAATTTGAATAATTGTATTTTTAAATAAAAACATTTTTAAACTCTGTACATTTTAGACTTTGTATGTTGTTGGCTATTTCTTAGGTTCTAAGAAAAAGTCTAACAAGGACAAATGCTATAAATTGATTAATCAAGTAAATAAAAACAAAATAATTAGTTATTAAAAGTTATTCTGTGCTGTCCCTTTCAAATAAACAACAGATAAGTTATGCTTTTATTAAAAAAAATGACAAGACATCTTTCAGAAACCAAATGCTCAAAACCGTACTTTCTGTAAGTGTTTGGTGTGTTTGTGATGATGTGGACACTGCAGTTCTGCCTGACCCTGTTCATGAGCTCCTCTCATCTGCTGCTAATGGGGAGCACATTTTCATGGGACTGGTATGAGGGGGTCAGGAAACAGCTGGTGACGCAGCAGTGGCTCCGTCCGTCCCGGACGAGAACCACTCAATTTCGACTCCTGACAGTCCCATCGCAGATATCGCTCACGTCTTACTCACATGCATGACTAATAACAGCACAGAAACACATGTGTAACGGGACTTTCTGTACCGGTGCAATCCCATTCGAGAGAAACGGAAATCAGCTGCTGAACATCTGTGTGACTTACAGCCCCGACTGACCAAAATATATACAAAGTCCTACTTCAGATAAGCGTCTGTGCCAGTGAACTACAGCCACTTCTGACTACAACTAATGTTTGGGCTGCACTGCAAAATACGCATGCAAAATAACTCATGCACAATAGATTTTTGTAAACACTGTGCTTATTGTGCATATATCTTATTTCACTAATGTATAGTACTATATTAATAATTATATATACATGTTCATTAATTATTCATTAATTATATGATATTGTATATATCATTTTTCAATAATTATATATACAATATCATAAATATATCACTATTGTATAGGGCCTACTATACAATGTAGTAGTATATTGATCATTTAATATTTATATATACAATTTATATTTAATATTATATAGTAATATATAATATGTATTTATATTTTTACAAACTATTTATTTATGTATTTTTCTAATATATATATATATATATATATATATATATATTTATTTAATTACCATAAAATGTATCATTGTTTCATGTACTATGCATCATACTACAATATTTTTAATTTTTATTGACAATTATACTTATTTATATTTTACATTTTATAACTACACAAAAAGTATTTGTGTTTTATATTTATATAAAATCTCCCATGGGAGATTATATATTTATATAAATATATAATTTGATTATTATACTTACATATGTTATAATAAACATAAAATATGTAATATCATTATTTTACATAGCATACAATGTAGTAGTATATTGATAATTTATATTTTTATAATATATATAATATATAAATATATATGTATATTTTATATTTACACATAAATAATTTATGTATTTGCATATTTACATAAGAAAATACATAACTATATAATTGTATATTATCAATGCATTTACCATAAAATACATAATTATTTTATGTGCTATGCATGATCTGTCTCTCTCTCTCTCTCTCTCTCTCTCTCTATATATATATATATATATAAATAAAGAGAGAGAGAGATATTGCATAGTACATAAATTATTATTATTGTATATTATATAATGTAGTTTATATATTTTTGGTACAAACATATCTCTCTTTCTGTGCATCTTTTAGAGCTTATTTGAGGACAGAGGTTCGTCACGTCTTTACGCTTTTATCAAAATGTTTGTCAGCAGCGAATGATAAAAGTCACGAACATAAACAACTGGATTCTGGAATGCTGTCTGCCTTTAAATGCCATTATACGACACACAAACAAGACGACCACTGAGAAAACACAGAGAGAGTTTCAATGACAGTAGAAGCGTTCAAACAAACCATCAGCACCGCATTACAACACACACGTCTCGCCAAACCAGAAAACAAACACCTCTACTCTCCACCATGTGTAAAGGTGCTCAAACATGCACTGTAAATCACCGATCCATTTGCTCTCGCTGAATTCAGTGCATTCTCCTTCAAATGCGACACAAACAAAGAGCAGAAACCGGCCCTCCCTAAACAAAAGCTCACAGAAAGGAGATACGGCATCTCTCGCATGAGATAAATCCCACAATACCTCTAATGGCTGTCTATCATCGCCAACATCTGGATGAAAACAAGCATCCTAGTGACAGAACGTGCGAGAACTTTCTAAAAGGGTTGCAAATGAGGTGAAGTTCTCCAAACAAAGTTCAGTCTAAGATCAGAACCATCTAACTTCTGGACTGCTACTTTGTTTCTCCTGGAAGTCATTTGCCAAGATATTTAAAGAGATTTTTCCAAAACCCTCAGGACTTCCAGGAGAGCAGACAGAACCGAAAGCTGTGCGCTCCAAACCGATTACGTCTCTTACCTTCAGCAGACACCTGGACGTCAGAGCAAAAGCATGTCTAGGAAAGCCTGCGTTCTTGCTAAGTTCTTACTGTCTGCCTCTCCTCGTCTGTGATCTCTGGTTTTGTAGCGCTCGCTCAAACAGCTGCTGGAGGGAGGGATGGAGCTAAAGCTCGAGTCTCCAGGGTCTCAGACGGAGAGAGACGGAGAGGAGGTTGGGCAGCAGATCTGTTTATTTAGTCAAATGACCACAGCAGGGTTCATTCACTCACTCACTCACTCACTCACTCGATAGTAAAACTAACATCCCTACAAAGATAGCACAGACTAAACCCAATGCAGCTATCCACATCCAAAAATAAAACATAAAAAAAAAATCACAGATCAGATCTCTGTAATGTCTCAATTATTTCTGCAAAGGGAGACTTTTGCTGAAGCCTATAAACGCCCATTTCTGGGATTAAAAAAAAAATTAGATTATTATTTATAATTCTATGAAAAAATGCCAGAATTTAGAGATATAAACTCGGAACTGGAAAATATAAACTCTCAATTCTGAGAAGAATTGCTAGATACAAACTCAAACTTTTTCTTTTTTCTCTCTTTTTTTGCCACAGAAAAAAATATAAAAGCTAATTGTGACTTTTTATCCTACCTTTCCCCCCCAGAATTATTAGTTTATATTTGGCAATTGTGAGTTTACATATTTCTGTCTCAAAATTCTTAATTGATATCTCACAATTCTCAGTTTATATCTCATAATTCTGAGTGTATATCTTATAATTCTGAGTGTATATCTTATAATTCTGAGTGTATATATCACAAATCTGAGTTTATAATTCTGTTTATATCCAAATCCTAATTCTGACTTTATATCTCATAATTCTGAGTGTATATCTTATAATTCTGAGTGTATATCTTATAATTCTGAGTGTATATCTTATAATTCTGAGTGTATATATCACAAATCTGAGTTTATAATTCAGTTTATATCCAAATCCTAATTCTGACTTTATATCTCATAATTCTGAGTGTATATCTTATCATTCTGAGTGTATATCTTATAATTCTGAGTGTATATCTTATAATTCTGAGTGTATATATCACAAATCTGAGTTTATAATTCTGTTTATATCCAAATCCTAATTCTGACTTTATATCTCATAATTCTGAGTGTATATCTTATAATTCTGAGTGTATATTTTATAATTCTGAGTGTATATCTTATAATTCTGAGTGTATATATCACAAATCTGAGTTTATAATTCAGTTTATATCCAAATCCTAATTCTGACTTTATATCTCATAATTCTGAGTGTATATATCATAATTCTGAGTTGATATCTCATAATTTTGAGAGTATATCTCATAATTCTGAGTTTATATGTTACAATTCTGAGTTTATAATTCTGTTAATATTCAAATGCCTAATTCTGAGTTTATATCTCATAATTCTGAGTTTATATCTCACAGTTCTGAATTTATATCTCACATTCCCAGTTTATATCTTATAATTCTGACTTTTTTTCTGTGAATTCTGAGTTTACATCTCACATTTTTATTCCTTGGTGGAAACAAGCTTATATAGATGTATCCTGTTTCTCCTGAAAAAAAAAGAACCTGGTAATCTCAGATGTGTCTTCTAAGGTTTCAGAGGAATCTCAGCAATGTCTCAAAACTGTGCTCAGATTTGCTGACTGCACTCAAAAGTCAATAGGAACTCAAACATTTCTCATCAAATGATTTGAGCTGCTCTTCACATTCATTTTATTGCTCTTTACTCTTACTGTATGATGACTAGTGAATCATATTAGCAGAAACATCTACATTTTGTATTTTATTTAAATGAGTAACTGAGAATACAATCAATTTGAGAACAGTAAGTTTTTATAGTTTTTGAAAAAGTCTCTTCTACTCACCAAAGCTGCATTTATTTGATTAAAAACACAGTAAAAACTGTGAAATATTATTACAATTTTAAATAACTATTTTGTATGTTAATATATTTTAACATGTAATTTATTCCTGTGATTCAAAGCTGAATTTTCAGCATCATTACTCCAGTCTTCAGTGTCACATGATCTTTAATCATTCTGATATGCTGATTTGCTACAAAGAAACATTTCTGAGTACTATCAATGGTGAAAATAGTTGTGCTGCTTTATATTTTTGTGCAAATGGTGACACTTTTTGTTTTTCGTGATTCTCTGATAAATAGAAAGTTCAAGAGAACAGCATTTATTTGAAATACAAATCTTGTGTAACATTATAAACATCTTTACTGTCACTTTTGATCAATTTAATGCATCCTCACCCCAGACTTTTGAACGGCAGTTGCGGAGCTATGACAGTTTCCTGAAAACAAAAGCAGCCGTACCGTATGGAGAACTCTTGAGAGCGAGGCTGAACGCAGCGGCGTCTGTCTTCCAGAGGCTCGCTAGACCTGAAGAAACACACAACAACACGAGCCCAGCCAGAACTCCTCAGCAACAGTCGCCTATTTCTGTTTCGCTGAAAACACGAGCCGCAGGGAAATGAGAAGGACTTTGGCAGCTCTCACAATGAAGTGCCCAGCTGAAGAGAAGAAAAGAAGGAGAAACAAAAAGAGGAGAGAAAGTTGTTTTCAGGGCACAGAGCTCGAGCCAAAGCGAAGAAATGGAAAATGCAATGGAATAAAGTGCGGTTTTGGTGAAGGGAAGGTGTGTCAATAGCGGCGTATGGTGCATACACAAATACACACAGAGTACGAGGGTCTGTTTTCAATCTTGGCTCTCTCTCTCTCTCTCTCTTTCTCCCAGGCAGCAAGAGGAGTAGCTTGCAAATTCATAACAACACCCAACAGCTGAATAAGACCTTTTCTCTTTATTACAGGGAGAGAGAGAGAGAGAAGTTGTTGGCATTCACCCTGTAATTGTGTGAGCGAACACAAAATGTCCTGATCAACATAGACTCATTAGAGGCCTTGAACAGACACACAGGAGCTGAACGAATAAAAGTGCAGGAATAAAAGGTTCTGTGCCAAAGAATTACAATGCTGGCTTGTCACAGAGAGTTTGTTATTGTACATTCCTGGGTTTAGGGTTTTTTTCAGCTTAGGCTTGTGAAATGCAAACTATAATTACTGTATGACATTTGTATAAATGCATCAGTCATTTTCTTGTTCTTTTGTTGCTGATACTAATGAGATATTCTTAAAATGAGAGAAATTACTTAAAAATGCCAAATAAATTCTTTACAATTTGTGAGACAAAGTTGACACAGAAAACAGATGCATAATTACTTTTAATGATTATCATAATAATAATAATAATAAATAAATAATATTAATTATTATTATTAACAATAATTACCTAATTAAATGAATAATAATAATAATAATAATAACAAACTCACCAAAGTCTGTGTAGCATTGTTGAATCATAGCAGGTGAAATATGGAACAAGGACCATCAGGATTCATAAATATTTGCCAATGCAAATGTTCAATGTTCACAACAAGCAACTGTAAATCCTTAGAAAAGAGGGACATAGTAGTTATTAAAATGGGAACATATGTCATTTATTTATATGTATATATACAGTGCCCTCCATAAGTATTGGAACAGTAAAGACAAAATTGCTCTGTTGGCTGTGGAGTCAAGACATTTACAAATATGATTAAAAGATGAATATGAGACAAAACTACAGAATGTCACATTTTATTATTAGTTGTTTCAACACATATATTTTACCAAATAAAGAGAACAGCACTTTTAGAGTTCATCCCACTCATTGATGTGAGCATAAGTATTGGGACAGTTGAACAGAAGCAGATATAAAAGATTAAAAGCTATTATTTAGTTGCAGATCCCTTGCACACAATCACAGCAGTGAGTCTGTGACACATAGACATCACCAGACTCTTGGTCTCATCCTTTGAAATACTTTTCCCAGCCTTTAATGCAGCCAATTCCAATTGTTGCTTGTTTTGGGGAGTTTCTGCCTTTATTCTCCTCTCCAGCTGGTGAAATTCATGTTCAATCGGATTTAAATCTGGAGATTGACTTGGGCAATCTAAGACTTTCCATTTCTTTGCCCTTATAAATTCCTTGACTGAACTGGCTGGGTGTTTTGGGTCAATGTCCCGATGCAATACGAAGCACTTCCCAATTAATCTGATGGCATTTTCTTTCCATAAACACAGTTCAAAAACTCTTCTGGCTCACCTTTGTGCTTTTTTGCAAACTTTAATCTTGCCTTTCTATTGTTGGTGCTGGTCAGAGGTTTGCATCTTGCTGTGTAGCATCTGTAATTCTGTGTCAAAGTCTCCTGAGGACAGTAGATTGTCAGAGCATCACCCCAGCTTTCTGGAAGTTGTTGGTGGTTTTATAGACATGTCTTTTAGGGTTCATTTTCACAGCTTTTGTGATTTGTCTGTCATCAACTACTGTTGTTTTCTCAGCCGATCAGGTAGTTGTTGGTTGCTGGTGTCGCTGTTGGTTTCCAAGCTCTTGATTTATCCGTGCCCTTTGTTTTTTCTAGAGCTCTAACTGACTTCCTCTTTTCATCCAAATTGCTTGCTTTTCTCTCAAAGTCAGCTCCCTCATCTTCATCCTGGTTTGTGTGTGTCATCATCGAATGCAAGATTCAGAATCCAGAAGTAATGGATATAACTGATACGACACATTCCCTGCTTTTAATATCTGAAGAATTAATGTAACAGGACACAGCTGATCACTTAGAAAGACCTGTGAGGCAACTGCTCCAATACTTATGCTCACATCAGATAGAGGGATGAAACTCTAAAAGTGCTGAACTTCTTAGCTGGTAAAACATCTATGTGTTGAATCACCCAATAATAAAACGTGACATTCTGTAGTTTTGTATCATATTCATCTTTTAATTATTTTTGTAAATGTCTTGACTCCACAGCCAACAGAGCAATTTTGTCTTTACTGTTCCAATACTTTTGGAGGGCACTGTATATATATATATATATATATATATATATATATATATATATATATATATATATATATATTAAATATGTCACTCCTATAGTTTTGAATGGGGAAAAATGCAACAATTAATATGGCCGCTCAATCGCAGGAAGCCCCGCCTTCTTAATGAAAGAGCCAATCGTTAATCGATAAAGTCAGCGTGTCACTGCAGCTGCCGTTAGAAGTCCCGGTTGCTATAGAAACAGTCAGCGCTCTGAGACACAAGCTCAGCACTGCGCATGTGCACTGGCTGATCTAGCCTGAGAAATAAGCTTTTTATAACGCTATTTGAGCAAAAGAAACAACATCTATGACACAGTTGTTATCAGATTTCATTGGTGATTTCAAATATGAAATTTAATCGTAAGCTTAGTGAACAGTTTTGGAGAATTTGATGTTTCCCCATACAAAGTGATGGGAGATGCTCTTGGATGCCCGAGAGGCGTTTCAAAGATGGCCGCCGAGTGACATGACTTGCCTTAAAGAGACTCTGGCCGTTTCTCAATACCAAGTTCGCAGAGTCTGGACTTCCGTCCTTTCGAGTTTGGACTTGCCAAGTTCGACTCAGAAGAATGAACTCTCGAGGACGGGAGGACGAACTGAATTCTGGGTTATGGCCCGTATCAAGTCCGCACAAGTCACCTCTCGATGCATCCTCGGTAAAAGGGGCGGATCAAGAACACATCCAGGGATTTGAACTGGACTTGGCTAGATGTGAACTTTGAATTGGAACAGTACTTGGGCAGCGACTGATGACGTTTCACAAGTCCACAAGAACACAAGTACAGACAAGTACGCATATTGAGAAACGGCCTCTGTTTATACTGCATACCTGCCAGCCAATCAGAATCGAGTATTCAGACAGACGATGGAATAAATAAATATATATATATATATAGCTGGTCCCATTTCTAATTGGAAAGCTTGCTCTATCTCTTTAAATGGTCTCTAAACATCTGGTTTTGCTTTAAGAAGTCAGTTTCCTGTGTTGCTCATCTTCACATCTGGATGGAAAATATCCACTGTCCCAAATCTTCTGTCTGACATCTCAAATCCAAATGCAGAATTATTCACGGCTGCTCAGTCCTGCAGATATTATTGGCCTATATGGCTTTCCATCCAACCAGTTTTGTGATTTCTTTTATTTGCACTTCAGAAATCAAGAAAGTCAACGCTTATATTCACATAAACTGTCGGCATTCGCAAAACGCTGTTGTGGATTTTCGACGATGACATGTTTCGATCATTTTCGCACATGGCATGTAGTCAGATGAACTTTTATAATTAATCTAAGAACCGACAGATGCTAGGTAAAGATTCTAGTTGTAGTGCCTTCTCTCTGTGCTTCAACGGCCTGACCTCATTTAAAAACACTCCTTTTCTCCATTACAGCAAATACAACTCTCCCTAAAGCAAAGAGGTTATTCAGCTGTCCCGCGACACGCAAACAATAAGTGCTCTCTCATGTATTGATGGTTACATTTCGAATCGGCTTCACAAAGTTTCGACAACGTTTTCAAATCTTTTAATATGAAACGGATCTTTGGAGTTCGTATCGAGAATCATTTGATTCAAATGTTCGGAGATTTATGAATCTTTTGATTCAAATCTGTGCTTTGGTGCGTGTATTACTGTAAAAACATGTCAAATGTGGCACCACATTAAACTACATTTGAATTACAAATTAAGTAGCGAAATTATAAATAAATAAATGTTAAATTAAAATATAACTGGATGAAAATAAACAGCCTGGACATTTCATGATCAATCACAAGCTATTCCAGTGAGCTGCACAACAAGTTAAAAAGTAAATAAATAAGTACACTCCACACACTTTATGTTAGACTGGCCTATGCACATATAATTTATGCCTTAATATATGTAGATTTGGCTTTTTTTTTCCTGAAGGAGTTCAACTAAAACTCTTCTGTCAGACAAACAAGTTCATTTTAGTTTCATATGCAGCATTAATTTAGAAGAAACTCATTGAAAATCCAGATGTATCCTAATTTGGTTCAGTGGCCGAGTCTGAAACGCAATAAATTGGAATAAAACTAATAAAAGTGACTCATGTTTTTATTTAACATGTTTGTCATGCTCATAAATATTGTTTTGTTTCAGGAAGGAACAAACTGTTGAAATACACAAAGTGCTCTTATTCAAATCCTTACCTTGTAAAATGTTACCTTGTTTGCTGAATCAGAAAATAACAGTTTCAGAGAGATGTCAACACAGCGCTGGTTCTTCTGTGAAACATTTGCTGCACTGCACATTTTCATCTGTGAAGGGCCTGAAAATATCATCTGCCCTGCTCAGCAAACATCCTCTAATTACAAACAATGAGAACGAGACTGTTATGAGATCAGTTTGATTAAATTCTCTGACCTCACACAAGCCCAGAATGCAGATGAAGTGAAGTGACATACTGCCAAGTATGTGACCCATACTCGGAATTCGTGCTCTGCATTTAACCCATCCAACGTGCACACACACAGCAGTGAACACACACACACCGAGAACACACACCCGGAGCAGTGGGCAGCCATTTATGCTGCGGCACCCGGGGAGCCGTTGGGGGTTCAGTGCCTTGCTCAAGGGCACCTCAGTCGTGGTATTGAGGGTGGAGAGAGCGCTGGACATTCACTGGACATTCCACCTACAATCCCTGCCGGCCCGAGACTCGAACCCGCAACCTTTGGATTACAAGTCCGACTCTCTAACCATTAGGCCACGACTTCCCAGATATATGGTAACATTAGCGATTCATCCTCCTGTGTCTGACAGCACATCCGACACACACAAACATATGCATATACATCAGAAACTACACACAAACATGTGCAACACACATGCAGCAGTTCTCAACATACACACAAACATACTGTCTGCGTTTATGAGGTTTGTGACCCACTGACCCCCTGTACATTTATTTGGCTTTTCCGCCGTCTAACAAAGATTTGACTGAGAAAGAGACAAAAAAAAAACACCAGACAAAAGAGACAGGAAATATATTTCAAGGACATTTAACATCTCTTTTATTGTCTTAAAATTAAATGAACCCACTTCTCATAAAGGTATAAGAACATAGTCTTCTTTTCAATAAAAGACCAGTGGTTATGGATTTTTACATCTTTCATACAACATTGTTCATTCTTTCTAGCAGACATTTATATAGATATACAGTATATAGATCAATCCTTATTATAGCCACTAAAGTGATTTAGTCAATTTTTCTATTGCTGTTTCATTAGCATTAATGACACAAACAGCAGCAGGTTTATTACGCTGCTGTCACTGTAAGACTGAATTCGCTAAGCTTCGGGTGCGCGCCACGCACACAGAAAACCGGACCGAATTACAGTTTTTTACAATCACTTTGCTACTATTTTCAGAACCTTGATGTCATTTTTCACAACTCTAGACACAAACCTCAAAACTGTTATCACTTGTAACACAGGCTGTCTAATGTTCAAAACATTGCATTGTGCATTAACATCTTTAAATAAATCTTGCACTTGCACAATCATTGGTTCAAAAAACAAATTTACTGTCATTGTTCGTACAATCATTAAATATTGTAGAACAAAATAGGTGATACAGGTTTCATTATGGTACTACATGTACAGTAAATACATCTCTGGAAAAGTACTGCAGTAGTAGAGAGAATACTACAGACACAGTGGAATCACTGAACAAAGTTTGTAATATATTGATGCGAAACACTACAGTACAATCACAACATAGGTTTATCTGAATCAAAGCAAAACAGTAATTAGCTATGAAATAGAAAAGAAAAGACAGTACTGTAAAACATCAAGTGCAGTGTTCCTCAACTTGCTTGTACTGTAAGAAACAAAACAGGAGTGATTACTGTACTTCTACATTGTCATCAACTCTGTGTTGTGGATTTGGCCACAGGTTCTCATCTACATCACAATGGATGTTTTCATTAGCCAAACATCTTGGAAAAAACCTTCGGGCATGGCGAATCCAGGCCTGACACTGGTCTGCTGTGATGTCATTGCAGGCGTCATCCATGGCCTGGAGAAGAGTGACTTGTTCATGAGGGTGCCTATCATGAACCTGCCATCTCCATGCGGAGAAAAATTCCTCAATCGGGTTAAGGAAGGGAGAGTATGGGGGTAAATACAGGGTGGTAAATTGTGCATGGGCCTGAAACTATGCTTGCACCACATGAGCATGACATTGTCCCAAGCAATGACATAGGGCACACCTTCAGCTCTACAAACCTGATCGAGCTCATCAAGAAAGGTGACAAGGAGAGCTGCATTATATGGTCCAATATGAGGTCTGCGTCCCACCACACCATCTTCTGATATAGCCGCACACATGGTAATGTTGGCCCCACGTTGTCCAGGTACTTGGATGGTTGCCCGCTGGCCAATGAAATTCCGGCCTCTCCTCCTTGTCTTGGCCAGATTAAAACCTGCCTCATCCAAATATATGAATTTGTGATGGTCGTCATCAGCATCCAACTCCATCACCCTCTAAAAATACATTTTGGAAAGAGATTTAGAGATTACAATGTAGAATTTTTGGGAATGTTTTTACAACAGCCATCTTGAAACTGAACTTACCTGAACATACTCAGTCCTCATTTGCTTCACTCTGTCTGCATTTCTGCGTGTGTGTGTGTGTGTGAGTCCTTTGGGATTTGTGAGGAGGAGATGCTTTCTTTCAAAGTCTCTAAAACTCGGAATGTCCCCATAACACATTCATCTCAAAAAGAGTTCATTAACACACACAAACTAACCTTGTTTTTGCTCTCTACATAGGCAGCTGTCTTCTAAGGCAGTTGACCATCAGATTTAGAACACTCTACCAGTGTTGGAGCAAGTTACTATTAAAAGTAATGCAATACAATATTGTATTGTGAGTAATTGTGTTACTTAGTTACTTTTTATGGAAAGTATTGTGTTACGTTACTTTTGCATTACATTTTGTCACCTGGCCTTGGTTTGCTTGTTGGTTTTTAATATTAATATAAAGTTATGTTTTTGGCAGATGTAAAACCCCTTTCATACCAAAAGTGAAATGAATAAGCCTCAGGCTGCAGGAAATGTAAATTCAAAAAGCTCAAGCAAACCTTTCAGCAGTGTTGCCATTCTGGGTTGAAAGTGTTTGCTTTTCACACTTTTTATTTATTCTGAGGAATACTGAAAGTGAGATGTCTAAACTAACTAAGTAACATTACATTTACACAGCACAACAGCTCTGCACTTATTCCACTTACAGTCAATAAATGTGAAAACAAAGTATATTTCCTTGTAAATTATAAAGCAATGTGTTCCTTTACTAGTTACTTGAAAAAAGTAACTATCCCCAACACTGCTCTCTATATAGGCAGCGACTCCATGCAGAACACATGCAACACAAAACAGAATTACTCATGTAAAGGAAAAGTCACAAATTATTGATTCCAATAGTTTAACTTCAAAATATTGCTAAGCTCGTCAATGCATGCAAAATGTCATTTACAAATATATTATTTTATTTATTATTTTCTTTTTACAATCATTTTTCATTTTGTTTTATTTTAATTAGATTATATATCATATATATATACCGTACATATTTAATTTTTAATTATTTTTGTCATATCTCTAATGCAGATAAATCATCTTATACAGTGACATACACAGTTTTTGCATGCATTTTCAAACAAATGCATATAAAATTAATTTTACAATGACATACTTGATGCTTTAAAATGCAACCAAAACGTCATGGCAACTATTCATAACATTCAAGCAGTGTGGCAAGATTTTTACATGCCAAACACTGCTCAGTTTTAAAAATATTAAAGTCTATTTATTATTATTAATGTGTAAAAATGTACATTGGTTTTATAAAAACAATTTTACAATACAGTATTTAAATTATGTATATTGGTAAAGTATACAGTATGTGCATATTTAAAGTTTAATATAATATTAAATCCAATGTTTTTGCTTCTTTTGACAACCAAAAGAAGAAGCACAGCTCTCAAACTGCTGTAGACATTTTTCCACTATAAAAAAAGACAGAAGATTTCCTCATGAGCGCTGATGTTAATGGGATCTGAACAGACATCATTACCTATTGAGAGTAATCAACTGATAAATATGATTTTAGAGAGGGAAATATCCAGTTATATAACAGATAACTGCAGCGCCACAGCGCTGTGGTTTGGATCACACTAACAGACGTCTGAGAAATGCTGAGTGTGAAACTAAATCTCTGTATCTGGCCCAAAAAGAGCAAAACTAACAATAAAACCTCTCTTCTGCTTTTATAATCTTATTTGTATCTATTTTTAAATGAACATCTGGTGAACTATGGGGAACTTTTTACTGTGGGTGGAATTTCACTTTTCCAGTAAATACAACTCATGAGCTGTTTATTTTTGTTTAGGAAATAAGACAAGCATTTCTGTGCAACACTGTAAGTTAACATATGTTTTTCTTGCATAAATATTGCATAGTCTAAATGATGGTACAATTAGGAATTAGTCATTTGCATACATATGCATAAGTCATATGCATACATATTAACACAGGATATGCATGCAATTGAAAGATATCTAGAATAAAAAATTTTTATTACATTGTTAATAAAGTCATTTCATTTAATTGTTTTACTACACAGTGTTTCTCCATGAGTTAGTTTGAGTCTTTGCAGTTGGAGGTCAGAGGTTTGGGTCGCTCTGAGGATGAAAGGCTGGACCGTTTCAAATATGACTGAGACAGGAAATGGAGGAGGAGAGATGACCAGAGATCCAAAACTCTGCGCAAGGATCAACTTTGTGTGAGTTTGTACACTTGAGAATGCTTTTTTTTAAGTGGACGAGAGGGAGAATGTGTGTGCATCTCTGTATGTGAGAGAGACAGAATGACGAATGACATGCATGGGAGAGCGTTTGACACAGCTTCAACGAATAGTTCACCTAAAAATTAACATTTGATGAAAATGTCTCACCCTCAGGTCATCCAAGATGTAGATAATTGTGCTTCTTCATTATGTAGTGAATGGGTGCCATCAGAATGAGAGTCCAAACAGCTGATAAAAACATCACATTAATCCACACCACTCCAGTCCATCAATTAACCTCTTGTTAAGCCAAAAGCTGCATGTTTTGTAAGAAACAACTCCATCATTAAGACATTTTTAACTTCAAGCCATTGCATCTGTCTAAAATATGAGTCCATAATCCATAATATTGCTTTCTCCAGGCGAGCAAGTAATGTAATGTTAAATTTACATTTATTATATTGCATTTCATTAGCCATTCATGTGAAGAAAGAAAGAAAGAAAAATGTATATAATACATTTTTTTATTTAACATTTGGATTTTAGGATAAAAAAAAAAACATATAAGGAAATGTGTTTATTTTAGATTCTTGTAACCACTTTAGAATTCTATCTTAATTTAATTGTGCTGTGGTGTAAAAAAAAAAAAAAAACATTTTTGAAAGATACAAAAATTTAATGTTTTCTCTGAAATAAAGAGCTCTATATGCACTATTTTTGTTGGTATCATTTGTTCACGTCAGTGTAAAAGTATTTTATGTATCATTTATGAATATCACAATTCACATAGTTTTCATAGCATATTAAATAACAATATATAATAATTTTATAATTAAACTGGGAAAAGTTCCTGCTCATCATCAGGCTCTGTCGAGGATCAGTTATATTTTAGTGTCATTACACGATAAGGCTTCTGTCCTGAGAATAACTGGGAAGCGACTGTCTGTGTAACGGAAGTGGCGTGACACAGATGGAAAGTAAAAACAATGAACTTTATTTAACACAGAGGAGTCGTGACGGATAGTGGGGTGAAGCACTGGTGAGTTTCACACTCTTTAGACTTAGACAAGAGAGTAACTTGAAATCCTTTCCTTACTGATGACCTGGAGAACAGGAGACACAGAGACGGAGCACACACCTCAGGAGCACGGAGACTGGAGAGAGCGTGGAAACACAGAGCACTAAGGAGGAACACAGGAGGGAAGTCACACAAGTAAGTGATATAGAATGCTGAAGAGAGTCCTCTTTGTAGGTACGAGACCGGACCATGATGGTGACTGAGGAGTGTGCTTATGTACTAGCTGATGATGAGGTGATTGGATGCGTGACAGGTGCAGGTGTTCAGAGCACAGGTGATAGTGATCGTAGTGTTTGGGTGGAGGTGGAGCCTGGCCGTTCTGGGACAGTCTGTGGTAATGAGAAAAAATAGCAAATTCCTTTAGCGAGTGTCTGACAGTTGATTGCTGTCCCCTAGAGGACAAACACAGACACACATGAAGATGATTTACTGTTTGCTTAGATATTTAAACAGTTATGGTTACATATCTGCATATATCATAATAATGAGTAAAAATAAAAATAAATGAACTAAAAAATAAATAAAATTAGATTAATTAAAAAACTTTTAATTGTTAAAATTAGCATCTGATTCAAGTATTAAAGACAGTAGAAGAAAAAATAAATAAAGGACACAAATATGTATAATGACATGGGTATTACACTGGTATAACAACATAAATGTGTTTTATGAGGACATTTCCTGAGTCCTTATCATTAAAATAGCTTTAAAACATACTAAGCAATGTCTGATTAAAAATTTAAAAAACTCATCACCAAACACAAATGACTTGTATAGACACTATAAGGACAAAAGTGTTGGGACAGTTTTGGATGAGTCTAAAATGACAGTACCCTTATGTACAAGTCATTGGTGTTTGGTGATGAGTTTTCGGCTCAAGGTCTGCATTTAAAGGCACACCAGAGGAGTTCAGCTGGGATCAGGACTTGGCTTTCTGCAGACCAGTCAAGTTCTTCCACACTGACTCAATCAATCTAACATAGTCTCATCCCAACTCGTCACATATGGACGCTTGGTTTTGGCGTCGCTTTTTGACGCTCAAGGTACCCCTTTAGCGTCACTTTTCGAAGTGAAGGGTCCTCCATTTTTTAAAATAGGAAACACTTAGTGTATATTAATCATTTTTAAATAAATTATGACAGTAGTTGCATCTGCCTCCTATATCTTGCGTTTTATTCACAGATGTTAGGTTTAGGGGCAGGGGTTGGGTAAGTCATATAAATAAAACTATTTTGACTGTTTACATTGAAAAATCACACCCCTACATATATGCAATAATGGCAACCTTATTATGACGATAAAATTCCCAATATCGCGTTAGCATATCGACGCCGAAAAGTGACGCTAAAGGGGTACCTTGAGCATCAAAAAGCGACGCCAAAACCAAGCGTCAATATGTGACGAGTTGGGATGAGACCGGGTTGATCAATCATGTCTTTTTGAACCGTGCCTTATACACAGAGACACTGTCATGTTAGAATAGAAAAGGGTCCTGTCCAAACTGTTGCTATAAAATTAGAAGCACTCAATTCCCTAGAATATCATTATATGCTTAAACATTAAGATATGTAGCCTAGAAATGACTAAAGTAGTCAAACATGTTCATTAGAAGGGGGTGACCCTATACTTTTGGCAATATAGTGTATATCCTGGTGGGGACTTAAACCTGATGGGGACCCGTGTCACGGTGGGGAACCAAATTGAGGTCCCCATGTGTACAAAAGCTTGTAAATCATACAGAATGAGTTTTTTTTTTTTTTTGAGAAAGTAAAACTGCACAAAGTTTCCTGTAAGGGGTAGGTTTAGGTGTAGGGTTGGTGAAGGGCGATAGAAAATACGGTTTGTACAGTATAAAAACCATTACACCTATGGAGAGTCCCTACTATTATAGCTGACCACACATGTGTGTGTGTGTGTGTGTGTACCTCGCATTATACATTATGGGGACCAAATGTCCCCACAAGGAAAGTAATACCAGTAAATTTGTATTTATTTATTTATTTTTGGTCCCCATGAGGAAATAATTTAATAATCATACAGAATTAAGTTTTTTTAAATCTAAAAATGCTGAAAGTTCAGGTGTAGGTTTAGGGTTAGGGGACAGAAAATACAGTTAAAAACCATTACGTCTATGAAATGTCCCCATAATATGAATACCAGCGTGTCTGTGTGTGTGTCTCTTCCATTGGTACATGCAGTATTATTTACTGTTTTTACACTGAAATGAACAGAACATGTGTATGTATTACATGTATGTCATCTTCACATCTTCACAAGAGTACAATTAAAAACTCAAAACTATGTGTGAATTATTTAACAATCATTATGCTTTATATTTTGTGTGACAAGAACAACAGAACTAAACAGAACAGTGGCCTAATTAGATTTAACACCATCACTAATTTTAAGCTATATAGCCTATATAATAATCTAGGTATAATAAATGTGTAGCTATTAGTATATAATCAATGCAATACTGTAAATAACGATAGCTATTGTAATATAACCAATAAAATCAATAGAGAGTGCAGATAATAAGAGCACGATAGTAAATCGAGCTGTACGTGCTGACTGACACAAGGTGTTAGTGTGAAGCAGTCCGAGCGGCTCCAGCGCGAGACACGTCTGTCAGAGGAAGCAGAAGCCGCGTGTCATCATCATTTGAATACAGAGGCCTTGATTTACAGTGGCGCTCATTTGTCGCTTTTATTGCGCCTCTTTGATGTACGGCGCGCGAGACTCTTTGAAATGCACGAGCGCTTTCTGATGTAAAAGAGTCACGAGCGCCGCCCTGGCTCCAGAAAAACAACAACAACCAACACCACACCATCATCATCTTCATTATTTTAAACATTGACATAAGGTAGAGTGGAGGAAAACGCCCCCTTTAAGGACTGTGCATTTTTTTTTCTGTGAAACAAAAGTTAAATGTGTTCAGAAAAGTTGTCATAGTTTTTTTTACATTTCTGCCAAGGGGGTTCGTTTTGCCCTACAGTGGGGTAAAATAAAGTGGGTATTACAATGCAATTTGCTTTAAACATTTACAGCAAAATCAGAGTGCAGGCAGTTTTAGCTTAACATTAAAAAGAATATAATCAATAATTATTCTTATTCTTTCTATATAAGAATTACAAAATTATAATAACCTGGCTAGCTAACTACCTACCTGATGCTAACTTGAGGCCATTTTTAAATATAAAGTCCAAATATTTTTATTCAACCAACTATGCATTTGATGGAAAAACAAAGGATTTGATGTTCAGAACAGAGTAACTACAGTAATTGCCCATTGCCCCGTGGGGGGGCATTTTACCCCAGAGGGTATGTTTGAGAAAAAAGAATTGTCGTTCTGAAAATATATTTTTCTTAATTAACACGTACTCCGTATCTACCAGCCCTACTGTTCTCAGATCATATTACTGTGATGTTCAACAAAACAAGCTTTAAACACTTTTTTTCTTACAGCTGAAAATGAGATCATTTACTGTGAAATCCGTTTTCTTTACAGTACATCAATGTAGTCCGTATATAGTTACAATAAAAATTCATCTTGACTTTATCTTGTGGTTATTTTGGGGAAAAAAGTAGGGTTTTCCCCCACTCTACCCTACCATTACCATCATAATGATCTTCATCACCTAACATCTTCATCGTGGTCTTCATCACTTCATCATTTGTTGTAACTTTCGCGTCGCCAAAGCTGAAGATGGTTGATCGCGCAGGCCCGTCAGCGGCACCTGTGCGCGTGTCATAAATCAGCTCAGGTGGGTGTCCCGGGCGTGACGTCAGCGTTGGGCAAACAAACGTGCGCACGCGAGCGCTCAGGTAAGGTGAAGTTCAGTTAAAGTAAAACTTTCAGCTCGCGAGGAAAATGTCCGTGAGCTTCCTGCTGGACGCGGCCATGTACGGCAACCCCGCGAGACACCTGAACCTCGGCCAGCCGCACCTGAACGTGTACCCGCCCGGGCCGTACGCGGACTACAGCGGGTACACCGCGGCTCCGGCGCTCGGGGGCGACCTGCACCACACCGGCGGCGCCTGGAGTCCCGGCTTCGGCCCCGGTGCGCGCGACGACTGGCCGCCGCTCTACGGGACGGGTCACCAGCTCCCGGTGAACGGCGCGGAGGTCAGCGGCATGGAGCAGGGGCTGCTGAGCGGCGCTCCGAGCGCGCCGGTGGAGAGAGAGGAGCCGCCGGACTGGATGAGACGCGCCGCGCCTCCCGCGAACACGGGTGAGACATCAGCACCTCTCCTGAGCCTCTGTTAACTCACAACACTCTCTCACTCACTCCACACGATCAAAAAATTACTATGGTAGTGCCATGTTATTTGTTTTTTTTTTTTAGACCTGTACCATGTAACTGGGTGCTTTTATCCAATATACCATAGTATTACAGCGTTTTAAGACAATGCCATTTGGTAATACCATGTTTTTTAGACATAGGTCACAGTAATACCATGTAATTTGATGGTTTTATACAATATGTACTACAGAAGTACTGTTTTTTGGACACTATTTTGGTAATAACATGTTTATTTTAGACATACATCATGTTAATACCATGTAATTTGATGGTTTTATACAATATGTACTACAGAAGTACAGTTTTCTGGACAATATCATTGGTAATACCATGTATTTTTGGACATTCATCATGGTAATGTCATGTAATTAGTTGCTTTTGCTAAATATGCCACAGTAGTACAGTGCTTTTGGACTATACAATTGGTAATACCATGTTTTAGACATACCATGTAATTTGATTCTGTTATGAAATATACTATAGTAGTGCAGTTTTTTGGACAGTATTGGTAATACTGTGTTTTTTAGACGATAGCATTGATAAAACCATGTTTTCTGCACATACCTCATGGTACTAGCATGTTTTTTGACATATTCCATGTGATTTCATGGAAATATACAATAGCAGTGCACTGTTTTTCTGCACTGTGCCATTGTAAATTGTAAACAATGTTTTTGGACATGCATCATGTTTTTCCGACATGTATCATGTGATTATATGTATTGTTGAAGAATACAGTGTTACAATTTTTGAACATGCAAAACCATTGGATTACCACCTAAAGGCCGTGTTGTATCAATATGTAAATCATACAGTACCATGGTATATATCAGTATTGCCCAGTGTAATCACCTGATAGCATTCAAAGAACCTTTTGAAGAGTGCAGAAAGTGAAAGTTTTGCTTGAAAAACATTCTGCTTTTTGTGAGCTACAGTCACATCTGATCCACACACAGATCCGTTTATGAATTAGTCGTTACAGCAGAGAGATCAAAATACCAGCAGAATTCATCTGTTTGATCTTTGATGATCTCCACCATCTGGAGATCTGAAGGAGCATGTAGCTCAACAGCCAATAATAGATGTTTGCGGCCTTATCGGAAGTGCATTATGGCTAATAGTTTACAGAGTGATAAACTAATCTCTTCTGGGAATATTTGTGTAAATATGTCACACACAGTCAGGTCGGAGAAGTTATAAAGCTCAGACAGAAACAGACCTTTGGGAAACGTGGAGATTTAGTTTCAAAAGTTTTTTAGCGTCTGGCAAATTTGTCGCTTGATATTTTTAATGCTCTGGATTTGTTACTGTTGTAGTTGTTATAGAGCAATTTGATTCAATATGATTCAAACTTATCAGATTCATATTTCTTCAAAAATAACTGGTCATATATCTTAAACAGTCCAAAAGGAGGAACTGGTCTTCAGCTCTCAAAGGACTGTTGTCTAACATAGTTGGTCAAGATGCAAATGCGGTCATCGTGTTTGACTGTTCAAACCTTCTGATATCATCACATGAGCGGCGAATACGGATCCTGTGTCTAAAACAAATATAGATGAGAATGTTCAGGAAATGCTGCTGAAAATATGAAACGCTTTAGAAACACACACATGTTCCTGGCTCACCTAACTTATCTGAATGGCCTACTTATCTCTAGTAACATAACGTTTGTTTTTATATAGAGCTAATTATAATGACAACAGACTAACCTAGATACAAACCTTACACTGAAAGAATGCATGAGAAAATACATGATTTATTTACATTATTAGCTTTATTCTATAAATGAGTCATTTTCACTCTTTTAAGTGCAATCCACTGCTGCCCCCTACTGGAGAACAGTGACATACAACCCATGTTTGTGATGAATATTTTATATTTAACTTTATTATGATCCATTACATTAGTTAATGATAATAGAGACATTTACACTTTATTTTGACTTTATTTTGATCCATTAGTTATTAACAGCCACGTGTACCACTGGAGACGATTAAAAATGGGCACATTTACTTCAGCTCTCTCTCTCTCTGCACTGTAATTTCCAAAATGTCTAAACAGTCAGCTGTCTACTAAGTGAGCAACTGAAATAGAACCTCAGAAGTGCCCGATCTGGAAAAAAAGAAGAAAGAAAAAAACTAAATGAATAGCAATAGAGTTTGATGTTGCTAATTAAATTATGCATTACTCTAAAAAGTATAAAATACATAACAGATATGGGTAAAATACTTCATTTTAATTAAATACTTATCAATGCATTTATGATTATAAACACAAACACACACAAACATTTGAAATATATGACAGGGCTATTATGTGTTTAATGTTATGTTTACTAAAAATAAAATCATACAAACATTTTTCATTAGTAATAAAATAATCATTAAAATTATATATATATATATATATATATATATATATATATATATATATATATATATAAAATTTTAATTAAAAAATTCTAACTATATTTATTAATAAATAAAATAAAATATTAAAAACTAAACTTATTTTATATCAGCTACTTTTCTCATTTTCATTTAGTTTAATTTGACATACTAAAAATGGAGATAAAAATTTATTTTAAAAACTATATACACATTAAAAACTAACTAAAAAAGCAACAAATTTAATAAAACTTTAATGAAAATTAATATGACAACAGAAAAAAACTCATGTAAAATATTAAAATAAAAATAAAATATTAAAGAAAACTGGAATGTATTTTATTTTTGTTAGATGCAAAGGAAGCATTTCTAATATGTAAACTATGCTGTATAAACATTATAAAAAACAGAAACTAAAGAACTTGAACAAAAAAATTAAAAATATTAGAAGCACACTAAGGTTTGGACTGGTGTCTGCTGATACGTGCTTCTGTCTTTATCTCTTTATGCTGTGTTTATTACAGCCCATCATATGACGGTGATGATTTGTGTGTGCGTATAATGAGGTTAAACACTGTAAACCTTGATTTACTGAGTGCACACATATCCAAGTTTCATTTTTGGCCTTCTCAGAACCGGTTTGAAGAGATAAACCACAGTAAAAATCAGTTATCCATTTAAAACCCATTTAAAACAGAACTACTCAACTAACTACACTTTTGACGCCCACTTAACAAGAACTTGTGTTAGTTCAAGAAGGCGGTTCTGCAATCGCTGTACAAATAATCACTCTTCCCAAGACTTTTACCACACATTATGCATTAGTAATGTCACAGACGAATATGTTAATTTGAGGAAAGAGATAAACGAGGGCGCCATCGCACAGAGACACAGTGAGTCAGCCGTGTGTGACACCGGGTGAACAGTGTATGAAGGTCTTGCCTAATGTTAGCCGCTCGATTATTAATCCTCGTGTCTAAACACAAGGCGTCTTGAGTCGAACCAAGTGAAAGATTTTGTGAAAAGCTAATAGTAGTAGAGGCCAGCGAGTCTGAGGCAGTGCCGCACCCTGCTGTGTGCACTGTGGGAGGGCCGGAGTGCACTGATAAGGGGACGAGACTCTGTGTGTGTGTGTGTGTGTGTGTGTGTGTGTGTGTGTGTGTGCGCGTGTGTGTGTGTGTGTACAGTTTTATATATCCTAAACCTGAATACACACAGACTCATGGGGACTCATGCCATGGGTACAAAGGCTTATAAATCATACAGAATGAGTTTTTTGAGAAAGTAAAACGAAGAAAGTTTCCTAAGGGGTAGGTTTAGGTGTAGGGTTGGTGTAGGGCGATAGAAAATAAGGTTTGTACAGTGTAAAAACCATTACGCCTGTGGAGAGTCCCTACCAGGATAGCTGACCAGACTGTCTGTGTGTGTGTGTGTGTGTGTGTGTGTGTGTGTGTGTGTGTGCGCACGTCAGCCGAAGCTGCGGAAGAGAACTGTTGAGAAATAGTTTGTCTATGAAAACCACATTCTGGAGTCTTCTACACAGTGTGTGTGCATCTGTGCTTCAGTGTTATTTTAGTATCACTGAGATGCTGTTATAGGTTTTTTTTTTTCATTTTCATTTTTTTCATTTAAAAAATAAATTTAAATATTTTTTTATTTTCCATTTTAATTTCAGTTAAAATTTTATTAATACTATTAAAGATTTAGTATTATTTAAATAGTACATTTAAGGTTTATTTTAGCATTTTCCATTTTCATTTTAATATCAGTTAGTTTTAGTTAATTTTGTTGTGTAGTCTTGTCATTTTTATAAGTTACTATTTTTATAATTCTATATCTAATATCTATATAAATATTAATTATTAGATACAGAATAAAACAAAAAGCCACAAATTAAAATAAAAAAATTGCAAGATATAAACTCACAATTTTGAGAATAAAAATCAGAATTGTGAGATAGAAAGATGGGATTACTTTTTTATTCCATGGTGGATGCTTGATTTTAGTAAATTAATTTAGTTAAACTAAATCAAAGTGAAAAATATTGCAAAAAAATTTAATAAAAATAAACAAACAATTTAATATAATATATATAATATAAACAATATAATATATATAGTTGTTTATGTTTTCCCTTGTATTTATATTGTATAGGTAAAGTTTTAGAACTTTTGTTGTGTTTTTGTAATTTTTATTAGTTATTAATTTTATTTAAACATCTATATAGTTTTTGTTCATTTTTGTTTTAGTTTTAGTTATTTTAGTACATCAAATGAAACTAAATTAAAATGAGAAATGTTGCTTTGGAAACTAGCTGAAATACATTATAATTTGTTTTATTTGAACATTTATAATAAAAATAGTAAAAATGTGTTATTTAATTTAAGATTAACCAAATATGAATTGTGAGAATGTGCAGCATTTTAAAGCACTTTCTTTATATATTTCAAAATATTAAAGTATTAATAATCCTCTTTTAAAGGCTTCCTTGATTACTTTATCAGATTTACAGTCATGATGCTCAAACAGCGCTCTTTATATTTTTCTTTGTATTTTCTATACTTTTACATACTTTTTTAGAGTTTATTTTTTCTGTTTGATTTTTGATGGGAATTTAAAATTCAAGGATTTACTCTATTTATATATATTGAAAAATGATTTTGACTAAGTGAATATTATGTGTCTGTGCCACAACATTAAAGATGTTCTAAAAGTAAAAATACGGAAGTATTAGTACAAAATGGACTCATATTTGAACACTTAATTCACTCACTAAATGTTTGCTTTAGCTTAAAGGTCATTGCACAGAAAGGCTTGGAAAAGTAAAGTGAAAGTGAAGTGAAATCTAAGTAAAGCTCATGCAGAGGCTGAGCAGATTCAGACACTTCCTTTCTAACTTTCTAATGTCACGCAATCATCACATTTTAATTGACTTAAGATTCAGAGTTTCATTCAACGGGGTTAAGATAAGACTTTGTGCTTAACATATGGTTAATGCAAACATCAGGCAAACAGAACATCTCAAGACGAACCAAAAGTGTGAGAGGGATATGAACGTGGTTTACCACACTGATATTCTCCATCAGCCTCTGACGAATATTCATGTTAATATTAGCACAAGACCTTTTCTGGATGGTGACAGGTTATAAAAACAGGAAATCAGATCTCAAGTGCTTCCCTTCCTTTCTGACAGCCAAACACTTCAAAAACATTTCTACACATCTATTTATTTTCTATTTGCTCAAGTGTAAGTGCCCTTTTTACTGAAAAAAGCAGTGAATCATCACGTCTTTGATCAGTGGATTGATGATTTAGATTTGAAGTCCAACACAACCAAATAAAGAAACGCACTGCAATTGCTCACAACACAAACAAATAAAGAAACGCACTGCAATTGCTCACAACACAAACAAATAAAGAAACGCACCGCAAATAAAATTCTTTATTTTTTTGTGTTGTGAGCATTTGCAGAACCTGCTGTCAAATTGTTGAAGATGTTTTCTTGATTTGCTGGTGCTTTTTCTATTTGCATGTGTTTTCTGAAGTTGCCACGCGTTGAGCTCTCTCGGCCACCGTAGTATTTTCTCCACTTCAGCAGAACTTACACACACCAAACTTAGCAGGTTTATTCCTATCTATATTCTGAACACTTTTTACTGAGGGGTTTGTTAACTTGCACAATTTTAGTATAGCAGTTTATGTATTTGCATCTGTAAATTTAAATTACAATACATATTTTTAAAGAGTTTTTTCTCCACTTCAGCAGTACTTAAATTGACCAAAATAAACAGGTTTGTTCCTATATATATTCTGAAGATTTTTACTGAGGGGTTTGATCATATATCATTCGCTTGATTTTATTATTGCACTTTATCTATTTGCACCTGTAGATTTCAATTACAATACATATTTTAAGGCTGTTTTCTCAAAATGAGTTTCTTTCTCCACTTCAGCAGCACTTACAAAAATCAAACTTAACAGTTTTATTCCTGTCTACATTCTGAAGATTTTTACTGAGGGGTTTGTTAATTTGCAGAATTTTATTATAGCACTTTATGTATTTGCATCTGTAAATTTAAATTACAATATGTATTTTTAAAGTGTTTTTTCTCCACTTCAGCAGTACTTACATAGACTGAACTTAACAGTTTTATTCATATCTATATTCTAAAGATTTCTACTGAGGGGTTTATTGATATATCATTCACCCTGATTTATATAGCATTTTATTCCAAAAAAACATTGTAAATATGTAGTTTTTCTCTCTGACAGTTTTTTCTTATTTATGGATTGATAAAAGACAGAATCTCATCTATAAAAACCTATAGCCTAACTCTAATATGTCCACAAAGTCAAACAACAGTTTGGGATTTATCCATTTCTTTTCTGCAAATGTATGGAAATTGTACATATTTATTTAGATAATGTCTCATTTGCACATTTAAACATAACACTACAAAAATTCTTGTTATTCTTATTGTTTTCAATTCTTAAATAGTAATTTTTTAACCTAATTGCCTATGTTTTTTGCCTTAAAGGGGACCTATTATGTAAAAATCACTTTTATAAGCTGTTTAAACACAGTTGTGTGACATTCTCCCTCTGTTCACGTCACCGAGGCGAAAAAGTCCCACCCATTTGTGACGCACTCTGCCCTATTAGCATAAACACAGCCCTGAGTGAGAAGATGCAGTCTGCCATTACTGGAGATATATACAATGTCAGCGCCAAAGAGGCTTTAAGTGTTGTGTTTTGGAATCTGACACACAAATTGAAATCAGTCCCAGTAATATCTAAAAAAAAAAAAAAGAGTTTCAAAAGCCTTCTTAAGTAATCACAACTGAATATAGAAATTAAAAATATCCCTGTTTTGATGGCAGGAGGAAAGACCCGGACGAAGGACAAATACAGAGTGGTTTACAGTGATGTCCAGCGCCTGGAGCTGGAGAAGGAATTTCATTTCAGCCGCTACATCACCATCAGACGGAAGGCGGAGCTCGCAGTGGCCCTGAGCCTATCAGAACGCCAGGTAGGTTGACGGAACATGGAAAGAGGAAGTTAAACTAGCCTACGAGTTCATGCTGTGAGGTTCGTCTAATTATAACTGAGCTTCTTGTGAAAGGATGTGATATCGCTGTGCAGAATTAGATGCATGTATCGTGATATGCAATGTATTAGAAACCACAACACCTAAATTACATGTGCTGCATCTTTTAGAAAGAGGAAGACGATAGTCAGTGCCTTTTTAAAATCCCATTACTCCGTTCTATAGAAACGGTGAGTGTGAATCTCAGAAAAATTTAGAACACGTCTATATTTCACTCTAAAATCAAAACTATGAGCAATGTTATTTTTAAATAAACATAAGCAATTATATTTTTCTAAAAGAAAATGCAATTTTTTTTAGAATAATGAAGATTGTTTGCCATCATTAAGTGTTATCCAAATTCTCATAACTGTAATGCAAAAAAAGTGGAAAAAAATAATTTATTTTATATATATACACACGCAATTGCAACCAGTTGTTACAAATTATTGCAAAAATAGCTCAGAATGCAAAGCTGAAATTTCAACATTAAAATTCATTAAAATATAATTTACTAATACATTTGTTTGGCATATGTAAAGTTTATGCATGAGATAAAGGATGTGTCTGGTACAGCTAGAAGCCTCATCGTTTGTTCAATCAGGCAAATCATTTTGACTCTGTGGTTCACAGGTGAAGATCTGGTTTCAAAACAGACGAGCCAAAGAAAGAAAAATGAACAAGAAGCGACTCCAGCAGGCTCAGCAGGGCTCCACGTCCACACCGGTCAGCGCAAACGCCGCCATGGTCAGCAGCACCAATAACGGCTTGATGACAGACAATATATCGACTAACATCAAAGAGGAATACTGAAAACTCTTCCAAACAGAAGGATAAACAGTACATGTTTACATGGTTTCAGTGACACTGAGCGGAGTGTTCATATTGCACTACGCCAATGACATGCAAACACGTTTTATTGTGAATAACGTACACAGTATTTCAATTTTTGTAAAAAATTATGATCTCAGAGTATGTTGAATAATGCTTTCTAAATTTCTATACTGCTTTTGATATGTCCTCACTAACTACTGATGATGATTTGATGACTATATTTGTACCACTACTGCTTTGCTTTACTATGTAAAATATTTTACACCTACTGAATAATGGAAAAATTACTTCTTTTTTTAAATGGCGTCAACTGGTGCCTCTGTGTAATCGTTCATTTGTAAAAAGAGCATAATTTTAATAAAAAGATCATATTTGAGGAGAATGTAAAATTGCTGACATTCTGAATCTCAAAAAAAAAAAAAATTCTAATTTTCACAACAATTAAGCACATTTTCCTCCAAATTCCCTTTATTGTAATGATAATTATTACTTTTGAGTTTTTTGTGATTGCCATTATTCTCAGTGACGATTCTCGTTATAGTAGGTCATTTTTTTTATAAAATATTTGAAATGCCTTTTTTTGTCAGCATAAATGTTATAATGTGTATGAATACTTAGTTCACAATTTATATATTTATATTAAAATCTTTTTGCATACTACAGAATTTGGCAACACTTGAAGCTTTCATATATAATGCATTATAAAGGTATACATATTTTACAATTTAATGCATTATATAATTTCACAAGTAATTTTAACCAGAATTGAAAGGCATTATAATATTTGCAGACTCCTTGTTTATCATGTGTTTTATGCATTATACTTTCTAAAGATCTAGCTATGATTAGATAAGCGTTATAATGCATTTGTAACGGTCCGGTGGTTGTGGGAAAAAAAGCGCTCAAAGAAAGGGTAAACAAAAGAGGAATCTTTAATCAAAATAGCTTCAACACACGTTAGACACTATGTTAACTCAAGAGCAGACAAAACATAAGGGCAGAACTGAGGACTTATAAAAAGGAGAGGAACAAACGAGAAAACAAGGTAATTAATAGAACACAGGTGATGACGATAATTAATTAACCAAAACTAGGACAGGAACGAAAACAAGAACTTCCAAATAAGGGCAAAAAGGAAACTAAACAGAAACAGATATGTTACAGCATTACTATGGTGTTTACAATTTTCATAGGCTCATACAATGCATTACAAGCTGCATTAAAAGCCAGAATTAATGCATTAAAATACTTTTATAATGTATTACATATAAAGGCTTTAATAAAAGTGTTACCTTGTTTTTTTTATCTTTTTTATTTGGAAAAAACCCTCATTGTTCTTATTTTTCAAATAAAATAAAAATATGACCTTGACATGTTGATCAGATTGAACTAAATCACACAACGACCAGCTCTAAATCACGCTGTACTTTGAGAGGGTGGAAACCAGTTGGCGTGTGAGTGTTTACCGATCACAATGAGCCGTGTGGATCATAAGTCTTGATAACACAAGGAAACAAACACAGCTTATTGATAAAAACAGAAGCTGAAGTGGTGAGAATGTATTCAGCGCGGTCAATCATTGACAGAGAAGCCAGAGGTCGAGCAGAAGCTGCGGGCCGCATGGACGTCATCGGATGGGATGGGTGGAGCCTGTTTGTGCAGCTCGGTCAGATGATTCATGTCAATTAAAGAGCCAATAAAGACCTGATGCCAATAACGTTCATCTCATGTCCTTCAAGATCACGCGTTTGAACTGTTAATGTTTGATCGGTTACACAATGTCACCATTGACCCTCATCTAAAGGAACGCATTTGAGACGTTTGAGTTTGAGGACCGGGTCAAAATGTGTGTCTAAAGTCACACTTCAGTCAAATATAGTTCCATCTTCAGCAATACTTATAAACCAATCTGCTTTACTATAATTCAATTACGCGCTATTATATTTTACACTGAAATTAATTCCATTGGTTGTTTTAAGTAAAAACTAAATTTGAAATTATAAGGATTAATAAAAGTGGGATTTTGCCTCCCAAACATAATCGAGTACTAAGTTAGCCTTCAGTTTATTATTAGATATTCAACAAAATAATACTATTATTCTTCCTACCTTGGAATACAAATAAGAATGTTTCAGTTGTTTTTGTTCATACAATGAAAGTCAATGGGGTCCAAAAAAAAGAGAGGTCAAAAACTGTTGTGATGTAAGGATAAATTACTTTAATTCAATAATGTCCTATTATATTTTACACAAAGTTTATTGAGGGTTTTAAGTGAAAGTAAGATTTTGAGGAGCTCAAAAAAGTATAAGGAAATTATTATGGAATAATACAAGTGTGATTTTGCTTTGGACATAATCATGTACTAAGTTAGTCTTCAGTCGTGGGTATTTAAGAAATATATTCAACAAAATACAAAATAATAATCTTCTTCTTTTGTGGAATACAAATGAGACATGATATATACAAAAACCTTTTTTTTCATACAATGAAATTCAATGGGGTCCAAAAAAACAAAAAACAAAAAAACTGGGACCTTTTTTTAAATGATCTACAATACAAATTAAAATTTACACAGAAAAAAAAGAAAGTTCTACAGGTTTGGAACAAAAAAAATCCCTGTTTTTGGTCAATGTAAAAACAAATTCAATAATGTCTGATTATATTTGTTTTAATTAAAAGTAAAATTTGCTGAAGTTTTTAAAGGAAATAATATGGAATAATAAAAGTGTATGGTGGCCGAGAGAGCTCAACGTGCTGCAAATGAAAAAACACATGCAAATAGAAAAACACTGTCACGTTCCCTCTCGGGACACAAGGAGCGCGGAGACGTGGAGGTATCAATAAGCCTGTTTTATTGAAACACACACAAAGAGACGAGGAGCTTGGGGAGAGACGAACATCAATGACGATTAGACCGGACACAGGGGCTAGGAAACACAGGGCTTATAAACACAGGGAAATTGGCAAGGAAGAACAGAAACAGGTGTGGGGCAATCACATGCAGGGCTGGGGACACATTAACTATTAATTAAAGGAACGAGGATGGCCAGATAGGGACACGAGAGGAGGGGAAACACAAGACAAGGACTGACATTACGCCCCCCTCCGGAAGGCGTGTCCTCACGCCTAACACCATCCAATGGGGAGGGGGGGTGGGCGCTCTGGAGGCCTCCAGGGCGGTGCCCGTTCCAGGGGCCATGGCGGGTCAGGGGACTCGGGAGGCCATGGCGGGTCAGGAGACTCGGGAGGCCAGGGCGGATCTGGAGACTCGGGAGGCCAGGGCGGATCTGGAGACTCGGGAGGCCAGGGCGGGTCAGGGGACTCGGGAGGCCACGGCCTATTTTTTTTCGGGCCTGAGGGGTTCTGTGGCCTTGGCCCTTGGCCCGGCCACACAGGCTGTGACCCTCTTACCCCCCCCCAAAATTTTCTTGGGGAAGCTCCCCCCTGGGAGCCACAGAGGAGCGGGCTCTGTCGGGCGCTCTTGCAGCGCGGACTCTGTCGGGCGCTCTTGCAGCGCGGACTCTGTCGGGCGCTCTTGCAGCGCGGACTCTGTCGGGCGCTCTTGCAGCGCGGGGATGGACGGAACCTGCGTGGAGCCGGCACGGGAGGGCACGTGCGTGGAGCCGGCACTTGGGGGCGCTCGGGAAGCGCGGACACTTGGGGGCGCTCTTGCAGCGCGGGGCTGGACGGGACCAGCGGGAACTCCGGAGGGCTGGACGGGACCAGCGGGAACTCCGGAGGGCTGGACGGGACCAGCGGGAACTCCGGAGGGCTGGACGGGACCAGCGGGAACTCAGGAGGGCTGGACGGGACCAGCGGGAACTCAGGAGGGCTGGACGGGACCAGCGGGAACTCAGGAGGGCTGGACGGGACCAGCGGGAACTCAGGAGGGCTGGACGGGACCAGCGGGAACTCAGGAGGGCACGTGCGTGGAGCCGGCACGTGGGGGCGCTCGGGAAGCGCGGACACTTGGGGGCGCTCTTGCAGCGCGGGGCTGGACGGAACCAGCGGGAACTCAGGAGGGCTGGACGGAACCAGCGGGAACTCAGGAGGGCTGGACGGAACCAGCGGGAACTCAGGAGGGCTGGACGGAACCAGCGGGAACTCAGGAGGGCTGGACGGAACCAGCGGGAACTCAGGAGGGCTGGACGGAACCAGCGGGAACTCAGGAGGGCTGGACGGAACCAGCGGGAACTCAGGAGGGCACGAGCGTGGAGCCGGCACTGGAGGGCACGTGCGTGGAGCCGGCACTGGAGGGCACGTGCGTGGAGCCGGCACTGGAGGGCACGTGCGTGGAGCCGGCACTGGAGGGCACGTGCGTGGAGCCGGCACTGGAGGGCACGTGCGTGGAGCCGGCACTGGAGGGCACGTGCGTGTAGCCGGCACTGGAGGGCGCTCTGGAAGCGCGGACACTTGGGGGCGCTCGGGAAGAGCTGAGCTGGACGGGACCAGCGGAGATGCAGGAGAGCTGGGCGGGACCAGCGGAGACGCGGGAGTCCACCTGCGAGGAGCAGGCACTGGAGGGCGCTCTGGAAGCGCGAGTTCGCGGGGGCGCTCTGGAAGCGCGAGCGGCGGCGGGCTCGGGAGAGCCGCGGACGACGGCGGGCTAGCTCCGACTCGGACCCGGAAGTCTCCCAGACACCGGTATATTCCTACCCTCCAGGTCAATCCTGTGGTGTCTGGGAGGTCCATGGGGTAGTTGTAACAGGCTCCGAGCCGGAACAGATGGAGGATGGCCGCGTCGTGCAGATCCGAACTCTGCGCGAGCCCGCAGAACTCCTCTGCGTACTCCACGAAGGGAAGCTCGCGGAGTATCAGGGCGCGGAGGCGGGCGGCGAACTCCATCGCCATGGAGGGAGCGGGAAAAAAGGAGCAAACAAAAAACTTTCAAAAACGGAAAACAAAACGGGGGAAAAGGAGCGCCGCTTACTTTGTAGGTCCGGTCTTCTGTCACGTTCCCTCTCGGGACACAAGGAGCGCGGAGACGTGGAGGTATCAATAAGCCTGTTTTATTGAAACACACACAAAGAGACGAGGAGCTTGGGGAGAGACGAACATCAATGACGATTAGACCGGACACAGGGGCTAGGAAACACAGGGCTTATAAACACAGGGAAATTGGCAAGGAAGAACAGAAACAGGTGTGGGGCAATCACATGCAGGGCTGGGGACACATTAACTATTAATTAAAGGAACGAGGATGGCCAGATAGGGACACGAGAGGAGGGGAAACACAAGACAAGGACTGACAAACACCTGCAAATTAAGAAAACACCATCAATTTGACAACACACGCACAATATGCAAATACAACACAAACAAATGAAGAGCGCTGCAAAGACCACCTCAGAAATGTTAAAGGGAACCGCAAAGTGACGAACATGGCTGGGACATATTTATCAGTGCTTGCTCTGAAAGGTGAGATCTTTATTTTAACATCCTGCTCATACGATTTCTAGTTTAACCATGGTATTTGTACAACTTTGGTTATACAAATGGCAATAAAATAAACCAGAAATAAATAAATACAATTAATTAATTAATTTAAATAAAAAAAATTTAAAAATTCTTGCTGGTGTAATTTTGTTGTGGTCTGTGCTACTTGCGCGTTGCTTTATTTTTTTGTGTTGTGAGCTTTTGCAGCACATGTGCCATCAAACCGATAAAGAGATTTTTTTAATTAGTTTTCTGAAGTTGCAGCACTCTGAGCTTTCTTGGCCAGCGTAAAAGTGGGATTTTTGCCTCCGACAACACAAAATAATTCTATTATTCTTCTGCGGAATACAAACTAGATATTTTGAAGAGTGTTTCAACTGTTTTGGTCATACAATCAATAATGTTATATTATATTTTACAAATAAATAAATTTAATTGGCTGTTTTAAGTGAAAGTAAAATTTGGGGGAGTTCAAAAAAGTTAATTATTAAGGAATAATAAAAGTGATTTTGCTACAGAAACATAATCGAGTAATGAGATAGAATTCAGTTTCAAGAGCATTTGAGTGGTAAGAAAATGATGACAGATTGTTTATTTTTGGGTGAACCATCACTTTAAGCACAGCTGACAGACATGCAAACACATGTCTGGGTTTCAAATAAAACAGAGAAGAAAAACTGTAAAGGAGTCAGTGTGACATCCACTTAACTGCATCTGTACGGCTCACACTTTAAAAACAGATCCGCATTTTAGTTTCCTGCTGTTAACATATTCAGCCTATTAGTGCAGCATCTCATCCATCAAATACAGAGTTTACTATCTTGTTTCACACTTTATTGAGCAACCAGTTCACTGAAAACTGAATATGTTTAAAAATGATAACTTTTTTTACACACTGTGATGCATGAGAGAGACATACATGCCCGCAGCATTCACCTTTTGCACTGAGAAGGCATGAGATTTTTCACATGACATGATCAGGAAACCACCTCGGACCACAGACTAAGATTTCTCAATCCACCATTTCAAAAGTTTAAAAACTGATTAAAAAAGCGTTAATCTACAAAATGGTTTCAGCCAAAACAAATGGTTTAATCAAACATGTAACAAAACTCATGCACACTGAAAAACACACTCTCAAACAGCACAAAAACAGTAAATGAGGATCAAATGAGATATTAATATTCACATTTATAGCCTAAATGATTAAGTCAATTTTATTTACATAGCACTTTTGACCATATACATTGTTTCAAAGCAGCTTTACAAAAAGTCATAATGTTAATGTTTATAATAATTAATCAGATTAGAGCTGGATGAAAATGTAGTTACATTTTGTGACGATATAAACAATAAAACGGAGATTTGGTATAGAGTATAAATCACTTTATGTACTGTACAGCATGTATGCGAATAAAGTTTGATATATATCCAACTGTATATAAAGACCTGGCCAATAATATAAATTTATTTGAATTTTAGTTACAATATACTGTATGCATACTAAAGCTAGACATACTTATTTATTATTTATTACAATCTAACTTTTTATATATAGCTGTGTGATAGTACAGTCAACATTTTGCAACTATATAAAGCTATATAAGATTTGCTATATGGTATATATCACTTTATGTGAGCGTTCTGCATGTATGCAAATAAAGTTGAATATACTTCTATATCAAACAATATATATAGAGCTGGCGATAATTAACTAAATTAAATGTAATTTTTAATGAAAGCAACAAAGATGCAACAAAACTTAAGTGCATTTATATTTATGCCTTTGGCAAACGCTTTTAGATGATTTTACTGTGAATTCAAGCTATAACTTTTTATCTGGAAACTGAACACTGAACTAGTTTAGCTGGTAGGATCAACACCGTTTACTAGCAGGACTAGTAAGGACTTTACAAAACTTTAAAGCAGTTTAACTCGTCAGTGTGAGCGAAACTCTAGATATCATCAGGCCTTTTTCAGGCCATTTCCTGAACTTGAGGAGCTTACGTAATGGAAGATATTATTACAGCAATATTTTTCTGTAAACAGAAACATTCTGTAAACGTTTTGAAACAATGTGTGCCATTTTAAATAAAACTGACTAATTCAACTCACTTCAGATGCAGATGTTTGACATTTATTAGCCTATAAACTCTCACATTGCTGTTAAATTCTGATTGAACTCAATCTAGCAAAGCTTAGATTGTCCAAATTTCAAATACCTTGAAATATTTTAATTTTAAATCACCTGGTTGCTGTGTTTATATGACTTTTAAGCCTTTTTCTCACCATCATATCATCATAGCTGCCAGCAGAACAAATTGAGAAGCACTAAAAACAGTAGTGCTTGTATGAAGGAAAATAACATGTATTTGGTTTCCTTTTTTTTCCATTGTCTTGCGTACTCAACATTTCATGGTTCAGCCCAGACACATACAGTATTTTAAAGGTATAGTTCACCCAAAAATTAAAATTACCTCATGATTTGCTCACCCTCATGCCAGTGTATATGACATTCTTCTTTCATAAAAATACAATTGAGTTAGAAAATGTCCTGGCTCTTCCGAGCTTTAAAATAGCAGTGAATGGGTGTTGAGATTTTGAAGCCCAAAAAAGTGCGTCCATCCATCATGAAAAGTACTCTACATGGCTCCAGGTGTTAATAAAGGCCTCCTAATGGTGAACTGATGCATTTGTGTAAGAAACATATCCATGTTTAAAATTTCATAAACCGTAATCTCTAGCTTCCACTAATTATCGTACGCACGTTCACGAGAGAAAGGCGTTCAAGCGGACGACGTAGGCGTAGCGTAAGCTCCGGTGAGAATATACTAGTCTCACGAGACCCAAGTTTTGTTTACACCAGTCTCCTCTTGCCTTATATCGAAATCCTCTAACATTTATCTTTACAAATCCTTGTTTCGTCTGTCACTTCTCACCGATGTTTACGCTACACCTACATCATCCGTTGGAGTGCCACTTTCTCAAGAGATTATGGTTTATGAAGTTTTAAATATGGATATTTTTCTTACACAAACACATTGATTCGCTTCAGAAGGTCTTATTAACCCCAGAGCCGTGTGGAGTACTTTTCATGTTGGATGGAAGCACTTTTTTAGCCTTCAAAATCTCAACACCCACTTGGAAGAGCCAGGAAATTTTTTTATATAACTCGATTGTATTTGTCTGAAAGAAGAAAGTCATATACACCTAGGATGGCTTGAGGATGAGTAAATAATGGGGTAATTTTCATTTTTGTGTGAACTATCATTTTAATGCTCACTCTACAGGCCATAACAGCATATCAACATACAGTACCATGTCAGACAAAACTATTTACAGTGCATATGCAAAGAGATATGTGCTTTATGTAAATTGTACAACTCCCAAAGTGAAACATAAGTGAACATAAGCGCTATTTTTCCAGGGAAAGTGTGATTTTACACAGCTGTTGTTGTGAAACTAGCAACTGTGTACCTGAGAATAAATACACTCCTCCTGAGGCCGTGTGTGAGCGCTTGAGCGGTTTAGAGTGAACGTCACCTCGCCGTACTGAACCTCTTCCTCCTTCTCTGTCCTCTCCTTCCTCTTCCTCTGCGGTTGGATCTCAGTGTATTCCACATCAGCAGCTGGGAGTGACTCTTCTCAGAAACAAGAAACGATGGCAGGGCAAGACATTAGCGGGTGTCCCACACATACAAAATAGCCGTTCATTACTACTAGTCTGAAAACTGGTAACTGACAAATGGAGCTTTCAAGAGTGAAACTATTTAAGTAGCAAACAATAATGATGGAAAGATTCAATCCAGTGCAAGTTAAACTAGTGATGGGAAGATTGGATCTCTACTTCATTCATGAACTCTGGTCAAGTTTTTTTTTAGTTAAAATATTATATTTTAATACCCAAATTTGATAATTTTCCAAATTAGGAAGTCATGATAATACAGCAGAGGATAGAAAACATAGATGATTAGTTCACCTCTCGCATCTTTGTCATATGACAGATGGAAACGTTCACTAATTAACCCATCAACCCATCAACAATTTGAATGAGATTAATCTTCTAAACCAGTGGTTCTTAATTTAAGTCCTCGCATATACCACCGCTGTATGTCTTATCACTTCAACCGTTTGTTTCCAGTTCGAAGGCATGTTCCATTTAAAGGGCATTAAAATGTGCGAGACATGAATTTAATTGTTTTTATTTACAGACTGAGGTATTTTATGTCACACTTCACACTTCTCTATGAAGTTTCATCTGTGTGTGAAGACACTGCAGGCATGAATGAATGTTACAAAGTGAAGTAAATGTCAACAGGCTCCGGGGAGTGGAGAGCAGTGAACACTGTGTAGGGAGCATGTCAATCGGATCACAGTTCATGCAGTTCTGTGAAGAAAGACATGTAAAATATGGAGAGCGGAGGGTCGCGAGGACTAGAATTGAAAACCGCTGCTCTAAACCACAAACACTTTGTTTCTAAATGTTATAATTTTCACAGAAGATGTTATAAATGGATATGTGAAGTCATAAATATTGCATAAATATTCAGCGTGACTGAAAGACTTAAATTGCAGGGTTAAATAGTCATCTTGTAGAAAAGGTTTAATGACGACACGTTCTCTGAGTCAGTTCTCTATTTTTGTAGAAGGGAAAATACATTTTGCATTAGTAACTAGTTTCCGTTGAGCATGGGATGGGTATTGTCTGACTGATTCTACAAGCAAAAGAATCAACTCCTATAAACTAGAAAATTTCGTTTGCAAACATCATCTTAAAGCATAAAGCAGCGTTCAAACTTTATATGTGATTTCAGTAGACAGGCTCTTTTCTTCTTGTCTGAAATGACTAGGAAGTATCAGCACTAATTCAATGACTGAGACTGATTAACCACTGATAGAAACTGAGTCATGTGTTGTTTCAAAGAGTAAGTAGATCTTTTCTTACCTGTTTTCTTAGTTTCACTCCTTTTCTTATGAGAGATATCCGCGTATATGACGTCCACATTGCCAGCAGCAGCTGATGGGAAAACACTGACATTAGCAACAGATAAAGTACAATCTAATATTTCAATCACTGAAGCATTGACTTCAAAACTACTGAATCCCTGGATCATGCAGGTTAAAACTTTTCTTTTTTCCATATATCCAACTGTTTGCATGTAATATATCAAGAAAAAAGTGAAGACAGAATACAAGAAGTGAGATCATATCTTTGCCCGTCTTAGATTTATTGAAAATAAAAATAAGAGTAAATTCTGCGTAAACTGCACTTAAGAGGTACCTTCCCAAATTTTCCCAAATGACTTCTTAGTTAAACTTCATAATTAATGAATTCCAGTTATTTGTAAACAAGGCTTAATGTATGCCCATTTAGAATTGGCAATTGATTTAACTTATTTAACTGGTTACTAATGTCGCTAATTTTATAATTATATATTATTATGGTAAACAGTGTTATCAAAACAGTGTCAGAAAAACACTAAACATTTGGAAGTTATAAGCACGTTTCACATGTTGCCGTAAATTTTTTAACAATTTTAACATTGTGAACATTCAAAGACTTTTGTAAATCAAAACAGCTTCAGGAACAATTTAAATTAAAAAAATAATTATGCTCATGTTTCATGAATGAGTCTATGATTTCCTTGATGCAGAAAACGCGGACGGATCATGGAATCCAGTCATAAAAACAGAATGCCAAATGTCACGGAATTTCCAAATTTTGGATGAATATGGACTAGTGTCTCTGAATATGAACATAAGACTGTTTCGTTTACTATACTGAAGCACATGTTACGCTCGCATAGTTTTTAGCCTGTCGCCTCAATATACGTATGAGTACATAAACATAAACAATCACTAGAACTGCTCTTCACTTCATTAGCATTTTACCATTTCTTTTGAGAAAAACGATAGTCATATATCATATACAATCAAAAACCTAAAGGTCTTCACAGCAACCCGTCAAAATAAAAGTTTGGTTTAACTTGAAGAAACCGTGACATATTATTTAATGTAATGATAGTACTACTGCTTCTAATAAAAATTATTATTAAAACATTATTTTTATACCAGACAAATATAGGCTATATACCAGAAAAATTATTTACCAGAATTTATTTAGTAGAAAAATGTAAAGACACTACACAGTTGTGCACTATTCCTGAAAAAAAGAGAAAGAAATCAAATAATAATAAATGAGTATTTTCCCTAAAATCAATTAATTAGAGATGCTTTTGATTATTAATATTTAAAGAAACTATTAAAATGGAATCCAGATAATTAATGGAAAACAGATTTTGGTAAGGTTTCATTATTTCAGTTAATTAGACATGTTTTCTGATGAAAAAAGAATGGTATTTGGGAAAAAATTAAATGGATTTCATAGCACCCTAAATAAGGCCATGTGACTAAGTTTGCTATAAATAGTACTTGGTCAAAAAATGAATGGTCAAAAATCATTATTGAATTAAATAATCTGGTTTAAACTCAAGATTTTCTTTCTATATATTCATGAGGTTTGAAGAACAGTACTGTTTCAAAGCCTTTCTGCCATTTTGCACAAGTTTGCACTGGTTAATCCCAGGTTTGTTGAATTTCCACCAAAATTGGCTTGTATCATCTTCACCACGTGTAGGCCTATAATGTTTCTGCTTTTGGTGCATTTGTCTTTTAGTGATCAAACTCCATCGCACACCTGCAAGTAATAGGTGCGTAGGACAAAGGACCAACCAGGTGGATCGCCTCAACAGACAAGCAATTCCCGCACACTATCGTAACTTGCAAAAAAGTAATATTTATTAACACAACGTTTCGGTCACACGACCTTCATCAGGAGTATACAAATGTTCAAATTCATCTCTTTTAAGATGAACACATGACCATCTGTAAACAATTAAGCTCATTAGGAGTATAAAGTTTATACGATAGTGTGTGGGAATTGCTTGTCTGTTGGTGCATTTGTCTTTAAAACCGTCTGTAAGAACCAAAAAATCTATTCAGCACATGTAACATAAAAGTCACAAATCTTTTGAAGGCAATGTTTTGGCTCTGTAATTGCTGATTGCATTGAAAAGTACTACATTTTAACCTTTTCAGCATACGGAATACAGATTCGAAATGAACTGACCTGGTGTCGACTTGACCTGCTTTTTCTTATAAATGTGATATACGGGGATGAACAGCAGAATCAGGATCAGCGCAACACAGCCCAAAGCAATCAGAGAGACTTGTAAAACTATGGAAGAATGAAACACAATCAAACTCATACTTCAAAACTGTTTCGAAAAGTTCATTCATACCAACTGCAACAGCAACAAGAATAACTACTACATGCAATTAATAGCGCTGTACATTAGTTCATGAATAATTTAACTACAGAAGAGTCTGTAGATCCCTCAAAGACATTATTATCAGTTTTACTTGTAATCAGCAGTATTTATTGCCCATCAATGAAGGAAATACTCCAAGGGTGACACTCATACCATATTCTGGATCCTTTGTCACTGTTGAGGTCCCAGATGCAGTAGTTGGTCCTGCAATAAAACACTTTTGCAGAATCACCTGTTTTCTCTCTTATAAATTGCTGCAGAGATAATTAATCATTTTGAAGAATTAAGTGGCCAATTGATTTGTTTGAATCTCATGAAACCTCTCTAGGACACATCCAAGTCAAATTTCAGCGCAAGTAATATTTTGCAGTTTCATTGAATGCTTCTGGGGCATTGAATCATTTTGAACTGTAACATTTATGCCTCAAATACCTGACATATGAAGAAAATTCAAATAAAGTGGGAGGGGGTGTGTGAAATTATACATTCTCAATAAATTAATGCAAAAACAATTACAAAATATATATTTTATAAAAACAATTAAATGACTTAAAACCATTTTTAGCTGGTGAAAATACTAGTGTTCTAATCATTTTGGCCACCACTGTAATTAATATGTAGAAAATAATTAAATTAAAAATAGTAAAATATAAATAATAATTTTGGCGCAGGGATTTAAAACTTTAACAAGACTCAAACTGACACAGGCAGAGTTAAAGACTGGATTTTTTCGATACAGGTGGGGTATTATACATGATTTATTGTGTATTATTATGACACGTTCACTTCTGCATTCGGGGCATTCTGTGCAGATAGCCTGTAAGTCGTAATATTAACGTTATGTTTTATAAATAATCAATAAATGAGTTAAATCCCACTGATTAAAAAACTGCTATCAAATGCTTCATTCTACTGGTCATCTTCAGCGCGCGCAGCTCAAATCAGAAATGCAGAATATTAATAATACTGTCATATAACCTACATAACGTTATAATGAGAGCATATTGTAAAAATGTTTTGAATTATTCGGGTTTCGCTGTCGTTTAATGTTAACTATCTTTTAATCAAAACATAAAACATTATTTTTGTATCTGCGAGGTGTCCATTACACATTTTCCCTGTGTGAAGTTTTAGTTTTTAGTAATTATGACTGTCTCTTGGTAATGTATTTAGCCCAGCCCCCAAACATATGATTCGACTATCAGTCGAATATCGGCAAGATTCGAAAATTCCGATACACCCCTAGTTTGCTTATAATTTAGCAAGTGAAAAATATAAAAATTAATAATAATAATAATAATAATAATATATTTTATTTGTAAAGCACTTTTCATAGTTTAAAAACAATCCCAAAGTGCTACAGAGTATAAACAAAGTTAAAAACCGAGAAAAAAAAAAAAAGTCAGCAAAAAGTAAGAAATGCTTGCTTAAAAAGATAGGTTTTTAGTCCTTTCTTAAAAGAGTCTATGGCTTGAGGAGCCCTTAGGTTTTTTGGAAGGGAATTCCAAAGACGCGGTGCGGCTGAGCAAAAGGCTCGATCCCCCATAGTGCGGAGCTTAGTTCTGGGTGGTTGAAGAAGGGCTTCGTTTCCAGAGCGGAGGTTGCGTGAAGAGTTTTGTTTTGTGAGTAGTTCCTTTAAGTAGGGGGGTGCGTTGCCGTGAATGCATTGATGGGTAAGTAGGATGATTTTATAGTTAATCCTGTATGAGACAGGAAGCCAGTGGAGTGAGTGAAGGATGGGAGTGATATGGTCATATTTCCTTATCCTCATTAGGATCCTTGCAGCACTGTTCTGAATGTATTGTAGTTTTTGAAGGCTTTTGCCAGGAATCTCAAAGAGGAGAGCGTTGCTGTAGTCCAGCCTCGAGGATACAAAAGCATGGACGAGTTTTTCAGCATCTGACAGACCAAGTGTGGGACGGAGTTTGGCAATGTTCCTTAGGTGATAGAAGGAGGTCTTACACAGATGTTTTATGTGGGCGTCAAATATGAGTTGAGCATCAAATCTTACGCCCAGATTGGTGACTGTCGATGATAGTGGAATTTTTTGACCAGAGAAAGAGATGTGGGTTATAAGTGATGACTGGACCTGGTGTGGTGTACCAACTAAAATAGCTTCTGTTTTGGAGCTATTTAGCTGTAAGAAGTTTACCTTCATCCATGCCTCAATCTCCTCAAGGCAGGAGCTCAATGATGACAGAGTGACTGTAGATGGGATGGAGTTGGTTTTTATATACAGCTGAGTGTCATCGGCATAGCCGACATTCCATGTCTGTTGATTATGTGGCCAAGGGGAAGAGTATAGATGGTGAACAGAATCGGGCCGAGAACTGACCCTTGAGGGACACCGCATGTGACTGTATGCGTCTGAGACTTTGCACCTCCCAAAGAAACATACTCTGTTCTTCCAGACAAGTAGGACTGGAACCAGCTCAAAGCAGTGTCAGAGAGTCGGATAGTATGATGGAGGCACTGAAGGAGGATATTGTGATCAACCGTGTCAAAAACTGCAGATAGATCCAGAAGGATGAGGAGCGATGGTGTGCCGGTGTCAGCCACCATCAACAGGTCATTTGTGACCCTGATCAGGGCTGTTTCGGAACTGTGAGCAGAACGGAAACAGGACTAAAATTTTTCAAAAAGGGAATTTGAATTTAGGTGATCCTGAAGATGGGCAGCAACAACTTTTTCTAGAACTTTGGACAAGAATGGAAGGTTGGAAACAGGCCTGTAGTTTGCAAGAACGTCAGGGTCTGAAGTGGGTAAATTAACAGATAAAAAACAAAAAAGGTTTATCTAAATCTGGTCTAGCCTAAATCTGGTCTCACTTAACTAAAAAAAATCTAATCAACTAAAATGTAAAGAGTCAGAAGTTAAAATCATCACAGTTCATTAAAATACGCATCAGAAATATTGCATTCTGTCATAAGGGGATTTCGTGGTGAAATGTGACTTGCACATGTTCTTGACAGGTTTTGTGAGATTCGCTCATCTTCATCACTCTTGTTACTGTTTTTATAAATATGCAGACATTCATGTATTAGAAGCTCACCAGGACAGGGTTTGATGCTAACAGTCTTCTGTCCGTGGCTGACGTGGTTCTTCACACTGCAGCTGATGTTTCCATCAGTTGTCTCATTCAGATCAATGCTGGAGTGTCCATCCATCAGTGGACCTCCATTCAGAGTCCAGTTGTAGAGGATCTGATCCCCCTCAGAGGAGCAGGACACCCTCATCGCCCCACTGGAGGAGCAGCAGGTTAACACTTCCACTGAGCCAATAGGAGCTGGAGGGAGGGACACGTGACAGTCACACAACTCTTTCTCAACTGAGCCAATGTCAAGACATTTCTAAACAAAATGCATTGCTGAGGTGAAAGCTGGACTTAATTAAACATGCAGCGTACAGAAGATTAGTCATGTGACAACAGTATAGTGTACAGTAAGCAACATGCTGGTATTTCAATCTGAAAATTGTCTTAGTACAGTGCCCTCCACTAATATTGACACCCTTGGTAAATATGAGCAAAGGTGGCTGTGAAAATAAATCTGCTTTGTTGATCTTTTTGATATTTCATTCAAAAAATTCACAAACATTTTAACCTTTCATTGAAGTAAAACAATTTTCACAAAAGTGGGGAGAAAATGTTTTTGTCCATTGCATGCACCTGTAGAAATTCTTATGAGTAAAATATCTTGGAAGTATATTCATATTTACATTGTTAAGCACACCAGGGTGACTAGGAGCATGCAATTGTCCAGCCATGACTTGCTGTTCCACAGGATTATAAATATACATTTAGTCATTTGGCTATGACTAATGTTCTGGAGAGTGATTTTGAGCCTCTCTGTGATGGTACCACAAGGCGTCGCTCACTAGCAGATCTCAGACTTCTGGAGGGGATGTAGGTTCGTAATAGTGAGTGGAAGTAGGAGGGTGCTGAGCCTGTGGTAGTTCTGTATGCAAGCATCAGTGTCTTGAACTTGATGCGAGCTGCCACTGGTAGCCAGTGCAAGGAGATGAAGAGAGGTGTAACATGCGCTCTTTTGGGCTCGTTGAAGATCAGTCGTGCCGCTGCATTCTGAATAATTTGTAGAGGTTTGATTGTGTTTGATGGCAGACCAGCCAGAAGAGCATTGCAGTAGTCCAGTCTAGAAACGACAAGGGCCTGGACAAGAAGTTGTGCAGCATGCTTTGTCAGAAAGGGCCTGATCTTTCTGATGTTGTGTAGTGCAACCCTGCGGAATATGAGGAAAACAAAGGCCAGATTCCCTTAATCGTCTATCACGAGTAAAACCTAAGAATTTAGTTCTTATGTGCAGAACAAGATTGTTGAGCTTCACAAAATAGAAAGTGGATGTAAGAAAATAGCTAAAGCATTGAAAAGCATTTATTTCACAATGAGAATTTCCCCCCACTTTCAATTGTTTTACTTCAATGAAAGTTTAGAATTTTGTGAATTTTTTGAATGAAAGATCAAACGGATAAACAATGCTGATTTATTTTCACAGCTGCCTTTTCTCATATTTAGCAAGAGTACAGATATTAGTGGAAGGCACTGTACGTGGAAAGTACAGATGAATTAGAATAAATTCTAGATATTCAATAATGCGCTGCATGAATAAAACCCTTCACAGAGGTTCGTTTGCATGAGAGTGATACCTTTGGAGAACATGAGATTGTAATGATTCGGATGATAGAGTTTTTCTACCTTCAACATTCACTTGAAGATCTGTAGATGTTTCTGTGCCGTCTGAGTGAACGAGAGTTACTGTGTAATTCCCTGAATCTGCTCTGATCACACTGTTTATTATCAGAGTCCCATTAATGACTGTAACTTCAGGTCTGTTACTATAAAGTTCACATTCAGTCTCTCTCATTTTGCCATTCTTTACTCTACAAACTGGATCAGTTGTTTTGTTGTAGTTTATTCTCTTTTGTATCTTCATGTCATATTTACTAGTGTTCAGCAGATTGAGTTTGTGTCCCAGAGCTGCGTAACAGGGATCAGAGTGATTAAACCTGCAGAACCCATCCAGACCTGAAGAACAAAACACACACAGAGAGAGAGAGAGAGAGAAATAAATAGTCTATCTCTTGAATCATAAAATAAAATCATACACAAATGACACAAAAAATTCAACAGAAGAATCATCTGACAGACTCCTGGCCTTTTTTCACACTTCTGATCTCAGGAAAATGTCATATGTGTCTCTCCTTCTGACTTACTGAACAAAATCATAACAGATTAAAATTTAGTGTGTGATAAATAAATAAAAAACTGTTAAAATAAAACAATTTAATTAAAAATATAAAATATTAGCTAGTTTGTATGCCCACAGTCAAAAAGTATATCTAAATGTTATATTATTAAAATTTGATAATATGATATTATTAAAATAATCTATCATGCTTTCACTTTCTACAAACACTTTATGCATTTTAACGTGATATTCTGATCATGCAGAATTGTTTGTCTTTGTCCTGCACTTTCTGTTCAATCCTGTTAACCTGTGACATTTCTCTCTTTATTAATAATGGCTCAGTCTTTCTGACATTATATTTAACGGACAAACATTATTTGATGAATCGTCTATATAATACCATAAAGTTTTTTTTTTAAATTAATATGTTTACAAAATTACTGAAATCTTCCAGCACAATGAATACAGAGAGAAAAACACACTCTAAATACTCCACTAATAAAAACTGTCAAGAAGATCAGAAAACACTGACTAGATCACAGCAGACTCTTAATGCAATATTACAACACATGCTTCTTATCAGAGGTTCTGCTGACTGAACAGCATCATAACAGAGTGTGATGTGAAAGAGACTCACATGCAGCAGTTTGCAGCAGCATCAATCCAAGGATCAGCATTATTTCACTAAAATCCAGTTTCCAGAAGAGCCCGATCCCAGCAGAAAAGTGTGGTGCTGCTTCAGATCGTGACATGAGTGTCTGGACTTCTGTCCGTCTCTGTTCTGGCTCTCATGAAGCGTCTTCACAGCGAGACTCAGACTGGATTGACACATGAGGAAACCTCTGACCACTTCACAGAGGAAAGAGGAAGTTTCCTCTGGCGGGGGAAGGCAGAAAAGGTGACATCTAAAACAAGAGAGTGAAACTAAGAGAAAGATGGAAAAAGAAGTGACATTTTCAGGCATAAAAATCTTGTTTTAGAAGGAACAAGTGGGAAGGAGTTGTAAAATAGCTAATTATGTAAATTACTTGAATGATTCTCCTGCAAATCAAATAAAACAGTATCTTTACTGATTTTTATTGAGAGCAAACCAGAATCTGGTCTAGATGTGAGTGTTACAGCAGGCTGTTTGTAATATCTTCCTCGCATTGAGTGTGTGATGGTGTTCGTAGCGTTTGACTCAGATCCAGTGTGAACGAAGAGAGGATTCTGGACTCACTTTTCTGTTTACTGGAGCTGAGACTCATATGTTTGCCATTTCTGCTCAGAGCTGCTCACAGCGACACCTGCAGGAGGAGACAACTACAGCTGCACTCCACCGAGCTCTGCTTCCATTCATTCAAAACATCATGCTTTAAAATAAACTTTAACTTATTTATAAGCTACATTACAGATGATTTTAGTTAAATAAACAAATTATTAATCAGTAATTACCGAATAATTATCAGACTATTCATTATTGCATGAATAAATGAAAGATTAGGCCTACATTAAAACATCAAATTCACATTCTTGCTTTATCAAGATTCTATAAAAAAATCTATATTTTCAGCTGTCAGGCTGGATTTGGCAGAAAATACAACGTTTACCAAGCTCACGTTCATAAACAGAAGAAATGTCTGGACCCCTGTTTACAGATTCATCAGTAAACAAACTACGAAGCACGTAACATGCAATTTTATGTTTCAAACAGTTTAGTGTGACAAAAAGCAAATCTACAAATTATTGCAAATAAACATTATAAACAGCTATTAAAACAGTACTACAAATCTATGATTTAGGCCTAATGATTGACTTTCAAAGACAAACTCTCTCTCTTTGTTATTAGCGATATCCAGAGGAGGACACACGAGTTCTGAACCCATGTCCTAAAATTAAATTAATTTGTATAGTTTTATTTTTTTATATGTCGTTGTTTTACGTCTAATTCACTGATGTGTGCTTTATGTTAATATTAACTATATAACAATATGAATGAGCTGGTGACTTATTTTTTGTTAAAGTTGTTTTTATTTTAATTGATCTCAAAAAGCATAACAAATACAGCATTGACTCCATTTACGATTCTTACAGAACGACATGTTTATCAGTTTTCTATAATGACACAAAGATTTTGTGAAGAAAAATGCACGTATGTGGTTATAAACAGGTTAAAAAAACTGCACATGCAAACAAAATTCAGAAAACACCAGACACCCCAAAACTGAGACACGGGTGAAGAGCTTCACACAGATAAAACATAAAGAGACACTGTATATAAAAGAAATCAGCTAAAACCAACAGAATAAAGTAAAACAGTAATGGTATAAAATACTGCTAGTTCACGCAAAGCATAAAGACAAATGAATAAATAAGCATCAAAACTGCTACTAAAAAATCTAATTAAAGAAGAGCTAAACCTGTAGCAAACATCTCCTGGTTTATTCTGTAGGATCTCCTGCTGTTGACAGGTGGAAGCTGGATTCATGTGAGAATCTGTGACATTAAGAATCATTTCTCATAGCTGTGATGATCTGCTGCTGGTCTCATGCATATTCTGCCGTGTGTTCATGTCCTTCTCTAAATGTTCTCGTTCTCAGTTTATGATCTTTCCTAAAAGCATCACATTATCATCACCTTCCCACTCTTAATATTTGCATGTCAAATCCATAAAGATGATAATAAATGTCTCTCACCTGACATGTGTCTCATGTAGATGTGAAAACCTCGTACCAACCCAACAGAACCATGAACTGAAAACACCAGACCCGCACAAACACAGACGCTGAAGACACTGAAAACAACAATCAGACAGAACTCACAACCCATCCTTCCTGTTTCTAGAAGTGTGTTTAGTTAAACCCGTGTCACATTCTGATGTCTGTGTGCTATTGGTCACTGCAGAGGACAAACTAGAGTCACAGATGCAGTTGGTTCAGTAATAAAACATCAGCGCAGAATAGCCTGCTTTCTCTCTCTGAACCACATCAACACAATTCACCAAAGAGCCCAATTAGGAGAACTGACTGTTTTGCGTTATTGTTGTTGATGTGTTTTTTTATGGACATTCATGTATTAACCCGCTCTATGGGTGAGATTCATATCAGCTGATGAGAAACTCGTACCATATTCTGAATCCTTTGTCACTGTTGAGGTCACAGATGCAGTAGTTAGTCCTGTAACAAAACATCATTGCAGAATCACCTGTTTTCTCCTTAATAAAAATTACATAATTTATCATTTTGAAGTATTACATGGCCAATTAAGAGAATTGATTTGTTTAAATCTCCTGAAACCTGTCTAATATTTTGTATTCATGTTTCACTGAAGGTTTTTAGGGGCATTAAACCATTTTGCACTCCTAAACCATTTACACCTCAAATATCATTTTTGACATATGACAAAAATTTTAAAAAGGGAAAAAAACAAAATTATACATTCTCAATATATTAATGGGAAGGAAAAAATATCTAGAAATTATAATTACTATAATATGTGGAAAATAATTATATTATAAAATTGTAAAGTATACTGTATGCTGTAATGGTTGTATTTGTTTTCCATCTTTAAATTATGGCAATTAAAATCATAGTATTATCATCATAAAATACCTGAGAGAAATGTATCATATGCAATTGCATAGATTGAAAATAAATTTTTTCAATTTTTTTAAATCACTATAAATAATTGCAATTACAAAATAAATCTAGAACATTACAGTAAAGACCATTTAGGAAGCAGGAGTGCTTTTAATTCTCATAAAAAAAGTAAATGCAAATAAAACGAACGGGTTGTAAAATAGTCCTAATTTTCTTCATGCAAAATATAATTTCTTTTGATTTGGGGGTGAAATGTTTGTTTGTCTGTTCATAATTTATCAACTGAAAAATAGAAAAAGTAAGTAAATAAATAAAATACATATACACAACAAACAAAGACAAAAATATTTAACTTAAACTGGACTAAATCTAGTCTCATTTAATTAAAAAAATAATAATAATAACGTAAGAAAAACAACTAAAATGTAAAGAGTTCTAAAGGAGATAAAACCATCACAGTTCATTAAAATACGCATCAGAAATATTGCATTCTGTCATAAGGGGATTTCGTGGTGAAATGTGACTTGCACATGTTCTTGACAGGTTTTGTGAGATTCGCTCATCTTCATCACTCTTGTTGCTGTTTTTATAAATATGCAGACATTCATGTATTAGAAGCTCACCAGGACAGGGTTTGATGCTAACAGTCTTCTGTCCGTGGCTGACGTGGTTCTTCACACTGCAGCTGATGTTTCCATCAGTTCCCTCATTCAGATCAATGCTGGAGTGTCCATCCATCAGTGGACCTCCATTCAGAGTCCAGTTGTAGAGGATCTGATCCCCCTCAGAGGAGCAGGACACCCTCATCGCCCCACTGGAGGAGCAGCAGGTTAACACTTCCACTGAGCCAATAGGAGCTGGAGGGAGGGACACGTGACAGTCACACAACTCTTTCTCAACTGAGCCAATGTCAAGACATTTCTAAACATAATGCATTGCTGAGGTGAAAGCTGGACTTAATTAAACATTCAGCGTACAGTAGATTAGTCATGTGACAACAGTATAGTGTACAGTAAGCAACATGCATTTTGATGCACACATTTTAGATATTCAATAATGAGCTGCAGGAATAAAAACCTTCACAGCTGTTCAGCTGATTCATTTGAGAGAGTGAGGTCTTTGGAGAACATGAGATTGTAATGATTCTGATGAGAGAGTTTCTGTACCTTCAACATTCACTTGAAGATCTGTAGATGTTTCTGTGCCGTCTGAGTGAACGAGAGTTACTGTGTAATTCCCTGAATCTGCTCTGATCACACTGTTTATTATCAGAGTCCCATTAATGACTGTAACTTCAGGTCTGTTACTATAAAGTTCACATTCAGTCTCTCTCATCTTGCCATTCTTTACTCTACAAACTGGATCAGTTGTTTTGTTGTAGTTTATTCTCTTTTGTATCTTCATGTCATATTTACTAGCGTTCAGCAGATTGAGTTTGTGCCCCAGAGCTGCGTAACAGGGATCAGAGTGATTAAACCTGCAGAACCCATCCAGACCTGAAGAACAAAACACACACACACACAGATAAATGTGTTTATAAAGAAAGACAGAAGAACAGTGGATTTGAAGGAGTGAAAGAGGAAAGACAGGGAGCTGTAAGAAAGTAAGTAACAGAGGAAAAGTATCTGAACCACTTTTAATAAAATGTGAACTAAGTTTGCGAGGTAAAGTAATATGTTTATACTGTTATACTTTACAAAGAGAGATTTCTCAGAAGAGTTTATTCAGATGAAGGAGGGGGTGATGAATTTAGACTCCTTGTCACATAATTAACTAATGAACTGAAACCAGTCAAGCCACAAACTTCAAATTTTGACTTTATGAGTCTGTAACGCTGTACTCCATTACTGTGACTTAAACTCTTACATCTCACAAATTAATTACTCCACTAACTCTACACTATTAAAATGCTATTAAAACACGAAACAAAACTTAAAACTGAAAACAATAGTACTACATCACTGCAGACTGACTTTTTTCATATTTGAGAGATTCATCAGCAGCATGAGTTTGATGTGAAAGTGACTCACATGCAGCAGTTTGCAGAAGCAGCATCAGTCCAAATATCAGCATCATTTCTCCAAAGTCCAGTTTCCAGAAGAGCCCGATCCCAGCAGAAGAGTGTGATGCTGCTTCAGTCACACAGTCACTTGTTTCTCTGACAGAAGAGCCCGACTGACACTCACTCATCTGTGTACTCACAATATATTAATACACCTACTGCAGTTTCTGTGAGAGAAAGGGAAGTTGAGATCATATGCCAATGCAGTTTGAGGTTTAGCGTCTTGCACAAACCAAGTTACAAAAATAACTAGTACATAAATGAGTTTTTCTGTTATTGTGTGGCCACAGGGAAAAAATGGCTGTGGTGAGACTGAGAATAAAAACCATTGCTGAAATCTACTAAAGAAAACGTCTCGGTTACGTATGTAACCCTCGTTCCCTGAAGAAGGGAACGGAGACGTCACGTTGGTGACCAACGAATTGGGATCTCGCTTAGAGAGACCAATCCCCTACGAGAGTATCTAAACGAGCCAATGCACATTGGCATGCGATTATTGCATCCAGCTGCCGCTAATCACAGCGTGAGTATAAGTAGGCAGCGGGTGCAGCGCATATTCAGGTTTTCGCTGAGGAGCCGAGCCGGTGACCCGGCCGCTCAGCGGTGGTACAGCAGCCGTGGCGACGGGACGTGACGTCTCCGTTCCCTTCTTCAGGGAACGAGGGTTACATACGTAACCGAGACGTTCCCTATCAGTCGGTCACTCCGAGTCACGTCGGTGACCGACGAATTGGGATCCCTACCAAAGGGCCACGGATACTGCCCCTTCCAGTGTCCTGTGGAAGCCTCCTGTGCCCCTATTTTTTGGCGCAGGTCAGGGCTAGCACAGAAGACCAGCTACTGTTGTCATGGCACTACCCACTCAGTAAGACTGGATAACACTGGGAAAAAGCGCACCCGTTCCAGTTGGAACCGGACGCTGCGGAAGCTCGCCCTTCCCAAAGGAGGTCCGGAGCAATTACGCATATGATCAACCTTTAGGCGCATATGGAAATTAGAGGAATTTGTACCTCATGGAATTTGGCAGAAGACCTGCCGGGGAAACACGGCTCTCAGGCTATACCGTGGACTATACACATATGGGGTCCACTAAGGCCTTTCATATGGAACCCAGCCCTCTACCGGTTCTCATGGATTCAACGAGTGAGGGCCTAGCGTCAGATGCTCCACCACATCTGACTGCCGAGGGGATGGAGGAACTCGACAGGGTCTACAGTACGGACTCTCTGGAGCAGTTTTAGCAAGCCGACCCGAAAACGGAACCTCTCAGTGCTTCTACCCATTTGAGGTGAGAACACAGGAGGAAACCGGTTCCACACGAAGGCTATAGAACCTAGCGAACGTGTTAGGGGTCGCCCAGCCCGCAGCTCTACAAATATCTGCCAGCGAAGTGCCACGAGCTAATGCCCAGGAGGATGCAACAGCTCTAGTAGAGTAAGCTCTCAACCTGAACGGGCAGGGCACACCCTGTACCTGATAAGCCAGGGTGATGGCGTCCACTATCCAGTGGGCCATCCTCTGCTTGGAGACGGCCTTCCCCTTCTGCCGGCCTCCGTGACAGACAAAGAGCTGGTCTGAGGTCCTGAAGCTTTGTGTTCTGTCAACGTAGCATCTCAGCGCTCGGACGGGAAAAAGCAAAGCAAGGGCTGGGTCTGCCTCCTCCGAGGGCAGCGCTTGCAGGCTCACCACCTGGTCCCTGAAGGGAGTAGTGGGAACCTTGGGCACGTAGCCAGGCCGGGGCCTCAGGATTACCTGGGAGTCAGCCGGCCCAAACTCTAGGCACGAATCATCGACCGAAAATGCGTGCAGGTCCCCTACCCTCTTGATGGAGGCCAATGCAAGCAGGAGCAGAGTCTTCATTGAAAGAAACTGCAGCTCAACTGACTGCAAAGGCTCAATGGGGCCTGCTGTAGTGCTTTCAGCACTAGAGACAGGTCCCAAGAGGGTATAGAGGGGGGCCGTGGAGGATTTAACCTTCTTGCCCCCCTAAGGAACCTGATGACCAAGTCATGCTTACCCACCGACTTCCCTTCCACGGGGTCATGGTTGGCAGCAATCGCAGCCACATAGACTTTAAGGGTGGAGGGAGACAGCCTTCGCTCCAACCCCTGCTGCAAAAAGGAAAGCATGACTCTGATCGGGCACTTTCGGGGGTCTTCTCGGTGAGAAGAACACCACTCGACGAACAGGTTCCATTTCAAGGCGTAGGCCTGTCTCGTGGACGGCGCTCCAGCCGAAGTGATGGTGTCAACTACCCCTTGGGGTAGGTCACCTAGAACCTCCGCGTCCCGTCCAGGAACCAGACATGAAGTTTCCAGCTTCTTAGGTCTGGACGCGGGTGCCAAAAGGTGCCCCGTCTCTGAGTCAGTAGATCCTTCCTCAGAGGAATCTGTCAGGGAGGGGCTGTCACGAGGATCATCAGTTCTGAGAACCAAGTCCGAGTGGGCCAGTACGGCGCCACGAGCAGGACCTGCTGCTCGTCCCCCCTGATCTTGCATAGTATCTGTTTTTGCGAGAAGGCTCACTGGGGGAGACGCATACTTGCGAAGGCCCCGCGGCCAGGTGAGCTGGACCGTCTGGGGATGGAGTCTCCATTCTCCGGGGAGCGCAGCTCGTGACAGCTCGTCGGCTGCCCGGTTGAGCAAGCCCGGAATATGAATGGCACGAAGCGACCTCAGATGCTTCTGACTCCAGAGGAGGAGGTGGCGGGCGAGTTGCGACATGCGACTGGAGCGCAGACCACCTTGTCGGTTGATGTACACAACGGTCGCAGTGTTGTCCGTGCGGACGAGTATGTGCTTGCCTCGTAAGCGCCTTCTTAGACGGATCAAGGCCAGACGTACTGCTAGCAACTCTAGGCAATTGATGTGCCAGTGCAGTAGGAGGCCCGTCCAAACCCCCGACCCTGCAAGCCCGTTGAACGTGGCGCCCCAGCCGGTGGTGGAGGCATCTGTGGAAATCACAGCAAGCCTGGAGACCTGTTCCAGGGGCACTCCTACCCGCAGAAACGAGAGGTCTGACCACGGGGTGAGGGTTCGGCGGCAGGCCGGTGTAACTTGGACCCGGTGAGTGCCGCGCTGCCACGCCCACCTCAGGACTCGGCCATGGAGCCAGTGTTGAAGCGGTCTCATATGAAGCAGCCCCAGAGGCGTGACTGCCGCTGGAGCTGCCATATGCCCCAGTAGCCTCTGAAATTGTTTCAGTGGGACCGCTGACCTGCTCTTGAACCTACTCAGGCAGTTCAACATCGACAGAGCACGTTCCTGCGTGAGGCGTGCTGTCTGGCTGACCGAATCCAACTCCATACCGAGAAAAGACCAGTTGTGCGAACACCAAATCCCTGTGTTCGCACAACTGGTCCTGAGACTGAGCCAGTATGGGCCAGTCGTTGAGGTAGTTGAAAACGCGAACGCTCTGTTCTCTCATGGGAACAAGGGCTGCCTCCGCAACTTTCGTGAAGACACGGGGTAACAGGGACAGCCCGAAGGGCAGGACCTTGTACTGATATGCCCGTCCTTCGACGCAAACCGCAGGAATGGGCTGTGGCGCGGAAGGAATCGACACATGGAAGTACACGTCCTTCAGGTCGACCGCTGCAAACCAATCTCGGGGACGGATGCACCCAAAGATGCGTTTCTGCGTGAGCGTCTTGAACGAAAGCCTGTGAAGGGCCCAGTTCCAGACACGCAGATCCAAGATTGGTCGTAATCCACCGCTTTCTTGGGCACAATGAAGTAAGGGTTGCAAGCCCTGTCTTCATATCGGCTGGAGGGACCGGCTCCATCGCGTCCTCCGCCAGTAGGACAGCGATCTCTCCACATGAGACACGAGCATCAGCTGCCTTCACTGCTGTGAGGTGGATGCCCCTGAACTGGGAGGAAACTGAACCGCATAGCCGAGTCAGATGGTCCCCTGGAGCCAGCAAGACGGGCTGGGTAGACGCAGGCACCCAGACACCGTACAAGCGGACCAGCGGGACCACCGACGTACCCGCGGTGGGGCAGCGAGGTGGAACACAGGAACACGGCCCGTGGCGGACCAAGGGGTCTGGGTGTGCGGTGCACGCTTACCTGGTTCCGAGGTTGGCAGAGGGTGCGTGAGTAGGGCCTTTGATGACGCTCTCGAACCGCCCACTGCTGCCAGCTGGCGAAGAGGAGGATGAGCGCGGTCCGGAGTTGGTCCGTCCGTGACTCTCCATACCCTCTTGGGACCCAGAGGCAGAGACAACCGCTTCTTGTCGAGATTTTTGAAATAGAAGAATCTCCACCCGGCCCTCCTCCGGGGGAGGGGGAGGCGCATACGCCACCTCCCAAAGCAGTCCTCTCTCTCTCTGGGTCGCCCGTCCTGCGCCTCTTGCTCTTCCGCTCACCGCCAGGTTTGACGGGGGCCAGGACGGGCGGGGCGGCCTGCCTACGCCCAGCTCAACGGCACCGCCTCTGGAAGCTGCTGCGGATGCGGTGCGGGAGCAGGGACGGACGCAGGGGCCGCCCTCGGCGACAAGCAGGCTGGGGCGCTGCAGCCGGCGGACGGGTGGAGGCAGCAGCTGCCCGCCGGGGCAGGAGGTGTTGGATCACCTCAGCCTGCTCGTGAGCAGCCGAGAACTGCTGGGCCATGTTCTCGACTGCGTCGCCGAAGAGGCCAGTCTGGGACACAGGGCCCTTGAGGAACCGATACTTTGTCGGTGTCCCCATGTCGACCAGACACAGCCAGGGGTGAACGTCCTGGACCACAAGTGTGACCGAGGACCGAGGTACAAGCTCTCAGAGCTTCCGGACCGTAACCACCCCCGTGCATGTCCTCAGTGCTTTTAGCCTGAGGACCCTGCAGTAACGCCGTAGCGAAAGGTGGAGGCAGCTTCCCCACAGGCCATATAAGCACCGCCGGACAGACCAGACGAGTACCTACAGGCCCGGAAGGGGAGGCACGGTTCGCCCCGCCGAGTGGAGACGGTATTAGGACACAACTGCATCGCAACCGACCGCTCCACCGGGGGGACCCCCGTATACCCCCTAGCTGCGCCACCACCGAGGGTGGTGAGGGGGAGGAGCTAGCAGGGCGGTTTCTGGCAGTAAAAGGTGCCGTCCACGACCTGGTAAGCTCCCCATGCACCTCCGGGAGAGAGGCACTGGGGCAGGGCGCTGAGAACCAGCGCAAACTACCCCGAGAAACCAGTTGTCCAACCTCGAGGGCTCAGGACATGGTGGGATCTCCGCTCGAGCCCTACCCTCTCAGTGGCCCGGGAAAGCATAGCCGTGATTTCTGGATCCGACTCAGGCTCTGCTACTGCCGGAGCAGCAGCACAGCCGAATCTTCTTCCCCAGAAAGCTCCGGCTCCCCTCCGATGCAGCGGTTGACATCCGGTCATCGGGAGGAGCGCCAGGGTAACTGCTGGTGCTCCCCTTGTAGAGGGCCCAGCACGCTCCACTGACAGCTCAACTGGTTTTGGAGCGCAAGAGAGGCAATGGTCCCTCAAGGGTTGGTTCCCTGGAGGGTTTGCCACCATGCCACCGCCTGAAATGGTCCCCGTCTGTCTGCAGCCAGAACGAGAGCCAAATCAAGGCAGGGGCAACAGAGCTCCGTCCCTTTGTCGAGGTATCGGAGCCTGGCCCACAACTCCAAGATGATCATCTTCCCACCATGAGAAGATGCCTCATCCACGAACGCCACCTCAGCATGCTTACTGCCCAGGCATGTGAGGCAGTGATCATGACCATCACCCGGCACCAGGTAACGACCGCATCCAGAAACGCACGGGTGACACGTTGTCTGAAGCAAGACCCAACTCGTCTTTACAAAGACGCAACGTCGAGTTTGCCAGATGCAACGTCGTCTTTAAAAAGACGCACCCGTGAATGCTCTTTTAGAGAAATCACTCTTTCAGTGTGCTGAAGCGCACAGGGGAGATGGCCACTTGCAACACAATCAGGGGGTAGTGCAGCCTGATGTGTGCAATCCACTCGACACAGGAAGAACCACCGCGGCTGAAGCGCCGTACCGCCAGCACGAGAGTCTCCCAAAGAGCGTGCTTAACTCGTTGAATTCACTCGTCAGCAGAGGTCAGGAGCAGAACAATGTAACCGCTCGGCTCCGAAGCGAAAAGCTGAATATGCGCTGCACCCGCTGCCTACTTATACTCACGCTGTGATTAGCGGCAGCTGGATGCAATAATCGCATGCCAATGTGCATTGGCTCGTTTAGATACTCTCGTAGGGGATTGGTCTCTCTAAGCGAGATCCCAATTCGTCGGTCACCGACGTGACTCGGAGTGACCGACTGATAGGGAACTTCTGTCACGATTTTCACATCTTTATCGATTTTTATCCAAATTTGAATCCATGAGGTCTGGCACAAAATCATAATGGACAATGCTCCCTGTTAACTTCAATGTAAATTTGACCATCATAAGTACATGGAAACAAAATATGAGGGACAAAATTACCTGCGTTGTGAATCAAATATACAAGAAAATCCAGCTAAATAAACCAGGCGTCATAGGGATTTTTATAATGTCAAATTTATGCCCTGCATGTGTCATTTTAAAATGTATTAACAAAGGTCTCAGTGATCACATTTCTCCTGATAAAGAATCTCAGTTTGTACTGAAATGACACTGAGATCTCTGTTGTTACTCAAGGTCACCACACGAGGTCTCCATCAGCACAGCTCTATCAATGTGTTGCTATAGGAATAGCTGACTTTTTCAGCCTCAAGTCTTATGGGGTTCAATTTTGATTGGATTTGAGAAAATATTTCAAATTTTGAAATCAGATTACAGCGTTGTTTCATTTGAAGAAATTGTGACAGAAATATATTACTATTGCATGGTAGAATGTTCTTCTCAAGGCAATAATAATAATAAGACATTTATATTAATTCATCAAAATTAATTACACAATTCTATACATTTTTATGAATTTTAATAAATCCAGAATAAAATTCTAAAACATTCCATATGGCTATATTGTTGTAAAATATTAAGTAGAAAATGTTAACGTTTAAAGTATTTAAAAAATATTAAAGTTTTGTAAATATAATTTATTAAAATTATTAAAACAGAGTCCAGAAAATTGAAAATAGAACATTTAAAATTCCCGAAAAATGGAAGTTCTAATGACATCTAAGACTAAAAAGTGTAGTAAGCATATACTTCATCACTGTTATAATTATGAGGGGGTCCTTGGTAAGTGGCCCCTGCCCTACACCACCATACTGCTTCGAGGACCTGAGGCAGATGTTCTTTGTGGTGAGTTTTGTGTGATTCCCCCCACCAAAGATAAACTAAACTTAATAGCTATGTTTAAATGCACCCATATAATCAGTTTATAATTTGATTGATGGCTCAATCAGACTGAAAACCTTCATCTAAACACCTCTGACTCAAATTAAATGTCAGTTGAATTGGAAGACACGATGCAGACCTGAAATAATCAGATTAAGAGGAAAAAATTAAGCATGAAAATGCTTGAATCCAACTCTCCTCTTAATCAGATTCAAAAATACCTTGCACAGACACTCAGTACCGTGATGCAAATGATTAAGATATGTTTTATGTCAAGTATATGAAGACTTTATTTGCAGAAACAGATAATTCCATTTTTCTTTTAATTTTCAAAAATCATGTTTTTTATTATGTAGTCATGTTTATTGTGTTTTTTTACTGTTTTTTTTTTAAAGTTATTTTTTAACCTAGTCAAAACAACCTGACTGAAGTTGGACTGAGATTAATTGGAATGCACAATGAAAAAAACATGATTTCTGAGAATTGTTAAAAACGGAGTTATCTGTTTTTGCATATGAACTCTTCATATGTTTAATTACATCTCATGTCATAAGAAACTGGTCAGTGGAGGAGACTGCGGATTCTGATTTACCAAATCTTTGCTTAAAAAATTCTTCTGGTATAAATGCTAGCTTTCTTTTTGGATATGTCATTGTGGCAAACACTCATAGTAGCTCCATGATGGTTGCTTTCTCCAGTTCTGAATGTGTAAACTGGGTTTTGTTCAGATTACATGTAATGAACATTTAAGCAAATATGTTAAATTAATTGCAATATTTAGGGTTCATGTAAACAAAACTGAGTTCCAATTCTAAATAATGCACTGCTTCTGCTGCCACCTGCTGGATAAGTGTAGAGTAACAGGTTTTCTTCACTATTAGCTGAGTAAATCTTTACAGATGCTTGATAAAAATGCTGATCCAGTCTTAATCCTTTTATTTTCCAGATCAGTCTCGACCCACCCATTAAACAGGGTCAGACACGTTATCATTTCCTCATCATCCTCTTCTCCAAAGATGAAGATATCAGTCTTGCTCTCAACATGAGTGAGTGAGTACACTGAACATTCTCCCTCGGCCAGAGGCATTAGCTTTGCTGACTGGATCTGTCTCTCTTCTCTCTAGGGATGAGGTGGAGAAGCATTTTGAAGGCATGTTGGGGCCACTCTGTGAGATTGTCAGCAGGGTCAAAAAGGTCAACAGGAAGCACACAGTGCCTGGAAGCTTCCAGGAGTTAACACACAAACAGATGCTCTTATAAAGATATTAAACTCAACATTTTATGTTTCTCATTATAGGGACAGCTAGCCATTTCAATCACTATACATTTAGAGAGAAAACAAGTTTGCACTTGTTTACAAAGGTCTGTCTTCAATGATTTGACTTTATTGCATATAGTTGAAAAAAGGTCTAAAATCTTTTAATAACAAATATTGTGCATGTAAAATCGCATATTGCCCACCCTAGTTCTAGATGAGATGTTGGGCTCGTTTTGGAGCTTTTACTGATGTCAGTCTTTATCTGTGTGTGTGAAGTCACTCAGGTTTTCAGTGTATAAAGTGTGTGTATAAGACGAGTTCAGGGCTGCTGTTTCCTCTGGAGAGAGGCTTCATCTATGTGCACAAGCCACTGGTTCACCTGCTCTTCGAGGAGATCTCATGCATTAACTTCGCCAGAGGAACCACCACTCGCTCCTTTGACTTTAAAATAGAGACCAAGCAAGCAGAATAACCAGTACACCTTCAGACACTGAGAGGTAAACTGTCTCTTCTTTAAAACATCACCTCTCATCTGTCTTATGCAGGGAAGAATATGGAAAAATCTTTGACTTTGCCAATGCAAGAAGCTGAACATCAAGTACAGAGGATTTAAAGAGATCATTTCTGTTGTTTTCAAAACATTTATTTTGGTTTAAGCAAAAATTCACAAAAGTAAAATGCACAGTAGGGCTGGGCAATATAATAAAAATTTATTGTTATAATTAATTATAGTTAGAAATTATACATTTCCATTAATGTATTTGCTGTGGGGAAAAGTCTATCAATATTTTATAAATCTATAAACAATCTAGCTAAAAACACAGTTAGACTACCATTTAAATGTTAAGGATGGGGGGCTGAGGCTCATACTGGATTTGCGTCTTCTGAACCGCTCAGTCAGAAAGCTGAAGTTCAAGATGCTCACTGTCAGGCAGATCGTGTCTCAAATCAGGTCCGAGGACTGGTTTGTCACGATAGACCTCAAAGATGCCTATTTCCATGTACCCATCCTTCCCCCTCACAGGGAGTTCCTGAGGTTCGCTTTCGGGGGCAAAGCGTACCAGTATCGGGTTCTTCCCTTTGGCCTAGCACTCTCACCCCGCACTTTCACCTGCAGGGCATCCGCATACTCAATTATATCGACGATTGGTTGATCCTCGCTCAATCAGAGCGGTTGGCAGTTCGGCATCGAGTTGTCGTTCTCGCCCACATGAAAGATTTGGGGTTAAGACTAAACGCCAAGAAAAGTGTGCTTTCTCCAGCTCAGAGAACCACTTATCTAGGCGTGGTGTGGGATTCGGCCACGATGCAGGCTCGTTTGACCCCTGCTCGGATCGAGTCGATCCTCACGGCAGTCATGAGAGTGCGAGAGGGCCAGCCATTCACTGTCAAGCAGTTTCAGAGGCTGCTTGGGCTCATGGCAGCTGCGTCCAACGTGGTTCCATTCGGCCTGCTGTACGAGGCCCCTACAGTGGTGGCTCAAGACCAAGGGGGTCTCCCTGAGGGGAAACCCGCTCCGCGCTGTCAAAGTGTCACGCCGTTGTGTCCGAAACCTTGGTTCTTGTCTCAGGGCCCGATGCTGGGAGCTCCTTGTCGCCGCGTGTCGCTTGCGACGGACGCTTCCCTCACCGGTTGGGGTGTGGTCATGAGTAGCCACCCTGCCCGCGGTCTGTGGAGTGGTTGCCACCTGACGTGGCATATCAACTGGCTAGAGATCCTAGCTGTGTTCCGTGCACTGAAGCACTTTCTCCCAGACCTGAGAGGTCACCACGTGCTGGTGCGCACCGACAGCACATCAGTGGTCTCTTACATCAACCACCAAGGAGGTCTGCGTTCGCGCCCCTTGTACAAGCTGGGACACCAGATCCTTGTGTGGTCCCAGGGCAAGCTCCTATCACTGAGAGCTGTGCACATTCCTGGGTATCTCAATGTGGGAGCAGACGTCCTGTCGAGACAGGGGCCGAGGCCCGGGGAATGGATGCTTCACCCCGAGGTGGTGAAGCAGATTTGGAAGGTTTTTGGCCATGCGCAGGTGGACCTCTTTGCGACTCGAGAGTCAGCACAATGTCCCCTCTGGTTCTCTCTAGTTCCTCCAGCTCCTCTGGGACTGGACGCTATGGTACAGACTTGGCCGAGGCTTCGTCTGTACGCCTTCCCCCCGATCGCTCTGCTCTTCGAGAGTGCGCCGGGACGAGGTCAGTCTACTGTTAGTAGCGCCGTTCTGGTCGGGCCGAGTATGGTTCTCGGACCTGATTTCTCTCCTCGACGGCACCCCGTGGCCGGTTCCGATCAGGAGAGATCTCCTCTCACAGGCCAGGGGCACCATTGTGCACCCTCGCCCGGAGTTGTGGAAGCTGTGGGTGTCGCCTCTGAGGGGGCACAACTCATAGCTTCCGGTCTGTCAACCGAGGTTGTCGAGATCATCCTCAAATCCAGAGCTCCCTCCACGAGGAAACTGTATGCCTTGAAGTGGAAACTCTTCACTTCTTAGTGCGGGGACCGCCAGCTCGACCCAGTCAACTGCCCGATTCGCGCAGTCCTGGAGTTCCTGCAGGCCCGTTTCTCTGCAGGGTTAACCCACTCCACTGTTAAGGTCTACGTGGCAGTTATTTCATCATACCACGCCCTTATGGGTGGCCAGCCAGTGGGTAGACACCCCCTAGTTACACGTTTCCTCTGCGGTGCGCTGAGGCTGAGGCCGCCTGTACGATCACGTGTCCCCACGTGGGACCTGGCTGTGGTACTGGAGGCTCTGTGCAGGGCACCTTTTGAGCCTATTGAGGAGATATCGGACAGACTCCTCACCATTAAGACCGTTTTCTTGTTGGCCATCACTTCTCTGAGGAGGGTGGGTGACCTTCAGGCCCTGTCTACGGCCCCTTCGTGTATTGACTTTGCGCCCGGTTCGGCGAAAGTCTTTCTCTACCCCCGTGCGGGGTACGTACCGAAGGTTCCAACGGTCGTATCACAGCCAGTCGTACTCCAGGCCTTCTGTCCTCCTCCCTTCAGGGAGCCAGACCAGGAAAAGCACAACTGTATGTGTCCAGTGCGAGCACTGGGCATGTACATCCACAGAGCTGCCCTGTGGAGAAAGTCGGACCAATTGCTTGTGTGCTTTGGTCCGCCTAAGAGGGGTCTTCCTGCTACGAAGCCCACTCTTAGTAGGTGGATAGTGGATGCCATTAATCTGGCATACGAGGCCTCTGAGCGTCCCCCGCCGTTGGGAGTCAGAGCGCACTCAACACGAGGTGTGGCGGCCTCCAAGGCCTTCTTGGCAGGTGTCTCTATGCAGGACATCTGCAACTTTGCTGGGTGGTCCACGCCCCTGACATTCGCCAGGTTCTATAACCTTGACATCCGAGCCACTCCAGGCTCCTCCTTTCATCCTGACACCAGGCAGGGACTTGTCAGTCTGGCGGCGTTGGTATCCCATAGCGTTTTCGGACGCAGCTCGAAGTTCCTGGAAGGGAACGTACCAGGTTACGTATGTAACCCAGGTTCCCTGAAGGGAACGAGAGCTGCGTCTCGTAGCCACACTTCCGGCATCCCTGCCAGCGCTTGCTTCACGACTTGAAGCTGACGCCGGCTCCGCCGCACGTGCTTATATACTTCCTGGTCGTGACGTCACCCCGCCCGTGACGCCTCGCCCTTCTATTGGACTGATTACATGTGATATTCAGAGCGTCGTCACGCTGAAGGCGTTCCCATAGCGTTTTCGGATGCAGCTCTCGTTGTAAGGTTACGTATGTAACCTGGGTTACATACGTAACCTGGTACGTTTTTTGTCTTTAATCAAGAAGGATGCATTCAATTGATCAAAAGTGACAGTACAGACTTTTATGATGTTACAAAAAAAATCATATTTCAAGTAAATGCTATTCTTTTTCCTGTTTATCAAAAAATCCTGAAAAGAAATATGGTTTCCACAAAAAAAGTTATCTATATTAAATTAAATATTACAGTTTTTTTCAACTGCTTACACACATTTTCAAAACTTTGCCTCTTTTTTTTCTCCAAACTTTACACACAAATCCAAGAATTGCACACGCAAAATGCTAAATTCCTCACATCTCTTGCAAAATGAAGCACTGCATTCAAAATATCACAAACACATCTCAAAAGCAAACATTTGCAAACACCTTTGCCATAATATGAATTCCTGTTAGATTTTTGTGTGTTACATAGAGAACTGTGTGTTGTGTTTTGCAAAAAGGCCAAGAATTAATGTATGGTTTTGCAGATTTGGTGTGTGGTTCTGGTGTTTGGGTGTCAGGTTTCAGAAATGATGTGACAAGTAAAGATTTAGTGTGTAAGCAGTTGAAAAAAAGCTGTAACTTTGCTAATAAGAAATGTTTCTTGAGCAGCAAATCAGCATATAAGGATCATGTGTTAATTTATAATATTTTACAATTACTGTTTTTTAATCAAATAAATCCTGCCTTTATGAGCATAGGAGACAACAATATTTAAAAAATCTTACAGAACCAAACTATTGATCAAGTAGAACAAATTCAGGTTTCTTTTGCTTCTCCATGTTGTTAAACATGCGCATGAGTACAGATCATCATATCTCGCAGCAGTAACTCACTGGCACTTTTATCAGAACGGAAAAGCAATTAAAGCATTTACATGCCTGTTGAGTGCAATTAAATCACAGTAATCATAACTGCATAATGTGAGTACTCTTATAATCTTTTCTCTCTCATACATAAAAATGATAATTTGCAATGTTGGATAATGACACCATAAAGTCGCATTATATCACATGTGCAGTATCCATTTCCTTTCTTTCCCTAGTATCCTTTCTCTTACTGGTTCTGACAGATGACTATTAGTGATCATGTTTTCTTCCAAATGTTGTCTGAGTTATAATTGAATAGATTACGCTAGGAGCTTTTTCTCTGGACACACCCAAATGCACATGCATGTCGTGTTCACGCATGGATGGATGCACAATCTGAAACTGGTTTTAACTAAATAAACAACCCATTCTGCTGATGGACCTGCACTCATGGGAATAAGCAGGAAGAGTGTTTGACCTCTAATTCTATGAGAATCTGTGTGTGTTTATAAAGTGCCCCTGATGGCGACACACTTTTACTACATTAACGTCCTGAGGACAGCAGCAGCATGCACAGTAATGTGTTACTTTCACATTATTTATCGAACTGTTTGTGTGTGTTAGGGCATGAAAGGAGCAGATGGCTACAGCGATTGTGATGAAGACCAGCATGACGCTTGCCTGGAGAGAATGAAAGAAGAGGGCAAGATCAGAGAGGAGGGAGACGGCAGTGATGAACCACCTAAACTAAACTAAAACACAATGCAAACTAAATATACGGTGCATTCCATGTTTTTAGTTTCAATAATTAAAGGTGCTTAACTTTTCACAAAATATTGCATGTCAACCTTAGAAGATAAACTAAATGTTAAATCTGCATTTTTTTTTCTTTCTTGTGCAACTGACAAAATGCAATAATCAAAATATGTTTAAACAATAAAATTAAGCATCAAAATTAAATAGAAAAATAAAATAAAAAATGTAAGGGGTAAAGGGGTTGAATTAAACCATCACTCAGGAGGACCCCAATCTTGCATGCAAATGTTGGTCTGCAATTATCAGCTTTTTTCTAATAAATTCAAACAAATATATAAAGAAATATTCTTATTAAAACATTATACAGCTTGAAATTTGAAGATTTACTTATCTTCCCATCATTCTGTAGAAAGTACAAATGAAAGTGTTTTTTGTCATTTTAAAATAATTTATTACAATATACTGAATATAAAGGTTGAATAGTTGTCAGTTGTCAATTTAAATTGTACTGTTACAGGAACATGCCTAAAATATGCTTTTTCGATAAATACCGATTAAAAGCTTTATGTTAGGTGATCATTTAAAATTTACAGAAAGCATAAAAACTTATGATTCATGCCTCTGATGCTTTAAAATAATGGTACCTTAAAGTGAGTTTTGTTAGTGGAATATGCTGAATTCTGTAGATACTGTAGTTAATTTTTAATGTTTGATAGTTACTGTAGTTAACATCTATTTTCTTTCAGTAGATGAGTCTTTCAACCCTGGAGAAGAGGATGACGACATCCCAGAAGATTAAGTGATTTTAAACCCTTTTTTTCTTTATTTTTAGATGGTTTGTCAGTTTTTCACTCTGATAATATAATGCTGTCTATGTGCAGCTAATACAGTAACGCTTCAGAGAGTGATAGTGAGGCAGATGATAGAGACATTGATGATGAAGGCAAGAAGAAAAAAGCTGAAAAGACGCCTAAGAAAGTGGTGAAGAAGAAGAAAGAGAAAAATACAGAAAGAGGTCGTACTTTTTTTGTCAGTATCTCAGCATTTATTTCATTGTCTCTTAGATAAAAGGCATCAGAGAGATGCACCAGTGCTTTTGACACCTTGCTGATTTGTAATTGTCTGTTAAAATGGCACAAAATAAACAACACTAAGTTCACTGGCATCTGTTCAACAGTTCAGCAAGTGAAACCTGAAACGAAACACTTTATTAAAAGTATCTTCCTCTCTCTGTGGCAAACAGAAAAAGGGGAAGGAAGCAGGAGCTCCTAAGATGCTGATGCTGTGAGAGAGCAAATCAAGAGGGAGAATCCTGGGATATCAGTCACTCAAATCTTCAAGAAGGCTGGAGAAATATGGAAACAGCAGGGCAAAGACCGAAAAGAGGTCAGCTGCATTAAAATCACACACACACCGGAATGTCTTCACATCCCCTATTAAGAAAAAAAAAAGAAAATATTTAAAAATCTCTGATTATCATTGGTCATTTCATTACTATTTTTGCTTTATTTGTTTTTATTCATTTATTTATTTTAAGTGAAACTTTTAAGTTACATTCCATCAGTCATTTGCATTCAATACTGCGGTGACATCACTGGTGGCCATAAGACATATTAAAACATACATTGCTATACAATATATAGCATATCCACAACTAAAACTAAGCCTGAATGTTGAGCTGTTTGAACTGAATTCATTGCAGGAAAATGCATGCTCAATCAGTAATGCCTGTATTTTCATAATTTACATCGTCCTGACTCTTTTATCAATTAAAAACACATTGTTTAGTTCTGTGGCAAATGTAATATTTTATGCATGGAGTCTAGTTTTCGGGAAAAATTGCTTTCTTTCCTGCAAATGCAGAGTGTTTGCTGCACCACTGACTACATTATTAGCCACTTACTGAATTATTTGTCTGTGGTTTGTTTTATTGTGCCGCAGATACATGCTTGAAGCATAAACTCCTGATGCTGCTGTTACTGAGTCAACAGATTTGTTTATTTGATTCATCAGTATATTCAGCTAAATGTCTCTTGCATGCACATGAGTGGGACAGAAAAGCGGAAGAGGCCAAGAAACACTATGAGAAAGCCTTAAAAATAACAGAGAGTGGAATTTGTTACAATAAGTGAGTTCAGAGATATATCAAATACATCATATTACAAATGTCTTATGTGGGATGAGAAAGGTCCATGAGTCTTTTGTAACATTATGAATGTCTTTACTGTCACATTTGATCAATTTAATGTATCCTTGCTAAATATTTTGTTTTGCCTTCAAACATCTGAGTACAATGCCTGTCACTTGCAGTTCTGCTTAATGTTGACACAGTCATTGCTTTTGCTTTTAGAGGAAAGGAAAAGAAAGGCGGGAAGATGGAAGCTAAGAAGAAGAGTGGAGGAGAAAAGGAGAGAAAGAAAAAAGGCAGAAATAACAGCTTTAAGTGTAAAGAGTTCATCTCCATATGAATCTGACCACGACAGAGGCAGCAAACGCAAGCTGTGACTGATGCCTTTCCTCTTGGGTTTATTGGACTTATTTAGATTTGAATCATTTAACCTTCCTTATTTATCGCAGGCGTCTGATGATGAGGAGGAGGAAGAAGAGGAACACTAGCCAGCTTTGACGAGTCTGGATCTGACTAACGTCACACTCAGACACAGAGACATTGCTACATCTCAGGTTTCACTATGAATAATTGATGGTTACCCGGACAAAGACTTTCTACATCCGTACCATGTTTGAGCTGTAAACACATTTTTTATGCATTTTCCCATTGCTATTGAGAACTTGGATATAAACAAGTACCTGTAACATGTTTTGTACTTTAAGCTATCAAAATGTTAATCACTATTTTGCAGTAAAAGTCTGTGTGTGTGTGTGTGTGTGTGTGTGTGTGTGTGTGTATGTGTGCACCTGGTATTCATCACGTCCTGGGGACCAAATGTCCCCACAAGGATAGTAATACCAGTAAATCTTAATCTTGTGGGGACATTTTTTGGTCACCATGAGGAAACAAGCTTATAAATCATACAGCATAAAGTTTTTTGAAAATCTAAAAATGCAGCATGTTTCCTATGAGGGCTAAGTTTAGGTGTAGGGTTGGTGTAGGGCAATAGCACATACAGATTGTACAGTATAAAAACCATTACGCCTATGGGATGTCCCCATAAAACATGGAAACCCAACATGTGTGTGCGTGTGTGTGTGTGTGTGTGTGTGTGTGTGCGTGTGTGTGTGTGTGTGTGTGTGTGTGTGTGTGTGCGTGTGTGTGTGTGTGTGTGTGTGTGTGTGTGTGTGCGTGTGTGTGTGTGTGTGTGTGTGCGTGTGTGTGTGTGTGTGTGTGTGTGTGTGTGTGTGTGTGCGTGATGGTCATGTGATGCCTTAACTGAAGACACTTGAGGGTCTTTATATATGATGAAATATACTGGTAGAGAAGAAGCAGTGAGGAAGTGCTGACAATACAATTTATGCTCAGTTGATAGCATTTGTGGCATAATTAATTTTCAGTTAAGCACATTCAGTGGAAGTGAATTGTCAATCTGTAATCTTTAAAACAGTGCTTCAATTGTACAGCCACAGGTTGTAAACAACATCAACATCTTGTCAAGCAAATTTTCCACACTGACACCATGCTTAAGACAACGTAAATCTGTATCGAACTGTAAAATGATTTCAACAGAATTACAGCTCAAATAATATGCCAGTTTTAATAAAGGAACTCATGTAAATGATTTAATGAAATTATAAACTTAGCATTTCAGCTTCTAACTCCCACAAAAAATGGCCTCATTACTTTTTTTTTTTTTGTAGGTGAATTTACAGTTAAGCCCAAGAACCATGTACGATGAACAAAGACCAGGAGTCAGAGATGCAATCAATGGGAAAATTTACTGAAGAAAATCGTTTTCAGTTTTCATCAGCAGAAGCCAGCTTCAATACTCGCGATGGAGTTCATGGGCCGCTCTGCGTACATGTTCTAGACACCAGTAGTTATGCTCTAACATAGGTCACTAATTACGTCAATACATGGGTAAGCAAGATTCTGCTAGATTTCCTCCTAGAGCTCTCTCTCTGCATCTAGCTGCAAAGATAGACATTCACACCCATACACAGAGAACACTTATCTGTACTTTGCTCTGCCCTGAATCTTATCAAATATGGTTAACTACACACACAATGAGATCAGCTTCTTAGAGAGTAAAAAGGCAGACTAAAGCCTTATTCAACTTATTTTCTAACATGCATAAATGTAACTTTGATAAATGATTATTCAAAAAAAATTATAATTAACATTATTATGAGGGCCATTGTAGATCTGCGATCCACTCCTTCAGTATAAACAAACTACACCACAGTCACATGACTTCAACGTCACCATTACTAAACTTACGGCAACTCTTTCAGTCTTCATCTACAAAACATTTTCCTCGAAAGTTTGAGTTATAATAGTTTGCAAGAGTGTGGTTATAAACACACTAGCGAGATGAGTTTACCTGTTCAGTATAATGTTTTAACCAAAAACCCACTGACTTCATGATTATGATAGAACCAGAAGTGCGAAAATGCAACTCATTTCTGGTGACAAAAACATGTCACACACATTTATGAGACAATACTATGTCACAGAAACTGTGGATAGAGATTAACTTGCATTGAACCCAGAACAGTCTTTCAGCTGCATAAAAGTTTGAGGATTGTTCAGTGTAGCTTATATGTTGTAATCGGGGGGAAATTAAACCCCATTATGAACCCACTTAAGAAGTTCCTAAGGCATCGTCCCGACACATGCCCTGCCATCTAAAATGACTCAACCAATCACCCTTTCTTGCCAAATTCAAGCAAAATGGCTTTGTTAGAACTGAAAGGCAAGTAAATAAGCCCCATCAGGGGTATAAAGTACCAGTAATGGCCTACAGTGCGAGCATGTGGCTTTTAATACAGCATGAGGCTTTCATGGTGAAGATATGTGGTCTGTCAAAAGCAAAGGGAAGTTGAAAAGAAGTTGTGGTTTTTAATGTGATAGAGGGGTAAGAGAGACGGATGGAGCCTTATAGCTGTATGTGAGGATGTAAGGTGAAACCGAATAGTGCAAGTTTCATTAAATTCACTGTAATCTCAGTGTTGCCTTTTTAAAATGGTTTAGAATGAAATTAAAATATCAAATTTACAAAAATTGTCTGTTCTATCAGTAAATATATTTAAAATAGATAATAATTATTAAAATAATCCCATCCTCGCTCTCTCTGTCAAACTCCTGTTTTGTCTCCTGGGTGCCGTTGCTTGTCCTCTTTGAAGGATAATACATTTTGTGCCATGTATGAGAGTGGATAAGGTCAGTGCTTGAGGATGTTCATGACTCTGGTATCTGTAATTTATGGGAAGTTGTGCCCACTCAAGGACGCTTCTCTGAAAGCTTTCCAGTTGGAGATGACGTGACATCGTAATTGACCACAAACATAATGGGCTCACTTTAGTGATGAGGAAATGCAATCTTCCCTTTAAGCGTACACAATTTGCAAACGATTCCAGAAATTTCCCAGTAGACCAGGGAATCAGTAAATATGGGTTAGACAGTGTGATGGCAAATTGGGATTTTTAAAATCATTTTGATCCTATTTTTACTTTCAGTGGTACATTTTAAATGACAAATATTGGGTGTATTTATTTATAGATTTTCTTTGTCAATACAGAGCAAGATGCTCTGCAAAATTAATGAACTATCTTTGTGGACTCAAGTCAGATTAGAGAAGTGGACATTACAGAAAGAGTCAAATGTGAGCCACGGCTGCCAAATTACTGTAACACTATTACTGTAACTATTTAGTCACAGTGAAACAGCATGTATGTCAAGAAAACTTGTCTTAAGACTATAAAATACAATAGCAAATGGAAAATGGCATTACTGTATACAATATTTTATTTTATTTTTTGTTATGAGGTGGCAATTTTGTATTTGTTCAACCTGAATGAATAGGAACGTTAAAAAAACTACATATATATTTCTATGGGACCAAAAAACATTGAACAAAATAGGACTGTTATGTGTTCATGTAGTTGTCAGTTCATGTTTTATGTATTTTGTTCAGTTATTGACCATTCATAAAGACCTGCCCCATTAGTTACTGTTGCACGTCTGACAAGACATGCCTCTCTCACATTACACATGTTCTCACGCAGTAAAAAATACATCACGGAGCAAAGAGGAAACTGACAACACGCCGACAGACAAGACAGAGCAGGTTACTTCTGGTATGAAAGTATCAGCTTTTAAATGTTGCCATTTTTAAGAAATTCAAACAATAAATACTGTTTTGTGGCCCTTTAAAGTTTCGTGACAGATTGCTGTAGCACCTCAGTTTCAAGCGGCATGTGAACCGATCATCTCTTCCTCTATACTAGTTATAGCATGAAATAAACGTGAATGAACATCAGAAGGTATCTTGATTCAACCGCAGAAAAAACATCAATACACACCATTTTTCAGATTCAGGTCCACTGGCATAAATCTATCTATAAAAGTTAAAAACACTATTTGTTCAAGTACGAAAGTGTATACTGTAACTTGCTTCATTCAGCACCTCTATAAGGATGATTTGCATCTTGTATAATCTTATTATGTGTTGCATAATCTTATTATGTTTTGTGACAATTACAAAATACAGAAGATTATTCTGCTGAGTTTTCTGTGATTGAAGCATTGAATGTAACAATAATCTTTGTTTTAAATTGTCCAAAAAGGAGAAAACATTGCTTATATCAGTTGCATGGTGCCCCTTGCCCATATTGTGAATCCAGCCCTGAAAACAGCTATGTTTCCATCCACCTATTTTTATGCACATTTTCGGATATCGCATTAAAAAACGTTGGATGGAAACACCAAGGTGTGCATAAATTCTGAAAATGCGCATAAAAAAGCTTATGCGCTCAACTAAGTAGGATAAATTTCTTATCTGGCAAGAAAACATGCGCATAAACTACGATGGAAACACTTTTACGAATAAACTCCTTAATGCACATCCAAAAAGTCATGTGACGTTGCAATGGGACAACATAAAACTGGACCAAGCAACAGACCGATCAGATCGCACAGCATCTGAAATGCTAGTTTTTCTTCATCATATTTAGCGGAAGTTAATCAGGAAGTGATGATTTTGCTCTCCTCAACTCAATAAAAGGTTCTTTATTCGCAAATGCTTTATGCGATATTCCAATGTTGCACATAAGTTTAATTCGTAACTTGGGTTGGAAACAGTTATTATGACTATTTCTAATTCAAAGGAAACATTTACAATCCTAAACAATAGCAGGTTTTGAATGATTGGCTAGATAGCAATGCCACAAGGCTGAACAGTTTGAAGTTTGTAAAAATGTACAATTTGAAACACTTACATGTGAAAAAAGTGCCAACATGTGTGATGAAAACGTCCAACAAAAGGCAAAATGTAACAAAATGCAGAGTTACAATAAAGAATACATTAAATTCATGCTTTATTTACAGTAAAAGACCATATGCGTGCCCTTTTGCGTATCTAAGACGCTTTCACAAATCAGCTGTTATAATTAGACATAGTAATGTGTTTATATTTATAAAAGGTTTGGTTTGTAAAAAAACAGACATTTCCCTAAAATAAAGCTGGAAAGAGATGAGCAAATGAGCAGGCTATTAGGGAAATGGACAGTCAAGGCCCTTGGGGGCCACAGAGAGGAGCGGCATGAACACAAAAAGGGGAGGGAAAATGTGTTTTTTTTTTTTAATACATCAAGTAAAATAAGATCTCTCATTCAGCAGACGAACAATAGTGAGGAACACACTGGTTTATCCTGATCTCAGCTCAAGCTGAGTTGCTCTAGCTTACACTTGTTAATATTACACAACACACACTTCTACTATGGCTCACAGAGTCCTGCACTTCATCTCTGACTTCTTCGTCTATGAAACAGCCAAATCGGTTGTGGTGAAGAGCTGGTCTGTTGGAATCATCAACCGTATCGTCCAGCTGTTAATTATTCTGTATTTTATCTGGTAAGTGTTGATTATTGTTGTTAATATTAATTTGAACTCATTTTTTATTTAACTAATTGAAGAGCTTGTACTTGATGGTGTTTGAGAGCAGAAAATGTAGTTAAACTGTGATGATGAATGTAAATGTTTTAAATAATGACATAAAATAAAGATTTGGGACTTATTAATTAATGTAATTGATTAAATGTGTTTACTGAGTGGCAAATGGCTGTAAGTGCACCAGTAGCTAATGATTAATAAAAAATAAATTTAAAAAAGTATGTACATTATATCATATTAATTTGTAAGTCACTTTGAATAAACAAAGTGACTTACTTTGAATAAACACTTTGAATAAACAAAGTGACAATCGTGGTATAATAGATCTATCTATCTATCTATAAAATGATAGTCATGATAAATTGTTTGATGATTTACATGTATTTTATATATTATTACATCAATTACATACTGATTTGCATGCACATAAATACTAATGCATATTGTGTGTGTGTGTGTGTGTGTAAATGATAAATTGATAATATTGCGATGTATTATCGGAGAGTTGTTTTAAGCATTTATTTATTTATTAAGGGAAAAACTAATGAAAAATTATTTATATTAGCCTGCATATTATCCATTTAGAGGATCTTTTTAGCAGATCAGATAATATTAAAAGTATTTTTATAATTAATTAATTAATTATTGACCTCAATAAGGAACATGTTTGATCACTTATTTGTTGTTGTGTGCGTGTTTCTATTTTCAGCTGGGTGTTTATGCATGAAAAAGGACATCAGCTGCGGGACACGGGAATTGAGTCTGCGGTCATGACCAAAGTGAAGGGCCTGGGCAAATTTAACAACCGAGTGATGGACGTGGCAGACTATGTAGTTCCCTCACAGGTCAGCAAATGTCCATTTTAATACCGAAATATGAAACTATGCATTTCATATTCCGCTCTCTGTGAAGTCTTGGCCCGAGGTCAACGTTTCTGCACATTTTTCAGGGTGGTTCCTCCTTCTCTGTCATCACCAGCATGATCATCACAGCCAATCAGACGCAAGGACGATGCCCTGAGGTGACACACAAACCTCAGCTGACTTTATGTACTTTAAATATGCTCTCTTGTGTACTTTTAACACATGCACTCTTTCTACTCATCTCTTGTCTGTCAGACTGATGATAAGTTTAATTGCACTACTGATGATGACTGCATGGAAAATCTGGGCTCAAATCTAGGAAATGGTGAGTTCATTGTCTCTTCTGAGTTCAGTCTTAAAAGCTGAGATCACTATCGGGTCTACTAATACTCATTATACAATGCATAATTATATGGTAGTGATTGAAGCATGCTGAAACTTTCTAGATTGCTTCAGATGTATGTCTCCTATATCACAGGTATTATAACGGGCACGTGCTTGAACAATATTAATGGCACAACAGGACAGTGTGAAATTGAAGGCTGGTGCCCTGCAGAGAATGACAAAGTTTCAGAGTAAGAAACACGTGCAATTTCGATATTGTACACAGGGGAGTTAGCCTATCTTGTAATCCAAAATTGATTGGACTAAACATGTTTTGTGAAATGCATTAATTAATCTGCTCGTTCTTAGAAAGCCAATGAGAGAGGTGGAAAACTTCACCATCTTCATCAAGAACAGCATTCGCTTCCCTCTGTTTAACGTCACTAGGTGAGTTTCATCTACAATAATCAAAAAACTATGGTGAGAAGCCATTTCTTTCTGAAATTAATTTAAATTAGGCCTGTCAATGCAATCTAAGATTTACCACAATTAATTATGCAAAAATTTTCAAATAGTGCTGGTGTTCATCTGCCACATTAATTTAATAATATTATTGTTATTATATCATTGCTTCATCCTGTTTCTCACTCTCTTAACTTGACAGAGGCAATTTCCCTTCAAGCCTAAACCAGCCTTACATTCAGAGATGTCATTACGACCCAGTGGACCATCCTTTCTGTCCGGTCTTTAAAGTGGGAGATATCCTGAGACACATCAATCAAAGTTTGGACAGCATTACTGACAAAGTAGGTCCACTCAGCTTTACATCTCATCTGACCGCTCATCCTATTTTCAGTTTATTAAGAGATCTATTTCATTATTTTGATAAACAATCCATTAAATCTCTCAGTTGACTGCTGCTGGATTGTTAGAGCAAAAGCTCATATGTCTGGTGTGTCACACAACAACATCAGTCTGTTCAGTAACCAGAATGTGTAGTTATTGCAGAGCCATCGAGATCAGCTTCAAAACACAATATATGGAGGAACCCCTAGAGCAGGGCTTCTCAAATGGAGAAAAAGCCTTGAGGGTTCGTGAGAGAGTTGCAGTGGGTTTTGGGGACGCAGTGTGTGCTGGGTTCAGTTTATTTACATTCACATCTGCATAATTTGGTGATGAGTTTTTGGCTCAAGGTCTGCATATAAAGTCACACCAGAGGTGTTCAGCTGGGATCAGACCGGTCAAGTTCTTCCACACTGACTGAATCAATCATGTCTTTTTGAACCGTGTCTTATACACAGAGTCACTGTCATGTTAGAATAGAAAAGGGTCCTGTCCAAACTGTTGCTATAAAATTAGAAGCACACAATTCCCTAGAATATCATTATATGCTTTAACATTAAGATTTGTACTCATAGAAATTACTAAAGTAGTCAAACATGTTCATTAGAAGGGGGTGACCCTATACTTTTGGCAATATAGTGTATGTGACCCTCTCTGTGAAATTCAGTCTCAAAATCTAATTATGAGCTAACAAGCATCAAAGTTTGATTTCAACCATTAATTTCACTATGATATCAATCTTTGACATGGTCTTACTCAGTATAAAAGATATCAACATTACATTTTCACAGAATGTCCTTTACTTTATGAAGGTGATTTTATGTAGAAAGCAGGAAATCACCAAAAAATGTCTTTAGCTGGGTTTTCACAGCCTGGGTCAAATGATGGGCATGTATATAGGAAGTAAACAATGTTTTTGTGTTGTTTGATGTGTGTTTTTGTGTCAGGGAGGAGAGATTGGTATTAACATCAACTGGAAGTGTAATCTGGACTATAATGTGATGCACTGTAATCCCAAATACTTCTTCACACGCTTGGATGCTGCTTTTGAGAACAGCATGGCCTCTAAAGGATATAACTTCAGGTAGCACATGAACATATACTCATGCATTATTCTGTCTTTAGCTTTTCTGCAACTGCATTTTCTTTTTGTCTCTTCCAGGTTTGCTAAATACTATCAGTCTGAAGATGGGACTGAGCGTCGAACGCTTCATAAAGCTAAAGCAATTCGCTTTGAAATAATCGTGTCTGGCAATGTGGGTAGATTGTATAGAATTAAATGCTGTAAAGCAGTTTATGTGACACATATGGACTTGTGCGTGTCTAACTTTGCTTATTTGCAGGCAGGAAAGTTTAACACTGTGCCGTTTCTGATTAATTTGGTGGCAGCTTTCACTTCAGTGGGACTGGTAAGACAATTGTGACACACATTAATGCTGGCAAAAACATGTTAGGCACATAATATCTGACTGAGGTATATTTTTGCAGGCTACTGTGTTCTGTGACATCATCCTTCTCAACTTTCATAAAGGGGCAGATGAGTACAAAGCAAAGAAATTTGAAGAGGTGCCAGAGTTGAATTTAGTCGTGTAAGTATGTAGAGATAAAATAGAGAGATGTCTTATCTTTCTGTCATCTTCATGAACAGGTGTCAGGTGTCGTGTCCGAGTCAGCAAACAACAGACTCTATGAGGGAAGCCAGATGTCAATCAAAGCATTGGAGAAGAGCTCAAATGACTCAGGGACCTTTTCTATCGGACGACAGGAGTTACACAGCCCGTCAAAACAATGAGACTTTCAAATAATATTCCTACTTCTAGATTTGTAATTTTACGCACTTTCTTCAAGTAACAGTATACAAATCGTAGTTTTAAGTGTGTGAACCTTTAGGTCTTGGTTTGTTAAAACAAAGGCTTTCTTAAGTCAACCACAAACCCTGAGAAAACACACATCTACGCATACACTACCAGTCAAAAATCTGTATACACCTGATCATTATTATTTTAGAATGAACACAACTTTGAAACATATTTTAAAAATATATATATTAAACAAAACATCGTATTTCTCATCTCATATTTGAGCTTAAAAAATATTAAAGGAGTTTCCATGCTGACACTGCTTTACATCTGGTCTAAGATACGTCTCATTTTCTCAAGAAATTCACAAATATCACAAAGCTTCCTTAGATAAAAGTCATTCAAGCCACTGACTGATAGTGAATATATACAAACAGTAAATAAGCAGCAGTACATTCAATTTACAAAGAACAGTAATTTATTCATTAAATAATAGATAATTGTTCAGCATGTAAAATGAACGAAGAAAGAAAATGACGATGTGAGTATATACACTATTCTTTTCAGAAGCTAAATGTATACATGGTTATTTTGTGTATTTAATGTCAATTATTTGTCTAAATCATCTTGATTTTCATACTGTTGACTTTATTTACTTGAACTAATGCAAGTATTGTTACCTTAGAAAACAAACTGCACAACATCCTTGCACATTAAGTTAAATATTTATATTGTTATTCTTATTACATTTTACTTCATTTTTATTTTTTTAAAAATCACTTAATGTAATGGCATATAAAATTAATGCTGGCATATCACAGTCTCATTAAAATGATTTTTTTCAGAACGTAATAATGATAATTGTTGATTATTTGTGTCACTCTTGCCTCAGGAAATACAGTCTCAGTTTATGCGAGCTGCAAAATTGTCAGAAGAGCGTTAAAATTTGTACTTTCCACTTTTGGGTTTCAAAGATACAATCCACTTAGGAAAAGAATGACGGGGAGAAGGTTCTTCTTGCCAATTATTATCATCATTTTCTTCTTCGTCATCATCATCATCAGACTCGGGCAAGTAGGTTGGCGGTAAGATGATAACCTCCTCAGAGAATCGAACGCGTCGAGTGTCTTCCATCCTCATCTGGGAGAAGAAGAGAAATAATGACAGGATGTAAATGTGGACACTAATGTGATTGCAATTGATTCACAAATTATAGAATGTGCTTACTGAAAATAACTGCCTTGTCAAATGGCCAGCTATAGCAGGCTAACACAACTAAAAGCCATAGTTGACTCATAAATCAAGATCCTGTCATCCTTTTCTCACCCTCATGTCAACCTGTATGACTTTTATTGTGAAATGCAAAGGTGAATTTCTCAAGAATATATTCTCTCAGCCACTCGTTCAGATGGTATAATAAACTAGGGCTGTCAAGCTCCAAAATAGCAAATAAATAGCTGCATTTATTTGATCAAAAATATAGTAAAACAGTAACATTGTGAAATATTATTACAATTTAAAATAACTGTTTTCTATTTTAATTTATTCCTGTGATCAAAGCTGAATTTTCAGCATCGTTGTCTTCAGTGTCACATGATCCTTCAGAAATCATTCTAATATACCGATTTCCTGCTCAAGATATACATTTCTTATCATCAATGTTGAAAACAGCAGTTCATATTTTTTTTGTGGAATCCGTAATACATTTTCAGGTATTTTTGATTAATATAAAGTTCAAAAGAACAGCATTTATTTGAAATAATTTTTTTTTAATATTATAAATATCTTTACAGTCAATTTTGATCAATTTAATGCATCCTTCCCGAATAAAAACACTAATTTCTTTCAAAAAAGAAAAGTTTTGAACGGTAGTGTATAAGCTTACTGAAATTTCTAATGATTGTCCTCATATCAGTTTCAGTTTCTACACAACAAACTGAAAATTCAGTACCACCCAACAATTAATTCAACAATGGCACTAAAACCACAACTATCCCAACACAGTAACACATGTCTCTGTGGTCTGTAGTAACAAACTCCCTTTATGTTCAAACCCAAAACAATACGTTCTAAATAATTCTTCTGTGGGGTGAATCAAAGTTACTGATCTTATTATTTATAAAAGTCAGTTGATATCAGGCAAAACTGGCTTATTTGAATGCACATTAGCATCTGACATATCCTACCTTTTTGACTGCAGTCTCCAAAATTTCAAAGGACTCTGAGTCTTGAGAGATTGAGTTCAGTGATTTGAGGGACGATGCGGGTGAAGGGCTGTGGACAGAGTTTGAAGACAGCTGTGTAGCTGTGAAAGAGCCGCCGTTCTCCTCATGCCCCATCTCTTGTGTTGTGTATTCAAACGATTCCCTCCTTTTCGTCCAGTGCTCTCTTTTTCGGCTCAGAGATCCATGGGATGTTACAGATGATCTTTTTATTGACTGAGAAAAAGAAGGAAAGGAAATAATAAAGAACATTGTAAATAATAATAACACAATAAATCATTATGGCTTCTGCTTACAAGTCAAGTCAAGTCAAGTCACCTTTATTTATATAGCGCTTTTAACAATGTAAATTGTGTCAAAGCAACTGCACAATATCAAACATATCACAATATCAATATCAAACATATCACAATATCAATATCAAACATTGGCCTCTGGCCAACAAACCAGCAGTTCAATTTAACTGCAGCAAAGTCAGATTGTAAGGTCTCAACTAGTTCCAGTGGTCATTTGGTAATTCTGTATGTTGTCTGAGCGTTGGCATCCTCTGAGGGGTTGGCATTATCTTTTCTCAGGTGTTCGGTCATCTCAGATCATTTAGGGGTTGGATCCAGACTGACACTTACAAGGTTGCTAAGGATGTTTTTATCACATTAGGTGCATTGTATTCAAATGTAAGTGGACTTCTAAGTGGACTTAACAGAGTATGAATCATGTAAAGAGAGATTCCAGTCTTAAGGGAGCAAGTATGTTCAGGTTAAAGGGCACTGCAAATGGCATAGAGAATAAGGGTATACTGATACATCACGTCACAGTGTGGAGAAGGAAATTTACCCAACAGTCATTGATAATCAGTCCAGTAAAGAAGTTTGAAGTTTAAAACAAAGGCACTGAGGTTCTGGCATTATTATTGAGTTTAATTAGCCCCCGTGGGATTTGCAAGTGACTGTATGAAGTGTGTGAGACGTGACCGTCTACTTGCATTTTTAAATGAAAATTATATTTTAGAAATGTTTCAATCTGGGTTTAAGGCGGCTCACAGTATAGAGTCGGCACTATTGAAAGTTTTCAACGATATCTTTTTAGCGCTAGATAAGGGAGACTGTGTTATTCTAGTATTATTGGATCTTAGTGCGGCTTTCGATATGATAGATCATGAAATTCTCATCTCTCGCCTTGAAAATCTGGTAGGTCTGAAAGGCATGGTCTTGAAATGGTTTCGATCTTTTTTAAGCGACAGATATTTCTCAGTTAATTATGGGGATGCAATTTCAAAGAAAAGACTACTACCATGGGGGGTCCCACAGGGATCAATTCTCTCTCCTACACTGTTTTCTTTATATCTGCTCCCCTTAGGTAGCATTTTTAGAAAGCATGGAGTATCATTCCATTGCTTTGCTGATGACACCCAACTCTACTTGCCACTCAAACACCCAACGAAATCTTTGGCTTCCCTTTTAGCGTGTTTAGACGATATAAAAAATTTGATTGCAAAAAATGTCCTAATGTTAAATGAAGAAAAGACAGATCATTGTTTCTGGCCAGCCAAAAGACTCTACTAAATCACTTTTAGACGTAAGCCCATTGGCACCATATTTTAAAACATTGGTAAGAGATTTAGTTTTCAAATTGATGATAATTTAAAAATGTAAAAGCAAATAAATTCTGTGGTACATGCTTGCTTTTATAATCTGTGCCTCATAGCTAAAACCAAATTTTATTTTTTTTTTAGAGTTATTCACACATTTGTTTTGTCACGTCTGGATTTTTGTAATTTGCTGTATGGGGGCGTCTCCGCTGCATCCTTGGCTCGATTACAAGGGTAAAGAAATTTGACTCTATTTCCCCAGTACTTGCAAACTTGTGCTGGCTCCCTGTGTGTTTTAGAGTTAAAAAGAAGATTTTAATTTTTGTATATAAACCATTAAACAACCAGGCACCATTGTACCTCACAAACCTCTTGACACCTTATAACCCCCTAGAGTATTGCGCTCAGAAAATTATAAACTTCTGGTAGTGCCTAGGACAATTCGTCATCAAAAAGGCGATAGAGCTTTTTCAATAATGGGGCCGAGATTGTGGAATGAGTTGCCGCTACATATCAGGTCTGCTAAATCTCTGTCAATGTTTAAGAAACTTCTGAAAGCTCACTTTGGGGTGGCAGCTTATGTGAGTTAAACTGCATAATAGATTATATGTGATTGTCAGATTGTCTATACAGTTGTGGTCAGAATTATTGGAACCCTTGGTAAATATGATCAAAGAAGACTGTGAAAATTAACCTGCTTTGTTAATCCTTTTGATCTTTTATTTAAAAAATTCACAAAAAGCTAACCTTTCATTGGATAATAAGAATTTAAAATGGGGGGAAATATCATTATGAAATAAATGTTTTTCTCAAACACACGTTGGACACAATTATTGGCACCCCTAGAAATTCTTAAGAGTAAAATATCTCTGAAGTATACTCCCATTCATATTCACAATTTTGAGCACTCTAGGGTGATTATGAGCATGAAATTATCCAGCCATGGCTTCCTGTTTCACAGAAATATAAATAGGAGGGAAAACAAACCCCAAATTCCCTTAATCATCCATCACAATGAGAAAAAACAAAGAATATATTTCTGATGTGCAGCAAAAGATAATTGAGCTTCACAAATTAGTGAAGTGGCTTTAAGAAAAGAGCTAGAGCAGTGAAAATCCCCATTTCCACCATCAGGGCAATAATTAAGAATTTCCAATCAACAGAAAATGTAATGAAACTCCCTGGAAGAGGACGTGTGTCTATATCGTCCTAATGCACGGTGAGAAGGAGAGTTTGAGTGGCTAAAGACTCTTCAAGGATCACAGCTGGAGAATTGCAGAAAATAGTTGAGTCTCGGGGTCAGAAAACCTTAAAAAAAAATTGTCAAACAGCCCCTACATCACCACATGTTGTTTGGGAGGATTTCAAGAAAAATTCTCCTAGCTCATCCAAAAACAATCTCCAGCATATTCAGTTATCAGACACGACCGGAACTTCAAATGGGACTGGCTTCTATGGTCAGATGAAACTAAAAAATGAGCTTTTTAGCAGCAAACACTCAAGATGGGTTTGGTGAACACAGGGATAAAAAGTACCCCATGTGTACAATGAAATATACTGCTGTATTTGTGATGTTGTGGGCCTATATTTCTGCTGGAGGTCCTGGACATCTTGTTCAGACACATGGCATCATGGATTCTATCAAATACCAACAGATAAAAAATCCATAAGTGACTGATTCTATTAGAAATCTTATAATGGGCCATGTTTGGATCTTCCAACCGTACAATAATCCAAACACAAACCTCAAAGACAACACAAAAATGGGTCACTGAGCACAAAACCAAGCTTCTGCTGGCCATTCCAGTCCTCTGACCTGAACCCTGTAGAAAATGAGTGAGGTGAACTGAAGAGAAGAAGCACCGTCATGGAGCTGTGAATCTAAAGGATCTGGAGTGATTCTGGATGAAGGAATGGTCTGTGATCTCTTGTCAGGTGTTCTCTAACCTCATCAGGCATTATAGGAGAAAATTTAGAGCTGTTAAACTGGCAAATGGAGGTTTCAAAAAGTATTGAATAAAAAGGTGCCAATAATTGTGTCCAACGTGTGTTTGAGAAAAAAATGTATTTCATAATGATATTTCCCCCCATTTTAAATTCTTATTATCCAATGAAAGGTTAGCTTTTTGTGATTTTTTTTTAAATAAAAGATCAAAAGGATTAACAAAGCAGGTTAATTTTCACAGTCTTCTTTGATCATATTTACCAAGGGTTCCAATAATTCTGACCACAACTGTATGTGTGTGAAGGTGTTTTGGTTGTTTGCTTTTATGTAAAGCACTGTGGGCAACCCCTGGGGTTCTTTTAGTAGTGCTATATAAATAAACCACTGTGTATGGACCCTGTCAGTTGGGGCACAACTATTCTTATGCATTTTCCAAGGCATTTAATAGTATAAAGTGAATGCATTATAAAGTGTATACAGTCAAATAAACACTGTCTATATCGCAAGGCCAAAAACTGAAGTTCACTCACTTTGCATTAATATTATATCACTGTAATATTATAACATATCATTATAAATTGTATGGAGAAATAAAGCTGAAAAACAACAATTGGCACTGATATCTGTATAAAAAAGTTGTTACTAGTTGACTAACTTCCAACATTTTTATTAAAATGTAGCTAAAATAAATTGTTTGCAACCACTTATCTTAAAAAAATATAATTTTTTCAGTGTACATAAATCTTTCATATTACGCCTACATTAAGCCTTTTTAATGTAATAACTGTTGCTTAGGCTATGGCAATATGTATTTATTTTTAGTGTGTTTCCTAAAAATATTTATGTATATATGTTTAGTGTGTTTCCTGAGCTCACTCAAAGAGTCACGAAAAGAAAAAGGTAAGCATTCCAAGCTTCTTTATTCCTACTTAAAGGAGCACTCCACTTTTTTGGGAAATAGGCTCATTTTACACCTCCCCAAGAGGTAAACAGTTGAGTTTTACCATTTTTGAATTGTTGTTTTTTTCAGCATTCGTTTTATTTAAAAACATGGTTGGTGCATTTTATGTTTTGCAATGCTAAAACCATTTGAGGTGTAAATAAACTGTTTGAATTGTTAATAATCTGTCTCTGTCTGTCATTGAATTTATGTATTTATTGTTATGACCTTAAAAAGTGGATTCAGCATTGGTGGGGAAATTAGTATATTTTTACTCAAACATACATTTATAGTATATTGCTTGTGTGCTTCAAAGACACTCATAATTCATTTGTAATGTACTCGTAATACAAAAAAGTACATTTTAATATCACTAATCAAGCATGAAAATAGGCGTGTACTTAAAGTGTACTAAGTATACTTGAAGTTGTTCCAATTTAGCATCAAAAGTACACTAAATAGACTTAAAGTTATACTTTAGTATAATTTTATTACAACTAAAATACACTTAGTACAAAAAAGGTGGTTTCAAAATAGCACACTTCAAGTTAACACACTTGAAGTATACAGACAATTAGTCTGGCTGCAAGTATACTTAGTATACTTTTTTTTCACTAGGATATATCAAACACAAATACTCACTTGTACTTCATTCTGTGCTTGTCTTTCTCCATCATGTCTTTGTCTGGTCAGTGTGCTTCTGTGTCTCTCTCTCCATCTCTCTTTCACATTCTGAGCCCACCTTTTAGCCTCCCCCAACTTCCTCCTACTTGTCGTTTGTCCTGATTGCTCATGAAATCTGGTGCTTTCATTTCTCTCAATTCCAGCACCCCAGCTCCATGTGCCAATATGACCTCTGACCTCTGGTTTTTCCAGCACTGTAGATGATGTTGTTAGCGTTGGAGCTAAAAGGTCAGGAGGGTTTTGGAAGGCTTGTGTTTTGTATAAAGATGGCACATTTGAGCTGGTTTCCCTGTCCGGAGAAAACTGTTGCTTCTTCTCCGGCTCGGGCATCTGATCGTCTCCGACCCTTGAAGTGAAATCACCAGTCCTCTCTGATGTAAAGTTCTTGTGTTCCCCCCAAATCAATGGTGGACGTTTAAGTTTACCAGAGAATCCCGAGTTGTTTTTACTAATCCTTCTGACCTGTCGTTTAGCATCAGGAGTCAATGCATTCTCAAAATGAGATGATTGTTGAGTCCAAGGATTTCCCCACTTATTCCAGACTGAGGTGCGTCCATCCGGACCCCAAACCCCAAACTGATAAACTGTTGTTTTAGATGAATCTTCCACTTGTCCAGCCTTGCATTCTCCAGACGGACTGCATGTTTGCATATCAGTGACTGATCTACTATTAGTCTGAGCGTTCAGTCGTAATTTCTGAAGCATAGATTCCAGTAGTGCATGAGTGTCTGAGACAGGGTTCAACTCCGCCATTAGACTCTCTGGTACCACATGCGCACACATGAGTAGAGACAACTCACAGATATTGGCTATGTGTACGCATACAAGCTGACTCACTCTAGACGCTCAACTTTCACCCATGATAGTTACTGGTAAGGCTGTACAGTTCCACAGATCCTTTATTTATATCATCATGTTAGTCCACACAAGTATTCATGTCCATCAGTTATTCAGATCCTCTTGTTTTCCATCCGAGCTCTCAAAACTGTAATCTTTTCACGATTTCTGAATGTTGCAGAAGGAAGGAGTGTCATAAAGAATAGTGCAAAAGCCAGAAAAAGGTGTGCCCGACAGCCAGATGGACAGGTAAGACAAGTGTGTCAGGATGAAACAGTTTGTATTTTTGTCACTCCCTCTGATCAGCTGCTCATAACTCTTGAGAACATGTTGACATCCAAATATGATGCAAAGTCACTGGACCAGAAAGTGGAGTAATTACATTTTATCGGTCCCCCATTTTCTTTTAAGCAGCCAACAAACGGCAATTCTCTAATGCGAAATAACTTGTTTTATCATATCCCTAATTGTAGTAATTATGGTATTTAGGTGAACTGCTCTAGATTTATATTCCTATTTACATAAATATAAAGTTAAATACATAGTTACAATGAAATAATTATGGTAATGTGAAATCAAGACAGCTGTAAACATCAAATAAATGATGTAACCTTTCGAGTTAAATACTTTAAATAGCCTAGTTTAATAACAGATGCATCAAACAATATTAACTTCCACTAATATACACAATATTGCATTTTTTAAACTGTATTGTGAAAGTGAGAATGCACCTGTTTTATATAAATCTGCTGTGAATTTCTGTTCTTATTTTGATTTAAACTATTGTGGTTAATATTGTCATTTAACCCGGCAGAACCTGTTGCTCATATTTAACCTCTTTCCTTACGCATTTGTGTTTTATGCTGTTCATTTCATATAAGTTTTGTATATGGGCGCTTTGTTATGACGCACACGCGGTCTATGTGATCCCTGGCGCTGATTGGCCAGAGCAGAAAATACGCGCCACGTGTCGGATTCGAAGTAAACAGTGGCGCACTCCTGCCAGATTCTTCAATTATCCGCTTATAACAAGTTTTGTGTTTTTTGAATGATGTACCTTATGTTATGCGATAGCAGTTAACGCATCATGTGGCCGGTTACTCGAGCCGGTGAATACTTCATGTAGACTTAGTTTAGAAAGAATATTGTTGACAAGCAAAATATAATGGATTGTGTTGCAACCGGAGGAAACGTGAAAGGTAATAACTGAAGTAGCTCGAGAGAGTTGTTCAGACATTTTTAAAGTTGCATGAAATAAACATAAAATGACTTCATGAATATAAGTATAATGATCCACTCTTGTTGTAGTTTTAGCAAAAGCCATACATTCCCTGTCAAGAATCGGAGAGGAGCTGTATTTGGAGCCTTTGGAGGATGGGGTATGCGTTTGTTTCCAGTGTTTGTTTAGTCAGATGTGAAGTCTTAAAACCATGTGTGAGGTCTGTGACTGGTGTTTTTAGTTGGCCCTGCGGTCAGTCAACTCTTCCCGGTCAGCCTTCGCCTGCTTCCTGCTGTCTCCTCTCTTCTTCCAGAGATATCAGGCTCCTTCAGACCAGAGCTTTCGCTGCAAGATGCCCATCAAGGTAACATTTCCTCTTCCTGCTCATTTCATCCCCTCAGTTCCTCTTTATGTTTTTATGAGCTAAATACCTGTCCATTCATCACTTGTACTATATATTAATAATTTGCATGTACAAATGTTTCACTCATGCTGGAAAGTAATGTGGCATCAAAGAAAATTCTAAATGTACTGCGTAATCTTCTTGATGTAAATGTTTTGCTGCTAGTCTGTCTTTGTTCTTCAGAGCGTTCAGGCTGTGTTCAAGTCCCTGGCGTCTCTGGACCGCTCTGTAGAAAAATGCCGTATTCAGTTGAACAGTGAAAAGAGTCGGTTGACCATAACTCTGCACTGTAAACATGGTAAAATGCATTTTTTGATAGTAGAATTAAATGCAAAATATATTATCGCACACCTATATATAGAGAGAGAGTTATATATGCAAGTATTAAACTTTACCTGCATACATGCAGTATACTCACATAAAGCGAGAAAATATATTGTGACAAAATGTAACTATATTATCGCCCAGCTCTAATCTATGAGACTATGAGGAATGAACATATTGAGATAGTATAAATATTAAAGGGGTAATATGACGTTGCTAAAAAGAACATTATTTTGTGTATTTGGTGTAATGCAATGTTTATGCTGTTTAAGGTTCAAAAAACACATTATTTTCCACATACTGTACATTATTGTTGCTCCTCTTTCTGATACGTGCCGATTTTTACAAATGTCATCGTTCTGAGAAGCGAGGCGTGCTCTGATTGGCCAGCTACCCAGTGCGTTGTGATTGGCCGAATACCTCAAGCGAGAGACGGAAATGTTACGCCCCTTACCGTATTGTGATTCGTGTCCCGGCGCGATTACACAAAAACAATAAAACCCATTATAAACGAGGTATTTGTTGCATCCAGTGGGGACATAATTACTGATTATAATGACTTATACTGTCTTTTTACGCGTCGCTGCATCACGCCGCGTAAACATTACCATGTCTGCATTTGTGATCGGAGAAATGACAAACAACAAGCACCACTGTACACAGCTCAAAACTCACGTTTGAATCGTCAGTGGCAAATTCTTTAAATATGACAACATACTTACAGGCTGTGAGTCAGAAGCACCAGACTGTCCTTGCAAAATTGGAATTGCCCCACTTTATAGAAACAGCCTTTGAGCACGCCAGCATTGTAGGCTACTCTTCCAGGTTCAGGAAATAGTCCTCTGTAAAATGCGCTGCACACACTCTAATATTTGGGTTGAACTGTTCTGGAACAGTGTTGTAAATACAACTTAACCATTGATTTCTAGTTGTGTCCTCTTTTGGAAGCCCAAACAAAGTACTTTCGCTTTCACAACGAAACACAGCGTCTCCAGGACACGGCGCCGGCGGCAGCAACAACACTACAGCGAGAATAATAGTTCCACCTTCTTTCATTGCGTGAACATTTGGGCGGTGTTTTGCAAATCTTCCCACACCGTGACGTAGACATGTAGGGGCGTGTTTAAATGAGCCGTTTTAGGGGGGCTTGGCAGAGTCTTAACTTTTATAAAGAATATCTCTTTGGTTTTGAATCAGCTTGTAAAACTCCAAAGAGAAAGGAAAACTTGAAATCGCATCATATGACCCCTTTAACAAACATGATTTTTTGTAAAGCTGCTTTAAAGTGAGTATTTTAAAAAGTGTTATACAAATAAAGTTAACTCGATTAACCCTTGTTATGGCCTAGTAATCAGTCAGTAAGACATTGTTTTTTTATAAATAAACTTGAGTCAAATATTGCATAGAAATGGCATATTTTACAGTATGATCACCTAAACTGTGTGTGTTTATTACAGGGCTCTTGAAAACACACAATTTGTCCTATCAGGACTGTGAGAGTTTGCAGGCCGTGTTTGATAAAGAGAGCTGTGCAAACGTGCTACAGGCTCAACCCAGGTTTACATTCATTTTAATACCTCAATATTACAGTAGTCAACATTTGAAGTGGATCCAAAAAAATTAAGTTCATCAAAGTTGTCCTAAGACAAGAACGCATTTTGGTTTTAGGTTTTAGGACAACTTTGATGAAAGGTTTTGATCCACTTCAAATGTTGACTAGAGTAATATCGATCCATTTGCATTTCCATTTCGAGTCTGTTTAATCATTTTCTGTTGTCCTCTGTAGGTTGATGGTGGACACAGTTCTGCATTTCCCTCCGTCTCAGGAGGAGGTGAATCTGTCGGTGAGCAGTGATCGCGTGTGGCTCAGGAACCACGTGGAGGATGATGCAGGTATCAGCCATGTCAGTCTATATTCTGCTGATATGCATGAAACGAATCAAGTCAAACAAAGTTTTTCCTCTCAGACGCATCACGAGCAATGATGACTGAGCTGTGTTTGAGCTCGGAGGAGTTTGACCATTTTGCCGTCGGCAGTCAGACCAGCGTCACCTTCTGCCTCAAAGAGCTCAGGGTGAGTGTGTTCTCACACAAACCACAAACATTCACATATTCAATCCCAAAGACTGCTGTGAAGACAACACATCTAGCACAATGTCACTGAGTGAAACAATATTTAAGGCCCCAATATCACCTTATTTTTCCGGTTTCATCTGCTTCCAGTTACTTTTATCTGTACAAAACAGCTTGCACTGCTGCTTGATATTGCAAGCTGGTATTTCTTATCATATTATTTTTAATGTATTGTCATAATTATAAACACACTGGTTTTTAGTGCAAGTAGTTTGATTGGATCTCTCTCTTTCTCTCCTCTCCCTCCCTATATATATATATATGAAATATTTTTTGTTGTTGTTTTTAAATAGCATGATTAATCGTGCACAAGAAGATAAGGAACAAAAACATAAATGGGGTCAAATTTTATTTAATAAAATTTTTGACTTTTGTGTTTTTTGTTTTTCTTGAAGTAAATCCAAAGTCAGTAATGGATCTTAAACAAAAAACTTTAACTATTCAATTTCTGAATATATTTTAACCTTGATTTTGCTATTAAAATGGCATTAAAACACTTTTTTTATCTTTCTGGTTTTCCATCAGGGTTTGCTTGTATTTGCTGAGTCGTCTGGTCTTCCAGTTTCTATGTATTTTGATGAGCCAGGAAGGTTAGTATCTATTTGCTTCTGACCTATAGCCCAAGTTCACCTTTTTATTCACTTTGTTTATTTTAAAATATTTAAAATTGATATGTATGCTACCAATCAAAATTTTGGATATGTAAATTGTTTAATTTTTTTTTAAAAAGATGACTCGCCAAGGCTGAAAAATACAGGAGAAACAGTAATATTGTTAAATGTTATTACAATTTAAAAGAACTCGTTTCTATTTGAATATATTTTAAAACGTAATGTATTCCTGTGATGGGGAAGCTGACTTTTCAGCATCATTACTGCAGTCCTCAGTGCCACATGATCCTTCAGAAATCATTCTAATATGCTGATTTGCTGCTTGAGAAATATTTTTTATTTTCCATGTTGATAAATTGAAATTTCAAAATAACTGTATTTATTTGAAATATGAATCTTTTGTAACATTATAAATATATTTACTGTCACGTTTGATCAATTTAATTTGACCTTTCTAAATAGAAATATGTATTTATTATTTAAAAATAATCTTACTCCAAACTTTTTAAATAGCAGTGTATTTGTGTATTCTCACCTGTGTGTGTTTGTGGTTGTGTTTAAGTCCAGTTATCCTGAGTGTAACAGACAGTGTTCTGGAGGCTAATTTTGTCCTTGCTACACTGTCAGAAGACTCGCATCCAAAGAACCACGTCAACTCCAACACAAAACAGTAAGTAAAATCATAAAATATGGCGCATAATCTTAAAAGCTTTATAAAGAGTTATATTTGGTACTTATTCCCCTCAGCCCTGACACAAAACAACCAACAGACGACTTCATGAGCGACGACATGGACTCCTTTCTCATTGCCATGGAGACCAGTGAACTTCCTGGACCGTCACAAGTCCCCACATCCCCACCACAACCCACCAATAACAGAAAGCACTCCTTCAGTGAAGAGGAGCAGGAGGAGGAAGCACTTGCAGAAGGACCTCCCAACAAAAAGGTACAATAATCATTTAAATAAATTATTTAAAAATATAACACCTAATGCCCAGATCCCACTAATATTCAGTCCCTGCTTTCTTGTCTTTCAGTTTTGTTCACTTTTCTTCAGTTCAGTTCTGCCCACTCCCTCTCAGTTGCCCAATCAGACAATGCAGAGCCAGGAAGTGCTCGCAAGTGACAGTGAAGACGAATATCAGACAGAAACGTCATAACCGCCCATCAATTGAACTCACTCCCACGTCCAACCTCACAAAGACTGCTGAATAACATTTACACAGATGTCTCCTCCTGATTTTATTTTTCTATGAAAATAATTATGGTTTTAAACCAAGAGATGAAGCAGTGAATAGAACAAACCACATCAAATCATTGCACAAGTCACATTAAAACATCTCACTCCCACTGCGGAATACAAAATATGTGATCGAGTCTCTGATTATTTAAAAATATCCATCAGAAAAAGGAGCAGAGTTTCTCCTGGCGTGAGACGTCTGAGAGTCACTGTTCCTGGGCGTCACGGCATTATCAGCCCCCTTCCTGCTGAGCACCTGGAAGCTCTTTCCTCTTGTCTGAGGCTTTTTCCTTTCTTTTTCTTTGTCCTTTTCCATTACCTTCTCTCGTTTCTTTCTGTCTTTCTCTTCTCTTTCTTTCTCTCTCTTCCGCCTCCTCCTCTCTTTTGCCGTCAGCCTCTCCTCTTTCTCGCTAAAGTCCTGGATGAGGATTTTGGGTACAGGGTTTTTATTGGTCTCCCCTCGGAGACGGCGAAACAGACCCAGACGTTTTGGAGGGTCTGACTTTGTCGGTGAGTTGGGCTGAGCGTGTGTGTCCTGTGTCGGTGTGGGTGCTGTCTGTTCTGAATGCGTGTGTTCTTGCTGCTGTGGCTCTTTGAAGGTGTCCTCAGAGAGGATTGTGGGATAGGAAACCCGCGAGCTAGAAGTCCTGCACGCACGGAGGTGAGCTGGGACGTTTGGGTTTGGGGATTTTGAAGATGAAACTGAAGAGGCGGATTCTATCCCCTCGCTGTTTCCTGGTATTGCACATTCATTGTTACGAGTGTTGCCAGGTTCAGCAGCACAATCCTCGGTTTTACACTCAGGGTTGCCTGATCCAGTGCTTACATGCTCTTTGCTGGTCTCTGAGTTTTCAGATCTGGTTGTGATATCTTGTTTGGAATCTGGATTGCCAGATTCAACTGCAGAATCCACTATATTGTTCTCCGTGTTGCCAGATTCACTCATAGATGGCACATCATTGCATTCTGGGTTGTCAGATCCAGTGGTCACATGCTCTCTGTTGGTCTCTAAGTTGTCAGTTTCAGTTGCGACATGTACTTCTTTGTGATCTGGGTTGCCAGTTCCAATAGCAGAATCCACCAATTGTTTCTCTGTGTTGCCAGATCCAGTTGTAACTTGTACATCATTACATTCTGGGTTTTCAACAGCAGAACCAACTATATTGCTCTCTGAATTGTCAGATCCAACAGCAACATCCATGCCATCGCTTTCTGTTTTTTCATTTTCAGTGGTAAGATCTGTCATGTTGCATTCAAGGTTGCCAGATTCAGCTGTAACATGCACATCATTGTTTTCAAGGTTGCCATCAGCCGAATCCACTTCACTCTGCTCTGGGTTTCCAGATTCACTTGTAACAGGGACACTGTTGCTCTCTGGGTTGCCAAATCCAGCAGCTAGTTCCAGACTACTGCTTTCTAGTTTGCCCGAATCAGCAGTAATATCTATTGTGCTGCATTCAAGGTTTTCTGAACCGAGAGCAGCATGCATTTCATTGCTTTCTGCATGGACAGATCTACAAGTATCATCCTCTACATTGTTTGTGAGGTTGCTTGATTCGTCAATATTGATTTCACAACATACTATGTTTTCAGCTTCGGGTGATTTATTTACTTCACTATTTTTGGGACTGATCTCAATGATTTCTTTGTTACAACACGTGTCATCGGAGTGTGTTGATGTTGCATCCTCCTCCTGAGGTTCAAGGATGTTGGTGTCATCAGCAGAACCCACTTCACTCTGCTCTGGGTTGCCAAATCCTTCTGCATCTTCCACAGTGGAATCTATTGAACAATGCTCCAACTCTCTGGAAGTAACAGTAGCATCCACTTCACTGTGCTCTTGGTCGCCTGATTGGGATTGCTCTTCAGGATCTGCTGGTCCATCTAGATGCTCAGTTTCAGTTTCTTGTTCAGTTTTTAAAGAGAATGATGTTAGCACTATTTCAGGTGGCTGCAATGTCTCTTTACCACTATGAGAGTGACTATTGCTCTCGTCTAAGCTTGTATCTTGTCTTTTATCCTCCAGTGTCTCATCATCTTTCTCCTCACACATTTTTGAAGGGTCCGATATCTCTGTGGTCTCCTCAGTGAGAAGATCAAACTCTTGCTGAAGCCCTTCCTCCTTGTCTGCATCAGTATGGTTTTCACCAATAAGCTGAGTCTCCTCATCATCTTCTATAGCTGTGTTTATGAACAAACACAGCTCTTCTCTCTGCCTTTCTGAATGTTCTTGTTCTTCATGTTGATCACTAGATGTTTGAGACCTCTCTTCCTCCTGAACAACATGTATCTGTACCTCTCTCTCTGGGATATTTTCCTCATTTTCTTCAGTCATTATGGTGTTTGGCAACCTATCTTCTGTTTGTTCTTGTTTGCAGTGTTCTGTTTGTATTTCTTCTTCCTGGATGTTGCTGTCTGGTTGCATTTCCTCTTCCTGTTTACTGGAGTCAGTCTGTATGTCTTCTTCTTGTGATGAACTTTCTTCACGTGGCTCTAAAATTCCCTCAGTCTCCACAGTCTGTTCATCTTGACATGTCTGATTGTCTGTATTCTGTACATTTTGGTTTGTTGGTGCTTCTGTGTTCTGATCATCTTGATTTTTGTCTTTTTCTCTATTCTGTTCAACCTGATGTCCTTGCGTTTCTGTACTCTGAGCATCTTGATTTGTGTCCTGTATATGGTCATGTGTCTGTATGCTCTCCTCAACCACACAACCAGCGGTCCTTTCTTTCTCATCGCCTTGTGTTGTTTCTAAATTATCCTTCTGTTGGTTCAAAGATGTTTCTGTATGCTCTTTCTCAAAAACATTGCAGTCAATGCTGGAGGACACCACCACTGAGATTTTGGGATGTGTGCTGTGATCTTTGTTTGAGCAGAGCTCGTCTGCTAGCCTGTCCCGTTTGGCCCTTTGCTCCCCAACGATACCACACACACTCCTCCTCCTCACCTCCTCATCGTCGCTCTCCTCCATCACGCTTCGCGAAAAGTTCCTTCCCCCTCCATCCCACTCCTCCATGTCAGTCTTACTGCTCCTCTTCCTCCATTTCTTACGCAGAATCAAAGGAGAAAGAGAAGAGACTGAACGCGTGAGAGGAAAAGAAAGGCTCCCCTTCGATCGCTCCTTCTTTTCTTGTTCCTTTGGTTTATCCTGTGCTCTCTCCCAAACCATCCGGTATCCGTGACATCGCCCTCGCGGGTCAAAGGTTGAGTTTGGTCTCTCTTTTTTCCATTTCTCCATCTCTTTCTCAGTTTGTTTTTGCAGCTCCGCCAAGGACAGGGACACCGAACATACCTGAGGATGTAATAGTGGTTTTGAGTAAATAGGTCTGTCAGGACTAACGGCCTGTTCACTCCAACACAAATGTTCGGATTTAAATTTTTGCGTAGTCACATTAGGGGTGTACGATATATATCGTCTACGATAATATGGTAATTGTTGTTTAAATCATATGCAATTAGCCATTATTGTGTACATCGCAAAAACCAAACAATTATACACTAAGAGAATGCACGCACACTATGAGATGTAGGTTAGACTACTGCACAAGCACGTTTAGAGTTCATGCTTTCACTGCCTGATTTAGTCTATTATTTAGAATTCCCCAAAATTCAAGATGAGGGGGCAAATATGCCCCAATATGACTTTTTTGTCTTTTATATTTATATAATCTGATATAGTTAAAGGGTTAGTTCACCCAAAACTGAAAATTAGCCCATGTTTTACTCACCTTCAAGGCATCCTGGGTGTATATGACTTTCTTCTTTCAGACGAATCCAATCGAATTTACATGAAAAATTTCCTGGCTCTTCCAAGCTTCATCATGGCGGTGAATAGGTTTTGAGATTTTAAAGCACAAAAAAGTGCGTCCATCCATCATAAAAAGTACTACACACGGCTCCGGTGGGTTAATAAAAGCCTTCTAAAGCAAAATTATCCATATTTAAAACTTTATCAACTGTAACCTCCAGCTTCTGCTGTCGTGCAAGTGTTCACGAGAGAGTGGCGTTCCAGCGGATGACGTGCGTGATTCTCTTCAGAAGGCCTTTATTAACCCCCCGAAGCCGTGTGTAGCACTTTTTATGATGGATGGATGCACGCTTCAAAATCTCAACACTCATTCACTGCCATTATAAAGCTTGGAAGAGCCAGGACTTTTTTTTAATATAACTGATTGTATTTGTCTGAGAAAAGAAAGTCATATACACCTACGGTGGCTTGAGGATGAGTAAATCATGTGGTAATTTTCATTTTTGGGTGAACTAACCCTGTAAAGCGATATGTACATAAATAATTGAACATAACTGAAATATTTACACTTTTAACACCTAAATACATGAACGCTTTTAAGCGCGCAGTTTATAGTTGTCATTTTCCTTGTGAATATTGTGATTATGTAAAGCAGATGAGTGGTGTATAAGCTAAGCTATCAGGCTAAACAGGTATCTGCAGGCAATGCTAGTACATAAGCTAACTAAAACAGACATTGATGGTCATTATAACATGTGATTTTGTATCCATTAAACATTCTTTGCGTCTAAGCGAACACTTAGGACCTTAATGGAGACACGATTTCAAGGGAGAAACCAATTGTAACAACACCAGTTCTTATTGGTTGGCCAGCTTTCTTCGTAGTGCCATGGAAAAGAGATTAGTAAAAATCTGTAGCATCGATGGCATGCGAATGTATGTGTCATTCAAATTAAAATCGCACCAAATTCTGCACAGACGATTCATTATGGTGTGAACAGGCCTTTATTCAGATGAGCTGAAATAATCAGTAATATTACCTCATGGATAAAGGCATCAGCCTGCTCATTTTGGACATGCTGTTTAACACCTCGCAGTTTCTCCAGCGTTTCCATCTGTCCATCACACTCTTTTCGCAGCCGTCCTTCCCCCAGACATCGGCGCACCAGCACCACAGCGACCTGAAACAAAACCCGCACACCTGCAACACACACAAGCTGTGCTCAATGCATGGACTCGACAACAGCTCAACATGGCAAGAGGTGTAATAAAGGTGTTCATAAAACAAAATACAAAATGGATGTGATTTCCGACATGTTTTAAATGATGAACTCTAGTAGTATTAGTGGCCTAGCAAACTTTTTATATTCTGCATAATGCATGTTGTGCTGTTTTGACGCCCTGTTTTGATTATGTATCTATCTATCATCTCTGTTAAGCAATTAAAACTTTTATTCAGCTAGGATGCATTATATTAAATGTGACCCTGGACCAAAAAACCAGTCTTAAGTCGCTGGGGTATATTTGTAGCAATAGCCAAAAATATATTGTATGGGTCAAAATTATTGATTTTTCTTTTATGCCAAAAATCATTAGGACATTAAGTGAAGATCATGTTCCATGAAGATATATTGTAAATTTCTAACTGTAAATATATCAAAGCTTAATTTTTGATTAGTAATATGCATTGCTAAGAACTTCATTTGGACAACTTTAAAGGTGATTTTCTCAATATTTCGATTTTTTTGGAGATTTTCAAATAGTTATATCTCGGCCAAATATTGTCCTATCATAACAAATCATAGATCAATGGAAACTAAGCTTATTTATTCAATAATAATTGACCCTTATGACTGGTTTTGTGGTCCAGGGTCACAAATAAAGATGACAGTAAAGACATAAATCAAGCAGGAGCACTGGTTTGATTCATGTCATAATGCTTTAACAGACGTTTTTGAAAGGGAAAATATTTCCGAGTACAGACACTTTGTTTGTTGCAGAATAAATTGCATAAATAGGAAAAAATATTCCAACAATGGCATCTAATATTCAAAAATGTTTGCAAGATTCACCATCCAAGCGAACAGGTGTCAGTACAATGTCTAAGACCAAAGTCAAATAACAATTACTAGGTGCATCTTTAAATCATGCAGAAAGTAGCTTTGTCTAAATACCCACACTTGTGGTCTTTGCACTTGACCACTTGACAACTTATATGACGTATTTCCTGTGTTTGGCCCAAGTGTTCAAGTGAGGATGAAGAACACAAGTGTGTGACGAACTTTTCATTACCTGATGGGACACTTATAGTGTTGTAAAAATGCAAGTGTTTACATAGATTTATTTTAATTTTAAATACTTTGCATTTTAAAATCAACTTCTAAATGTCTTTATTTCCAGAACATGATGCACGATGGGATACACTAAGCCTCGAATAGCAGATAGTGTGGGTTTAGTGTGCGTTAAGGGCACTGCGCTTTGCCATTTTTAAGACCTGGAACAGTCTTGCGCACTTACTTCCTGTCACTCGCATGTGCTCTCAAGTGCCCAAAACCGCAAGTAAGGGTATTTGGACAAAGCAATATAGTTGAAAACAAACCATAGCAGAAAAAAAGATCCCAGACTCTGAGCAGAGTGTCGAAGGGCAGGTGACGGCTGTACAGACACATCAGCCAATCAGTGGCAAACATCAGAGGCTCCACCCCCTGATTCTGCAGGTGTTTGTGTGCACCTGGACACAGTTTTTTTAAAATGCTTGAGAGAACAGCAGCATCGAATAAAACACCTTCCTGAAGAGAAAGAGAAACAAAAGCCTATTTATAAATTTTAACGCACATTTAACAGTTGTTTTTATGGTTACTGTAAAGATGCCCTACCAGCAGAGGGCTGTAGTATCCAGGGAGGTAGAGCTCACTAATCTGAACTAGACACCAGAACGCCTCCTAAAACAAAGCAAACAATTAGGCCATGTTAACACACCACTCATGGAATTAAACATTGAAGGGACCATCTGAGGATTGATAAAACGCTGTGACCTGTAAATAATATAATAGGCTGGCAAGGCTATTTTATTCACTTTAAACATCGGATCAAGTGATTCTTTTCTCTTTAATAGAGATGAGTCATTAATTAATTAGTCATAATAAAAGAAGTGATGATAACCAATGTATTTTTCCATTAGTCCACTATGTTAGTGATTATAGCATTACCTGCTTTGTTTGGTAGCTTGTTTAATACTGTGAACTGATATTAGGCTATTGTAGATCTACCATTGTGTTGGGTTTTGCTCAATATGGTGTTAAGTGGCAGATCTAGCTGCAGTTGAATATCTAAGTAAGAGACGTCCTCTGTCAAAACTATCATTTTATAATATTGGCCAGATAAAATGACAGAGAAAAAAAACAGACATAAGAGTACAAAAAGTCTCCAAATTAAGGCAATTTGGCCTTAATTAAGGCAAAACTTCTTTGTGGCCCCTTCAAAACAATAGGTGAAGTATCCCTTTACAAATAGTAATAATGTGGCAATAAATGGTAGTACATTACTGTCTGAAATTATCCCTGCATAATTTGCTCCACATGATATAAAAAAGCTAATAAAAAGTTTCATGTATTAGTTTCAGTAACATTTTTTTAAATAAATGAATACTTTTACCCACCAAGGATGCATTAAATTGATCAAGAGACAGTAAAGATGTTTAGAATTACAATATGATTTCTATTTCAAATAAATGCTGTTTTTTAATGTTTTATTCATCAAAGAATCATATAAAAAAATAATCTGTTTCCACAAAAATATAAAGCATTGATAATAATAAATGAGCAGCAAATCATACTAGAATGATTTCTGAAAGATCATGTGACACTGAAGACTTGAGTAATGATGCTGAAAATTCAGCTTTGCATCACATGAATAAACATTGAAAATAAATTAAAATAGAAAACGGCTATTTAAAATTGTAAAAATATTACAAAATATTAGTTTTACTGTGCTTTTGATCAGATAAATGCAGGCTTGGTGAGCATAAGAGACTTCTAAAAACATTATTAATAAATCTAAGTAGCTGGTAGTGAACATTATAAATGTTGCATGTTATTTGGTTATTTATTTTGTTTTAGTTCTGTGTCATTTACTGTATAGCCAGGTAAATAATCATGACAGAAGCAGTACCTCAGCAGGCATGTTCATCAGAAGGACAGCAGCCACTGGACCCTGCGCCTGACAGTAGCCCTCGTCTGGACGATACTGAGTGTACGCTTTCAGGACCTCCAGCAAGTCCTTCTGACTGCTCATACAGACACCAGACAGAAGCAGACACGAATGAGAAAGGACGTTTTATGACTAATCTTGTGAATTATAGTGCTATAGAGCACATTGCAAGGGAAGGGAAGGGCAGTACAGTACCCATGGCCGTCTTTGGACTGGAACATCTCATGGAAGGGAAACTGTCTGTCTGTGTCTCTTTTGATGATATCGATCCATCCCTGATGATCTGGAGCTTTAACTAGATGCTAGACGAGTCGCAGAGGAAACACAGGGCTTATATAAGAGTATAAAAAATATGATACAAATATGACCAGTCACTTACTTTGTAGAGCATGTCATTTTTTCCTTTTCTATCCTTAGCTCCACAGAGCAGTGGCCAGCCCTTTGCCCTGACGGATGCTGGGATGCCCTTCTGGCACTGACCTTTGACCTGAGACAAAGGAAGTGAGCTGAGCCATGCAGTCGGCTATTGTAAGACTCGTGCTATGAAAATAACTCCAGAACTCATCTAGATTTTTGGAAATGTTAGCAAAAAAGTCAAAAATATTGGATAAAAAACATTTGTTTTTAGTAATCACCTATGTAATGATATACCAAATCTTTTTTTAATGATTGGACAAGGTACATACAGAGGAATTTGGCATTCATTTGCAGCCTGCAGTATCTAACATTCAACATCCTGTATCATATGTTGGCCGGCTAACAAATGAGGTCTCACACTTTACTCAACAGATGAATCAATGCTCAAAGAATAAAGATCATAATCAGCTGACATATATTTTTAAAAACTAGTTTGTTGGTTTGGTATGTCACCACATCTAATTCAAACAGGAGACTTTCTTTATGGCCAGCTTGAACCAATGACAGCTTGTGAAATGACTGGGCAACTGACACATCTCTAATTCAATAACTGATTATTGATTTATCGATTTCTAGTTCCATATAGGCCTTTACAGGCCTTTACAGCTGTTAAACTTGGAAATAATCCGAATGTTATTATTCTTTCTCTTCTCAGTCCCTTGTGAAAAATAAATGTGTTTAATTGTATAGAATGAGCACTTAAAGTCTTAAAAGTGTATTATTTTAGAAAACCTACTAGCAGATATATTATATAATATTAATTAAATAAAAGGGCACTTAAGTGTACTTGAAAAAAGTACACTGTATTAACACACTTAAGAAACACAAGTAAAAGTCCACTTAATGTCAAATTAAAAGTTTTACTTTAAAATACATTATAAATAATAATGTTTGTCATGCTTGACAGAAGTAGCCTACATTTATCTTTGATGTTTTGATTAACGTAGCACTCATGTAAAGCACTTAATTACAATTTTAACTGTAGACCCTAGTAAAAACGTAATGTATTTAAAACATTTATTTCATACTAAGTATAGTTCAAATCTATTAACATATTTACTGATAACTCGAGACTAGCTGATATAAAAAAAATTATGAAAATTTATTTGGAGTATTTGAACGACTAAAACAATGCGCACTTGATTAAACTTTTTTTTTTGAAGAAAGGTGGTGCATGGTCATGCAAATCTTGCCACCACAATGTTAGAGTTAGCCTGACAATGCTTTTATTATACATTACAACTGATATGAATTTGTTTTGTCTTTATATTTTTTATCATAGTGCTTAGATAGCTTAGATATTGGGACCCTGTGTTTGAATAAAAAAATATAAATGTCTGAATGATATTCTGGTACCTAGATATGGATGGGGCCCACAAGTTAATATTTTAAATGTGTCTTTGACCTTTCTTATTATATACAATTTTTAAGTATACAACAGGAAGACAGACACACCTTGTTGCTCTTTTTCTCCATCACTTGCTCCCATTGAGTCATGAGGCTGAGCCACTTGGACTCTCGATGTCTCACTAACTCAGGACATGGACCATCCCTGTCAACAACACACACAATCAGCAACACTACACTCACAGTACAGCAGCATACTTCACTGTCACCATCACTGTACAATCAGTGTGAAAAGTACTTTACACTGAAGCAGAAATAACACACCTTTACCCTGCTTCCTAACTCATTCTCACTAAAGCACGTCCCCATACCAGAGCAAAGCATGAGTGTCACAAGAAGCAAACACTCAGAAAACAGGAAACCACACTCTGACAGGCTAGAAATCACTATGGCAACATGACAGGATGTTGAGAAGGAGAATATGAGAGTAAGAGGTGCGGAAGGTAACGGTAATGTATAATCATAAGTTATGAATTATCAATACTGGTAATACAGGATTAGTAGCGCATTACAAAAATGATTTGAGCACAGATTATATAATCACACACACACACAGTGCTCAACTAGGGCTTACAGCAAACAAATACAGTTACAAACACTTAAATCGGGTTCCACCCAAACTATGAGCCGTGAAGAACAGACATCAACACTGACCTGTCAGTTTCTCCATTCCCTAGAATAAAGCCAAAGCGGTTCGTCTCCATAACCGTGACCTCCAGCCCATGATTCCCCTCCTCATCCTTGCTATCGTCTGGTTTAACAGACATCTATGTGTGTAGGAGAGAGAAATGCATTCAGAAACATGTTTGATAACGAATGGATTTCTATGCCAATCGCCATTTTAAAAGCAAATTCAGTTGCATGACACAATATACATGGCACTGTATGTACTGATGTATAATTTGTAGTATGCATTGACTTGGAACTGAACTGGATTTATTAATGCACATTAAGCACAGAGTCATCATTAATACAGTAGAATAACTGAAAAACTTAGCCAATTGTGCGATAAAAGTCTATAAAGCAAAAGCTACCTTCACGCTTCTGCCAAACTCAAAGGTGCCGTTGTCCTCTGATGGGAGGGAAGACAACTCAAGACAAAGACTTCCGCTGTAAAGTCAGCTAGTGTGTGGTTGTACATGTGTGTGTGTGTGTGTGGTTGAATAACTGATGTAGGAAGAAAGGGCCTCTTTTACTATGAAAATCAAATAGCCCAGTGATTTCTTGCGTTAACCGTTATAAAGAACTGAAAGTACAGTTTCACTAGTGCCCTGGTGTTGACACATCAGGTAGTGTCACATTAATCGAGAGACTACATTGAATATTTGTACTTTATTTGTCACTCTGCAGGACTAGAGTGAAGGAGAATGAATTGGGAAACTTTCTGAGAATTTGTCATTGGCTTTGTTTTAAAATATATTCCATATGGCTAATATCACAATATTATTTTAGAAGTACCTGAACCACACCATGCAGATCAGAAGGGAAGCGTTTCATACAAAACTTCAAATGCTTCCTCATTGAAATTTTGGATGGATTTTGTCCATGAAAATTTGCTGAATGTTGGTAACCGCATCTTTATTGTGGGACAGCTAGTTATTTTAAAAACAACATTCAATTGTAAATTAAATTATGTTGTAAATAAAATAAAAAGTAAAATTGTTACTTACCTGATATTACTTACCTGGTGAGTTTTTTTTTTTTTTTTTTTTTTAAACTTCATTCAAGAGGATAAATATAAACAGGTAATACGAGAGGCTTAACCTCTCTAGAACTGAAGGAGTGGTTAATATTTCCAGATTATCACATTTTCCTATTAAAGGTGGGGTATGTAATTTTTCAAAAACACTTTAGAAAACTGAGTCGGGCCGAGTACCAAAACAAACTTGTAGCCAATCAGCAGTAAGGGGCGTGTCTACTCATGATGTGGAGGAGAGAGCGTTCGGTGAACACCCGAGCCGAGCCCGAGCGACAGAAAGATAGAGATTGTGCGACAGTGCTTTGTTTCTTCTCGATAGGTGAGTAACACCATGTCTACACCGGACGCGGCGCACCGCAACAGCTAAAGCCTGCCTACACTAGACGCGATAAAGCGACCGTTGAAAATCATTTGAAATTTGTGTCAGCACGTCACATAGTGTTTTGTCGTGCCGCTCGCGTAGACACGGTGTAACATTGGTTTTGCTTTGTTTCACAGATCTAATCGTTGCCTGGGTCACATTGCCGTATGTATGTGTGGGGCGGAGCTATCAAAATAGGGGCAAGACCCTTTTGGGGTAGGGGCGTGTTTGTTTTGGTGATTTAAAATATCAACAGTGGCTTCCAGAAATCGCTTACCTCACCTTTAAAGCAACACATTTTTGTGTATTTCAAAATCAAAGTCATTTTAATGTGATACATAGGTGTAATTGGAATGCGGCTACTCGATCCAAGACCAAACAATCGCAATCTTATCTTCTTTCGGCTCCCCTAAACCAGCTGGCTCAGCAAGGTCACTGCTGGTGTAAACAACCCCGGAAGAGCACTGCAGTGAAGACGCTCTCTTGCGTTCCTCCCCCCTTCCAGACACCTGATGTTGTTGACTCTGTCGGGGTCCTGATCAAGGCTGTTTCCGTGGCAACCTGCTGTGTCGCTATTACAATCTGTGGACTGAGGCAACTTGTTTTGAATTCCAGCGTGACGACTCACCAGGCCAACGAACACACGAACTCCACTCATATACTGATATGCATTCACCTCCCACCCTAATCCAACGCCTTTGCCGCTTCGCACCGCCACCTGACAAGCGGGTCTGTGACTTAGGCTGCAGGACCGGATGGCTGCTTGCCAGAGCTGGATCAACTCTCCCCCTGTTGCTAGTCATATGTCTATGTTATGATTATGTGCTTCTGTTGCTGAGGTGTTTTTTTTCCTGTTCTCACACTGTACTCCCGCAGGAGCATAGTCTGGGGGTTATATTTTTTTTCCCAGAGATCTGGGACACTCTGCATTATTAATAATATGATTGGATGGTGCAGTATTTAACAAACTTAACTAAAATTAAACTAACCATTTACAACTCACATCCCTAGGCGAGTAGTTCCGCAAGACGCTAAAACTACCGCCTCAAGCCAAGACGCCAGATGCAACCGAGGCCTGCCAGCCCCGCAACACGCTAAATCTGGAGATAATGGAGATGTCACCTGTGTCAGTCCTCCAGACACAAGCCTGACCCTCTTCACCACGACCTACAGGACCTGAAACACAATTAGAAATTATACAATTAAATTACACACACAAATACTTCATAAGGTATAAAAATCTGTGTATAAGACATCTGTGTAGTGTATATGGATTGAGTATATAACAGTTGCTGCAGGAATTCTGATCAAATCAAATCAACAAAAAGACAAACAAACAAATAATTTTAGCTTGTCTTAGACTTACCTTGAACCAGTCATGGGACAGCATCTCCTCCAGGTGAATCCTCTACTCCAGGTTGTCTTCGCTGTTAATTTCACAGCCACCTGAAGGCCATCCTCACAGGATGGCTGGAGAGGAGAAGTTTGGATACTTCTGCCTCGGTGAGGGGACAGAAGAAGAAGATGGGAGTTAGAGCAGTGGATGTGGTTTGATTGGAGGTCCTGTGGAGTTGAGAACTGGTTACTGATTGTTCTAGTTTTGTCTGTGAAAAAAGAGGCAAAGTCATCAGCGGTTATCAAAGTGGTGGGAGGTGGAAGAGGGGGACAGAGGAGAGAATTAAATGTTCTGAAGAGATTACGCATGTCTGGAGCGCTGGTGATCTTGTTGTGGAAATGTGAGGATTTGGCAGTGTGGACTTCAGTAGAGAAAGATGAAAGCAAAGACTGATACCTGCTCAGGTCCGACGGATCGTTTGATTTGCGCCATTTTCTCTCTGCCGCTCTGAGTTTGGTCCGATTCTCACGAAGAACATCGGATAACCAGGGGTTAGAAGGAGCAGCCCGTGCTGGCCTGGAGGAGAGAGGACAGATGTCGTCTAGACAAGAGGTTAAGGTAGAGCATAAAGTGTCAGTAGCTGCATTTACATCCAGAGAAGAGAAATGGGTAGGCGAGGGAAGAGAGGAGGATACTACAGAGGAAAGAAGGGAGGGGGAAAGGGAGCGTAGGTTGCGTCTGAAAGTAACCGGTAAGGGAGATGGTGGCACCTGGGTAGCAAAATGTAAAGTAAATGTAATGAAGAAATGGTCAGAGATATGTAGTGGTTGTACCAGAATGTTATCTGTAGAACAATTGCGTGTGTAAATTAAGTCGAGTTGGTTACCTGATTTGTGCGTGCTAGTAGTGGTGAGGCGTTTGAGATCAAATGAAGCTAGGAGTGACTGGAAGTCTGTAGCATAAGGCCTGTCTAGGTGAATGTTGAAATTGCCGAAGACTAAGAGTGGAGTGCCATCCTCCATGAAAGAGGACAGCAGTCCGTCCTTTGGCATTTGTCCAGCAAATGAGGTCTATTAAAATATAATTATAGTATTATTTTTATTTTATAGTTATATTATTATTTAATAAAGCAGTGTCCTGCAGTATGGCATGCCATACTTTTTCTAAAACTATTTTAACATTGTTTCTAATTCTCATATAATTATTATAATTCTACTTTTAATTCATTTTAATTGAGAACTACATTGATAAGTATATTTTTTAAATTCAGTTGTTGCACTTCAAGTCGATTTAAGTGAATTGGTAAAAAGATAAATGGTGTAAAACTGAAAAAACTAAAGAATTATTGCTGCTGTTGCAGCTATATTATTAAAAACAAACCTTTATTTAGAGGCAGTATGTAATATTGTGGGTTATGACAGTAAAATCACCCTCGCTCCTCGTGATCTCGTCTCAGATGTCTCTCATCTGCTGACGGACTGACTGGACTGTCCTGATCTCGAGGCTGGACGTCCTGCATTAGCTGCTCCTCGGCAGTGAGGGGTCTTCAGGAGCACTGGAAGGAGACTCCTGATGATCATTGTCCTCTACACTACAGAAGACGTCCTGTAGAGAAGTCTGATCTAAAGACAGCAATATCAACCAAAAGCTCGCTTTAATCAAATATTGCATACTCGCATTAATTCTTCATTCAGGAGTCACTTTTGGTTACTTGAATCTTGAAATATTCTTATAATCACATATAGTGGAAAAGTTATTTATCTGCATTTGTATGATGTGTTGGTGGTGTGTGTAAATGATATGCTGACTTTCTAAAGTTCATGTTGATTTCCCATCAATACAGCAGCTCCTGGATGGAGACACATCAGTGTCCTGCTCCACCTGAGCTTTGGTGGATTTGTGGGGAGAGAAACAGCAGAATAAAGAGGCAAACCTCCGAAACCTGCTCTTCTTCTCGGTCTTGTCTCCTCTCTCCTCCTCACAGATCTCCACAGGTGTCTCTTCAGGAGAGGATGGAGCTCTGCCGTGTGGTCGGTGGCTGTCAGTGTTGACACCATGTGACCAATGGGCTCTTAAAAACACAAGTGCTGCAGAGATCCTGTAATCACTTATCAACCGGCCTGAGTTCAATACTGTGACTCTGTATACTTTGGACTAATCTGAATAGTTAATCAACGTACATTGTTTTTAATGCAGTTTAGCGTTACCTAACTAGACGACCAAGGACAGCTGGACAATATGTGACTTGGGTTAGGGTTACTTTGGGGGGTTTAAAAGCGTAAAGAATGGTAAATAAAAATGGATAAATAAAAACAATAACTAAAAAACTTTACAAATATAGAACTGCTTGCTTTAGTCGGCATCTTTGCCTAAAGATAATTTTATCATTACATTTTAGTAGACAATTAGGCAACTATTAGTCTCAAAACAGTGTGTTATGTTTACAGAAGGCATTTGTAAAACATTAATGTACTTGTATGACACAAGTTGTTTCATAAGGTCTGACAGATTGGGAGAGGAGGAGATGAGCAGCAGCAGGCTTATGGCACAGATCTGTTCATTTGGCATGAAGCCCCGGCTGCTTCAATTTCAATATAAGAGGTATATTTGCACCACTGACATAAAACTATATTAATCATGAACATAAATATTTGTCTCTGTTTAGCTGATTTGGATGGAGGTGACATTGCGCATACTGTATTCCTCATGCCGCACAGGTGAGTTTATTGTTTAGTCTGTGCAGTGAGATTACTGGAGTTGCCATAGAGGGAAATTTGATGTTTATGCAAATTTGTTTTATTTCATTAAGGCACTTTCGCAGCCAGACTTGGACCTGTCTGTCCCTTCAGCCTTACCGTCCACCGGGGATGCTACGTAAGATCATTTACACACAGACCTGCATTCTCACACCCTAAACTGCTGCCATACACAATATCCTACAGTGTTCTTCTCTCTGTCTCTATGGACATGAAGTCCATCACAGCACAAACACTGCTGTGGGCCGAACTGTTCAGAGGTGTCTGCTTGTTTACATTTTTTCTGCCTGTATTTTTGATACTTGTTTTGCATTTGGACCAACATGCTGAGATTTTGCAATATATAAATTTGTGTTGTTGAATACATAATAACAATCATAACAAATTGTTATTTTTGTTGTTATATTATTATTATTTTATTTTACAATTATATTATTATTATTATGTAATTATTATTATTATTAGAAATATTAGATGAGTTTGAATGGGTTAGAAATAGTACATAGAAGGGAAGTCTGATTGAGTCTAATTAATGTACCCTAGCAACCGCATAGCAACACCTTAGCAACCACCCCCGGGTACCATAGCAAACACCTAGCAACCACCACAGGTATCCTAGCAACTGCATAGCAATACCCTAGCAACCACCCCAAGTACCCTAGCAACCGCATAGCAACCACCTTGAGTACCCTAGCAACCACCCTAGAAGCCACCCCAGGTACCCCAGCGATCTGTTTTTCTGTGTCTGTTCTTCTGATAGACTATATTGCCTTTAAAACATTCAAACTTTAATCTTTAAAACTATTTTACTTATTTCAAACTGAAAACCATCAAACTTCAAGCTTTTAAAACTTTTACACACTTTCTGGCTAGGCTTTTTCAAGCCAACAGCGCTGTATTGCATGCAAACTGTGTGAGGTTGTGTGTCCTGCTCAGGTATATATAACAGCGTTATTGTAGTATCAATGAGATACTATTATAGTTTTTATATTCAACATTTTTACATTTTGTTGTTCTGAATTATTAATACATCAGTTCAAACTAAATGAAAATAAGAAGTGTATTCTTGGCAACTACTGTAGCTGAAATGAAATGATTTATCTTAAGTTTTTAGTTTCATATTTTATTGTATTTCAGTTAAAGTCTATTTGATCTCAAGTAGATTTTAGTTGGTTTAGCGATTAGCTCTGCAGGATGTGGGTCAGCAGTGCTTTTGTCTCCTGTAGGCCATCACTATAGAAGCAGAGACCCGTGCAGATGGCAGCAGAAGAACAACCCGTTATGACATTGACATGACCAAATGCATCTACTGTGGATTCTGCCAGGAGGCCTGTCCTGTGGATGCAATCGTAGAGGTGCACACATGCATTACACTGAGACATAAGATACAAATAGTTTTATTACACATATATACTGTAGATTCAGTAGATATAGCTGACGTAACACATCACAGAGAAGACATTTAGTCCAAAACAGCTGAAGTTATACACTGATTACTTTGATAATGTAATAATTTTCTCCTCTCTCTGTGCCAGGGCCCTAATTTTGAATATGCCACTGAGACTCATGAAGAGCTGCTGTATAATAAGGAGAAATTGTTGAATAATGGAGATCGATGGGAAGCTGAGATTGCTGCTAACATTCAGGCAGATTACCTGTACAGATGAACCATTAAAGCTCAGATATAACATCCTGATAACTGCAAAACATGCAATAGAAAACATCATTTCAGAAGCTGCCTGAATCATAACTGCACTGTAAAAAAAAAAAAAGTTGAGCCAACTTAAAATTTTGAAGACAACCAGCTTCATCAGATTTTTGAATTTTCTCAACTTGTTGTTTTAAGTTTATACAAAAAGTTGAGAATCTCCTACAAGAGTAAGTTGAGAGAACTGAAAAACCCGCTGAAGCTGGTTGCCTTAAAATTTTAAGTCGGCTCAACTTTGTTTTTTACAAGGTAAAAATGGCACTTTGCATAGAACCATAAAAAGTATGAATATATTTGCTGTCTAAATGCACAAAGCAAGCACAACACACAACATAATGTTCAATGAATGTTTATGTATCTGTATTACATATCTGTAAGCATTCAAGGTTATACTCAGGAGAACATATTACACACAATTATGAATGTTCACAGCGAATTCACATATTAATTTATTCTTTGATGAAGTGATTTAATGACAAAAAACAAGTAATAAAATACAGTGCAATTCTTTTCTTAACACAATGATAAGACCTTAACTAGATTACAACTATTTTTGTTGGTTATTTTTACTTGTATCGTGTTTGACCTACATTATTATATAAACTTCAAAGACTGTATACATCCAATAATATTTTTAACATTTTCTATGTAGGCCTATATATTATATTAAATTGTTCTTTATATATAATTTTATCTAGTATAACATAACAAGCAAAGCAAGAAAAACACAACAATGCGCATTAAATGTTTATGCATTCAAACATAATGGGTTATACACAGTTGTATGTGAATATTAAAATTCACATATTTGTTTATTCTCTGATGATAAAGTGATTTATAAATAAAACAATGAACAAACTATGGTGTATTTCCTGGCTTAACATAATGATAATGCACATTGTATATTCCATAATATATTTTATTGTACATAACAGCACCTTCTGTATTTCTTGTACCATAGTGATATAAATACATAAAGAGTAGGATCATATATTCCATATGTTGTTATCAACAACATGAGGTGTATTAAACATTAGGCTACATTATATCAAGGTTTCCCAAACTGGGATTGTGAAGCAACTGCAGGGGGTTTATGAGTTCAATGAAAATCTAAATCATAAAAATGTTCAATTAAAATTAATAATTGTAAAATGAATCACAATAAAAAGACAAAAAACATATATTTTATTTGTTTACCTGCATGCATGTGACCATAATCAACATCAGAGAAGCAGAAACATGCAAATGTGATACTTCATTATTAAAATTTTAATCTGAGTGGGACTTCAAATAAAAATATATTAGGGGAAAGAGGATCAGATGTCAAAAAAGTTCATATTTGGGCATTTTGAACGACAAAGTAATACATGGTAAAATAACCGACTGAGTGATAATTCAAATAAAAATGAATGTGTTAATCAGTGATGCAATGTAACGCTTCTTAACCACGTTTTTATTATATTTTATTTATTTATTTTGTAAATTCAGTGGTCAAATGCAATAGCCACTAATGACTGATCTTATATGAATGTCCAGTGTATATAAGCAGTAGGCTATTTTAGAAAGGAACATTTAAAAGATGAAAAAGAGGAATTATGGAGAATCAATAAATTACTGCTATTGTGTAAATAATATGTAATCAATAAAAAAAGTGGGCTAATTTATTCTAATTACAAGGATTTAATTTTTGGAATCTGATTACTGGGCAGTAACTAGTTACTAGTAATTTAGTTACTGTAATAATATTACTTTTTGCGGTAACTAGTAGTACACTGTAAAATAAAATAATTTGTTACCCCACTGCAGTCAACTAAAATATTCCAGTTGTCACTGAGTAACTTAAAATTTCAAGTTGACTACACAAAAAAATGTTATGTTATTATTTTAAACTGAAACAACTTTTTGAAACATTTTTTGCAATTACTAATAAGATTTCAGTAATAATTTTACAGTTACCATCCATAAAACAGCTTACTTTTGATTGCTCAACCCTGCTGGTTTAAAATCCAACAATCAAATAATCCCCACTCGCACATGCATGCGATGTCTCCAGTGCAGTAATCAAGCCTGGAATATGCAAAAGCTACATTCAGCAGATAGAAATATTGCATTATATTGATTTTGTCAGGAAAAAAAATATGATATTTACTCTGTGACCCCAATCACATCCCTCTGATCAACATGTGGTGCATTATTTTACTTTAATTAGAAATCTTTTCGGAAAATGTCTTCAGATTGTTACAAACGCAGTGAATCGCGCGCCGCTGCGTCACGTGGTGGGTGGAAGCGTTTATGTGAGCCATGCTGAATCCCGCGCGGACGCAGCCATTTGCTCTCTTCCTCGATCGCTTCAGCACCGGTGAGTACGGGACGCCGCCGCTCCGCGCCTTTCACAGAGACGCTTTGCTTTCCACCGAACACAAAACACTCCCGAAAGCCTTCGATGATTCCTGGAGTCATCTAGAGTCGCTCGGATCGCTTTTATTCGGAGTGTTTGATCGCGGCTCGTCTCTGTCGCAGCACCGCGCGATGCTGGCGGGAGCAACGCTCGCTTTGTTCGCCTCTTTGAGAATTTCTGTCGTTTTCCACATTTTCGCTCTTAAATGCGTCATGTATTGATTTCCGCATTGATGGCCTGTTTGAGGCCTTTATAAGCGGCTCCAGAAGCAGCGGCCTCGTGTGTCGGCGCGCATCCTTTAATTTACACGCGGTAGTTGCTCGTTGGTGAACACAGTCGTTTGTTTTGACTTTCATATGTTGTTTGACTTTTAATATGAGCGAGAAAGTAGTGTTGTTGAGTAGTTTTGTGTAATTGAGGCCGTGTTTTGTGATTGGTGCGGCCTGTAATGACTAACCGTGTCCCGCCATCTCTCCCGCAGAGTGACTGCAGCACAAAGACCAACAAACACACAGCAATGGCAGAAAACGAGCCGCAAGTTCAGTTCAAGGTAACCAAACTTCAACTTTTAAAGCGACGACTGGCTGTAGTAATGAATTAAAGACTGTTTAACTAACTTGTTAGCGCAATGAAATGCTAGACGGCTTGGAGGTGAATTAGCAGATTTGTCAAATAAGAGACTGAGAATATATATAAGGAGAGTTTGTTTTTCTTGTCATTTCGGTTCTGCTGTGTAATTTACTATGTGTTTTACACATTAAAGTAGACAGTTATCACAAATTACATACATTCTCGAAAAAAAAGTACTGTTTGTTCCTGCTAATAATGCTACTGAAACTAGCCAAAAGTCACAACTTTGTTTATTTTACTGTAAGGCTATTGTGGCGCTGAGAGGAATTTAATACTTTTAAAACCTAATATTTTCTAATGAAAATTGATTAGGTGATCACTCAAGATGGGTCTGTTTGTTTCCTCAAATATCCCCACTGACATAATATGAAAATTATATATGCAACAGTATTGATAATTCACAGCCTCAACTCAACTGTTAGTTTTTAATTAAACTATTTTAAACAAATATTATTCTTTATGTAAACTAATTCTGATTAAAACGAGCAAAAACTATGCTGTGTAGATTTAAGACTGCCTGATAAAGAGATTATGCAAAATAAGACCGCAATTGTCACAGAAATATCATAGAAAATCTGCTATTGGCACAGTTTTTCCCAATTATATGCCAATAATACATAATCACACCTCCTAAGACAATATAACATTTATAACAAACCCGGTTATAATATAATTGTTCATGTGACCAGCCGTTTAATAATGTTTACATGAAATAAAGATTAATTTATCATTCAATTTTGCTTAAAATACATCAACCCTTCAAATTTGTAATCAAATTCTGATCGTGAATGACAGATGGGATTATACGGGTTACCTTATGGCCTTAATTTAAATATTTGTTAAGGGTGTAGGAAAACCGGAATTCTGTAGTTTTACGATGAATCTCGCAAAACAGCATTTAATTATTAAAGCCTTAACTTATTCGAAATGGATTCAGTATAGTATTTCCTTGCTGCTGTGGCTTTATATGACACTAGTTGTTTGGGAGGAGTGTTGGTCACTCATGCAAACGGTCTTTCACATCCACAGCTGGTTCTGGTAGGAGATGGAGGTACGGGGAAAACCACCTTTGTGAAGAGACACTTGACTGGGGAGTTTGAAAAGAAATATGTCGGTAAGTCTTATGCTTCACGTGGCATCTCGACACAACTCTTCTGGAGGAATGTGTGGCTTTGGTGCGACAGTCACAGCAATGGGCGGCTTTTAAATTTCTCTCTCTCCTCTTAGCCACACTTGGAGTTGAGGTCCATCCCCTGGTCTTCCACACTAACAGAGGAGCCATCAAATATAATGTATGGGACACAGCCGGACAAGAGAAGTTCGGAGGCCTAAGAGATGGATATTATATCCAGGGTATGCAGCTTTTATCATATACACACTATACACCTTTACCGTCCGGCAGTGGTTTAACATGTACATCTCTCTCATTACAGCTCAGTGTGCAATCATCATGTTTGATGTAACTTCTCGAGTGACCTATAAAAATGTGCCCAACTGGCATCGTGACTTGGTGCGCGTGTGCGAGAACATTCCCATAGTGCTGTGCGGTAACAAAGTGGACATCAAAGACAGGAAGGTCAAAGCAAAGAGCATTGTGTTCCATCGTAAGAAGAATCTACAGGTAAAGAGCACCTCTTCAACTCAAAGAAATTGAAATTCGAAACTGTTTTCGAAATGCTTGTCATGGACCTTTATTATGAATAATTCATGCATGCTTGTTTAATTTTCAAAAATGCTTTGAGCTTGTAATGTTTAATTATCATAACTGGATCTTCCGGTAAATTGTCAGACTTCTCTGGTTATGCTTATCTGCCTCCACTTATCCAATCAGCAACCAATTCATAAATCTGTGTCCCCGCCCCTATTTTTTCATTATTCCTTAAACGGAATCAGAGCTTTATTGCTAGGTATGTTTACACATACCAAATTCAGGTTATCAGCTTGTAGACAATAAGTGCATTAGTAAAGGCTGTTATTGACTGCAAATGTAAGGCTAAATCAATGTATCCTCCTCTCTCTCTCTCAGTACTATGACATCTCTGCCAAGAGTAATTATAACTTTGAAAAGCCGTTCCTGTGGCTCGCACGGAAGCTGATTGGCGACCCTAATCTGGAGTTTGTTGAGATGCCTGCCCTTGCACCACCGGAAATTGCTATGGATCCATCACTTGCTGCACAGTATGAGCACGACTTGAAAGTAAGTGCATCATCTCGAATATACCTGCTGCTGCTGCTCCCTAAAGTGTTCCCGTTTCATCCGTGCTGATCTGTAATTGTCATTTCTCTTCTAGGTGGCATCAGAAACAGCTCTCCCAGATGAAGATGACGACCTTTAACCTGTTAGCCTCTGAACTCCTTATGGCAATGCCACTGGGATTTCCTGGTGACTGTTCCTCCCCCTGCCCCTTTTACCATAAAACCCCAGCGCAGAATATTTTTATTTTTCAATTTTTGGTTTGTTTTGTGTTTTGAATTTGAGTAAATTGTGTGGTTCATTTCATTGTAGACATGCTAACTGTTGCCACCAGACACACACATGCAGACATGCCTACACTTTGACACACTCACTCACTCGAAGGTGTGAGAGCAGGTTGAGTGTCCCAGTGCTTATTTCTCTATGTAAGGCTCTAAGCACTTAGAGGAATTCTTGGAATAAAAACATTCTCAATATAATCCTTGCTTGGTCTTTTTTGAGCGAAATAACTGTTGGAGTGTATGTTTTCAAATTGTGGTGGGCTACTTGTGAAACAAAGGACTGATCATTTCCCTTTTCCCATTCAGTTTACATGTCAAGCACTTTTCTGGAAGTTTGTTTTGCATGTTCTTGGACAAGGAAGCACCGTAATGCTCTGGTCTAAAATGTGACGTTGCTAGTCATTGATTGTGATATGTAAATACTGTGGTTTTTGTGGGGGGGGTTTTTTGTAGTGCAAATTGCAGGCTAGTCTAAAGACAAACTATGGTGTCCATGAAAATAGAACAGTATGTACCTAGTTTAAGAAAGGATGTGGTTTTAAATATGGGTGAGGTGTCTTGCATAAACTGACTCCGTGTTCAGTGCAAGGCTAAACCTCATTTTGTTTATACTGAAGAGTCAAACCTTTTTACTTCAACCTTTCTCTTTTTGTGTATGTTGGGATAGTTACTAGAATGTAAATCAATACTATCCCAGTAAACCTGAAATGGGCACTAATCAGTATTGGGGAAGTTAGTAAATGTCACTTTTTATAAATAGTATATTTAACAGTATACTAAATCAATAAAAAGAGGTGCTTAAAATTGTGAAAATGCAATGAATATTAAATGGAAACATCACAATCGATTAGACAAGAAAAAAAACAATGGGGAAAAGTAAAATTTTTTTGCTAAATTAATACAATATTTAAATGGTTGCATTGCATTTAGTAATGTTAAAATTAATATCAGATATGGACTAGTAGAAGTGTGTTTTGGCACATGTTAATATTGTCACGTTCTATACTTGGATAATAATAACTTAAAATTATGAAGTTGAATTTAAGTGGATGCATACATTTAATAAGTCCTCGGAGATGCCACAGGCCAAAATCCATTTAGACATGTTTAATTTAAGGAAAAATACAATGTATGTTTAAGTGATTTAAATGTTATTTATCAAAGTAGATTTGTGTAGCCCATGATGAACATTTAACAGAGCCAAGACTTCGATATCAGTTTTTAAGCAATTATATATTTATGCATTATATTTACGTTAATGATTTTATTTAAATATAGTAGTATTATATCAAAAGCTGCCTTAATCTCTATTGACTGACTTTACAAAGGCATTGCAACCATAGTTTCTGTCAAAATACAGTAGTCCAATAATCAGTTACTACTGTAAAGTAATATGAGCTTCTTCAAATGTAAGAAGCTCGTGGTTTTGTTTTTGACCAGCAGAGGGCAGAAGATAGTCATTTATCTCATGTGAGAGCCTTTGGATTCACAAACTTTCAGAAGGAAAGGTTTAGTGATCACAGACAGCCATGATGATGGGTTTGACTGCGCTTCCTTATCCGCTTAGTGTTGATAGAGCAGAGAGGGTTAATGAATGTCAGCTCTCCTGCTTCATGTGTGGTGAAGTGGCCTATACTCATTGATCTTTAACTCCATCTGCTGAGAGACAGAGAGAGTGTGTGTGTGTGGAAAAAAAAATATATATATATATACATATATATCTCACACACCACAGTCTTGGCATGAAAACCCCTTACAATAAGTACATTAAGTACAATAGCCTGTGTAATAAATAGTTGCGAGTATAACTGGAATTTCATGTCAGAAACACATTTGATATCTGGATCACAAAATCACATTGAATTGACATTGTGGTTTTTTTAAAGAAAATAATATTTAATAGAGACTAAAGAATAATTGCTAGTATATGAATACCTACTAGTATATAGATAGTAGTTAATGCAATATAGTTTGTGTTATTTAAATGATTACTGTAGTCATAATTGTAAAGTTATTAGCTATTATGGATAAATTGTGTATAAAAATATATATGTATTTTATTTATTTATTTTACATTTACAGTAAATGTTCAATGAAAAGCAGTGTCAACTTTCTGGAAATGCAATAAATATTCAATGAAGCAATACAAAACAATGTATTAAAATGGAATAGGCAACAATGCACAAAATGTGTGAGAAAATAATGTTATGTAATTAAAATGAGTTCATAATCACAAATATTTTCATTGAAATTAAGAAATATTTACTTTAATATATACATTTAATAATTATATGAAAATTATGATATTTTTATAATTAGATATAGCCAAGAAAGTTCAAGACCTCAAGATGTGACAGGCCAAAATTATTATTTTTTAAAATATATTTAATTTCCCTATTTTGGGGGAATTACAGATATTTGATATTTATAATCACTTCCTCTTCATGTTAGGTTGATTTTATAGTATTTTTAATCATCTAACAGTTATCACAAATGGAATCGGTGCCATTTGATGTTCAAAAAGATCATGCATGAAATGTCCCATACAATGGATTCAGTAAAACTGAAACAGATTCTAGTCAATATCAGAATATATATTTGATCAGTCAAACTTGACCAGACCTCCAGTCTTTAGAGGTGTATTGTTACCAGCAAATAGCATATAAAGAAATTAAAAATGGGCACATTGAAATAGTTTCAGGATGGAGATCCAGAGGTGGACATTAGTGAAGTATTTACTTTACTCAAGTACATTTACAAAGTAGCATCTGTATCTGTGAGTGTTTTTCTTTGGAAAACTTTGACTTCACTACATCCCAAAGCATACTGCACTACATTTCATAAATAAAAGTTGTTGTTCGATTTACCTGTTTTCTGAAGAAAAACATTCTGATAAAGTACAGACACTTGAAAAGTACTTTTAGCAGAGTTAAAATAGGCCACCTCACTACAGTCGCACGCACAGGTGTCCGCGCAGGGCGTGACCGTGGGAATAGAGAGAGAGAGAGAGACATAGAGAGAGAGAGAGAGAGAGAGAGAGCAGCTCTTTCAGACCGATTAGAACGAGAAAAGAGAGGGAGAGGGAGGAAGACAGATTAAGCAGACTGAACACAACTGTTGTTTTAATCCTCTGAGCGGATAGATTTAGAGGAAAAAAACTACTGGTTTGGAGAAGAGCAGCCATATTGCACGGACCTTTGGTGGAATAACAAGACTCAGAGGAGCAGGAATACGCGGAGTTACTTTTACCGCACACTTTTTCCGTTTCATTTGACTCTCTCCTATTTATTTTTCATTTTTAGATAGTGTTAACCAATAGATTGAAAGATGAAGGACCGACTGGAGCAACTGAAGGCGGTAAGCGTCTGCTTTTTGTTCAGTAAACGCGAGCGCGTAATGCCATTACGCAATGGAGTTCATCTCAAACCTTAGTGCTGTTAGACTGATTATAGTATGAAGAAGGAGCATTTGGTAACTTTGGTACTTTCTGTACATTTGTGGCTGTTGCTCCAAAGAGAAATGATATAAAAGTTAAAAAGATGGATGAATGTTCAATAAGTGCTCACTAAAGACAGCATAAGTCATATTAGATGTGGTGTAAGGAGTGAATAGAGGAGAGTAGACAGTGCTGGACAGCTGATGTGGTCACCTGACTCATGGGGGGGGGGTCACGGGCCTCTGGAGGGATGGGGGATGGGGGTGAGAGAGATGAGGATGATCCATCCACAGTTTACCATCCACAAATTTATATATATACAGTGGTGTGAAATAGTGTTGGCCCCCTTCCTGATTTTTTTTTTTTTTTTTTGCATGTTTGTCACACTTTAATGTTTCAGATCATCAAACCAATTTAAATATTAATCAAAGATAACACAAGTAAACACAACATGCAGTTATGAAGTTTTTTATTATGAAGGGAAAACAAAATCCAAACCCACATGGCCCTGTGTGAAAAAGTGCTTGTCCCTAAACCTAATAACTGGTTGGGTCACCCTTAGCAGCAACAACTGCAATCAAGCGTTTGCGATAACTTGCAATGAGTCTGTTACAGCGCTGTGGAGGAATTTTGGCCCACTCATCTTGGCAGAATTGTTATAATTCAGCCACATTGGAGAGTTTTCGAGCATGAACTGCCTTTTTAAGGTCATGCCACAGCATCTCAATAGGATTCAGGTCAGGACTTTGACTAGGCCACTCCAGTCTTCATTTTGTTTTTCTTCAGCCATTCAGAGGTGGATGTGCTTGTGTGTTTTGGATCATTGTCCTGCTGCAGAACCCAAGTTCGCTTCAGCTTGAGGTCACGAACAGATGGCCGGACATTGCCCTTCAGGATTTTTTGGTAGATAGCTGAATTCATGGTTCCATTTATCACAGCAATTCTTCCAGGTCCTGAAGCAGCAAAACAGCCCCAGACCATCACACTACCACCACCATAGTGCTGTCAAACGATTAATTGCATCCAAGATAAAAGTTTTTGTTTACATATTATATGTGTGTGTACTGTGTATATTTATTATGCATATATAAATACAAACACATGCATGTATATATTTAAGAAAAAAAAATATTTATATATTAAATACATTTTTATATAATATAAATTATATGAATATAAATATAAACACATAAATACATGTAAATATTTTCAAAATATATACTGTATGTGTGTGTCTTTATATATACAAAATAAATATATACAGAAGACATATATTGTCTAAACAAAAACTTTTATTTAATCGTTTGACAGCACTAATATTATATATATATATATATATATATATATATATCAGAATCAGAATTCAGTGCTGATATAGATGCTTTTAACTTGCACACTGAATCTTGTCATGGTGTGTCATATTTTCAGACATGTACCATGTTACTACCATGTTTTATTGGACATATATAATTTTTTTAGACATGAACCATGAAACAAAGTTTTTTGGGCATGCATATAATGGCAGTATGATTGTATTTTTTTCAGGCAAATTGAAGTGTGCACTTAATTTTGTGATACATGAATATGGTATATCAAAGTACTATGGTATTACCGCCTGATAACAGTATAGTAGAGTGTATGATACGATACTAGAGTACTGTTGGTAGGGCTGAGTTTATTCGGATGTTTTGGAGAGGGTGTCAGATCTTATGGGCAGGGTCAGAGGTGAGGATTTGTTTCTGTGGCGACTCTGCCTCATTCACATATTTCCTTTGTTGACTTTGTTACCTGAAGCTGCCGAGCAGGCAAGAGGAACTTGTGCGTGTGTGTTTATGGCCGAACCTTATTTATATTTAGTCATAGTTGTGTTTCTGTGCTGTTTTGCATACAGAAATTATTTTTTTGTACGCTCCTTTTAGTGGTTTAATCTTTAAATGCTTCTTTGTTAAGGTACGATAATATCAGAAATAAGATTTTTACACTTTCTGGTGTTTGCTAAAAAAAAAATAACCCTAAACTAAAATGAACAATGATAGAGGGCCACCAGGGCCAAACCATAAGTCTAGTCACTTTAATAACACAAGTTGCATGACTTAAGCTACCATTTAGCAGACCTGGAAGAGTTACTCCTTAATACTGAAGCTTAATACTAATTACTCAGTAAACTGCATTTTGTAGGTTTAGGTGTTTGTTCAGATCTTTAACTTTAATTATGAGCCATAGTATTAGCAATACTTGTCTTAGCAAACAGCACTAAAATCAGTTGCTTGGGGCATGTCTGCGTGTGACCCTCTGTGCTGTAGGAAATCCTGCTGAGAGTTAAAGATCTTCCGCTCTAACCTCCCATTACATGGGTTTTTCTGTCTGTGTCTGTCTGTAATGTTTAACTTGGTGTGGTCGCACTGTTCTCCTCTGCTTTGTGTGTATATAAGATTGTTATAGGCTCAGTATACACACACACACACACACGCACACACTTAATGCTCTTCTTGGAGCACTAAAGAAACTGTGGGATATTAAGCAGCTGAACACTGTGTGAGAGTGAATTTGTTTTTGTGTCCTTTCGTGAACAATAGGCCTTCAATGATGAGTGAAAAACACACTGTATCACATATATTATAGACTTTACTCTTAAGGCACACTGTTAACTTGAACTCACTATACTTTAACCTAGTAAGACGCTTTCTCTCTCTCATTTTCCCTCAGCAGGAAGTCTCTTGTTGGCTTATCTCTTTACCTCAGTTCACAGCTTTTCCAGCACACTGCATTTGTGTGTGTGTGTGTGTGTGTGTGTCTTTGACCTTCAGAAAAACCCGTTGGGTTGGCAACACATTGTTAATACTACAAATAAACTTGTAAAGAGAGCTGATGTCTTTGTCAGAAGGATGGGTAAAATTACATTTTGTCGCAGGAATAGTTCTGCTGAAATTCTCCAGTACAATCCCAGTAAGTGCTTGTTTTCATAATATTTCATTATGTTAGACTTTAGTTGATGGTCTTTTACATAAATGTACTATGGTAAGTAACCAGTTTCCTCCAAATTATCCTCATTAGTACGGGTATTTACAGAGCCTTACATCTGAAAAAAAAAAAAAATTAATTAAATCAAAACAAGGAAATGAATTAGGCTATTGATTTGTGGCCATAATTTAACTAAAACTAAAGGAACTCATTTATAAAACGAGGGAACAAATTCTTAATTTGTGGTTGTGTTTTAACTAAAACAGTGGAACTAATTAATAAAACGAGAGAACGAATTCATAATTTGTGGCCACAATAAATATACTTTTGTCCTACGGGCTCTGTAGGTATAGAAAAAAATATTGCTTGGGTCAGGGATTCATACGTCACCCTGCAACATTCATGTTATCAGCATACGATTAATTTAATGTTATTGCCAGTAGCAAAAGGCTCATGAAATGCATTTTTAAAATGATTTCATAATGTTTACTTGAGGTTTGTTTATAATCTTAGTATCTATTTTCATCAAAAACCATCATATTTATATGTTAATGGTAATTGTCGACCCTGATTTCAGCCCTCTGATAGGAAAGGGCGTGTTTGCTGTGAGATGTCAGTCTAAACAGCCGCTGCTATGATTGGCTAACATCTTTGCATATGAAATGAACATTAAACATGGAGCTCTCTAGAAAACAATTACAGTGTTTTTACTGCAACAGCTGCCAAGATTAACTGATTGTGAAAAGTGTTGATTACAGCATTATATATTTAGAACGACTCCTGTTGCATCAATGTAGCTGAGCACAGTCTACTGACACACAAATGTCACAGTGATCTCGTTATTGCAACACAATGTCTTCAGTCTCATGCATTCTTTCATCGTAACTTAACACCGTGAGAACTCAATGTGAATAACAGACTGGTTGAGCATTGTAAACTGGTTGTGAGTCATTGATCATATGTTAGGGAAGCAGACTTCACACAAAAGATTAATACAAAGTAGTGATGTTTATTGACAGCAGAGCAATTCAACGGATGATGAGACGGTGAGTATGGAATGCAGATATACTTTGGATGAAGAGATGAGTGTATAACTTGACTGACTTGTCTTGACAGGAACTCGTGGATAAAGAGAGGACCACACACCTCACTGTTTGAAGACAGCTTTCTTGACTGGAGAACCAGGAGACGGACAAACATAACGCTTGGAGAGATCACAAGAGGTAAATACACAGGCAGGTAGGTAACAGGTAAGTCGCTGAGATAGCATACAGGAGTCCACTTCGTGACTGGGTTGATTTGTCTCAGGATGGTGAAGGGACCAACATATCTGGGACTGAGTTTTTGCAGGGCAGGCGCATTCGGATGTCTCTTGTTGACAGCCAGACCTTCTGTCCCGGTTGATACTGTGGGGCTTCGGACCTACGGAGGTCTGCTGTCATCTTGCACCTGCGAACTGCACGTTGGAGTTGATGGTGAGCATCGTCCCAGACCCTCTCGCTCTCTCGCAACCAGTAGTCGACTGCAGGTACTTCCGACGGTTCCCCCGACCAGGGGAATAGCGGTGGCTGGTAACCGAGTATGCACTGGAAGGTAGTGAGTCCAGTAGAAGCTTGTCGTAGGGAATTTTGGGCGTACTCGGCCCAGCCAATGAACTGGTTCCAAGAGTCCTGGTGGCTATGGCAGAAGGTTCGTAGGAAGCGACCGATCTCCTAGATCTTCCTCTCCGTCTGCCCGTTCGTCTGCAGATGGTAGCCTGATGATAGACTTACGGTCACACCTAGGAGTTTGAAGAAGCCTCTCCATACTCTGGAAATGAATTGTGGGCCTCGATCAGACACGATGTACTCTGGAATGCCGAAGTATCTGAAGACGTAGTTGAATAATAACTTGGCCGTCTCCATGGCTGTAGGTAGACAAGGGAAGAAGTCGACAAGACTTAGAAAATCGGTCCACAATCACCAATACACATGTGTTACCGTCTGATGCAGGCAGGTCGGTGATGAAATCTACCCCTAGGTGTGACCATGGACGGTTGGGAACAGGCAGCGGGAGGAGTTTGCCTGCTGGTAAATGGCGAGGGCTTTTGGAAACGGTGCATTCCGCACAGCCCAGGACGAATCTTCTCACATCCCTGGCCATGTTGGGCCACCAGTGTCGATCCTTCAGCAGCGATAGGGTGCTGTTGGCCCCTGGGTGGCCAGTGCCCAGAGAATTGTGAACGGAGTGGATGGTAGAAGTGCGTTGTGTTCTAGGAACGTACTGTACACCAGGTGAGTAGCCCAGAGGAGTGGCTGTGGAGGCATTGGCTGGAGTATCTGGCTCAGGATTCCACTGAATGGGACAGGCAATGATTCTTTCTGGAATGATAGGCTCTGGTTCTTCATCGTTTTTCTCAGGAGCATGGATACGGGATAAGGCGTCGGCCTTTACATTTCTGGGCCCTGGGCGATACGTGATAGAGAAATTGAACCGGGTAAAAAAGAGTGCCCAGCGGGCCTGGCGGGACTTGAGCCGTTTGGCATCTCGCAGGTATTGTAGGTTTTTATGGTCGGTGAGGACTGTAAAGGGGTGTTGTGCACCTTCCAGCCAATGCCTCCATTCTTCGAGGGCTAGCTTGATTGCCAGAAGTTCCCGATTGCCGATGTCATAATTTCTCTCCGCCGGGCTGAGTTTCTTGGAAAAGAAGGCACATGGATGGAGTTTGGCTGCTGCTGAGAGAGAACTGCTCCTACTCCTGAAGTGGAGGCGTCAACCTCTTCAATAAAGGGTCTTTGGGGAAGGCTTCCTTCAACTTCTCAAAGGCTTCCGTGGTGGCTGGTGTCCAGGACAGAGATTTGGGCCTATTGCGTAGAAGGTTGGTAAGGGGACTGGTTATGGCACTGTAACCTTGGATGAATCTTCTATAGAAATTGGTGAAACCTAGAAATCGTTGGAGTTCCTTAATACTGGTAGGTACTGGCCAGGTCCGGATAGCATCCACCTTCCACTCGTCCATTCGGATGCCACCACTGTCGATGATGTATCCCAAGAACTGTACTGAGGGTTGATGGAATGAACATCTCTCGGCTTTGAGGAACAGATGGAACTCCTTCAGACGTTGTAAGACCTCCGCAACGTGGTGGCGATGTTCGGCCAAGCTCCGAGAGCAAATGAGGATGTCATCGATGTACACTAGGACGAACCGGTGTAGATACTCTCAGAGCACCTCGTGCATGAAATCCTGGAATACGGAGGGGGCGTTGACAAGGCCATACGGCATAACCAATTATTCATAGTGCCGGTGGGTGTTACAAAGGCTGTCTTCCACTCATCCCCCTCGCGTATCCGGATGAGGTTATACACGCTGTGGAGGTCTAACTTCGTGAAAATGGTGGCACCACGAAGATGTTCTAGGGCAGCTGGGACGAGAGGAAGAGGGTAACGGAATTTAACTGTTATGTTGTTTAGTGCACGGTAATCGATGCAAGGCCGCAAGCCTCCGTCCTTCTTGGCCACAAAGAAAAAACTCAAAGCAGCAGGGGAGGTGGAAGGGCGGATGTAGCCTTGCTTAAGAGCCTCACTGACATACTCCTCCATGGCCTTCTGTTCTGGAAGTGACAGGGGGTAGATTTTACCCTTGGGCACTGGCTCACCTGGTATGAGATCGATCGCGCAGTCCCATGGCCAATGAGGAGGTAATTGAGAGGCCTTCTTCAGCCAGAATACGTCTCTGAAGGGGGCATAACAGGTGGGTATGTCGACGGATTGCTTCTCAACTGGACTCTCTATGGACGTTGAATTCACTGGGATTGCCTGAACAGGTCGGTTGAGTGGTTGCGGGATTCCAGGGAAACAGTCTGGGAAATCATCATAATGGCAGTTTTTTTCAGATGATCTTGAATTGACTGCTCCAGTTTTGATCGCTTGCTGCATGTAAAATAATCACAATATAGAGAACAGATTTAGATTCACCAGTGCATAAACAGCAGTAATGACAACGAACGTCTGTACCTGAGACCTTACATATTGTACCAATCACTGGTTATGATGCTCATTAAATGCAGTTTCAGATTTTTAGATTATATTTCTCGGGTCTATAAAGTTTGCAAAGTTTTTTTGTACCAAAAAGGCCTTTCTTACTTAACAGCAGTATCACTCTTGTGATAGATGATCGGCATTTTCCTCAGAAAATGTAAAAATCTAGTTTTTACAATAAAACTGTGGTATTTGGTTTTAACCATCTACAGTGTTGGGGTGGAACTAGTTACATGAAATGGATTTACGTAATTTAATTATAAAATAAATGTAGCTGTAATCAGTTACAGTTACTGAGAAAAAATGTGTAATTACAGTTACTTATGAAAATGTTAACGATTACAAAGTGTTACATCTGAATTTTTTTCACACACACTCATACAGATTTAATTGACTTAAATTGCAGTGATTGCTCTAAAATATGAGACACTAATGTATGAGGAGTTTAGTACTCAGAATAGGACACATGCTTATTTGGGGTCAGAAAGAGTTTTTATGTTTTTGAAAGAAGCCTCTAATGCTCACCAAGGCTGTTTATTTAATCAAAAATACAGTAAAAACAGTAATATTGTTTTGCAATTAACTGTTAGCAATGTGACTGTTTTCTATTTGAATGTGTTTTAAAATGTAATTTTATAATATTGTAAATAGCAATTTCTGTGATGATAAAGATGAATTTTCAGCAGCATTACTCCAGAAATCATTTGCTTCTCAAGAAACATTTTGATTTTTTATTTTGAGTTGAAAACAGTTGTTCTGCTTCATATTTTTGCAGAAACTGTGATACATTTTTCTTTGATGATGGAAAGTTGAAAAAAAAAACAGCATTTATTTGAAATTGAAATCTTTAATAAAATGTATCTTTGTTGTCACTTTTGATCAAATCTAATGCATCCTAGGTTTAAAAAAGTATTTTATTATTTAAATAACTAGCCTATTTAAAAACAAATCCCTACAGATGCCAATTAAGCTTTGGAATAGAAGTTCATGTCTTTTTAAAAAATTAAATCAAGTGACAGATGTATAAACAATTAATTTCATATTTCTACAGAAGCAATGAAGCATATACTGTATAACAGTAACTAAATATAACTGGTAATTTGGCAGAAACTGCAGTTACCATGGAATGTTTTTGAAAGTGTAATTTGAGCCGTCAGAAATGCTGAGTGTGTGTGTGTGTGTGTGTGTGTTTGGCTCCTCTGTGGTGGAGTGACGGTGCCACAAGTTTGATGACTGCAGAGAAATCCTTGAGTGGTGTCATAAAGGTGTGATTTCACTCGGACTTCAACCCTCGTGTCTTCTGACTCGCATTTGAGTTATAATGCTACCACACGCCAATCTCTGTTCTCTGACTGCGTCAGTGCGTTAAATTGCTGTTATGTCATTTAACAGTAAAGCTATTATTAAGTGGAAAACAGTACAGGTCTCCACATGCTCTTCATAAAACGTCACAAGACACACCTTTATGTGCTTGGCATAAAAGTGCAGTGTAAGACACATTGGCAGTTGCACCATTTCTAAAGTCCACACGAAATCACTATTTACCCTACTTCATGAATGTACTTCATTATACTTAAGCCAAGTTTTATATTTAAGCAGACTTTACATGCAATAAAATGTAGATTTGCTAATCCTGCAGTCCTTCTGCTGTTTCACGGCAGCTTACAATGTGCCCCGTCAGCAGAGGCCTGTAACATGTGACGATTAATGTAAGAACCTTGCATTTTAATAACAAAACCCATTAACTAAACATAAAAGAACCCAAATCTAAAGAGAACTAGACTATAAACGAGTGACTTTACAAGAGGTGAACAATATGTTGATGATGAATATGTCATTCATTGATAACATATTCAGTTATTATTAATACAGATACCATGTATTTCATGACCTGGAGATATCCCTTGTTTTAGGCATGTTGGCTTGTCTTTTCACTTTGTGAGGATTTATTTAGGATCTGTGTACCATGTTGTGTTGTGCTTCGGGTTGTTTTAATCAGATCATCTGATGTAAGTAACAATATGGCTTTTTATGGCATATTCTGTTCATGTTTTAGTAAGCAATAAGCAAAATAATAAACCAAAAACTGGCTTAAGATCCATTCTTCTTGCATTCCAATCAGCGTGTGTGAATCAGCATAGTTAATATTAACTAAAACTTTATGTTGATTGAAATGAAGATCTAAATATTAGACGAAAACCTTACATTTTAAAAGCTAGAATGAAAATTAGAACGTTGCCTAAAATAAGTTTAAGTACTTAAATTTCTATATTAACGAATTAATAAGTAGAAGTGTTAAATAAATGATAAACGCATGCACCTAACGAGATTACTAAAACATGAAAATAAAATGAAAACTGAAAATACAAAAAACCTAATTAAAAATATGTATTATTTACCAATTTATTGATTTTATTAGTATTTATTTATAAAATAAAACACTTGTGCATGAAATAAATATGCTTCTTGTATTCTAGCAGATGACACATGGCTGTCTGATTGCTATGATGTGTTTCAATGATTCATGTCATGGTTATTACGATCATATTTCATAAATATGAGCTGCGTCACTTTTGATTTGTTAGCAAATTACACAAAGCACAATTTAAGAGTTTGCTATCTGTGGTTTTGAATAAATTAGATTATTAACTAGCTGAAAAGGGGTTTGAAAGGGTTAAAATGCTAGAAGTAAAATTAGGGTTATCTACCACAACAAGTTCTTGATTGTCAGTTATTGTTATTGGCTTAGAAATACCCTAGCCTGGAAATTATCTGTAATTTTTTAGCAGTTACTCAATATTAGCACTAATCATTTAAAAATAGAAGGTATCCAATCAGTTGTTGGTCCCCATTGGCTTTCATGGTAAAAAAATACATTTAAAAAAATAGTAATGCAGTGAATGGCTACCAGCAGCTGTTTGGTTGCACACATTCTTCAAAATATGTGACCCTGGGACCACACAATCAGTCATAAGGGTCAATTTTTTGGAAATTGAGATTTATGCATCATCTGAAAGCTGAATAAATAAGCTTTCCATTGATGTATGGTTTGTTAGGACAATATTTGGCCGAGATACAACTATTTGAAAATCTGGAATCTGAGGGTGCAAAAAAATCAAAACATTGAGAAAATCGCTTTTAAAGTTGTCCAAATGAAGTTCTTAGCAATGCATATTACTAATCAAAAATTAAGTTTTAATATATTTAAGGCAGGAGATGTACAAAATACATTAATGGAACATGATCTTTACTTAATATCCTAATGATTTTTGGCATAAAAGAAAATAATCAATAATTTTGACCCATACAATGTATTTTTGGCTATTGCTACAAATATACCCCAGCGACTTAAGACTGGTTTTATGGTCCATGGTCACATATCTTCTTTTGTGTTCAACAGGTTTGGTACAACTTAAATGTGTGTAAATGATGAGACAATATTTATTTTTGGGTGAACTACCCCTTTAAATATCTTTCTAAATGTGTACTAAATTGTAATTTAGTGTGCATTGTGCATAGACAGTGAATTGGTGAGAGTGAATCGCTTACCAGATAACAGGTGTATAGAAAGACAGCATGAGATCATTAAAAACACATATTGTTTCATATTTCCTTATTTCTTTAAATGACAGTTTCTCCTTACAAGTATCGTCAACATATTGCGTCACACGTCACAGCCTCTGTTTGTGGCCTGTTCCCATCCAGCTTAGGCCAACTCTGCTCAATGCATTTATGGTAATAATAAAAAACATATACATAAAATGTAAAGCACTTCTTATGTTTTATGTTTCAGACATGCGATAATGATGATGAAGATGTTGAGATCGCCGTGGACAACCCTGCCTTTATGGATGAGTTCTTCTCCCAGGCATGTCCTTCTCTGTGTTTTGATGTGCTTTATTCTGAATGTGTGCCACTGTGGTGTTTGTACATTTTAAGTGATCTTTATTTACTTGTTTCAGATTGAAGACATCAGGAACAGCATTGATAAGATCGATGAGAATGTGGCCGAAGTGAAGAAACTTTACTCAGTTATTCTTTCTGCACCAACATCTGACCAGAGTAAGAGACGTTCACATGCGCACTCATTGTGGGCTTTTTGACCTAGTTCTGCATTGTTTTCCACTATCAGGTAGTTTCAAGTGAAATAGACTCTGAGGTCTATTGAGCACGAGATATATTGTAGTAATGTTGTTATATAACAACTAGTGTGTAGCGTCAATGCATTAGTATAACACTTCACAATAAAGTTCTGTTCATTAGTATTAGTTCATGCAATAATTAACATGAACTAACAATCAACAATGTTAAGTTTAACACTGTAAAAATGCTTAGAACAGCACATCTCTTTAAAAAAACTGTAAAAAATGTTACATTAAAAACCTGTTAATTAGTCAACGGTTACCTTATCATATACAGTGAAAAATTGTCATTGGTTTAACATAGCATTATATGTAATTTTACTGTAAAATTGTCACGTTTTAGCAAATTCTGAAGATGAAGAAGATGCAAAACGAAGGTCATTTTAATGAGCGAAGTCCAAACGTGTAACAGTGTGTAGAAAACAATAACCATCAATGAACAGAAAACTAAGAGGAACTTAAATACACAGTGATGATGAAACAACAATGACAAACAGCTGTGATGATTAATGAATGTGATGAATGGCAAGAAGCGAGAAAAAGGAAACAGGAAGGTGACAAGAAAGTGATGAAACTAACTAAACATAGATTACAACGAGGCTAAAGGCGCCTTTGATATTATTTTCTTCTAAACCACTAGATAGCACAAAAATGTGGCGTAGCGTTTTCAAAAACATCCGCTTTTCAAGATGCACATGAATATTTGTCTGATCCTTGACGAGATCGCGGGCAGCAGTGCAAAGTTGATTCTGTGCTTACTCCATCTAATATTTGATGTTTTTTAAAATGTTGTAGATTTAAGTAGCAAATGGGAATCGCTCAAATCTTTTGAGACAAAGGTCATCTTTTTATGAGTTTTGTTTAAGATAAGTTTTTAAATAATGAAAGAATATGTAAAAATATGGTATTTGGGGTAAAAAGCACCCCTGCTGCTGGGGCTAAAGGCGCACAGTAATTAACATGATAATTAATAGATCGTTGACTTTTCCATTTGTTGACATGACATGGTTAGATTCAGATGGTAAATATCATATATTATGTTGGGTGTCCATATTAGAGATAATCACCATGTTTAGAATGAAACCATCATATTTATATGTATATGTATTAATACGGTGTGCCTTTTACCCCGTGTGTGGGGTAAAAGGCCCCCCTTGCCACCTCATACACTTATAAGATTTTTAAACAAAATAGACAACTTTTATTATTTATTTTCAGACAAAATGTGCTGTTCCATTAATGTTCAATACAAATGTATATTTTTTTCTGCAATTATACATTTTAGGTGCAGTGAATAGCATATTTTTTCTTAAAGGGGGTCATTGGATGCAAAATTCACTTTTCAAATTGTTTGACTCCGGTGCAGGGGAAGACAAGGTATCTCAGATTAAGCGATTGAGGTGCTTTGTTGTTGGATGTAATAATGAATGTAGCAGTCGTCATTTACTCCTGACATCTGAACCACTGAAGACGCAGAGGATTAACGTTACTTTCACTTTGAAGTGAATGCGCCGATCCCTGATCTACATAAATGCGTATATGTTCGCGCGAATCATTCGTGATTCAGCCTCACCTACAGAAGTGAGTATAAGGGTTTTTTATGAATCTTTGCAAACAGCCTTTCCTAATAATGTGCTAGTTAGCCAGTTTCGCGGCTAAAGGTAACAGCACTGCTCATCACCCCACGGAAGAGAGGGGCGGGGTAAGCAGAGCTCATTAGCATTTAAAGCAACATTGACTAAAAAAAGGCTTGCTGAAAATAGAGTTGATTTTGACAGGGTAAAGAAGGTGCTTTTTACACTACCATTGAGAAATCTTAACCAAAGAATGTTATAGACTTTTAATTAAGAATCATTTCAACTTGATGACCCCTTTAAAGTGTGCCTTTAACCCCGTTGTACCCTAACTGTGACAAAAATACTGTCAAATTTTGTCAAAAAACAATAAAAGGACATGTCAGCACTGATGGACTTGTGGGCAGCGGTCCGACATACGATGTAGTTTCGCTACGGGTGTCCCGAATTCAAATCCCGCCTCGTGGGCCTTTCCTGATCCTGTCTCCCTCTCTCTCAATTCGCTTCCTGTCATGACACTGTCCTATCTAAATAAAGGCAAAACGCCAAAAAATACATCTTATATAAATCAATAAAAGGACATGTCCTTGCATGAAACTTCACACATGATTTCTTTTGTTTTTACATCATGTTGTTTTGAGTTACATTTACTGTTATTAACTTAATGTTCATTATAAAATACACAGGAAGCCATATGCTATCCAGTAATACCTGAAACATTGTCACGTTCTAATATAACATTATATTTTTACAGTGTACATGTGCTAATAAATTTGTAACATATCAAGCTGTATAAGTCAACATTAGATAAATTACAAAGAAATATGTATTAACAGTGAACAATTGATTAATGTTATGCATGTAATGCAATGTAATGCATTACTTAATGTTATCAAATAGAATTTTAATGTAAAAAAAAAAAAATCAAGAAACCTATGGCTGGGTAATGACACAGATTTGAGTTGTTTGAGTTGCACACAAACCAGTTTTTATATACATTTTCATATTAAACTCATGGCAGACATTGCTAACAGGTTAAGATGTAATGAATATGTAATACAGTGCATATATTTAGCGAAATGCTCCTCTCTAGTTGACTAATAAGTTATCAACATTGCATGGCTTTCCTGAGGTAAATGTTACAGGACATATTGTTTATATTTTTATTGACGTACAGTGCAGTAAGCTGTACTGTTTCTTCCATAAGAGACTTCTTTCAAATAAAAATTCTGAATGGTTGTGTGCATGAAACCTAACTCCATTTAGTCTCCTAAGCTTAAAAGAACAACCTCTGAGCAATAAAATATTCCTCTGGGAGTGTTTAACAATGACAAAACACACACAAACCAGCAATCAGTCTCATTTTCATGTCTCCATTCCTATTTTTCTGCTTAACTTCTGTTTTCTTCTCTGTGAACAGAAACACAGGATGATTTGGAGGCGCTTACTAACGATATTAAGAAAATGGCCAACAATGCTCGTAACAAACTGAAGAGTAAGTGTATTTACATGCATACAGGCCTGCTAGTGTCTTTATACATATACTGCCCTGCTTTGTGCTTTTCTCGTTAGGTTATAAAATTAGGCCACAAAGAAACAGGTTTGGTTTTTCAAACACTTCTGACCCAGAATAATGTTAGCCATTTATCAACCTTTAGAAAATAATGTTTATTCTCTGTCAGCATCCAAAATGTATATATATAAGCTTTTGTTTTAGTTACTGTAACTATAATAACCCTACCCTGTGTGTCTGTCTGTACAGCCATCGAAAGGAATCTCGAGACGGAAGAAGTGGAAAGAGTATCGGCCGACATAAGAATACGCAAATCACAGGTGAGTCAACATCCCTCTCACGTAACACACACAAATACACACGCGCTATTAACTCTGCCCTCATGTTGCCCTGCCAGCACGCTGTACTTTCCAGGAAGTTTGTTGATGTGATGACCAAATACAATGAAGCTCAGATGGACTTCAGAGAGAAAAGCAAAGGTCGCATTCAGAGACAATTAGAGATCAGTAAGTGTGGCCCGCACACTCACTCCTCACTAAACAGCAGTGGATGAGACAGCTCTTATCAAACAGTGTACTGCGTACAACACGTTTCTTTCTCAAGCTTGTGGTTGAACCGTGTCAAACTGACACTGTGCTATTCCCCTTTTCTGTCTTTGACTTGCTTTTGTTCTGCTTCTCGCTCTAGCTGGTAAAGCCACAACTGATGAGGAGCTGGAGGAGATGCTGGAGGGAGGAAACGCAGCTGTTTTCACAGCAGGGGTAAACATTGCGTGCGTGTGTGTGTGTGTGTGTGTGTGGCAGAGCTGAGGTCAATTCAAAACCTTTCCCTTCCTCATAACGTGCTCCCATAGGCAGTGCAAGAGATCCATAATCTAAACCAGCACTCAGAAACAGGTACAAAGCTGTCAAAAGGCCTTTCAAAAGGTACTAGTTTGTACAGTTTAAATAATATAGTAAATATAGTAACTAGTATGTACGAGTTAAATAATATACAATATCAGATGTACCCTTTAGCTTTTGTACCTTCGGGTCCCATCCCAGTGACAGCTTTGTAAATTTGTTTTTTTGGTTGTCAACCAGGGAGCCTAAAGATGACTTAAAATGATTTAAAAAGAAGATAAAACAACTACAATTCAACAACAGTTTGTTTTCTTAATAGAACCACCAGGGTTCCTTAAAAAATAAATAAATATATATATACATACACAGTCATGGTCAGAATTATTGGCACCCTTGGTAAATATGATCAAAGAAGGCTCTGAAAATAAACCTGCATTAATTTTAAAAAATCACAAAAATCTAACCTTTCATTGAAATAAAACAATTGAAAATGGGGGAAAATCTCATGAAATAAATGTTTTTCTCAAATACACGTTGGACACAATTATTGACACAACTTATGAGTAAAATATCTCTGAAGTATATTCCCTTTCATATTCACAATTTTGAGCACTCTAGGGTGATTATGAACATGAAATTATCCAGCCATGGCTTCCTGTTTCACAGAAATATAAATAGGAGGGAAAACAAAGCCCAAATTCCCTTAATCATCCATCACAATGAGAAAAACCACAGAATATATTTCTGATGTGCAGCAAAAGATAATTGAGCTTCACAAATTAGTGAAGTGGCTTTAAGAAAAGAGCTAGAGCAGTGAAAATCCCCATTTCCACCATCAGGGCAATAATTAAGAATTTCCAATCAACAGAAAATGTTACGAAACTGCCTGGAAGAGGATGTGTGTCTATATCGTCGGGTCTCAGGGTCAGAAAACCTTAAATAAAAAATGGTCAAACAGCCCCTACATCACTACATGTTGCTTGGGAGGGTTTCAAGACAAATTCTCCTAGCTCATCCAAAAACAAACTCCAGCATATTCAGTTATCAGACACGACTGGAACTTCAAATGGGACTGGCTTCTTGGTCAGATGAAACTAAAAAATGAGCTTTTTAGCAGCAAACACTCAAGATGGGTTTGGTGAACACAGGGATAAAAAGTACCCCATGTGTACAATGAAATATATTGCTGTATTTTTGATGTTGTGGGCCTATATTTCTGCTGGAGGTCCTGGACATCTTGTTTAGAGAAAAACATTTATTGCATAATGCTATTTCCCCCATTTTAAATTCTTAAAGCTATTAAATTCTAAGAGCTACAGAGAGACTTGGAAGCAGCAGGTACAGTTGTCACAGAGAAAACTATAGGCAATGCACTCCACCGCCACGGCCTCCATGCACGCTCACCTCGGAAGGCTCCATTTTTGAAGAAAAGGCATGTTGAAGCTCGTGTGATGTTTGCTACAAAACATTTGGACAACCCTGTGAATTACTGGGAGAATGTAGTCTGGTCAGACGAGACAAAAATTGAACTTTTTGTCAATAATACCACACGCCATGTTTGGAGGAGAAATGGCTCTGCGTATGACCCTAAAAATACCATACCAACAGTGAAGTTTGGAGGTGGAAGCATCATGGTATGGGGCTGTTTTTCTTCTCATGGTACTGGCAGAATCCATGTTATTTAAGGGAAGATGAATGGATCCATGTACCGGGAAATTCTTGAGGTGAATCTGTTACCATCCGCCAGGAGGATGAGGATGAGACATGGATGGACATTCCAGCAGGACAATGATCCAAAACATACTGCAAAGGAGACTCGGAATTGGTTCCAGAAGAAGAAAATAAAGTTGTTGGAACGGCCCAGTCAATCACCAGACTTAAACCCAATAGAGAATTGATGGAAGGAACTGAAGATCAAGATTCACAAGAGGGCCCCGCGGAACATTCAAGATTTGAAGACAGTCTGTTTAGAAGAATGGACCAAAATCCCACCTGCGCACCGTGAACGATTAGTTTGTTCATACAGGAAGCGTCTTGAAGCTGTTATTGCAAACAAAGGCTTTTTCACCAAGTATTAAGTATAATCTCAGTTAGTGTGTTCAATACTTTTTTCCTGTGTCATTTCACTTTATTACACACAACTTTTTTATGGATTGTAATATTCAATATTTTTTCTCTGTGTAGATTTCTTGAGTTAACACCAACATCTGGTCAAAATTTCATGTGAATTGCTGAACCTGAAATGTGTTTAATAAAAAAATTAGTTCAAGTGTTGAATACTTATTTCCCCCACTGTAAACGCTACTTCAAAGCAGCTCTTGTGGCGACTTCACAGCAGTAGAGCAGTTGCCCACCTACACACTTTATAATGCAAATGTCATGCAAATAACACATTACTTTTCATATGAAGTAAAATGTAGTGCAAATGGTTACTTTATATTAGAAATAACAATGTAACGATGCAGCATGTTGCTTTTAACATAATGTTCCCTCTGAGGTATTTGTTGTAACCATTTAACTGGTCATATCACCACTTGGCTAGTGGTAATTTGAATCTGAGAGCTTTGTCTTAGACCATATTGATTAGACTCTGGCCACATTAACGTCTCAAAACCAAGACCACAAGATCTAGACTCCATCTCCACAAGATCTAGACTCCATCTCCACTAGATCCTGTGACCGTTTCCTATGATAATTCTCTCTAAACTGAGCAAAACTCCCCACACTTTCAAAATCTTAGTTGAGTATTCATGCTACACCGTGATAAATCTGCCGTTTGTGTTGTAGATTGTGGATTCAGGGATCTCCAAACAAGCACTGAGTGAGATTGAAGCGCGTCACAAAGACATTGTACGTCTGGAGAGCAGCATAAAGGAGCTGCACGACATGTTTGTGGACATCGCCATGCTGGTGGAGAGCCAGGTACACTCCTCTGTTCATCATGCATCTGTTTGTCCATCATTTTTCTCCATCTTTTCATACTGTCAGTGTTTTCTGACTTCCCCCTCATTGTCATGCATTTCCTTGTCTTTCTCTGCCTCTCTCTCTCTCTGTTGTCTGTAGCATCCTTGTCTCTCTTCCTCTTTGTTCAAACTCGTTCTGTTGGTTGCTAAGCCGTATGCAGCAGGTCGGACTGACTTCCCATCAGCCCTTTCTCTCACATGTGAGTGCTCTCTAACTGTCCTCTTTGTTTGCATGACCTTTTTACTTCCCTCACCGACTGTTTTCCTTTCATTCATTTACATTATTTGGTCCATTACAACTTCACCTTGATTAGAAGTAATGAAAGTCAGTTGCTCTTTTCCAAAAACCTAGTGAGCTGCACAACTACATGATGTTTTAAATTTAGCACAATTATACTTCTTTATATTATAATTTTAAAATACCTTAAGATTTAAATAAATAACTGAATATATTTTAAAATGTAATTTATTCATGATGCAAAGCTGAATTTTCAGCATCATTACTGCAGTCTTCAGTGTCACATGATCCTTTAGAAATCATTCTAATATACTGATTTGCTGCTCAAGAAATTATTATTATTATTATTATCATTGTTGAAAACAGTTGTGCTGCTTCATGATTCTTTGATGAATATAAAGTTCAAAATAACAGCATTTATTTGATACACAAATTGTTTGAAAATTACTTTTGATCAATTTAGTGCATCATTGCTTTATTTAAAAAAAAGGGTTTTGCTGGCCACAGATTTTGGTGGTGTATATTTTGTGCATAAACAGTGTTTAACTGGGTTGCTGCCCATCAGATGTGTTTCTAATCTATCACTTATTAGCTAATTGCAGTTTGTCTGTGTAGCCTATAAAGTGAGGCGGTTCACTAGGTTTTGGAGCAGAGCTAATTTAAGACAATCTAAAGAGTTCTGATAAATTATTGACCGATCCACTGTTATTTTGCTCATTAACTGCTTGCTATGGAGAAAAACTGAAAGGTAAGCTTCTGGTATTTCTCTAGTAAATTCATTTTTATTCAAGTCCTTGTTCTACAGAGCGTCAACATTGAATAAGGCAGACCGGAGCTAGTTGTCACTCTTTTCACTCCAGTGAATCAGGACGGGATTGGTTTTAAAAGCCAATTTTTATATAGCCAAAATACTGACTAGAAAGATATATTGGACATTGCCATTATTGCCCTGGAAAATAAAAAAAGATCTTTACACACAGTGACTGCTTAAAGCTGCAGTCCGTAAGTTTTTTGGGTTAAAAATGATCCGAAATCAATATTTGAGCAAGTACATAACCAGCCAGTGTTCAAAACTATCGCCTTACTTTAGCCCGATTCACAACGGTAAGCTTATAATAATGTTCTCTAATTTGAGTGGTACAGGTAGATTTTCATGGGAAATTCGAGTATGGCACTGTGTCATTTCTGTTACGTTTCGAACAAGATGTGAGACGTGCGGATCCATGTGCAAGGCTTTATTTACAAAGGCGTGGTCAAGAAACAGGCAAGGGTCAGATAACACAGGTACATCACAGGCAAGGCAAAGAATATTCCTAGGGCTAGCGTGGGTCTCGGCGAACAAGATCCAGAAGGCTTGACATGAGGGATAATCCAAATAACACGAGCAATAGTCCAGGAGAGGTGAGGTCCGAAACAGCAGGCCAAGGGTTCATTTAAGATACACAGGGAGAAGATCAGGAACCAGACAACAAGGCAACACAAAATGACTAGACTTAAACTAGAACTAGAAACGGAAACTTGGAATGGCTCTGTAATGTAGCTATCGCTAGAAGAGTGATATACGCTAAACAATACTCAGCGATCTGAAAGAGGAAATCCAAGGTTTATAAAGTGTGTCTGATTGGATTTAGCTGTGTATGTGTAATCAGTGCATTCAGCTGTGTGTGTAATCAGTGCAATGGATGATGGGAACTGTAGTCCGGAGTGACATGTAACAGTCTGTGTGGTGTGAAAGTCAATATGATGGAGAGGCGACCTCTTGTGGCAGTCGGACGGAATACCACGAACCGGATTTGTGACAATTACGTCACGTCTGTAAACATAAAGAAGTTGTCCCGGCTAGTAGGCTTTTGCATGTGAGGATCCTGCTGGTGGCGGATCATTTATAGCCTTTTCTCACAGCAACTGGGATAATTAAATGTATCATTTTGATGGCAGATTGTAATCCAGAAAGGATTATGTGTTTATGAAACCAACGTGAATGTAATTAAATTATACTCCAGTTTTAAATGTGCTTCTGATTACAGATAGCCTGGGATTACACAAGATTTGTATTTTAAAGAAAACCAGTTTGAAGGGAGCATAGTTTGCTTTTTGGGTTAAAAGTATTTCTTGAAAATTGAATGGTTTGACAATTAGATATTAGACCGTACAGAAACTGAAATCTACACGCTAATACACACTATACCCATAGTCACGCAATGCGGATGTTGTTAACATTAATAATTTGAGAATAAAGTATAACAATAATAATAATAATTTGCATGGTTTGATGTGATATGAGCTAACCGATCGTTAGATTTAATCACCATTGGTAGTGCGATTTGTGGTAATGCTTTTTTCCGCAGTTGGTCAGAACAATGTGGCAGACTTGTTACTTACTTGTTCAGATGGCAATATACGGTGAAAAGTTTTATTTGGGTCATATATTCCAAGACATAGGCTAGAATTTGTGATTCCTAAGTACAGTATCCTCACCAGTGTGGTGACTGACAGCCACACATACTCCTCAAAACATTAGATTAATCCGTGCTGGAGCCATGCCGGAGTACAACCCCATGCAAGAAAGATAATTCCGCAAGTAACTGCAATTCCAGGTTTTCAAACAGAGATGGCGACAAAGAGGCAAAACTTACGGACTGCAGCTTTAAAGAGATATTTCATTCCAAAATGAAAATTCTATCATCATTTACTCACCCTTTCTTTCTTTCTGTGAGTAACCACACAGTTTCTAGTCCCTATTGACTTCCATAGTAATTTTTTCCTTACCATTAACTGTTTGGTTACAAACATTCTGCAAGATACCTTCTTTTACGTTTCACCTAAAATAAAACTCATACAGGTTTTGAACAACTTGAGGTTGAAACAACGTTTTTTGGGTGTACTACCGCTTTAAGACCAATTTCATAATTACTTTCCTGTGTGACAACTAGCCCTGGCCTCCCCCTCTATGTGTCTGCATGGTGCACCTGGGTATATGTATTTGTAGATATGTATTTTTTAAGATAAAGACTCCCTGTATGTGTTTTTCATAGGTTTCTTTTTTTCACATATTTTTTATTATGTTTCAGGGCAACATGGTTGATAACATTGAGGTGAATGTAGGTAAAGCAGTCGATCACGTTGAAGCGGCAAAGACTGAGACCACGAAAGCAGTCAAGTATCAGAGTAAATCCCGGAAGGTACGGACCTCACTGTAACAGTCAATGTGGCTTCTGCTTTTTTTTTCTCTTCTGTTTTTGCCCCCACCTCTCTCTCTCTTTCTCTCTCTTCTCGATTTCCTTTTCTCTTTCTTTTTCCTTCTCTCTTCTTCACCCAAAATCCATTGTAGGGCGGTATAATTGACAGGATTGAGAGCAACATGGACCAGTCAGTGGGTTTTGTGGAGCGGGCAGTTGCTGACACTAAAAAAGCCGCTAAATATCAGCAGGAGGCTCGACGTGTGAGTTCATGATTAATATCAGGCCCCACCCCTCCGTCCCGCCCTGCCTCTCCTTACTGTGTCCGAACCCACTGACATCACACGCACACAAACAAACACAGTGATTATTACTAATCCTGATACGCCCTGAAACTTCCCATTACAGCATTTCAGAGTATCGCAGGTGATAAAAAAACAACGTTAAGCCACACGTGTTCACTTTTCATGACATAATAACAGCAACAAAACGTTCACACACACTGCTGAGAAGGACAAAGTTTAACAAAGCCGTTCTGTGTTAAAATGTGAGGAAAAACTACTTTTTTTGGTGCAAGCCAAAGTTAGCATTTATTGATCTGTCACCTTCATTCACGAAGTCAGGGGTTTGTAACAATTTTGGTCTTTTTGCTGCTTTATACAGATAAAATGACAGAAAGCATGTGTAGAAAAAATACTTCGTCTCTGAAACGGCTTCTCTTTATTGTCATTGTTCAGTTACAAAAGATTTTCATATAAAATTTAAAGGAACGCTCCACCCAGAAATGAAAACATCATCATTTACTCATCCTCATGTCGTTCCAAACCTGTATGACTTCCTTTCTTCTGTGGAACACAATATAATATATTTTGATATTGATATAATATATTTTAGAGTGTTGGGAACCGATCAGCACTGGATCCCATTGACTTCTATTGTATGGGCAAAATGACAAATATTCTCAAATTATCTTATGTTCCACAGAATTAAGAAAGTCATACAGAAAGTAAATTTTGGGTGAACTGTCCCTTATATAGTAATAAATCACATAAAATGATATAAAAATGAATTTAAGAGTTACGTATTGAGGCATGAACAAAAGTCCTAAAAAAGAATACAAAGCGTTGCATCAAAACTGCAACAAGTAATGATTAAACATGAAGTTTTATTGTGCGTGGAATGTAAACCAAGACATGATGAGCATGCCATAGTGGCGCACAAGCTTTCTTTCTTTTTTCTTTCTTTCTTTTTCTTTCTTTCTTTCTTTCTTTCTTTCTTCTTCTTAAATGTGAATATATTTTTGGAATCTTCAATGATAGTTTTTTAGATATTAAAGATATAATTTACCCAAAAATACAAATTCTGTAAAAATTAATTACTCACCCTCGTGTCGTTCCAAACCCGTAAGACCTTCGTTCATCTTCGGAACACAAATTAAGATATTTTTTGGATGAAATCCAAGAGCTTTCTGCTTTGCATAGACAGCAATGCAACTGACACATTCAAGACCCAGAAATGTAGTAAAGACATCGTTAAAATAGCCCATGTGACATCAGTGGTTCAACTGTAATTTTATGAAGCTACGAGAATACTTTTTGATAGATGAACGAAGTTCTTACGAGTTTGTAACGACATGAGGGTTAGTAATTAATGACAGAATTTTCATTTTGGGGTGAACTAACCCTTTATGTCTTTTCCATAAATGCAATGCCTAGTCCTGAAATGAATATCATATATGAATATTTTTCCATCTAAGATCATGTTTTGGGCCAGATTGGATGTTGTGTCATTATATCTGAGTGAGCTGTTTATTTGTTATTCATATGTTACAGTAAATGCTAACAGATGTGTTTCTTTACAGAAAATAATTATTATAGTGTCTGTGGTTTTGGCGGTTTTGGCAGTTATTGCTTTGATAGTGGGTTTATCCCTAGGTCTGAAATAAAGGCTCTGGTAAGTAAATTTCAGAGGAACATAAGGTTTGGGAAATGGGAATGGTGTGGGTGTTTGCAGACATTTTAGCTCATCTTCTCTAGTCTTCCTCATGGATGTAAAAGCATGCTTTCTCTGGGATTTGGGATCTCCTGAGCATCCTTTCGTTTGGTTGTGGAGTTCATTTCTATGTTCTCTGTGCGTTTTGGTTCTGTTAGGCTCCTTGGTTTGTTATGGTGGTGAGGGGTTGAAGACTTTAGATGTTAGATCTGTTGGATTAATGGATCATGTTTTGTTTCGTCTCTTGTAGAAGATGATCATACTGGGTGTGATTGGTGCTGTGGTGCTCATCATCATCCTCATCGTCATCCTCACACAGGTTCTATGATAACCTCTGTGGCTGCTCATGAACTCTTCATTATTACAGATGATCATTTCCTCTCCTTTCCATCCTCCCTGTTTTTCCTTGGAAGTACGTCAAGATGAAAGCTCCGCCCCCTGCACCCGTGTCCCCTCCCTTCATCAGCACAAACCAATGGGAATCTACTCTGCTGGAACCGTAATAATGATCAAGGAAACAAGGTTTTTTTTTTTTTGTAAGGATGTGATGGGAAATGTTTAAGGAACTTCTACTACATGCCAGGAATGACGTTTGAATGAAGCACCTTTTAAATACATGGACAAATCCATGAGCACAGAATAGATTTTTATGAGACTTACAAGGGAAAGTTAACCTCTGTTTTACGCCTTAATGTTTTTACTGGATTATGTTTTCATAAGACACATCAATGGCTACATCTGCTGGTTGAGCTACTGAACTGTTCTTGATCAAAAGGCCTTGGAGACTCCGAAATGATTTCAGCTTCTATTTTGGATCCCTGTGAAATGAACACAATAAGCTAAGCTTTGATGGGTCGTCCAAAATGGAAGAAATCCACATGTGTATGTTTTTAATGTGATGCACATCTGTATGGGAATTAACCAAAGAAATAAATTACATTATATGTTTTCTAAGTATTTTGTTCATATTTGAGAAATTAATGGATGGATTCATGGGAATCGTTATCAGAAAACTGTCATTATAGAAATAAATAATATTAATATTTAGAATATTAATATTTAATATGTTTAACAGCAGCTTTAGCTAGCAAATATCAGTGCACCACTGCACATTCAGAGCATGCATCATGTGCCAAGAACAATATTTTTATCCGATTTTTAATCATAATTTAATTATGAAGCTATTTTATTTAGAAATGTGGTCCAAACAATATTTCATTTCTTTAAATATATCAGATTTTTAGATCTCTTAAGGGATTGTTTTATCTTAAATTATTAAAAGGAGAGGAATGTCAGGGTAGCAGTGTTGAAACAGTGTAAAATACAAAATTTATGAAGTACATTGTGAAAGAATGGGATATATGGCCATGCCTTCGAAGGGTGCAAAGATTGCTAAATGAAAAGTCTAGCCTACAGAAGATTGCATGGTTCACAACCTGTCTAAATATGTTTACCTTGGTCCATTTATGTAGATAATAAAAAGTATCAACGAACTATAAAATCACATCTTAGAATGCCAACATTTAAACCAATTTAAAGTGTTTTTTGTAACATTAGATTGGATTAAGTTGAAAGTGTAATCTGGCATTTTCTCAAATTTTAAAAATCCTGTCATCACCAGCGCATAATGAATCTTGGGATAGTCTGGGCCATGAAGGATTCATTATTTGTAGCCTTCATTGACCTGGAAACAAAGGATGCATTTCGAGGCAGCATTTAAGGGATACTTTGAATTGGGACCACTTTCATCGCACCGCTGTGATGCATCTGGTCTTAAAATGCAGCCTCTGAATTTAAGACACTAATTTTATTCAATAATGTATTCTCTAACGTAAGATATTTGTGATGTCTTGTGACATATTTGTATTTTTTTTGCCAGTGCAATTCTCCTGGAAGACATGCTGTATCAGTATCTGTGCATTATCAGTAATATTCTACACACTGTTTGGTGACAAGTCATTTCATGGCAGTAGGTCTGTTATATTGTTGACAATATTTGACCCTGGACCACAAAACCAGTTTTAAGTCGCTGGGGTACACACTTAAGAAAAATGGTTCTAAACAGTACCAGAAAAGAGTTCTTCGGCTTGCAGAACCCTTTTTAGTGCTAAACAGAACCTTTTTTATAGGGTTCCATACAGAACCATGCTTTGGAAATTCTATATAGGACCTTAATGGTGTTATAAATAAACTTTTAATGATAGTTTTTCATTAATATTAGTATGTCAATAATCATTAATATTAGTATTATTTATTAATATTGTTTTTTGACCCTCTTTCTGCCTGGTCTTATATCTTACCTATCTTATAATATACTTGTAATATCTTATAATATAAGTGTCTATTAGGGTTTTACATCAAATCAACAACAACAACGTCAATTTTTTTTTTTTTATTGACGTGAAATTATAGCAAAAATGACAACAGTTATCAGTAGAATACATGGAATAATGAATTACAATGGACAGTGAACATAAATAAATGCTTAAAAAAGTCAAACAAAATAGAACATAAAATAGCGTATTGAAGACCAAGCTCCAGTAAGATATCTTCACTATCCTCTATGATGCCTTTAAGTTAATCATCTGTAATTTGGTGTGATTGAATGGCAGTTTCTCTCTGCAGATGATGAGGTTGGAGCATCTGAAATGCAAAATTGAGTTTAGATATACAATGTGTCTCCTTGCATTTGTTTATGTGAAAACAATTGTTTATGAAGGCCAAAAGTAGTATGTGAGCACTTCCCAATGTCTCAATGTCAATAAAATGGATCATAAATTCAATATCTTTGTTTCTTAGTGAAGAAGAGGAGAATATATTTAACTGAATAGAGCTGGTCGCACGTACATGTTCTCTCAAACTAAAATGAGAAAAGACATAGAAAAACCAATTAGCATTTGAAAGTTATAATTTATAGACATTTTAAGAAAGTAATTATTTACGTTTTGAGAGTGTTGACAGTCTATGTAGTTGGATGGCTGAGCTCCAGAAAATCAGTAATGAAGCGCTTTGACAGTTATTTGACAAACAAAAGGGCAGGAACAAAGAACCCTAAACTCTAACAAAGAACCATCTTGGCATAAAAGAATGCTATGGTTCTAAATAAAACCATTACTGCATGTTTAGAGTGTATATTTGTAGCAATAGCCAAAAATACATTATATGGGTCAAAATTATTGATTTTTCTTTTATGCCAAAAATCATTAGGATATTAAGTAAAGATCATGTTCCATGAAGATATATTGTAAATTTCCTACTGTAAATATATCAAAACTTCATTTTTGATAAGTAATATGCATTGCTAAGAACTTAATTTGGACAACTTTAAAGGCGATTTTCTCAATATTTAGATTTTTTTGCTCCCTCAGATTCCAGATTTTCAAATAGTTGTATCTCGGCCAAATATTGTCAGATCCTAACAAACCATACATCAATGTAAAGATTATTTATTCAGCTTTCAGATGATGTATAAATCTCAATTTCGAAAAAATGACCTTTATGACTGGTTTTGTGGTCCAGGGTCAAATATAAGCTTTTATAATTTGTTTGGCCTTGAACTATCCATTACTGACTGACACAGAGAGGAAGTTAAAAAGCCTCAGTAAGAAGCTGGCAGGGCAGGTTTAGGCTCAGTTGAGTGACTGAAGTCATATTCTTTGCGCAAAAAGCAGAATCATGTTATTAGGAAGCACAGAAGAACTTCTTGTTAGGTTTGTGTTATGAATGTGACTCACTACACCTGATGGTAAGTGAGTACTTGCTCTCTTCAACACAAACACACACACACACACACACACACACACACACACACACAGAGGCCTTAAACCTAAACCTTTCCTTTGTCTTATTCCTCTTTCTACCTTCTGTCAGTTTAAAAGATTTGTGCATGATTTTTTTTTTTTTTATAAACTTTTTAAAAGACGTGATCTGCTGTGAGAACTTAGAACTTAGTGGCATGAATTTACTTCCCTTTTTATGTACTTTTTCCTATTCTTTTGTTCTCTCTATTATTTGTCTTTACTGTCTCATACATGTGTCTTTCTCTCTGTAGAAGAAAATGATGATCATGCTTTGCTGTGTGATTCTGGGGATTGTTGTCTTTTCTTACCTTTACAGCTTCTTTTCTTAATGGTAAGCATTCCAATTAGCATTCACATTAATAAGGGAGACTGGGGCAAGTTGTCACATGAAAATAGAAGATGTTGCGTCAACAGTCCAGTTTTATGAATGTGTGTTTTTCTCCACAAGTGTTGTGTATTTTAATTTTAATTTTATAATGATTTGGACACTGGACCACAAAACCAGTCTGTAGTAGCAATAGCAAACAGTACATTATATAAGTCAAAATTAAAGATTTTTCTTTTATGCCAAAAATCATTAGGATATTAAGTGAAGATCATGTTCCATGAAGATATATTGTAAATTTCCTACTGTAAATATATCAAAACTTCATTTTGATTAGTAATATGCATTGCTTAGAATTTCATTTGGACAACTTTAAAGGCGATTTTCTCAATATTTAGATTTTTTTTGCACCCTCAGATTTTCAAATAGTTGTATCTCAGCCAAATATTGTCCAGTCATAACAACCCATACATCAATGGAAAGCGCATTTCTTCAGCTTTCAGCTAAATCTCCAAAAATGGACCCTTATGACTGGTTTTGTGGTCCAGGGTCACATATGTGCATCAAAACAGTTATTTCTGTGCATCACTGTGAATGCCCAATTTTGAACCTTACTTTTTTATTATTAAAGGCTGCATTTATGTGATCCTGGAAAGGCTGAAAAATTAGATTTTTTATTATAATTAAAAATAATTTTCTTTTTTAATATATTTTAAAATGTAATTTATCACGTTGATGCACCGCTGAAGTTTCAGCATCCTTACTCCAGTCTTCAGTGTCACACAATCCTTCAGAAACCAGTCTAATATGCTGATTTGCTGCACAAGAAACATTTCTGATTATGAATTTATTCATTATGAATTTTGAAATGCTGTGCTGCATCATATTTTTGTTGTTGAAACCATCATACTTTTTTCTTTGATGAACAGAAAGGTCAGAAGAACAGAATTTATAAATCGTTTTTGATCAGTTGAATATGTCTTTGCTGAATAGAAGCATTAATTTATTAACAACAACAACAAAAAAACATCTTAACACCATCTGAATGTGTTAATAGTCCATGTGTGCGCTCATCTCATCTCACTTTTACTATCTTTCAGGGCTGAAGTGACCTGAAGACCACAGCTCCCCTTATCTCCTGTGTTTCAGAGCAGTGTAGTGTTTAACAATGACACAGTTTAAAATTAGGATAAAGGACTATCTGAGTACTAAATGCACATGTGGTGTTACTGAGCGCAACTGGTAATTATGTTGAGATGATGTTGGATTGCAAATTGTTCTTTTTTTCTGTTAAATGTTTTTTGTTTTTAATGTATATGTTAATATGGAACTATTATTCTGCTGTCTTGGCCAGGACTCCCTTGAAAAAGAGATTCTGAATCTCAATGGGATTATTTCCTGGTAAAATAAAGGTTAAATAAAAAAAAATTAATGCAGACAAACCCCTCACACACACACACACACACACACACACACACAGAGCACATGAGGGCCTCCTGCTGCACACACACATCTGTGTGGAGGGCTCTACTACAACATGAACAATTATTAAACAAAGCAGCCCGAGAGAGATAGATATTTTTTTTCTATTTCTGTTTAGTTTTTCCTCATAGTCATATGTCTTATGTACCTATATATTGTTTGTTTGTGTGTTTTGGTGTTGCTGTTTGTTTTTAACTAGTAAACGACACTCTTTTGAATGCTTCAATAAGGGATGGCTGTATTTCATGTGTTCTGTTAACTATCTATTAAAATGAGACTTAAGAAACGTGTTTTTGTTTTAATGTGCTTAATTCATATACTAAAAATACATTTTTAAATACATTTTGTTGGATGTGGATTTAATCTCCAGCAGCGACCAATCAGAGGCTTTTGACTTGTCCGTTGATAGGTTTATATTTCAACACAAATGTTCTTGCCAGCAATAGGCTGCCATAATGACCCGATTTTCACTCCGCAGCCAATAAACTGCTCGTTATCAGCAATAATACCAACATTTATTGGCTCGCGAAATATAATGAACGAGCAAGGGGCGTTAACAATCAGAAGCTGCCGCATGATTGGCATCCGTTTGACCCAATCATCTTTCGTCTAGTTTGCATTCCCGCTATCTCATTGGCTGTTTATTTAAGGGGCGTGTCATATGAGTAGCTAGTAGTGGAGTGTGTGTATCATGATAATCTGAAAATGGCGGATGAAAGCGGATTGATTTAACTTTATCGCACAAAAATAAGAATATCAAGTAAAGAACGACACAATTACACAGGATGAATTTGCAGTCCAACGGGAATTTTTAAGGCTATTTCCAGAGAGCGACTCGACGCTATCGACAGAAAGCGAAAGTAGAAGGCTAGGTATTGTTTAAAGGTCTTTTTTGTTTTGTTTCTAGCAGGCTAACGGGCTAGCGCGGGTTGTCAATGGCAATGCTAGTGAATTAGCTGGTTAGCCTCCACTGTCAGCGGCTTGACTTTGCTATTTTAAACCCACCATATGCTTTTCAGTAATAGAGCAGTTACTACTGAGCCTTGTGATGAAAATAAGCCCATTTTTAGGTTGAATTATATTAACATTACTGGTTCTCGGTCAGAAGTAGCGGAGCGTCCGCTCAAGCTAACCGCTTCAGAACTAGAGCAGCTTCAACTGCAATAAATGTCAGTTATCTGTCACAGCTCTTCGCTGTTTATTTACTTCACTAGTTGCAGATAAAAATATTCGATAGCTTGGCTTTTAAAATATGTTGTTTTGATTTATTACCTGGGGAGTGGGAGCATTTAAACGGGCTCTGTTGTCTGATCGTACTGCTGGTTTATATAATGAGTGTGTCTCAAAGCCTAGTGAGCCTCCTACCAAGACAGCATTTAACTCCCTCCTAATGCACAGACTGCTGTTAGCTAGGCAGCTCAAGGGGGTTTGTGACACATGAACCGGTTGCACCCGATTTCAGTCTGCAGCTGCAGTTAATATCTTTTATGATTCGTATGAAATGTAGTGTCTTGATAACTACATTTTCTGTGGAGCATTGTTTAACGCATATTTAACGTATGAGAGGTAGGTAATCAATTGGTACTTTAAAGTTAAGTCGTTTTTCATGAAGGTTGGTGATTTGTTTGGTATTATTCCTGTGATTCAAGTTGGTTTCAGCTCTGTTGATTCATTAATGCAGTTATGCTCGCTGCACCTGATGTAATTTATTACAGCGTCTGCAAGAAACGTTTGCAATTTATCCTTTCATTTTTTTCAGAGCATGGAAGAGGAGAGTTCCCGTTATAGCAAACGCCTGGTAAGTTTCTCATTTACTCAACAGCTATTATGTGCACTAAATTGCTGTCTGGGGAACGTTTGTTTGTAGTTTTAACCGAGCTGTAACGGCGTTATACCGTCGACAGCTGGCGCTCTAGGCCTGGCTTCACACCCGAGGGGTTTGTTGATATTACAGTGAACACACGCCTGAGGGAAGAGACTGTCAAAACCTCTTTCTCATGTGTTTACACTGCCTTATCACATAGACTGTGCCACAGCAGCAGTAAAATAATAAATGGGTTTCTTTAATATTTACTTTAAATGGGGATCCACCCTTTCTAATGTTCACTTGGGCCAGAAAGCTATGGTGGAGCATTTGAAACTAAAGATAAGGAAAGTTTGGATGAACATACATCCTCTTTTTCCTGCACATGTCCTGGCTGGGATTTCTAAATTGCCTAAAATGCACAGAAAAAGAGGATGTATGGTCAACCTTGGATTTTTTTTTTTTGTGGGAAAATGCTGGTGAGTTTGAATTTGGTTTTGTGAAAATATGAAATATGAGTTTACCATTGATCTGTAAATGTTTAAGTCAAAGTGTGTCGTAGTAAAAAAAAATATTGTATTAATGCGAATCAGGATTTGTTTGTTAATCTGAGTATTGTTTCTTCATCGTTTTATTTGGTATTCTGTGTTCAGCGGACTGGCACGCGACGGCGTTACCAAGATGATGGCATTTCAGACGATGAAATCGAAGGGAAGAGGTCCTTTGACCTTGAAGAGAAACTCCAAAGTGACCGATTCAACTCGGATCTTGTCAAAATTATGGATGGGAAAGGTGTGTGCTAAACTTTGTATGTTGTTTAGATCCTGCACTGACGTATGGTGAGCTCCGTGCTGAGTTTCAGTTCCTCTTATCCTAGCTAACCCGTATTGAGAGTTTTCTTTGCCACTGCCAACTATGATTTGGTTATGAAGCAGCATGATCTGTTAAGCTGCTTTGAAATATGTAGCATTGTAAAAACTTGCATATTTGGAGATCCATGTTAACCGTGTATGGTGTTCTTTGCAGACTTCACCTTGGAATACATCCAACGGGAGGGACTCCGGGACCCCATTATCTTCAAGAAAGCAGATGGTCTTGGCATAAAGTATGGCTTATTTCTTCATGCCTGTGCTTGTATTCCCTGAACTCATTTGAAACTTATCAGCTCTTTATATTATCTGTCTTTTGTAGGATGCCTGACCCAGACTTTAGTGTGAGTGATGTGAAATTGTTTGTGGGTAAGAACAGAAGTTTTTGTTCCTCTATCTCTCTCTCATGCCTTCTCTTAAATCTTTATTATCCGTGACGCCTGCTAATGTTCCCTCCCCTTCCTTTACTCTGATAGGCAGTCGCAGGATGGTTGACGTGATGGATGTGACCACTCAAAAAGGCATTGAGATGTCAATGGGGCAGTGGAGGAGATACTATGAGACGCCGCCGTCTGAACGTGAAAAACTGTACAATGTGATCAGCCTGGAGTTCAGTCACACAAAACTAGAACATCTAGTCAAGAGACCCACCTCGGTATGTGCACACGCAATTATTGTCAACTGATTTTTTTTGCGAAATACCTGTGCTGATGGCACTATTGAATATTGGGGGGGGGGGGGGTATATCAAATAATAGTAATACTAATACAATAATGCAATTAAATTATTAAAAATAATAATAAATGATTAAAATATCAAAGAAGCCTAATATAGGATGCAATAAAAACAGATGAAGCATTATTGAAGCAAATTGTATGATTGTTGTTGTTAGTTGTCTTGTCAGGAAAATACATTTTCAGTTGAGCTAAAAAAAAAAACATTCATAGCTTTTTGTGTGCAAAACAGTTTATGTCTTGGCTTGTGTTTTCATTAGGTTGATATGATCGACTGGGTGGACAACATGTGGCCACGGCATCTTAAAGAAAGTCAGAGAGACTCAACCAATGCCATTATAGACATGCAGTACCCTAAAGTACAGAAGTAAGTTGTTCTGTTTTGTTCAGTCATACAATTTTATTTAAACCTTTTTGTTTGAACGCTAGGGCAACATAAACTTGGTTTATGAAGGTTGATCATACCAGCCATGTGTTTTTCAGGTATTGTCTGATGAGTGTCGAGGGATGCTTCACAGATTTCCACATAGACTTTGGTGGCACATCAGTCTGGTATCACATCCTCAGGGGAAGGAAGGTGAGTGCTTTCTTAAAGGTACAAAACTGTGTTGTTTGCTGACAAAGAGGCTGAGTTCAGAATGAAATACTTGCTACTATACTACTATATATACTGTGTACTTCCAACTTCAACAGAAATAGTATTTGAAACGGAATGCATAATGCAGTACTAAACACTTCAAATAGTGTTATTCTTCTATGTGATTTCAACAAGTTGCATGTTTAATTTGGTGCTAATTCATGGAGTGCCGTCTAATTGTCGTGGGAAATATTTAGCAAATTAATCCAATTTAGTCTAAAATGTCTTAACATTGTCTATTCTAATTAAATAAGTCATGAAAGCTATCATGACTGTAACTACTTTGAGTTCAGCTGTCATGCTGGAAATAAAAGGTCAGTCACATTGCACTGTGGGATATGTTATTGCATGCAGTGTTTTCTGTTGTATACTGCATATTTTGGCAATATAGTGGGCCATCCAGGTATTGCTGCTTATAGACAATATTATGTGCAGTTTAAATTCTATATACTGCAGAAAAAATATTGGTATAGTATAGCTATTCCGAACATACACTACCGTTGAGAAGTTTTCTGTTGGGGAATGTTTTTTTTTTTTTAATGTTTAAGTCTCTTCTGCTCAGCAAGGCTGTATTAATTTGATCAAAAATACTGTAGAAACAGTAATATTGTGAAATATTATTACAGTTCAAAATGAACGTTCCTATTTGGGTATATTTTAAAATGTATTTTATTCCTGTGATCAAAGCTGTATTTTTAGCATCATTACTGCAGTCTTCAGTGTCACATGATCCTTCAGAAATCATTCTAGTATGCTGATTTGCTGCTCAAGAAACATGTATGATTATCAATTGAAAACAGTTGTGCTGCTCCATATTTTTTAGAAACACATTTTTTCATGATTCAGAAGAGCAGCATTTGTTTTGTAAGAAATCTTTGTAACATTATAAATGTCTTTTCTGTCATTTTTTTCTTCTGTCAATTTAAAGTGTCCTTGCTGAATAAGTATTCGATTCTTTAAAAAAAAAAAAAAATTGTATCGACCTCAAACTTTTGACCAGTAGCATAGTTAGAGATTTGTGCTTTCTTAGTACTTCAAACCATTAAATGTGCGAGAATCGTCTTTCTCCGCTCTAATTGCTGTCGGGTTCTTTGATGCTTTTGGATCAGCCTCTTGTTCTCCATAAATGCGGCATTTATACATTTTTCAAACCTATGTGTCAGTCAGTCTGGTGTTTCATAATTGCCTGTCCTTACTGGCTTTGTTCTGAATGATCTCAGGTGTTCTGGCTGATCCCACCCACACCTCAGAACCTAGAGCTCTATGAGAACTGGGTGTTGTCAGGGAAACAGGGTGACATCTTTCTCGGCGATAAAGCCTCGATGTGCCAACGGATTGAACTGAAGCAAGGCTACACATTCATGATCCCCTCAGGTACACATGCTTATCATACATTAAATGTTTCAGGTAAGAATCTCCCAGGTTTTCTTGGACCAAACCACTGTGTCTGTGTGTGTAGGGTGGATCCATGCAGTTTACACTCCAATGGATACTCTGGTGTTTGGGGGAAACTTTCTGCACAGCTTTAACATTCCCATGCAGCTCAACATTTTCAACATTGAAGACCGTACACGGGTGAGCACTCAAACAAGCACTCGATTATTCCTTTGCCCATTTGTGAACTTTTTCTGACTGTCTCTGTGGTTTATCCATGCAGGTCCCTGCTAAGTTCCGCTACCCTTTCTACTTTGAGATGTGCTGGTATGTGTTGGAGCGTTACTTGTACTGTCTGACCAACACATCTCACCTGACACCTGAGTTCCAGAAGCACTCACTGGGCATTGGTCAGTGCACAAACCATAAATGTGTACAGTAACATATCAATACAACCGTAATTACATTGGCACATCTGTTCTGTGCTTCACAGGGCTAAAGAAGGAGGATGTGATTAAACAAGGAGGCTTTAATGGTCAAGAAGAAAATGTAATGAAAGAGGAGGAGGAGGAGGAGATGGTGACGGAGGAGCCAGAGGAAGAGGCAGCATCTCCTGCTCGTCCAGGGGTGAAAGTTCACCTGACGCCCTTTGAGCTGGAAGGGCTTTGGGAATTACTGCACAAGTTGGAGGAATTGCCAGCACACAAGAAATGTGTTCCATCAGGCATCAGAAACGCCCCAGCACTGCTCAGTGACATACGGGTGTGAACATAACACCATGTGGCCACATAAATATAGTTGTTGTTGTTCTTTTGGGAACATAAGCTCATTTCTCTTTTTCTTTCTGTCCCAACAGAAGCTGCTGGAGGAACATGCCAATGATAACCCCAAACTGTCTTACACTGGAAAACCAATCGTCAAATGGCCCAAAAGGGTAGGTTATACACTATGACCACTGTTCATACAGCATGTACAGATGTAGTGAGTTGAAGTAAAAATGTGTCTGCTTCTGTCTAGCCCTCGTGGTATGAGCCGCCGCCGGCGCCTCTGTCTATGCTGTACCGCCCGCGTGCTCCCGGCTCAGGCCCCATCTTGCCGCCGGTTCCTCGACCCGTAAAGCCGTCTTCCTCCATCTCGGCTCTGAGACGCAGACGTGTGCGCTGCAAACGCTGCGAGGCCTGTCTGCGCACCGAGTGTGGCGACTGCAACTACTGTCGGGACATGAGGAAGTTTGGAGGACCAGGCAGACTCAAGAAGAGCTGTGTTCTCCGTCAGTGTCTTGCAGTGAGTATCTGTGTTCAGTGTTAATGTCATCAGTGAAATTACTGATAGAAAGGCTTTTAGTTTTTTTTAGTGTTAGAAAATTTGGTCAAAGTTTTGTCCATTACATTTACGCTACCTTTCAAAAGTGTGGGGTCCGTAAGATATTTTCAATAGATTTTTTAATCTATTGAAAAGTATCAGTAATGGCATTTATTGTCAAAGATTACTATTTCAAATAAATGGTGTTCTTTTGAACTTTTTATTTATCAAAGAATCCTGAAAAAATGTGTCACTGTTTCCATAAATATTAAGCCGTACAATTGTTTTTAGCTTTGATAATAAAAAATCAGCAGCAAATCAGGGTATTTGAATGATTTCTGAAGGAAATCATGTGGCACCGATGACTGAAGACTTAATACTAGAAATAATATTCAAATGTAGCATATTAAAATGGAAAACTGTTATTTTAAATGGTAATAATATTTCATAACATTAGTATTTTTACTGTGTGTGTTTTTTAATCAAATAAATGCAGCCTGAATTTAGCATAAGAGACCTTATTTCAAAAACAAATGTATCATCCCCAACATTTTTTGAATGGTATAGTGTGTGTATATATATAAAAAATTGACTTATTAATGAATGAATGATTACAGTTTGATTAATGTTGTCTAAAGGAAAGGATTGTCAAGAAAAACTAAGACAAAACTAAAACAAAAAAATATAAATTGCGTAAAAATGAACTCTGTACACTGTGCTATGTTAGAGAGTGTTGTGTCTCACACTCGTGTTGTGTTTCTAGCCGGCTCTACCTCTTACTGCAGTATGTGCCATATGTAAGGAAGGCTATCAGGAGTCTGAAGACTCCGAGTCCGTCCAAACACTCATGGAATGCTCCGAATGCGCTCAGATCACTCATCCAGAATGTATAAAGGTACATGTACGTGTCTGTCCCACATCTTGTTTGTATGGAATTAGCTGTTATATGTACTGTGTTAATACCACGTGTATATTGCAGGTGCCCGGTGAGGGTATTATTAATAAGGATCTTCCCAGTTGTTGGGAATGTCCAAAATGTGTCCAGGGCAAGAAAACAGAGGTATGTTTTCTGCTTTTGCCATCTGTCTTTTTCTCTTTTTTTTGCAACAAGTCAACCTGTTTAAACAGGCCTTTGCTTGACTTACTCTTTAGATGATAATTGGATCTGAAGACTAATTGTGTAATTTGTATTTGTTTTTTTTCCCCTGAAGTCTTCCAGTAGTAGTGAGGAGGAGACAGACAGCAGCGTGTCTAACGGCAGTCGCTTGTCTGGTCCTCCAGCTAAGCGGGCATACAGAGAGGGGATTGGGGTGGGGGGTCTGCGTATAGGGCGCAGAGGTCGCCGGCCCCTCTCCCCCCCATCCCTGCCTCTGACCCGCTCCAGACGACAGCCGCCCCCTTCCCAGAGACTCCTGCTGCAGCACCAGCAGAACAGGAGGAGAGCAGGAGCGCTGGAGTTACAGCTCAGGAAAAGGGTAAGTATGCAAACAGGTGCACATACAGTACATGTGTTTTACAGATATGATGTTGCTTTCCATTCATTATATTTACATTTGTTGGACAACATGTTTGACAACCTTATAATCAAAAGTTGAAGAGACCAACTCCAAACCTTTGAATGATAATGTAAGGTTTTTTAAATGTGTTAGAAAGAAGTCTCTTATGCACATCAAGGCTGCATTTATTTGATCGAAAGTACTGTAAATCAATTAAATATTATCACAATATAAAATAATTGTTTTCTATTTAAATATATTATAAAGTCATTTTTTCCTGTGATTCAAAGCTGAGTTTTTAGCATCATTACTCTAGTCTTCAGTGTCACATGATCCTTCAGAAATCATTCTAATATGCTGATTTGCTCCTAAAGGAACAATTCCAGTTATTATAAATGTTAAAACCATTGTGCTGCATATTTTATGGAAACTTTAATACATATTTTTCAGGATTGTTTGGATGAATAGAAAGTTTGAAAGGAGATAATTTATTTGAAATGTAAAACTTTTGTACGATTATAGATATTTACGGTTACTTTTGATTTGATTTAATGCATCCTTGCTGAATCAAAATATTAATTTAAAAATTAAAAGGAAAACATACTAGAACACAGTATGAGAACCGACAGCATTATTATAGACAGTCAAAAATGAAAGGCACTTTTTCAAAACTACAAGCTCCAATCTCATTGGCTTACTTCACATAGTTTCTGGGAATTTATTTTATTGTATATTATATTCAATTTAAGTAGTAATATTTTCCAAAGACTAATAAATACATTTCTAATAAATATATTCATATTTATTAGAAATATATATATAAAAAAAAGCCTTGTGGCCAAACAACAAGATATCAAGTACACCTGTATATTTAGGGTCTTTTGCTTTTTACCTCTTCTAACTTAAATCTGTTTTCAGATTTACTTGCCCATTAATTTCACGTAAAACATAAATGACTCTGGTTGGCCTGACGCTTCCTTCTTGTCTCAAGTGGCCAGTGCCAAATTAAGTTGCAATGTGAATCAGGCTTTATGGTGATTGTCAAACCCTGCATGTAATGCATGTTTGATTTCTTATTGTCTTTTGCAGATAAAATTAGAAAGGAACAAAATCCTCCAGTCGGTGAGTGTTTTGAGCCTATAACATTTGCTTCCCTCATCGCAGCGCATCTAATCCTGCTTTTACCATTCTCACACGCTCTCGGCTGTGCTTTCGTTCTCTCTATTTCTGTCTGTCTCTCAGACCCGCTCGTCTGTCTCTCTTTCTCCAAAGCTCCTGCGTCAGCGGAGTCTGGAGAGAGGGGGCGTAGTCAGAGCGGTACCCGGACGGAGCATTTCCCGTGGCCGAGGGATGTCCTCCTGTCGTGGAAGAGGGGTACGACTCCGAGGCGGTGGCCGAGGGGGAGGCCTGAGAGAAAGAATGGAGATGGAGATTGAAAGAGATGACTCTGTGGAAGAAGAACAGGAGGAGAGGAAAGAGAACGGACAGTATAATGGTAAAGAGAACCGTCCTCAGAGACGAGGGGGTAAAGCTGGTGAAGACGAGAACGGAGAAAGTCATCGAAACGGAGAGAGCGAGGGGAGCAGTGAGGGAGGAGAGGCGACTCCATCTGACACTTCTGTGGTGCTAAATGATGATGTCAGAGGCCAGGGGTCCTGCGTCACAGTGACGTTACAGCCATCGAGGGGTCGGCGCGACCCTAGCGCCATTGTTCCCAAATTGGAAGCCAACTTGTCTTCTAGAAGCCTTCCGCAAAACCACAAAGCCCTGCTCCGTCCCCCACTGCGAAACGGCACCCCTCGCTCAGACGGTCCTCATTCACCTGCAGACAGATTGCACGTAAACAAATCACATGCTCTTTCATCATCACCACACACTCTGACCAGAAGCGCATCCAAACACTCCCACATGGTGCGGAGTCTGAGATCAAACTTTAAAGATTCCCCTCACCGGCTGACTCGAGAGAGAATTGGGAAAAAGATTCGATCGGAAAAGGCGAAATCCTCAGACTCTTGCCCCAGTTCCACCTTGCGGCCCTCGACGGAGCAGAACGGAGGGAATGAGCCAGGCTGGGAGAGAGAGGTTTGGGTGTCCGTGTTCCGCTACTTGACCCGTGCAGAGCTGTGTGTTTGCATGGCTGTTTGCAAGAATTGGTACAAATGGTGAGTACACAATTACCACATTATTATTATTATTGTTGTTGTTGTTGTTGTTTTTAATTCTTTTCATAAATGTATTGTGTATGCTGTACTTATTTGTATATTGTGCATATTTTTAAAATAAATAATAGCTATTGTAATTTCACTGTTAAAAAATGCTATTTAATGGAGGATCTTTTGATTTTTGCCAGGACTATCTGTATTGCATATATTTCTCCAATGGAAAAAACAAACAAAACCTTTTTAAACATGTTTACAGTACAACTGTAAAATGACGGTACTAATAAATATGGCTGTCTTTATTTTTTAACATTAAGCCATCAAGCAATTATTTTGGCGGAAAAATGCAAGGAACCCTTAAAGCTTCTCTTTACATTGATAATGGGCAGTTTATGTTTATCATTACAATTTTGGGAAAATGGTTGCTGCATTTTCAAGTGCACATAAACTGATGCAGAGATGGGAGTATGTGTAGAGCAGCCATTAAAGTGAACCGAGCCACTCTGATGCTAAAAACACTGACTCGTGTGTAAATAAACACAGTGCCACGCTTCACTCTGAAACATGCAGTGAATATATTATTTTAAGTCACAACCATAGCAATTAAATAATTAGGCTATTTGATCTTTTTCGTATTACTTGTGCAGCCCTAAAATACTTTTCTGCAAAAAATCTGACCTTAACATGTTGCTAAGATAACAGCATGCCACTCTAATCATAAACATACTGCATACACATTGTGTAAATTAGTCATCAATATCTTTCGGCATTGCATGAAATGTTTATTTATAATCAACATTTCCCTCTCTTTATTGGCCATCTTTGATTTTTGATGCAATGCATTCTGGAATTACTTTCATCATGAAGTATACACTTTATGCTGCATCAGAATTTTACCCAAACAAGATACCTTGCCCATGATGCCTTTAAATGTTGCCTGTGAAGGCAGCTCACTAGTCTTTGGAACAGAGCAAAGTTGTGTGTGTGTGTGTGTGTGTGTGTGTGTTCTAATACAGTGGTGTGATTATAGGGGCTGTGACAAGCGTTTATGGACACGGATCAGTCTGAGCCGCTGCCGCTCTATAAATCCTCAGGCCCTCACGGGCATCATCAAACGGCAGCCTGTCACCCTGGACCTCTCCTGGGCCAACATCTCCAAGAAGCAGCTCAGCTGGCTCATCAACCGCCTGCCAGGTGCCTATTCTCACATCACCACTACATCTGTTTTTATACACTGTACATTTTATGATGTGACTCACAGGCAGCTCTCTCACAGGCCTTAAAGATCTGGTGCTATCAGGGTGTAATTGGGTGTCGGTCTCAGCACTGAGCTCTCCAAGCTGTCCTTTACTACGCTCTTTAGACCTGAGCAGGGCCGATGGCATCAAAGATGCACAAATCAGGGAGCTGCTGAACCCACCAGGTAATCCCAAAGGCCCCCTTCACACTAAGGACGATAACGATAAAGATATTGTTCGCTGGTGTGGATGCTAATATTATGTTTATAGTTATTATTCTTGCTGTGAACGGGACTTAAAACAGCTCAACTGTTATTTATTGCTATTTCCTATATTACATGAAACTAGGGGTGTGCTATATTGACAAAAATATTTCAGTATTTTCTGGGATTTTGATGATAATGATAATTAGACAGTATTTAGCAGAGTGTGTTTTTGTGCTGGTGCCATGGCTGGTTTAGGCCTGTCATGAACAGCTGACTGCCAAAGCTTGTCATTATGTGCAGTGGTCAGTTCACAGCAGTATTTCAAATTTCCACTACAAGGCACTTTTTGTCCCCTAAACTAATTTCAAAGGACATTTTTACCTTTTTTATGGGCATTTTTTTAAAATACTTTATTACATGCATGTATCATCTTTTGTCAAATTGTTACTTTTAACAATCATTTCAATTAGAATAAGACACTGTTACAAATAAAACACAGTCTCATGTCTCTCATGGGATGAAGAGGAGTAAGTAAGTAGTAAGTACAAATAAAATGAAATCAACAAAATTAATCTTTGCACTCCAGCGGTGACACAGAAGGTGCATCTGGAAATGTATTTATTTACACAGACTCTTTGGTGCAGCTCAAAAGTAGGTTGCATGCATTTGCAACTGCGTTTTTAAAAAATGTAATATTTAATTATGAAATGGTTTTAAGAAAATTAATACTTTAAGAATGAAACAAACCACTAGTGGGTGGTGGCAAGTCACTGTCTTTAAGGAATAGTTCACCCAAAAAAGGAAATTGAGAATTTACTCCCTCTCAGGCCATCCAAGATGTAGATAAGTTTGTTTCTTCATGGTAACAGAACTGGAGAAATTTAGCACTACACCACTATTTCACCAATGGATCCTCTGCAGTGAACGGGTGCCGTCAGAATGAGAGGCCAAACAGCTGATTAAAAACATCACAGTAATCCACAGGACTCCAGTCCATCAATTTATGTCTTGTGAAGTGAAAAGCTAAATGCTTTGTGAAATTTCTCAAAATCTGTTCCAATGAAGAAACAAACTCAGCTGGAATGGACAGAGGGTGAGTAAATTTCAGCAAATTTTCATTTTTGGATGAACTTTTTTTTTTTTTTTTTTTTTTTTTTTTTAGTAATTTGTTCATATCATTCATTCAGCTGGCTGATTCATTTGAATCATTTGTTAAATTGATTTGTTCAGATTCATTCACTAATGAAGCACCCCAATGTTGCTTGGAGATGACACAAAAGCTCAAGAAAGCTTGTAATTTTTAATGATGTGCAAACTGAAATTATGGTAAGCGATGCATATCGCAGACCCCTGCTTGAAACCCATGTGTATGTGTCCATAGGCAGTGACAACCGTTCCCAGATGAAGAACATGCAGTGCTTGTGGCTGTGCGGTCTGGAGGTGACTGAAGCCACGCTGAGGCTGATCATCAGACACATGCCTCTGCTCACTCGTCTGGAGCTCTCGAGTTGTCCCATCACAGATGGTGCTCTCAACCTCCTCAGCGCCGTGGGCTCCTCCACACGCAACACGCTCACACACCTCAACTTAGCAGGTGCGCAAACACACACCAACCCGTTTACAGTTCTCAACTGAGTCGTCAAACATTAAACATGAATGAAAAAACCTTCCCTGTTTGACGTTATCAGGTTGCTGCCGCCTGACAGACCGGTGTCTGGTGTACCTGCGGCGCTTGTCCTGTCTCTCCGTACTGGACCTGCGCGGCTGCAAAGGGGTCTCGCGGCAGGCATGTGAAAGCTTTATCTCCGAGCTGTCTGTCAATGCCCTCTACTGCCTATCAGATGACAAGCTCATCCAGAGGATATCGTAAAACCTGCCCTCCTCAGGGAGAGAGAGACTTTGTGAATATTTGTGTGACTGAGAAGGAACACAGTCTGCCTGTCTGTATGTATGTATGTGTGTGTGATGGCTTCTGTAGGTCTGTAGGGAGGCTTTGTTTTTACAGAGGACTGGGTTTCATGTATAGCGGCTTAGGAGGGAGGAGCTCAAAGCATCCAGGGTGGGGCTTATGTATAAATAGTTCTGGGTGATGAGTATCCTTTTGTAGTTAACTATTTCCCTTTGTTCTGTGTACACCCAAACACTGCAATTGGCAATCAAATCGGTTCTCAGGCCTGTCATGCCATGGACTCTTCTATTAAAGAGATCAACAGGTGCTATTCCTTTACAGTTTGATTTCTATTTCAGAGCAGCTTTCTGTCTGCCTTTAAAAACCTTCGCTTCTACTGTTGAACGATACTCTAATCCATTGTCCAGATCCTGTCATCTTGACGCAGATCCATTTATCCTCAGCAGTGTGGAGGTATTGCATTGCATTTTTTTTTCCCCTCCCACTCACCCCCTTAAATATCATTTTACTTGAGGAATACCTTTTTGTTCTTAAGTCCTCTCCCTCCTTAATACCTGAGAGTATAGAGATATATAAATATATAAACACCCTTGTGTAAATGTATTCCTCTCCTGTAGTACGACAGAAAGAAATCTGTAGCATTATAATTATTTTCAGAAGCTTTTTCACTTTTTTTTTTTTTTTTTTTTTTTTCCAAGAAAATAAAAATGATACAAATGTGAGCTCGAATTGATTTGAATTAATTGGAGATACTGAAATCTGAAGTTGTTTTGTTGAAAACGTTTACAATGTTTTTGCTTTGTTAACTGATTAGCTAAATGCTGTGCGACTGGTTTAGATGACTTGCAACACTGGATATAAATGAATGTGTGCAATGGCTATTAAGACCTAGCTGCCCTGTGTAGTCATATAATGCATATGATAATTTATTTCATTATAGAATTTTGGCAGCCAGTCCTTTAGCGAACAAATGTCTTCATTCAACCATCAACGGGTAAAAAGATTATGGTTTTTATTATTTCTGCCTAGTGTAAAAATCTGATTTCAGAAGACTTTCTAAACTCAGTAGATCCTAGTCTGATCTCAAAATAGTTGATAAATTTAGCAATATGCCATTCAGATTCTGTCTGGTTTTAAATGAGTTTGTAGATTCAGGACACAATGTTGTCTGATCTCAGATGAGTGTATAAACTCAGCACATGATCCTGTCTTTTACAGGGATTTTTAAGAAATCCCTGTCTGATGTTATTTGGTCTGGGATAAATATCTGCTTCGTGATGCCGTCTGATTTCAGATCAGACCTGATTTATAAACTGGTCAAATGCGAAGTTCATTAGTACAACCTGTCTATTTTATGGTGGTTTTATAAATTCAAAACATTCTGGTCTGCTGCGATCTGATATCAAATGTTCATAAATTCAGCGACATGCCATTCTGTATCTGGTCTTAAATGAGTTTATACATTCAAGACACGATGCCATCTAATCTCAGATGAGTTTAGAAATTTAGCACATGATCCTGTCTGATCTCATAAGGGTTTCCCGTGTCTGTCTTAATGTTATTTGATCTCAGATCAATTCTGTTTCTGGTGCTAAATTCTAGTGCATGACGCTGGTTCGTCTCAGACGAGTTTATAAATTGTGATCGTGATGCTGTGTGGTTTCAGACATGTAGAATACAAGGCTGTCTGATCTCAGCTGAGTGTATAAATTCACATGATCCTGTCTGATCTCAAAGGTTTATGAATTCACATCCCGGTCTGATGTTATTAAATGTCAGATAAATGTTTCTGATGCTGTTAAGTTTAAAAATTCAGCTTGATGCTGTCTCATATCAAATTTATAAACTGCACTCTAAATGTCAGATAACTACATGCAACGTGATGCTATCTGATCTCAGTTGAGTTTATAAACTGTTTAAAAATATACCACATCCATCTGACATTATTTGATCTTTAACACAATTTTTATCTAATGTGGTTTGACCTCAGACAAGCTCATCTCAGCTGCATTAGATGTTTTTAGCAGAAATTCAGCATGTGATGCTATCTGATCTCAGCTGAGTTTATATATTCAGTGCATGCTGATGTTAATGAGTTACTCATTCACCATGAAGACCGAGGGTATCAGCACAGCCAAGCCTGCATCCGAAGCATTTTTCACATGAACATGGATGGAAATTAGGCCTCTGCTCGCTTTCCGCGGTGGGTTATCCGGATTTTCCCACCGGTTCAGCTCAGCCCGGGTGGAATATAATGGAAAGCTGTCTTTTTCCCTTTCAGAGGATAGTGTTAACATCATGTGTCAGTGTCCAGCAGCACTAGCCTGAGGAGGATGCTGGGAAGCTATCTGCTAACGCAAGGATGCTTTACTGCAAATAAACCTCTAACTCATCCGTGCTCTCGGTTTTACCTCATTTAACGGAACCCCGCTCATTTTTACCGATCAATTTTCAATCCTTTTAGCCTCGAAGAGGATATTTTATAAAGACTTGCATACATTTTGACTTAGCTTCGCTAGCTAAGCAGCTGTTGGCTTGACTGTCAGTGGATATTTTCAGCAAACGGGAGGATTTACAGCAGAATAACACGGTAATGAGTGTAAATGAGACATCTGGAGACCTGAGGGAATTAATTCAGTGAGCAGATTAAACGACACGTTTTATCAAATGAAATAAACGCTTGTGTAGTTATCTGTTTAGATGCCAAGGTGGCCGCAACCCAACAAACATTTCCTAAAAACCTACTCGGCGTCCAAAAATAAAACGTAACCACGTGAAATAAAATAAAAACAACTGAAAACTTAAATCAAGCATCACTGAAATGGCTGAAGAGGCGTTTCCTTTACATTATCTGGTGTGGAACAACCAGTTTCAAGAACTGGACCGAGAGCTTCAGAAAAAGGAGGTACATGGAGTTGTATAAGCTGTTTAGTGTCTTAAACCATGGGTGTTTTCCTCTGTAAAGCCTTGTGTTGTGTGTTACAGCATGACATGGAGCGGCTGGATCCGCGCGGGCGCGCGCCGCTCGAGCTGTCAGTGTGTCTCGGGCACCTGGAGTCCACGCGCGTGCTTCTGAGACACAGCGCCAATCCCACACACAGCAACACACAGGGCTGGACAGGTACACGCTCATCAATCCGTGCATCTCCCAAACCTGTGTGACTTTACTCAAGCAAGCAAGAGAAGAGATGGGCTTTTATTATGTTCAAAAGCTAGTTGGATTCCATACATTTCACCAAAAAATCACTATGAAAAAAGTATATATAATTTTATTCATATTTTTTAAAAATCTATCAGTTGTAAATATTATAAACAACAACAAAAATATTAAGGAGCACCCAAAATTCATAATAAATCAGCATGTTATAATGATTTGTGATGGGATATATTTGTGGTGATAAGCAAAAATACACTGTATGGGACAAAATTATTGTTTTTATCTTGCCAAAAATCATTAGGATATTAAGTAAAGATCATGTTCCATGAAAATATTTTGAACATTTCCTACTGTAAATATATCAAAATGCAATTTTTGATTAGTAATGTACATGGCTTAGAACTTAATTTGGACAACTTTAAAAGCCGATTTCCTCAATATTTAGATTTTTTTTTTGCACCCTCGGATTCCAGATTTTCAAATAGTTGTATCTCCTAACAAACCAAACATCAATGTATACATCTCAATTTCTTTAAAAATTACTCTTATGATTGGTTTTGTGCTCCAGGGTCACATTTCTGAAGGATCATGTGACCCTGAAGACTGTTGTGACTGATGAAAATTCAGCTTTGCCACCATAGGAATAAATTATATTTTAAAGTATATTAAAATAGAAAACTGTTATTTTAAATTGTAATAATATTTCACAATATTGCTGTTTATACTGTATTTTTGGTCAAATAAATGAAGCCTTGATAAGCATAAGAGACTTCTTTAAAAAACTAAATTACTGATCCCAAACTTTTGAATGGTGATGTATATATATATGTATTTTATTTCGGTCTGAGCAGCTTAACCCACAAACATCATAATACTAATAGACATTTTGTACACGCATTCCACTATACATATTTGCAGGCATTTTCATGACCTTAAATGATAAAAAGTCACAAAATGTTAAAAAAAACATGATAGGTTAGTTAACCAGTGTATCCAACAACTCAAAAAACTGAACTGTATCAAAGTGATCTGCAACATAAGCTTCAAAAATAACAAAAGCACCATAAAAATAGTCAAAGAATAGAATGAATAGTCAAAAAAAATAACAATGACTTGTAAAGCCTTACTATAACTTTGTGTGAGGTGCAGACTGAGATTTCAGTCAATAGCTACTTATAAAAAGGCTCATACACATTTCAACACTGCACCATGTGCACGGTGTCTTTGAATCCGACTGAGAAAATGCATGCATTCAATGCTTAATTTTTTTTCCACTTGATCATATTATTTCAGGGCTACACCACCTCTTTCAATCCAATTAAAATTCAATTTAAATCTAGCTCAATAAGAGCTCAATTGCGGCGTTTACACCAAGGTAGTTTAGTCCATTTGAGACATTAGTCCAATTACGGATTATTAATGGATTATTAGAGTGCATGTAAACATGGCTATTGTGGTATATCTTGGAATATACAACACAAGCTGATACTTCTATTTTGTTGTTGTTTTCATTTTTGGAGTTTGTCAGCCCCAGTCCCCTTTCTCTTTCATTTTATTGAAAAGAGTTGCCATGGGATTCTGGAGAATATTTCTGTTTATATTCGTCAGAGAGAAAAAAAAAGAGAAAATCACACAGGTCTGGAATCACACAAAAAGGTCATTCGTCTGTAATTTTCATTGTCCTTTAAGAACTTTTCCTTGTCTTCCAACATATGCATCTTCAGTAAATCTCATTGGTGTGGTGCATGGCAGTGATGGCTGTGTTGAACTGTGTGTGCAGTTTTGCAGGAGGCAGTGAGCACTGGAGACCCTGAGCTGGTGCAGCTGATTCTTCAGTACAGAGACTTCAGAAGAGCCACAGAGAGACTGGCTGGTATTCCTGAGCTGCTGAGCAAACTGAGACAGGTGATCCACATGCACACATACACCCTGACTGAAGATGCATTTGATGTGCATTCATTGGGTAAATTTTCATAAATTTATCAGGTACAGTATTGGTTTGATTTGCCATCCTCTTTCAGAAGGCATTCTAACATGTTGTCTTTCATGCAGGCACGCGATTTCTACGTGGAGATGAAATGGGAATTTACTAGCTGGGGTGAGTTTGAAAACTAAAGAGTTTGGAAAGACCCACAAACTCTTTCACCTTTACTTATGTCTCAACGTATATTAAATGTTGAATCTGTATCTGTCATTTTATACCCTGAGAAGCTGATATGGCAAGAAATTTAAATAAAACCAAACAAGCCAACCTATATGGCAGCTTTAACCGTTTCAGCTCCTGTGATCAATTGTTCCTGACAGTCAGTTGATGTCCTGTCTCAATTATTCAGTTCCTCTAGTATCGAAAGTTTGTCCAAGCGATGTGTATCGTGTATGGAAAAGCGGTTCGTGTTTGAGGGTCGACACCACTTTATTGGGCTTTGAGCACATGACTTGGCTTAAGGGTCGACGCAGCTACATCTTTAAAGGTGGAGGTGAGTTTTCAGCACACATTCATGCAGGATTCACACAGAGTTCAGTTCTTTGAGGTGGTTTGTGTGTTTTGCAGAAAGCGGGGCCATGGTGATGGAGGTGGACCACGAGAAGCAGGTGGTGTATACAGAACCGCTGTCTCTGTCTCCGCGGGACGCTCCCTCTCTGCTCGCCGCCATGCTGCCCTCGCAGGAGAACACGGCCCAGAGACTCACCTCTCCTATAGTGTCCACTCATCTCAACACACGCAACATTGCCTTCGAGAGGTACAGGAAGAGGCTTTACCACAGATTTAATTAGTCTAAGTCTGTATGGAGTGCATTAGAGCCTGGCCAGTCTTTTAGTGGCGCTGGTTCTGGAGATTTTTTCCATTCATTTTTCCCATAGGGATTTTTAAAAAGCCTTTGGTAAAGTGTTATAAACCATGAGCCAAACCAGCCAGCTATGAGGAGAATCACAACATTACAAAGCTTTATTTGAAGCAAAAAAAATTATACTTTGAAATCAGACAAAAAGACAAAACGTACAAGACTGTGTACTTAATGGCTTTAATGAAGGATTGCAAATAACAAATTAAAAACGATGGAGAAATATGCAACTATTTATTTAAGTATATATATATATGTCATTATATTATAATATATTATTTTATGAATAAACTATTATAAGTTTATTGCAAAATATGCATATATACGCAAAATATTACAGTATTGTGACAGCATAGTGGCAACAACTCGATTACATCATTTGTGGTGCTTCATTCCTGCAAGCTTATTTGGCTTTATTTGTTTTGCACGACTCTCTGATTGGAGGAATTTTCAGTTTGGCATCATGGGTAATGTAGTTACCCATCACAATAGATTCAACTGTTAAATTCAACTGTTATTTTACAAATAAACTGAAATAATGACAAAGGATGGCTTCAGCAGAAGCATATATCATCGATTTAACAACCTTACGGGGTCATGAACTGCCTTTTTTATTATTTTGTACTGTTCTCTGAGGTCCACTTATAATGTTATCAAGATTTTTACTTTAAAAAGCATCATAATTTAGAAGTATTTGGCTATTTTCTGTCCTTTTTCGATACCCCTCATCAGAATGCTCTGTTTGAATAGGCATGGAAGATTGAAGACTCGGAAGTAAACGCTCACTGCTGTGATTGGCTTACAGTTGTGTATGTTTGGCAGCGTACATTCCTTGTGGACGCTGCTGTAATTTAGGTTAAAAACTCAATAATGCAATACATATCAAGTGATCTGTAAGAAGAGACAAAGCAGTAGTGATCACGTAATAAAAGCAGTTACTCACACTTGTTTGTTGTGACGTTACTGTCTGATTCAATATAGTCGAAACAGCATCGTCTTTTAGTTTTAATCGTTCTGAAAATCCTGCATCGAATTTTGCCTTGTTTGTAAAAGTGAACAAAGGACCGAGTTCTTACTGATGCTGTCTGGATATTCATTCAAAATTAAGTTCATCAAATAAAGTTTATTGTTTGGTTTCTGTGTAGACATGCTAAACAGGCAGCGATGTATAGTCTGTGGGCGGGGCTAAACAGGCAGCGATGTAGAAGCAGGTGTTGATCATCTTCTGCAGAGGCGGTGTTTAGCCACACTATTACATCATAGAGTGGCACATTGATTCCACAAGCTGTTGTTTTAGCAGACTGGCTTCAATATAAGCTGTTTTTAGACTAACAAGAAAGTTTTGAGTTCTGAAACGTGAATGATGTTTGTATAGTACAATGACCTCGTAAATGTCAAAAAATCAGGGGAATTTTGATTTCTCAGTTCATGACCCCTTTAAAGCTCACAGTTGGTCTGTCTTTCAAGCTTTATAATTTAGCATTAAAAATCTATTTCTCTAGGTAGTGAGTTTTATAGTTTTTACCTCTGGAAAGGTAAATATCTATTTCCCTGTTCTGTCTGACTCTAGAAATAAGTCTGGGATTTGGGGATGGCGCTCTGAGAAGACAGAGGTTGTCAGTGGATATGAAGCAAAGGTGGGTCCACTTTAAGAGGCATTCAACTCTGAGCCTTGCTAAAAACACCTGTGCAGAGGACAAAATGACCTCCCTGATTGTTTTTTATACTTGTATGATTGTAGGTTTACAGTGCCAGTAATGTGGAGTTAGTGACACGTTCTCGGACTGAACACCTTTCTGATCAGGACAAGTGTAGGAGTAAAGGTACTTAAACCCATACAAACAGAAAAAATATGCTGACAGTAAATTTCACTAATAAATACACGTACATATAGTTATGTACATATACATATATTTTCTCAAATGCATTTCCCTTTCTGTGCTGTCACCTTCTACTCACTCCTGGCCTCTCTGTTCTGTCAGGATCTAGGACTCCTCTACAGTCGTTTCTTGGTATTGCTGAGCAGCACATCTCTAATACTGGGGTGAGTGTGATCCCTGATCAGTACATATCAGTTCAGTTCAGTTGCATATGATCTTAATTTTAATTTAGAATTTCAATATATTTAGTTTTTTTTTAACATTTACTAAACAAATGTTAAAATGACAAAACTATAAATGATAAATATATAAGAAATAAATTAACACCATATTTAAAGATAAAAAATTATTTGAAAATGTTAATGATTAATATAATCATTAAAAGAAATAGCCTGAAACATATATAAAACATATACGCCACCATTCAAATGTTTGGGATCAGTTAGATTTTTTTGTTGTTTTTGAATGAAATGTATTTTTTATTGAGCATGGTTAATGATTTAAATGAAAGGCATTTAAAATGTTGTTGTTTTGAACTTTAATCAGAGAAACCTTGAAAAATCTATCATGGTTTCCACAAAACTATGAAGCAGCACAACTGTTTTCAACATTTATAATAATAGGAAATGTTTCTTGAAATCAGCATATTATAATGATTTCTGATGGATTGTGTGACACTGAAGACTGGAGTAATGATGCTGAAAATTTAACTTTGATCACAGGAAGAAAGTACATTGTAAAATATGTTAACATAGAAAACAGTTATTTTAAATGGAAAATAATAATTCACAACATAATTCACTGTTTTTGCAGTATTTTTGATCAAATAAATGCAGCCTTGGTGAGCTTAAAAACTAAATATATTGTTTACAGAGTCTATTTGTGAATGTGCTGATTTGGAGATACCACTGATTCATTTGTTCACTGTGTTTCTAGAGTCAGGTTTCTCAGTGCGCTAGTCCTCATAACCCAACAGCTATCACAGCGGAGGAGTACTTCGATGCAGAGTTTAATCTGAATGGCAGAGATATCGGGCGGCCCATTGAGCTCACCAGCAAAGTGCAGAGGTACCGTCTCTATGGCAACTCAAAAGTGTCATGATTTGAACCGTTTGCATGTGAATTAAGAATATTTGCTTTGTCTCGTTACCTCGCTCAGGTTTAAGGCCACACTGTGGTTGAGTGAAGTTCATCCTCTCTCGCTGGCTGAGCAGGTGACGCCCATCATTGACCTCATGGCTATTTCTAACGCCCACTTTGCCAAGCTGCGTGACTTCATCACCCTACGCCTACCACCTGGCTTTCCTGTAAAGATTGGTGAGAAGTGTCACATCGAGTTGATTGATCATTTTATATCTTTAAAGTCAACATGCAATCAAAATCGTTTGCTATTTACTTTCTTAAAGGGACAGTCCACCCAAATATTCAGTCATCATTTGCTCACCCTCATCATTTACTCATTTCTTTATTCTGTGGAACACAAAAGATGATATTTTGAAGAATATTGGTTAGCAAACAGTTGCTAACTGTTTACTTCATTGACTTCCATTAAGTTATTTTTACTGCTTTAAAGGCCTCAACTGTGTTAAATACATACACTTGTATGTGTCAAAATGCACGTCTTTGCAAGTTTCCTCGTAAACACAATAATTTAGGTCTTAAGTGAAATAAAACAGCCGAGAAAGGAAAAACTCGCATGTAACAGTATACTGGATCCGGGAAGCTCTTAAAGTGACAGCAGTCTAATATTCCTGCTGTGTGTCACGCAGCACCTGAAAGTAGTCCCCAGCTATATCGTAACTAGTTACCTAGCTGGGGACTACTTTCAGGTGCTGCGTCATATCATTGCGCCTGCTGCACCCACGGTACGGCGGCAAAGTTCCTTGATTATTACGCCGGAATGAGAGTATACTTCCTGGCCATATTGGCCTAGAAAATTGCAACTTTTCATTTTCCGCCGATCTTAGTACACGATGTAACTACAGAAGAGTCAAGTTTTAAATAGGAAAATTATTGAAACACTTTGGTCATTTTGAGCGATATGCTAATGGTCTAATCAGATTCAATGATCTATGCTAAGCTAAGCTAAAAGTGCGACTGAATGGATTCAAAAACGGTAAAACTCAACTGGTTAACGCTAGGGAAGTGGTAAAATGAGCCTATTTTCAAAAAAAGTGGAGTGTTCCTTTAATTTATTTTCTCAAGAAATTTCCTGTTTTACACCAAAAATAGTTGTAAACGGCAGTTTAAACTGACTTTAATCATTGTCCTGACTCTTAGAAATTCCTCTCTTCCATGTGTTGAATGCTCGAGTGACATTCAGCAATCTGTGCGGCTGCGATGAACCGGTCAGTTCTGTTACTGTACAATCTCCTCAAGGAGCCACAGAGGCCGGTAAGCATCTCTTCAGGTCTAAAGTTGCTCTGACTGTGACTGTGTCGGGTATTTAGCCTCACCTCACTGCTTTCAGGTCAGACTCCTCCTCCTCTGCAGTGTGAAGTGGACCCGTCTGTGTTTGAGCCTCCCCCAGAATACACCACACTCGGACCAGGCCGCAGTGAACCGATGAGGGATGAGGATGATAATTTACTCCAGTTCGCCATACAGCAGAGCCTGCTGGACGCTGGAACAGAGAGTGATCAGGTAATGGCATAACATCACATGGTATGTCCATGGATCGTCATTCTAATGCATTACACACAAAATATTCCCTGCACTTTCTCGATCTAGCAAGCTCTGGTTCTGATTGGCTGGCTGTACACAACTTCTGAGAGTTGCTGCATGTTTTTATCAGTCTGCCTGGAAACAGATGTTTTCCAAGGTGCTAGGTTTATATGATTTGAAAGAGCACGAATCACTTGATTATTTTATTTTTGTATTTTTTCAAGGATATCCAGTTTATTTTAGAAGAATGATGTTCAGAGTTCATATTCAGACACTAACTTGCAAGTAAACTAGATTCCTGCTATTAGAACTGTATTTTCCCCTATGACTGTGAAATAATCTACACATTATTTTTGGGTGAAAAGAAAGTCAGATTTGGGTTTGTTTTCTGTTAAGCCACTCATAAACTGATACTGCAATGTGATTATTAAATTATTGTGTATATATATACAGTTGTGGTCAGAATTATTGGAACCCTTGGTAAATATGATCAAAGAAGACTGTGAAAATTAACCTGCTTTGTTAATCCTTTTGATCTTTTATTTAAAAAAAATCACAAAAAGCTAACCTTTCATTGGATAATAAGAATTTAAAATGGGGGGAAATATCATTATGAAATAAATGTTTTTCTCAAACACACGTTGGACACAATTATTGGCACCTTTTTATTCAATACTTTTTGAAACCTCCATTTGCCAGTTTAACAGCTCTAAATCTTCTCCTATAATGCCTGATGAGGTTAGAGAACACCTGACAAGAGATCAGAGACCATTCCTTCATCCAGAATCACTCCAGATCCTTCAGATTCCCAGCTCCATGACGGTGCTTCTTCTCTTCAGTTCACCTCACTCATTTTCTACAGGGTTCAGGTCAGAGGACTGGAATGGCCAGCAGAAGCTTGGTTTTGTGCTCAGTGACCCATTTTTGTGTTGTTTTTGAGGTTTGTGTTTGGATTATTGTACGGTTGGAAGATCCAAACATGGCCCATTATAAGATTTCTAATAGAATCAGTCACTTGATTTTTTTATCTGTTGGTATTTGATAGAATCCATGATGCCATGTGTCTGAACAAGATGTCCAGGACCTCCAGCAGAAATATAGGCCCACAACATCACAAATACAGCAGTATATTTCATTGTACACATGGGGTACTTTTTATCCCTGTGTTCACCAAACCCATCTTGAGTGTTTGCTGCTAAAAAGCTCATTTTTTAGTTTCATCTGACCATAGAAGCCAGTCCCATTTGAAGTGCCAGTCCTGTCTGATAACTGAATATGCTGGAGTTTATTTTTGGATGAGCTAGGAGAATTGTTCTTGAAATCCTCCCAAACAACATGTGGTGATGTAGGGGCTGTTTGACAATTTGTTTTAAGGTTTTCTGACCCCGAGACTCAACTATTTTCTGCAATTCTCCAACTGTGATCCTTGAAGAGTCTTTAGCCACTCAAACTCTCCTTCTCACCGTGCATTAGGACGATATAGACACACGTCCTCTTCCAGGCAGTTTCATTACATTTTCTGTTGATTGGAAATTCTTAATTATTGCCCTGATGGTGGAAATGGGGATTTTCACTGCTCTAGCTCTTTTCTTAAAGCCACTTCACTAATTTGTGAAGCTCAATTATCTTTTGCTGCACATCAGAAATATATTCTTTGTTTTTTCTCATTGTGATGGATGATTAAGGGAATTTGGGCTTTGTTTTCCCTTCTATTTATATTTCTGTGAAACAGGAAGCCATGGCTGGATAATTTCATGTTCATAATCACCCTGGAGTGCTCAAAATTGTGAATATGAATGGGAATATACTTCAGAGATATTTTACTCTTAAGAATTTCTAGGGGTGCCAATAATTGTGTCCAACGTGTGTTTGAGAAAAACATTTATTTCATAATGATATTTCCCCCCATTTTAAATTCTTATTATCCAATGAAAGGTTAGCTTTTTGTGAATTTTTTAAATAAAAGATCAAAAGGATTAACAAAGCAGGTTAATTTTCACAGTCTTCTTTGATCGTATTTACCAAGGGTTCCAATAATTCTGACCACAACTGTATATATATATATAAATTGCAGAATCCAAAGACATAAGCTCTGTTCCCAGTTCCCAGTTTTTCATGCAAAATAAAATTTTCATTCACTTTAGATATTCTGACAGTATTTATCTCTGAAGTAATTTTTAGTCATTTTTAACCAGAATAAGCTGTTACCATAAACCAGCCACCTAAACTTACCAACCACTAAAACATTATATAATAAACCTGTGAATCATTTATTAACCACCATCTGATTTTTTGTGCTATAACCAAGAATGCAACCGCATATTCAACCTGTCTAAATATTTACAACTTTAATTTAATTTTAAAAATCATAAATATGCACAGAAGGCATTTCTATGCTGCAAAAAAACACGGTTGCATAAACTGCTACAACTTGTCTGAGTTAGTGATCTAAATGTTTTGCTGGTTATACTAGTTATTAATTAAAGACAGTCTTAACATCATGGCTATGTTTATACGTCTGGCCCCAGATCTAAACAGATCCTTTACTTCTCATGATTACGCCTTTTTCATAGTCTTTATAATTATTATGAGTAATTGTGAAGCTCTAGTCAATACTAAACAATTAGCAGACATCGACTTTTCATCATTCTCTCCACAGCTTTCCACCCACTCCCTCATTTCTCTTTCTTTTCCTGTGCGTTTCTGTAGGTGACCATATGGGAGGCTCTCACTAACACTCGTCCAGTTTCTCAGCCTCCGCTTTATGAGGAGGACTCTCAGCTTGAGAGGTGTGTGTGTGTGTGGATTGAGTGTTGAGTGTGAGGATGTGCATATCAATTATTCAGCTATTTGAAATGTGATTGTGTCTCTGACAGGGCGATTCAGGAATCTCTGTCTTTGTCACTGGCTGGAGGGGAGAGTGGCGAGTCCGATGCTGGCCCGCCGTTATCCCCGTCTGATCCCGCACCCATCTCACCTCCGTGTTACAGCTCACTGACCGAGCCTCGGGTGCCGGGGGCGTTTGCTGTGGCCACCAGTTTTGATGAACAGCTACGCATCGCGATGGAGCTTTCCTGCAGAGAACAGGAGGAGTTAGACAGGTACGAATGATGGAGGAGCAAAAAATGACAGGATCCAAAAACATAAGCTCTGTTCTTAAATCTACTGAGCTAAAATCTAGACGGGATTTCAGGGGCATCGTTGGCTCCTGACACGAAGCCTGTAGCAAACAGCTGGCTGCATATTTATGCTTCCTTAAAATATCTTTATGGCTAAATTCTAAGACAGTGTTGCATGGATCCAAGAGTAAATTTTGTTTTGTTTCTTGTTTTTTTTGGTTTGTTTTTAATTTTGTTTTGTTTTATGTTATTGTTTTGTTTCTATATCCAACCTGATAAGCACATTTACTACACATTTTTTCTTTATCAAAGAGACAATTTTGTTTTCTTTAATTTTTGTTTTTTTGTTGTGTTATAAACAACCTGACAAGCACATTTTACACACATTTCATCCAAGATAATTATTTTTTGTTTTCTTTGCCTTTGTTTTGTTTTCATTTTGTTTTGTTTCTTGTTTTATTTTTGTTGCACTTTATACAATCTTATAAGCACATTAACTACACATTTCATTCAAGAGAAAATTTGTTGTTGTTTTTTTTTGTTTGTTTCATTTTGTTTTGTTTTGTTATGCTATAGACATGACAAGCACATTTACTATACATATTTATCCAAGAAAAAAAATTAATATTTTTTTTGTTTGTTGTTGTTGCAGTAATATACAACCTGACATTTACTACATATTTTTCATCAAAGAGAAAATTGTTTTCTTTTGTTTCTTTTTTGCTTTTTTTTTGTTTTTTTTTTGTTTTGTCAAATACAACATGACAAGCACATTTTGTACACGTTTTTTTTTATCCAAGAATTTTTTTTTTTAAATATTGTTGCACTATATCTGATAAGCACATTTACTGCACATTTTTTCATCCAGGTTAAAATTTGGATTTGTTTTTTGTTTCATATTTTCGTTTTGCTGCACCAAATACAACCTGACAAGCACATTTGTTACACATTTTCATCCAAGATAATTTTTTTTTTGTCTTTGTTTCATTTTGTTGCTCTATGAACACCTGAGAAGCACTTTTTTATCTTAGAGAATTTTTTTTGTTTATTGTTGTTTTTTGTTTCATTTTTGTTTTGTTTTGTTTTGTTGTGCTATAATAGGGTGACCATATTTCAATTTTCAAAAAAAGAGGACAGTGGGGGTTAGGGGGTGGCGTATATAATATTAAAACTCAAAATATGTCATTTCCATACCTAAAATACATGTTTTGCAGTCATTGTTATGCAGCTTGATCATAAACAAGCTAAAAGGCTTCTTACCAGTGGCAATCCTTCACAAAACTTAACATCTACCACAGTTTATCATGGGTAGAATGCTAAATTTTTCAATATTACAAACATTTCTGTCAAATGTAATTTATGCAATATTTCAAATCTTTAACCCATGGGAGGAAATCAACCTATGGCAACAATAGCCCAAAAAAACGCAGACTTGGCAAGCCTGTATCCAACACAAGCTGCAGGAGTCTGATCATGGTTGAGAGTAAGGAGAGATGACTGACAGACCATGCTGAAGGATTTGCTTCTCAGCAGATATCTGATCTTATAAGATGTGCTCCCTTTACACAGAGTGAGTGTGATCACCAAATTGAAAGTGAAAGTGAACAGTGAGCGCTCATTCAGAAGAGATTTAAATACTTTGCATATTGATAGCGGCTCCCTCATGCCAGAAAATTATATGCAATATTAGAATGTTTGCATGAGCAGGCAGTAATGTTCAGAAACTCAGCAAGAGTGGGATTAAGAAAACAGTGCTGCGCAGGGCTTGAATACAAAAATGCGAACAATGAATGGCAACTGTTGAAAGTAAAAGCTGAATCCTGGACATTTTGGGTGATTTAGAAATCCTGGCCAGATGCATATTTTTAGGTCCAAAAACAGGATATTTGACGTATGTTTACGCTTGCTATAAACAACATGACAAACATTTACTAGACATTTTTTCATCAAAGACAAAATTTTGTTATTTTGTTTCATTTTTTAGTTTTGTTTGATTGCACTATACACAAAATAGCAAGAATATTTACTACACATCTTTTATTCAAGAGAAAATTTGGATTTGTTTTTGGTTTCATTCAGAAACAGAGTGCGTTTCCTGCTTGAGTAAACCTCACGCGGAAGCCGCTCTGACCGAGATGGAATGTTCACATTGCGTGAACATGAGTCTCGCCACTCTGTGCGCTCGGATCGCTTTCTTTTTAGAGATTAAAGCCGCCCCCTCATGCCCTCCCAGGGACCTGTGAGGAAAAAACAGCGGGGCAAAGGGACTAAGTGCTCAGCTCACACCGGCTCAGATCCCGCGTGCCTCGCCCCCGCAAAGCAGAGAGGATTCTCCCGTCCTCTTCGAGCACGCGGACCAACGTCACTCACACCAGCCGAGGGACGTTGGTCCAGCATGTCTCTAATAGCATCAGACGTGGAGGAGATGTCGGGCTTTACTGTTTACCCCACCCCTTCATCGTCTGCCGAGCCCAGCGACTCAAAGCCAGGGATGGATTCTGAACTTTTCTGCAGGACGACTTCTGCCCTCGCTGGACGAGCGTATTCCTCCGCCGGGCAGGCCGCCTCAGTGCTTCATTCCATGGCTGTGCTCCAGGTCTTTCAGGCCAAACTCCTCCAGACCATGGATGAGTCCGGACCTGATGCCGCTTTCAGGAAGCTGCGCAGCGCTACTGACCTGGCTCTGAGGGCCACCAAGGCCACAGCAGAGGCCATAGGGAGGTCAATGGCCAACCTAGTGGTGTTGGAGCACCACTTATGGCTAAACCTCACCGAAATCAAGGAGGCTGACAAGTTCCCCTTCCTTGACTCCACGGTTTCCCTTACGGGGCTCTTTGGACCTGCCATCAAGGAATTTGCGGAGCGATTCACCGCGGCTCAGAAGTCGTCCCAGGCCATGCGACACTTCCTGCCGAAACGGTCCAGCTCTGCAACGGCCACGAGTCGCACCAACCCCTGCTCCAGCGCAGCAACCAGCTAAACCTGCGCCGTCGCCCGCTCAGAAGCCTGAGCCTCGACAGCGCTCCCGCTCTGCCAAGCGCTACCCGTTTCCTAAGCAACAAGGACCCCAGCCCAAGCTGACCTTGGACCCTGTGCACCCAGCGTCGTCCTGATCTGCTGGAAAGAAAGAAGAGGGGGCAAAGTCTCGCAAACGCCAGACCAACCCTGAAACGCCCTCTGTTGTGCCTTCAAGCGCCCCGTTCGGTTCCGGGTGCCAATGGCAGTTTGTTTGTTACAAAAAAAATCACGGGTCCATTCCAAAAGCGCCCTCACACACAGCCGCTGTTATAGCGAGAAAAATTAAAAACAAACATTTTCAAAAAGAGAGCAAATTTCCTCTTCTAGTTACCAAGTGTGTCGAGTCCCCGCAAGGCGACTCACCACCCAAACTATTCCAACCCCTTGCCACATGGGCCGAGGCCTGGCGGGCCATCCCCGGAGTGTCTCATTGGGTCCTGGGCATTATAGAATGAGGTTATACACTTCAAATCGCTCAAAGACCCCCGTGGTTCAGCGGCGTGGCCTCCACCTCAGTGCTGAGCAGCAACGCTCACGTTCTGCGAGCAGAGGTAAAGAATTTGCTGGCAAAAGGGGCTATAGAGATAGTTCCTCCAGCTCAGAGCGAGTCGGGCTTCTACAGTCATTATTTCCTTGTCCCCAAAAAGGACGGCGGCCTCCGGCCCATCCTCGATCTCAGGCATCTGAACCGTGCCTTCATGAAACGGCTGTTCAGAATGACCACACTGAAGCAGATCCTCTCGCAAATTCGCCCAGAGGACTGGTTCTTTTCACTCGATCTGAAAGATGCTTACTTTTTCTTCTTGTGATGCGCCTTTGAGGGAGTGGCTTAGCAACCTTCTCTCCTCTGAGACAGATGGGAATCCGTGTCCTGAATTACCTTGACAATTGGCTTATTCTAGCACAGTTGAATGCCGAGCTAATAACCCACAGGTTCCTCCTCCTCAGTCACTTGGAGCGCCTGGGACTCAGGATCAAATTTGCCAAGAGCTCTCTGTTCCCCAGCCAACGAACTTCGTTCCTGGGGACAGTTTCCGACTCAGCCCGCATGAGGGCGAAAGTTGCGCCAGATCGTGCACTGGCTATACGGCAGCTCGCAGCTTCCTTCAGAATTGGAGCCTCCTACCTACTCAAAGCGTTTCAAAGGATGTTGGGCCTCATGGCCTCCGCATCGCCAGTACTTCGGTTGAGCCTTCTCAGAATGAGACCCCTTCAATACTGGCTGAAACCTCTAATTCCACCCAATGCGTGGCGTCATGGACGCATCCGCATCAGGGTGGATCAGGCCTGCGTGTCAGCCCTGGCCCCCTTGAAGGACCTACGGTGGTTCGAGCGTGACAATGGGTTTGGTCTACAGAAGAAAGGTTGTCACGACAGATGCCTCCAACAAAGGTTGGGGGGCTCTGTGCGATGGCAGACCGACCTTCGGCTCCTGGACAAATGCGGAAGGCCAGCTGCACATCAACTGCCTCGAAATGACAGCAGTATGTCGAGCTCTTCGGATCTTCCTGCCAGTCCTGAAGGGACACCACGTGCTAGTCCGTTCAGACAGCATGATGGTGGTGTCATACATAAATCGCCAGGGCGGGCTCACCTCGAAACGCCTTTTTGAGATGGTAAAGCGCCTCTTGGAATGGGCACATCTCAACCTGCATTCACTGAGAACAGCTCATGTGCCCGGCATACTGAACCAAAGAGCAGATATGCTCTCTTGGAACAACGTCCCCTCAGAGGAGTGGATGCTCCACCCACAGACGGTTCAGAAAATCTGGCAGACTCACTGCCAAACTTACTTTTCGAAGCATGAGGACGCGTTGGCCCACGAATGACCCAACCACCTCCTGTATGCTTCCCCCCCCCCCCGATCGCTCTGATCCATCAGGTAATCAGACGAATCAGGGAGCACAAGCACAGAGTGCTCCTGGTGGCCCCACTCTGGAAGAACCATTATTGGATCTCAGAGCTATCTCAGCTGCTAATAGCGGCTCCGTGGCCCATTCCCCTGAGATGGGATCTCCTCTCTCAGGCGAACAGAACGATCTGGCACCCCCAGCCCGAGTTGTGGGACCTGCATCTCTGGGCTCTCGATGGGAATCAATAGATCTCCCTGAGAATGTCCTAAATACCATCTCGCAGGCTAGAGCCCCATCTACGAGATGCCTTTACTCCCTTAAAAGGTCGGTTTTCTCCGTCTGGTGTGAGGCCCACGGCGAAGAACCGACAACATGTGACATATCAGTAATATTGTCCTATTTACAAGATCTGTTGGATAAGGGCCGTTCCCATTCCACGCTCAAAGTCTATGTGGCAGCTATAGCAGCTTCTCACGCTCGTATAACTGGACAGTCGGTGGGCCGGAACAGCCTGGTTGTCCGTTTCCTGAAGGGTTCTAGGAGGCTCCATCCGCCCCGACCCCTCACAGTCCCTACATGGGACCTGCCCACGGTCCTGAGAGCCCTCAAAGGCGTCCCCTTTGATCCACTACAATCTGCAAGCTTAAAAACACTGTCGCTCAAAACCGCTCTGCTGCTGGCGCTAGCGTCGGTGAAGCGAGTTGGTGACTTGCAGGCTCTCTCGGTAAGCCCTGCCTTCTTGAGTTTGGGCCTAACGACTCTAAGGTCGTTCTAAAGCCAAGACATGGTTATGTCCCTAAGGCGCTCTACACTCCGTTTAGGGCCCAGGTTATTACACTCTCTGCGCTTCCCCCTTCTGAGGAGGACCAGGGGTTTAACCTTCTCAGCCCCGTCAGGGCATTGAGAACTTACATCGAGCATTCCGCACCCTTTAGGCAATCGGAACAACTCTTTGTCTGCTTTGGCGGTCGCATCAAAGGGTCTCCGGTCACAAAGCAGAGGATATCTCGATTTTTGGTTGACTCTATTGCACTAGCATACTCCTCCCTGGACCTCCAGAGCCCCATTTGAGTTAGAGCCCATTCCACTAGAGGCATGGCCTCTTCCTGGGCGTGGTCTAGTGGTGTGTCCATGGCAGACATTTGTGCGGCGGCCGGCTGGGCCATCCACATTTGCCAGGTTCTATAACTTGGATGTTCCGGCCTTACAGGTTCTGGCACGCCTATTTAAGCGTTCTATTTTCAGGCATTGCCTGATTCTTCAAGAAACCACTTAGGCCTATTGCTAGTGCTGAGGCTGTACTTATGACCGTTGGAATGATTATCTAGGCCGGGCTGACCTCTAGGAGTTCAGTCCTTTTGCCTCCTGCAGGATTCTTCCTGCTCATAATTGGTCCCTCTGAGCCTTATTGCTCAAGGCCAGTTTGTATCAGTCGTTGCTCTTCATGGCGGGATTGTATTTGTTCCCCATAGCGTCTAGAGACGCAGTACTCGTTCCTGTATCTCAGGAAACCGAGGTTACGTTAGTACCAGAGTACGTTTTCTTTGTCTTTTTTTTTTCATTTGTTTCAGTTTGTTGCTTTATAAACAACCTGAGAGGCACATTTTTTTTTATCTAATAGAAAATTTTGTTTTGTTTGTCATTTTTGTCTTTGTTTTATGTTTGTTTTTTTGTTGCATTATATACAACCTGGTAAGCACAATTTTTCATCCAAGTGAAATTCATTTGATTTTTGTTTTGTTGTGCTATAAACAACACGACAAGCACATTTACTATACATATTTATATAAAAAAAGTTTATTGTATTTTGTTTAATTTTATGTTTTGCTTTGTTACACTATATACAAACTGACAAGCACATGTACATTTTTTTGTTCAAGATTTTTGTTTTTGTTGTTCTTGTATACTATATAAAACATGACAAGCACATTTATGACACATTTTTCATCTAAAAGAATAATTTGTTTTGCTTTTTTCCTCTGGCCTTTTCTACATACAGGAACTATTCCAGTCACAAAAACATTAACACTTATTATAATGTTGTTCTTTATATTTTCAATGAATTTTCCACATACCACGTGTCGTTGCATGGGTTCAGTAGAGAAAATCTTAATTTCATATAGAAACTGTGGAACAGAGTTTATGTATTTCCTAATTTGTATCAGCCAATCACGCTCCTCTTTTTGTTCCCTAAAGGGAGAGGAGGGAAGAGGAGGAAGAGCTGGAGAGGATACTACAGCTGTCTCTCACAGAGAAGTAACTGTAGCAATGCTTGATGTGGGTTTAACAGAGTAATTTATTGGTTGTGGTTTTTTTTCTGCAATGTTAAATTATTATTCTTCTAGATTCATTGCTCTTTATTTCTTTTCCAAAATAATAAAGATGGAATAGAAAGAGGAATCGGAGAGAGTGTGTGTGCCAGGACTGAAACAATTCATAAGATAAATCAAAGAGCACAGCATGAAAATGTAAATGATATCCTCTCAGTTACACTGTCTTTTGAGTGATAAAAGGTCAACTTTAACTTCATCGTATAATGATGCAGATGAAAATGTGAATATAAATTATGAACATTGATGACTATGAGAATGCATAAAGGTAAAGTACTGAAAATTTTATTGCATAAAATAATGAGTTTACTTATGGTGGATGATCAAAACATGAAAGTATAAGTATTAAATGTTGCTCAAACACTTTCACAACAATGATCTCCGTTATGAAGTTTTTGTGTGCATGGGGAAGCAACCATCTAACACATATACAGCAGACAAAGAAACTGACAGAAACACCTAAAATATATTAGTGTCACTTATGTAATGGGGATTCGAATAGCCTTTGCCTTCAGAAAAGCTGCTCTCCACACAGACCATGCATGTGTAGTGTGATTTAGCTGCAGAGTTCCTTCGTAATACAGTGTTTCTATTATTATTCCTGTATACCACTGTCATTTTGTTATATAAGACAACTGAATCATCCGTTACATCAACAAATCAAAAGGTATTCTCCACTAGGTCAGTGGTCCTCAATCAGTGGGCAAAATTTCAAGGGGCCACATGGTGGTTGGAATTATTTATTTAATTAATTAATTAAAACATTGTTTAAATTAAGGAATTTAAAAACAGACTTACAAACACAAAAACAGACTTACTTTGAGATCATTCTGAGGTTAAATACAGATTTAAAACCATAACAAGAATAAGTGTAGTAGCTATGATACTGTTTTTGAAATCAAATATTTGCATAATTATGTCAGGAAACACTGGCATCTAACATTGGCAAAAATAGTTAATCTTAAAGAAATAAAGCATATGCATAAACCCAAATAGGAAATAAAACAGTTATCGAATAAGCATGTGTCCTATTCTTTGTCCTAAACTCCTGAAACATTGGAATCTCATATTTTAGGGCAGTCACTGCAATTTATGAAAGGATGAAGAAATGATGAAAACAGCTTATAAATCTTACAGAATGAAGTGTTCTGAAAATCTAAAATGCAGAAAGTTTTCTGTGAGGAGTAGGTTTAGGTAAGGGGGTAGAAAATACAGGTTGTACAGTAGAAAAATCATTATGCTTATGGAATGTCCCCATAATTATAGCTGTGTGTGTGGAGATTTAAACAAAAAATTTCCCTCAAATAAGAACATTCTGAATTCGCAATCTTGAATCATCACATAAAATCTTGTTTAAATTATTTAACATTATTCAATATGTCAACACTGCCTGTTTCCGTTAATAAAAGTTTGAATAAAGCAAGCAACGTTGTCATAAAGCAGTAACATCAGAGGAAATATCAGGATCTTTTGTGTTGAGCAATGGGGGGCCTTCAAGTCAAAAAGGTTCAGAACCAACTGTTATAGTTTAAAGATATAGACAAATATTCATGGTTTAAGTGGCGTGCTAATTCATTAACAAGTTCAAATTAATTTAGTTAATATTCTATAAAACATTTACACAGCATCTTAAAAATACTCTCTGAGAACAACTTTACATCCTAGTATTTACTGTTTTTGAATACAGTGCTTACCATCACTATTAGCTGAACCACTGACACACTTTACCTCAAGCGTCTGATACTCTTAACCCACAGCTACGGTTGAGGGGAAATGCTTCATTTAATAATTCATGCTCAAATTAATTTACACGCTTTTATACATTGGTGCAGTTCACCAGCATAAAAATGGATTCAACAGCCAGTTGTTTATATGAGTGCCTTAAATACAGTCAAACCGAAATTTATTCAGACACCTTCAACATTTCTCACACTATCCCAGTTTATTCGCTATAGTTTAGAAAATGGTAATAAAATATGACAAGAACTCAGAGTTAAACTGTCAGAACAAATTCATCTTGATAATGCCGTCCTTCTGTTAAGAGTCTTTGCAAATTCTTATACATTTTACTGGTAGTCCACTGTATGAAGAATTGTTGGGTATAATATGTCACAGTTCACTTTATTTAGCTATCCTCACTTACATAACTGATCTGGCCCGGTTTCACAGACAGGACTTAGACTAAGCCAGGATTAGGCCATTGTTCAATTACGACATTTAGGTAATTTTTATTAACACCTTAGTGCTTAGAAAAAAACATTACTGGGGGCCTGTTTCATAAAACAAGTTTACCAAACTAGCCAAGCTTATTTCAGTTAGTCAGACTTATTTTGAACCAAATCAATTGACAGTAAGTCAGACTAACTGAAATAAACCTGACTTATTTGGTAAACCTGTTTTATGAAACAGCCCCCAGGTGTGTATCTTGAGACAAAACAAAGGCACTGGTATATTTTAAGACCAAAATAAACATTTTGCTTAAATTAAAATGTGTGTATTGTGTATATTTATTATGTATATATAATACACATACATGCAGTGTATATTTTGAAAATATTTACATGTATATATTTATATTAATATAATTTATATCATAAATAAATATATTTAATATATAAACGTTACATATTTTTATTAAATATATACATGCATGTGCGTGTATTTATATATGTGACCCTGGACCACAGTCTGAAGTCGCTGGGGTATATTTGTAGCAATAGCCAAAAATACATTGTATGGGTCAAAATTATAAATTTTTGTTTTATGCCAAAAATCATTAGGATATTAAGTAAAGATCATGTTCCATTAATATATTTTGTACATTTCCTACCATAAATATATCAGAACTTAATTTTTGATTAGTAATAAGAACTTCATTTGGACAACTTTAAAGGCAATTTTCTCAATATTTTGATTTTTTTGCACCCTCAGATTCCAGATTTTCAAATAGTTGTATCTCGGCCAAATATTATCCAGTCATAACAAACCAAACATCAATGGAAAGCTTATTCAGCTTTCATATGATGTATAGATATGACTGGTTTTGTGGTACAGGGTCACATATACATAATAAATATGCACTGTACACACATATATATTATGTAAACCAACATTTATTGCGATTAATCGTTTGACAGCACTAGTAAAAATATATAAAAAATGATATCTGGTGTCTGAATAATTTTGGTTTGACAGTATATGATCATGTGACACAATGCAAATTTAGGGGGCGAGACTGCTCGCCTATCTAGCCCCTCCATCTCCTACATAGCAGTCTGGGAATAAATTGGATGTATAAAGAAAGGAAGTGAGTTCAGGCTCAGGGCCCAAGTGGCTCCAGGGCCCCGCACTGTCACAATCTGGCCTGTAGGAGGCGCTCGTCTGTGCAGCGCTCATGTCTCCGCTCTTTCCTCAGCACGTTGTCTGCGGCCTCGACTTCCTTTCTGTGCGGGTTTCATGGCGAGTGTTAGCGGGGAAGAGTTGATTCGCCTACCGTGACGACACCGAGCCGCTTTCTCCAGGTGAGTGCGGTGCGTTTCCCTGCTTCTGGCTCATCTTTGACACAATACTCGCACCAGACTCTCGAGTGTGTGTGAGAGAGACTGCCGTGTGTTATTATGACTGTGTACCTCTCTCTCACACACTGTGTGTGTGTTTAATGTTTGGTAGCTCAGTTAGCAACCAGTCTAAGCGCCTTTCTCGGTGTGTTCATTCACAGGAGCAACGCTACAAGAGACGAATATAGTTATAAGAGCGATTAAAAACCACAAATAAGCTCGTACGAGTGTTTTATATAATGCTTTTGGGGTTTAATTGTGTGTCTTGCTGCATGTGCTAATTAGCTAGCGCAGCGCTAACTGAAGAACTTGCAGCGACGCGACAAAACTAAAACGCTCCGTTAAAAGTTAAAACCAACCAAAAGTACTAGTTTAATCGGTTTACTCGAGTGTTTAAACCGTTAACTTATCCGTCTGTCTCAAGATGCGGCGCGGCGATACGACGCTTCGCAGGATTTATAAATATTTCACACAGTTTATGCGCTTTTCTGTGGTCTTCAGTCCTGAGCTACTTCTCACAGACTTGCTTAATGAGAGAAATAACTCAAAGAAATGAGACACAAGTTGAAGAAGTGATGCGGGTTTCCTCAACCGAGCGCTCAAAACAGGTTAAATAATGTTGTTTCTGAAAACACGTTCGTTTTACAAAGTTATCTAGAACTTTTAAGTATGAAATTTCAGTGAATTGGTCCTAAATAAGTGAGTTTAAAACTAGATGAAGCTACAACATTAACGCTCGTGAAGAAATGGGCGTTATTTCCCTTTCTGACGCCTCTAGACGTGTCTAGGTTTATTATAAATAGCGAAAAAACACTTACTGTGCTCTGAACTATATGCTCTGTTCCTGTTTATAACTAATGCTAAACTATTTTTTTATTGCAAAACTTATAGAAACATACAGAAACAGGGAAGCGAGACATATTCCAACAAAGAGCAATCATAAAAATAATAAAACAAATATTCTGGATTTGCGTATTAGTCATATTATGGTTTTTTCTATACATTTTTCAAGTACAAAAATAAAATTGCATCCTTTTCGGAAAGTTGCGATTAATACATAAATTACACTTTTTTTGTTATTTGTAAGTATAAGAGATGAAACGAGAGTCCAATTCAACAAGAAAAAGGCGATTTAAGCCATTTTTATTTATGAATGAAGAATTTTGCATTCAATATGAGAATTTACATATTCAGCAGATAATAGCTTTGGATTTTCCTTTAAAAAAAAAAAAAAAAAAAAAAACCATCTTTGAAGACTATTTTTCTCTGTTTTCAGCTGCCATTATAAAGAGTGTGACGTCAGCGGAGTAGTTGATTGGCTTTGACGTCATCAGGTGGGCAGTTTCGTTGTTTGACATTTTCCCCACACTATTTCTCGGTATCAGTAACTTATGTGGGTGATTGGTAACCTTTCCCATAAGTAGTATTTTACACTAGATGAAATGCATTTGGCATGAGGATGTGGTGTGTTTAGTAGCTCAGTCAGAACGCTTTTGGTCTCAATCTTAACGTGTGAAATTGATCTTTGCAGGTGTTTCAAGGATTTGGGTGGTTTCTGGACTGAACTCGGTGCTGTGCCCCCTCTTTCGTCGTGTTGTGGCCGTAGCTGGTCTTACTGAAGAACTGCCAGTCGATGGCTCTGATGGACAAACACAAAGTCAAGCGGCAGAGACTGGACCGCATCTGTGAGGGTGAGAAGATAAGACTTCTGCAATCAGATGAGATGGATAAAAATAGATCTTAATGACTCTCAGCAACCCAGGTCTCTTTTAAAGTCATCATTTGCACCACTTTACATCCATAATGTGAAAAGAGAAACTGAGGGTGGGACTTGATTTTATCTGGAAATTGATTGGGTTTGTTGAACGTGGGCGTTACATAGTTATCCATTAACCACAGACACCTGTATATATAGATATTTTGTTTTGATAACATCATTTATATCTTTGGTTTGATGTGCTCTGATGATAATGTAATCTTGGCTTTCAGCATTGCATTTTTAGTAGTCTTATGTATTTGTAATTTGCCGCTGTAGTTAATCAGATTTACTTTATTCAACACATGTATTGCCCTGAATGTATTCTCATTCAAATGTTTATAGAGAAGTGATTCATTATTTTATGTTTGTAAACCTTGATTGAATTGTCTGGCACTGTCAATACTGTCAGTGTGTCCTGTGACCTAACAGACACTGAGTCATGGATGGGTGATATGGTTGTTTCTCGAATGTTTGGCATGTTTGTCCGGCAGGTACAGGAGATGCGAGGCAGTTTGAGCTCTGTTTTCTTATCTTTTCTCCTTCCTGTCTGTGTGCGGCGACACAATGCTGATAAAAAACAGTGCCTGTGAGTACTGTGTTAAATAGCTCATTACTACTGAATGAATGGAGTTCCTGTCCATTTGACACTTTAATACAATCTAGGGAAAGCTAGCTCTTTAGATTTGGCAAATGTAGTCTCATCTCATAAAGATGCTCATTTGGAGGAGTGTAACGAACAGCGAGGGGGCAGGCTGTATATTGCAGTCCCTTTTGTGTTTTTTGGCAGGTGCAGCTACTCCTCAAAGAGGAATTCTGAAGCCACTAATGTAGATGTTGTTTTTAGACATGCTCGCTAAAATTTAGATGGATCCTTAGTTACGGCCCCAGTGTTTGATGGGTAGTTGTTTGATCGGATTAGTGAAATGTGCAGTATCAATTTGGCATAACAAAGACTTTTAGGTGAACACTGTATGTAATTCTGTATGTAAAGTTGCAATTTGGGAAACTTCAAAACTGCGTGTTGTGATTTCAGGTTTGGGCCTGCATTTGCATGCCCTGTATCTTTGCAGTTGAGATAAATGGCATTAAAAATTACCTGTTAAAATAAAAAATGGGACCAATCTTTTTACACACCATATGAATAGTGTACATGGAATGAAATAATTTTACTCTGTTTTCTATATGACCTGTTCACAATAACATCAGTCTAATACATCTATTGATGTTTAATTTAAAAAAAAAAAAAACTTTGACTTTTTTTTTAATCAAAATGACTGGGTCTCCCAGTCATTTGTAGTCCGCAAAAAAACCTTGCGATCTTTCCTTCATCTGCCTCCACTTTTGAGTGAAACGCTCGCATCTAAGAACCAAGTTCCCGCCATTTAATTTTTTTTCTTGTTTTCGATAATCGGTTGTAACGATTCGATTCGGTTTTTTTTTTTTTACAAAATGAGATTTAAGACAAATTATAAATTAAATGTGTCCATTTATTATTGCTTGGACAAAAGGCTGCACGTTTCTTTGTGAAATTGAAATATAACACTATAATAATATATTAATATAGCAGTTGCATATTATTGCGCTCTTGTTGGTTTTGATTGCTTCTATTGTCCTCATTTGTAAGTCGCTTTGGATAAATGTCTGCTATATAACAAAATGTAAATGTACACAAAACTAAACTGAAATTTTAAAACAAGCCCCAAATCAAATAAGTAACACAAAATAAATCTCTTCAAATAAACAAAATAACGCTTTGTCTATGCTCTTTCCATTTAAAATTAGAGGCAACCACTGCATTTTAATCAAGATGTATGCGCAGACATGCAACATGAGCTGTTTTTAATCTTAATTAGATTGTATAATTTAGAAATTTGAAGCAAAAACCCGAATGCTCTGACTTCAGTTTTGTGAAACTATACATACAAAATATCAGCGTGAAACCTGATAGGTGGCGCTTTAAGCGTTTCCACTGTAAACCACTGGTTTGCGCTGTAAACAAGCAGCATTACACTTATGAACTTTAATATGCATTATACAGAGGCAAGATGAAAAGAGAAAAATACCATCTAAACTTTTCTAAAGACAGTAAGTTCCTCTCAGACATGCATTCATATATAAACTCCTACCCCTAATTGAATCGCAATTTGGTTAGCATCTCAACCGATTTGAATCGATTTTCAACGGGCTCGCGGTTAATTGTTACATCCCTAATAATCGGATATACGTCAAAATGCAAGAAGAAAAGCTCAGTTGCTTCTGTATTTTATAACAGTTACTACACTATGTTCTGGCAGTTGGATGATGCTTGTTAGGAGTTTTAATTTGTGTCCCTAATATATATATTTTTTTTATTATTGTGCTAACCATTTTATAAGTAATAAGGCCTAAAAGGTTGTGCGGTATTTAACATTGAGGGTTAAGCATTTACTGAATGCAAGAATACAGAATTCCACATTGACTGAAGGCAGTCGTTCAAGAGCAGAAGACCTTCGCTCCTGTTGTGCCCTTTGAAAATGACATTGTTAACCATATGGCACAGCCTATTGTATGTTATTGCTTAATTGTGGCATTTTAAATGCTAATTCAAATAGGGAGAGTGTCTTGTGGCGTTAAGCAATTTACATGGAGATTGTAAGCGACAGCTTCACTGTCTGTTGCAAGTCTCATCAGCAGTAGCCTCGGGTCAAACCTTTCTATTAAGCAAAGCGAGTCGTTTTGTATGCAGATAACATCCTGTGAGAATATTTAGTGTGTCATTTGCACAGAGAGTATGATTTTTGCATTGCAGAAAGCCTTGTTTTAAAAAAAAAATCTTGCTGATAATTTTCCTGATATTTAAATGCATTTTTATGGCTGCAGATGGCAGTGATATTTATCCAAGTGACAGCAAAAGAGAGAGCGGAGGGGGCGGGTGATGAGGATAACCGCGGAGTTTCTTCAGAAGAGCGGGGTCATGTAGATGTGAGCAGAACGAGGCTCTGTCTCTTTAAAAAACAACAACTGTTTAACTGCCTCTAGTGCTGCTTGTCAATGCCGTGGAGGTTCGTGCTGATTGGCCGGCGCTCAAAGCCCAGGCCTCTGATTGGCCCGTCAGTGTGGGGGAGGGGCCAGTGTGGGTGACATGGGAGATGGGAGTCTGCCAGGCAGAAACAGCCTGACACTGATTGTAAAGGGTGGAGAGAGAGCGATAAAAGGAGAGGAGGGGAGAGAAGACAGGCGCGTGGATTTCATGATGCAAGGTTTGGACCTACATGTACCTGTTTGATGTTACGTGTGTGTGTGTGTGTGTGTGTTTCCTCGAAGATGCAGTAATTCACATGGGTGTGGTGTCAGAAGCAGGCATGATTTTCTTTTTTGCCGCGTCTGGTGCGTGTCCTTGCAGCTTGAGTAAGAGTGTATGTATGTGTGTGTTGGCCAAGCAGGAGGCAGGGTGTGGTGCAGCTGTATTATCCACCCACCCTTCCCCCCCTCTCCTTGAGACCGTGTGAGGACCATGTGGGGGGTGAAATGGCAAGGGAGGGAGAGCGAGAGAAGGTTTGGGAGGGGGGTGAAGCGGAGGAGAAACGAGCGCTGAATGAATGGCATTGTTTGCATGGCCATGCTTGTGCTGCGGCCCTCTCTCTTTCTCATGCAGCCTGGCGCGGACTCAACACACGGCATCTGTGCTCTCAGCGCCGCTCTCGCCCTGACCCTACAGCAATAAGTGTTTGCATTGTTCCTTGCGACTGAATTTTGCCGCTCAGCTGTTTTATTCCTCCCCCTCTTGCCTGTTTTATATATTACGTGCTCTTCTGCCGCCATCACATTGTGTGCTTTTCCACACAGCACTGATTTGCAGGGAAAGAGTGCAAATATTTGTCTTTTAATACCCCTTAATCATTTGCCGTGCAGGGGAGTGTGATAACACGAGTGTGCGTTTTAGTGAACGTCACGGAGGCGTCTTACCCCACCCCCATCTTACCCGCCAGTGCAGCAACACCTGTCAGTGATGGAAGGGGGGCGTTGAGTCTCAAAATCGTAGAATGTAACATGGCTGTTCAACCCTCTACGGACGGTGTGTATAGGATATATATATACGTGTGTGTGTGTGTGTGTGTGTATATGTGACCCTGGACCACAAAACCAGTCTTAAGTCGCTGGGGTATATTTGTAGCAATAGCCAAAAATACATTGTATGGGTCAAAATTATCCATTTCTTTTATGCCAAAAATCATTAGGATATTAAGTGAAGATCATGTTCCATGAAGATATTTTGTAAACTTCCTACTGTAAATATATCAAAACTTCATTTTGATTAGTAATATGCATTGCTAAGAACTTAATTTGCACAGCTTTAAAGGCAATTTTCTCAGTATTTTGATTTTTTGGACCCTCAGATTCCAGATTTTCAAATAGTTATCTCACACACATATATATATATATATATATATATATATGCGCGCACACAGTATATTAGTATGTTGTATAAAATAAGAAAAAAAGGAAGTGGTGTGTGGCCAAGTATGGCGCTGCATTTAACCCATCCAAGTGTACACACAGTAGTGAACGTACACCTGGAGCAGTGGGCAGCCAATGCTGCGGCACCTGGGGACCAGTTGGGGGTTCGGTGCCTTGCTCAAGGGTCTCACCTCAGTCGTGGTATTGAAGATAGAGAGAGTGTTGGTTATTCACTCCCCCCACCTACAATCCCTTCCGGACCCGAGACTCGAACCCACAACCTTTGGGTTACAAGTCCAACTCTCTATCCATTAGGCCACGACTGCCCCTTAAATAATGTTTGTTAAATGGCACATTTAATGATAGAATGATGCATATTAGTCATTTTAACTGAACTTCGGACTTGTGGTGGTTCCTTTTTGGTCATTCAGTGTTTTTATAAAAAATGAAAAAAAAACCTAACAATAATACTGAGATGATGATGATAATAATAAATTCTACTAATAAGAGCAATATAAAAACGCTCTTAAGGATTTAACGAGCTGCTGGATTCATGAATCTTAACCAGGTTGTGTGCGTTCGCTCAAACTGATTTGCTGAACGGGGACGATGATAGGTGAGCACCAGCCAATGAGATGGTCGTTTGCGCATTAGTTCCGCCCTCTACCGGAGAACCCTGCAGTTCTTAAAAGCATCACTTACATGTAGCGCGTCAATTCTGCATGTTATGTAAGACTCTCGCTCTGTTTATTTCTTTGCGCGTGTGTGAGACAAAGCACCTTCACACTGCAGTTTACAGTATGTCAAATACAGGTGCGCTGTGCATCCATTCAGATGAACTGAACGATAGCACAGATCGCTTGATGTGATTTACTCACAATGTAGCGTATCATTATCCCCTCCTGTTTTACGCCTGCATCGTTTTACAGAAATAGGTTTTGGGATTTGTGAGTTCTTGGATGAATGGTTCAACACCAATTTCCACACTGCTATTCTTAGACAAGTGTGATAATGAGATCATAATTATATGATGAACAAAATCTCACACCTCGTTGTGCTATAATTCTGGTACAAGCCGCCTCATTGCATCTCTTAAAATGGGCAGTTTCAGTGATACCATGATGAATTTTGCCGTTTGTTGCACTGTTTGTTATGTAATGCAGTTTAATGATCGCGGTGCACAGAACCATCCTGATGCATGATGGGAGTCTGGTGGCACTGATCAATTAAGTTCTCCTATTGCATCCTTTCGTGTCTCATCCTGGGAATCCTGCTCTCTTGCATAAGTCGTAGGTTTGGGAAATGTCCCAGGCTGGATTTGTTTTTGCATTTGCTCAGAAATGTCCTTCCTGTAGTTGTTCTGTGTTTGGCGGTGACAGGCAGGAGTTCCTCATTGTCTGACATGTCAGCTTTTTACCCTGCTGATTTAAAAGAATGTGCAACTATTAACAAAAAAAAGCCATCACTGCTTTTTTGCAGTCAGTTGTGACTGTACTAACATACCTGCTTTCACATACATAGTCCCTGTCATGTGCCATATATGCAGTGAATACAGTGCTGCTTTGTGAGAAGGATGTTTGTTAAAAATATTTTTTGCCTGTGGTACCAATTCTCTTTAATTTGGCATTCTGTTTTGTAGTGATGCTGTGTTGCATTGTCAGTGTCTTTTATACTATGTTGCCAACTATTATGTTCTGTAGCCTGTCTGCATCTCTCAATTCAATCTAAAACAACTGTTTACAACAATGCTTTAATGTGCAGAGATGCATTTGTAAGTGACAGGTTCTTAGTAGGCATGTACTCAAAATGGGCCACTAGATTCTTTATAAAACATGTTTCTTAGCGGTGTATGGAAGGTGAGTGCAGACCTTTAGTTGCGTTATTGATAGACCATCAGCTAATAAATAGGCCAAATAACTAAACTTTCATGGTCTTTACAGAAAACCGATATCTGCAGATTATCACACTAAAATTAAAGTTGCCTCAAAACACATTTCAAGCAGTTGTGCTTTAAATTGGATATTAAAATTATTACAATATTACAATTTGTTGACTGTTGATTTAAGTAGCTTTAAGTAGCTTTCAGACCTTGAGGCATTTCATTATTGTAGTGATATCACTATGAAAAGAGAGGTGCACAATACTTATTTTACCACAAGATATAATGTAATAGAGTAGAATAGAATGCAGGGCTCACAAATGTTGAAATTTACATCTTAAAGAGAGAGTTCATCAAAAAGGAAAATTGTCATTTACTTGCCCTCATTTCGTTCCAAACCTGAATGACTGACCTTCACAAAAGCAGATATTTTGAGAAACGTCTTCGTGTAATAGTTTTTTTTTTTTCATTTCAATGAAAGTCAATGGACAGACACCAAAACTTTTTGGTCACAAACATACTTCTAAATAAATACAACGACATAAGAGTGAGTAAATGAGAGAATTTTAATTATTTAAATCTTTCTATATCTGATGTATTAGACCAGAAGTGGGTAGTGATGGTTTAGTAGTAGGATGAAGACAAAGATAATTTAGCCTCCAGTCTGCTGAATGTAGGTCATTGAGTCATGTGAAGACTCCCTGCCCCCTTTCCTCGTCTCCTTCCCTCCTTCTGTCCCCTGCTCACACTTTCGTTTTTCAGTTTGAGGTGGGGGGGTTGGGGTGGACCCTGGAGTTATTAGCTGTTGTTTTGCCTCATAAGTAATGATCATAAAACAGTTTCCTGGAATTTGAGGCCACTAACATTCAAAATATTATGAAATTCTCTGTCTTTGCAATAGTTTGGCGTCAATTGATATGGCCTTTTGTTGATATAAATCATCTATTTAGTAGCAATGCTGGTAGTCTTGGTAGCCTCAATGTTTTTACAGAATAGTTGTTGAATGCAGTTTAACTGTTGGCCAGCATTGCTAAGAGGAAACTGAAAGGCCTGTAAAATCAGTCAACCGATCATACGTACCACCTAATCTGGTTTAATGAACCTTGAAGTGAGTCTTGGTTGCAGATGATGGCAGATGCATTTACATTTATGCATTTATCAGACGCTTTTATCCAAAGCGACTTACATTGTATTTACATTTTATCAGCTCTTGCTTTCCCTGGGAATCGAACCCATGACCTTGGCGTTGCTAGCGCCATGCTCTACTATTTGAGCTACAGGAAAGCAAGATGCTGCTGATGTTTATTAACCTAAGCCAAGCAGGTTTAAAATGTCTGCTTATGAGCTGGGTTTCCATCCAAAGTTGCGAGTTTAACTTTGAAATATTGCATAAAACATTTGCACCGTTTGCATCCAACAAGTCAAAGAGAACAAAATCGTAACTTCTTGGAAAACTAGCACTATATATAACTAAGAAAAGTAGGAGAAGCCACTGAATATAATGATTTTCATATATAATAAATTACTTGCGCCTCAGAGCGAGCAGACGAAACAAAATAAATGCGGTCATTGCTTTTGGAGGTGGATGCCTGTTGTTTGGGAACGCAGTCGTGTAATAGTTCTGGGAGGCAATTATACAGAAATACTTTGACAGACTTTGCTAGGCCATTTTATAATGACCATAACATTTCAGATGCTGTGGAACAAGATCGGACCGCTGGTCAGTCAAGTTATGCAATCCCATAGCGCAAAGTCACATGCGCATGGAGGAATTTACTCAGCAGATGTGTTTCCATCTCCCATTATTTGCTAAATCCACCTCAAGCAAGCGAAAAAACGTTTTTGCGAATTAAATGATTTTTATTTGAAATTTAATGGACTGCCTGTAATGAACACAATGTAGGGTGCCCAGAATTGTAGGCATTTGAACAATTTGAGTTCCCGTTACATGTAAGAAATAACTAAGGTTATTTTGGGTGTCCTGCAGGCATTCGACCACCCATCCTCAATGGCCCCATGCACCCTCGTCCTCTGGTGGCACTGCTGGATGGCCGGGACTGTACGGTGGAGATGCCCATCCTGAAGGACGTGGCCACCGTGGCCTTCTGTGATGCCCAGTCCACCCAGGAGATCCACGAGAAGGTAATGTCACAGGTTGTGGCCATATCTCAGGGCTTTATATAATGTGGTTCATAAGTTTTTAATCTGAGCATTTCATGCTGCTGCAGGTCTTAAATGAGGCTGTTGCAGCTTTGCTCTACCACACCATCACGCTCTCGCGAGACGACCTGGACAAGTTCAAAGGTCTTCGGGTCATTGTGAGGATTGGCAGTGGTTTTGACAATGTTGATATTAAAGCTGCAGCAGAGCTGGGTGAGTTTTGTTCCTGTGTTGTGAAATGATTGTTTGACTCTGTGAGTTTCAGTCAAACTGACTGGTTCTTTGTGTTAAACAGGTATAGCAGTGTGTAATGTGCCAGCCGCGTCTGTGGAGGAGACGGCAGACACCGCCATGTGTCTAATTCTGAATCTGTACCGCCGCGTCACCTGGATGCATCAGGCTCTGCGCGAGGGCACCCGTGCCTCCAGCGTGGAGCAGATCCGGGAGGTGGCCGGAGGCGCGGCACGTATTCGAGGGGAAACGTTGGGCATCATTGGACTGGGTGAGTCCTGATGCATTTTATTCAGGGCTCAAAGAATCAGTTCAGCTAAGGCGACAGCTGACAACAAATGTAACTTCTGTACCTATAACTAAAATATAAGTTGTACTGTTAAATAGGGGTGGGAATCGCAGGGTACCTCACAATACGATATAATCACGATACATGGCTCACGATAACGATAATATCACGATACAGCGATTCTGCAATAATCGATATATTGCTAGACAATCATATAATGATACATCGCCATATCTGTCTAACTATGAAAACTATATGCCTGTGAAAAGGTTAAGTGCAAGTTTTCTTTCTTTATTCAAGTCCAAACTGTTGGAAAACAGCAAAAAAAAGTTCTGTAAATCAATTTTAACCTAAGTAAATAAATAATTTTATTCTTGGACTTATTAAAAGCTTACACTTTTCTCTGTGTGTAAACCAACACATTTAACTGCTTATCAACTTTATATAAATACATTTCAAAATTTACCTTTCTCAACTTTTCCTCTCCTCTCATCATAAAAACGGAGCCCTGTATTAAAAAAGCCGTTCACATCACGTCTTTTGCGTGCTCCGGTTCGTTATTTCGAATGTAGCAAGCACACACTTCTGCGCCGCATTACGGCTCTGACAAGTTTTTGTTTCACCGTCCATGCCATAGGTGCGCACTGCCCTCAAACACTGCATAACGCGCACTTGTAATATCTGAGAGAGAGGGAGAGCATCCAGTTTTGTTCACATAAAACTGGACGCGCTTGCGGCGCTCTCTCTCACTAATATAGTGAGGGAAATCCACCTGCGATCCGAGCGGAGAGGCTACTCAAGGACTGAATATGTGCTCTGCAATAATAACATGATCGGTGCCTATGGTCCACACTGATAGCTGTTCTGGCACTTCCGGGGCAGTTTTTTTAGTTCTCGCCTCCATAAAATATAGCAGTAGAGCTAATACAGTGGCTGGAAATCTGTTTATCCTTCGGTTCCTCATGCTTCACCATCTTCATAGAAAACGCAGTTCATGGTTGCTCAGAGCGCTTCGGAAAGAAGGTGGAAAAGGCGTGGTCGTGATTTCCACGCATTTTTAGACACTGGGAGCAGGGAATTTAGAGCGCCTTATTATATTAATGAAAATATCATTATTTGACGCCAGATATCAATTGTCGTATCGCATGGAGAAGGATCACGATATATTGCCATATCGATCTATTGTCCCACCCTACTACTAAATATAAAACATGACACACTGCATCTTAATTTTAATTAAATAATAAAATTAACTAGATATTTGTTAAAAAAAAAAAAAAAAAAGACTTGAGCAAGACATAACAGGCAAAAAGGTTTTTTTTTTTTTTTCATGCACTGGTCAGTTTTGAAATTGTGAACTTTTTGGCTTTTCATAATGTGTGGTTTTTAGACTAGTTGTAATAAAATATCCAAAATGCACATTTAATTTTTTATATATATATTTAGTCTTTTTGCATCTGTAGATTGTTACAATACATATCTTTTAAAGAAAAAAAAACTTTTTTTTTTTTTTTTTTCAATGACGTTTTTCTCCTGTAAATCTCCACTTTAGTATCACTTACATCAAACTTTATAGTTTTATTCCTGTATATATTTTTATGAAGGGTTTGTTCTAGTGCTGTCAAATTGATTAATCGCATCAAAAATAAGTTTGTTTACATGATATATGTTTGTGTACTGTGTCTATTTATATGTAAATACACACACATGATATATTTAAAGGGGTCATCGGATGCAAAATTCACTTTCAGGTTGTTTGAACAAATGTGTGTTGGAAGTGTGTGCACACATCCATCCTATAATGATAAAAATCCCTATTTTAAAATCCTCTTTCTCAAATCAGGCTGTTCTGAGATTCCTGTCGGAATGACGTAGTTCTGCACAGGCCGCTCCAACGATAGTTGATTGACAAGACCGTCTTACCTTAGACCCGCCCTGAATGAGGGGAAGACAAGATGTCTCTGATTAAGCGATTGAAGCGTTTAGTTGTTGGATGTAATAATGAATAAAGCAGCCATCAGTTACTCCCGACATCTGAACCGCTGAAGATGCAGAGGATTAACGTTACTTTCACTTTGAAGTGAATGCGCTGATCCCCAATCTGCCTAAATGCGTTTATGTTCGCACGAATCATTCGTGATCCAGCTCTACAGAAGTGAGTATAAGGGTTTTTTTATGAATCTTTGCAAATCACCTTGCCTAATAATGTACTAGTTAGCCAGTTTCATGGCTAAAGTAAACCGTACTGGTCAGCAGAGCTCATTAGCATTTAAAGCAACATGGACTAAAAAACGGCTTCCTGAAAACACAGCTGATTTTGACAGGGTAAAGATGTTTTTTACTCTACCATTGAGACATTTTAACCAAAGTATGTTAGACTTTTCATTAAGACCCTAAAGAATCATATCAATTTTTGGAAAATGGGCATCCGATGACCCCTTTAAGAAGTGTGTGTGAGGTATATATGATTTATATTTTATATAATTATAAATATACACTATATTGCCAAAAGTATTGGGTCACCCCCTTCTAATGAACATGTTTGACTACTTTAGTAATTTCTATGAGTACAAATCTTAATGTTTAAGCATATAATGATATTCTACGGAATTGTGTGCTTATAATTTTGGCTCAAGGTCTGCATTTAAAGTCACACCAGAGGTGTTCAGCTGGGATCAGGACTTGGCTTTCTGCAGACCAGTCAAGTTCTTCCACACTGACTGAATCAATCATGTCTTTTTGAACCGTGTCTTATACACAGAGGCACTGTCATGTTAGAATAGAAAAGGGTCCTGTCCAAACTGTTGCTATAAAATTAGAAGCACACAATTCCCTAGAATATCATTATATGCTTAAACATTAAGATTTGTACTCCTAGAAATTACTAAAGTAGTCAAACATGTTCATTAGAAGGGGGTTTGTTTTTTCAAAATGAATCATCAGTGAGTCTTTTCTGAACCTCAATCTAATCTCAGGTTTTAACTAATTTGAGGTTAGTAATGTGGTCCAAACTGAGACTAAAATTATTTCTTATGATGGCTGTTTTTAGGACGTATTGGCCAAGCAGTTGCTCTGAGGGCAAAGGCCTTTGGGTTTGGAGTGATTTTCTATGACCCGTACCTGCCGGATGGGGTGGAGCGATCACTAGGACTCCAGCGCATGGCGACACTACAGGACCTGCTCATCCACTCGGACTGTGTGTCGCTACACTGCAGCCTAAACGAGCACAACCACCACCTCATCAACGACTTCACCATCAAACAGGTACAAACACAACACTTCTCATTAAACAGCACTGTTGGAGCTGTTCGCTTCTCTGACTGCTTTTGGTATGAACCCGGGTCTGTTTGACATCAGCGTTTGATTCATTTGCTTCATGTGAAAGCTGTTTTTTACTTGGGTTTACTCAACGGAACCGCACCATTGCTGGATTATGGTTCATGTGGACTCGCAGTTGGTATGATGACAATCCGGCCTGATTTTCAAAAGTAAACTGCCGATGCCATGTGCATTACACATTTATTTTCAAGATAAATGGAAAAAAGTTTATTCTGCACAACTACAACACGGAGAACAACACTCTGTCCTCCACAGATAAGGACTCGAAAGGGAGCAAATGGTGAAAAAGTGATGCAAACAGTGTCGTTGCTTATCTGCAGTTGCTGCTAGATAGAAAACCCACTGTAAAAAAAAGAGACCTGTGGTTTCAGGAGATCAGGGTTCCTATGCGGTTTGGAAAAGTATGGATTTTGATTTAAGTAAATTCCAGGTCTGGAAAAGTATGGGGGGAAAAAAAGAGTATGAAAAAATATTTGCATTTCCAGACTTTTGCCCCTATTTAGTTTATAATAGAAAATTCAGAATTTAATGAAAATAAATACAAGAAGTGTTTTCATGGCAGATGTTTAGTGATTCTTTAGTGATTGTCAAACAGTTCAATGTGCAGTTTTTAATTATGCAACATGCAGGTTATAAGCATTTTGGGTTTCTTCTCACAATATTTTTAGTACTGTATTACATAGCCTCAAGAACCTTTGCAAAATATAGAAACTTGTGCGCATAAGAAACCATTAAACTTGGCGTATAGGACAATGCACACTGAGCCACCTATTGTGCCATCAGCCCATTTTGTCATTGTTTCTTCGCCGCCACAGAGGATGTTAAATTGTACATTAGGCCTTGATATGAGAGGTACTACCATAAAGAGAGACACATTTTGAGCAAGGAAATCTCTATCAGTTCTTATACATCCATGCTCTTGTTTTATTCATAGTAAGATGGCTGTAATGCAGGTTATATAAAACTAGAAATTATAATGTGTAGGCGTGCAAAAAATGCTCATGCACACCTGAGTAGTTTCTTGAGGGCAGAAAAAAGTTTATTTTGTGCATCCTAAAGTGTGTGTGTGTGAGTGAGAGAAACCAAAAATGATTCAGACACAAGATATAATTTTTCATATATATTATATATATTTGTTTTTTTTTTTTTTTTTACTAGTGGGTGCAGGAGACTATCCCCCGGTTTCACAGACAAGTCTTAAGCCTAGACTAAGATGTAAATCTGAGCTCTTTCAACTGAAAGAAACTAGCAATGACTGATCTTAAAATATATCAGAGCCTTTGTTTTGTCTCAAGAAGCACACCAGTAATGTTTTTTCCAAAGCACGTTTATAAAAATGACTTAAATGTCCTAATTGAACTATGGCCTAATCCTGGCTTAGTCTAAACCCTGTCTGTGAAACCGGGCCTATTGTTAATTTATGTAAGTGAGAATAGCTAAATAAAGTAAACTCTGACATGTTATACCCAACAATTCTTCATACAGTGGACTACCAGTAAAATTTATAAAAATTTGGGACCAAAAGTTCAGACACTTTGACCTGACCATGTTTTGCTTAAGTGTTTTTTCTTTAATTGCTAATGCGACCTTTTTACACCAAAGAATGAACAAAAATAAGCATTGCTTGGTAGTTGGTTGACCTAAATTGGTATTATCTAATTGTGTACTTGGACTGAATAGCTGTTAAATTTAATTCATTCTATGTTGTCACTTTGAGAATCAATAAAAAAAACCCCGAGAAAATAAAAATATTTACAGATGACTGTACTATATACCAAATATAAAGCTGAAAATAATGCTGTATGAGGTTAGTGCTGTATTTATGTTACATATTGTCTGAAAATCTACTGAAAGTTTTGGATATTTGAGTCTGGAAAAGTATGGAATTTTGAAATGGAAAATGTATAGGAGTCCTGGGAGATTGATGTGGAAATGAACCAAGTGTGAAAACTCTAAGCGCGTTGAATTTGGCTTACTTTTAATATCTATCAATGCTTTTATTTGTAGATGCGTCAGGGTGCCTTCCTCGTGAACACGGCGCGTGGCGGTCTGGTGGATGAGAAGGCTCTGGCCCAGGCTCTGAAAGAGGGCAGAATACGGGGAGCAGCCCTGGACGTCCATGAGACAGAGCCCTTCAGGTGACACAAGTTTTCTGTTTGCTTTCATTATTATTCTGACATGTTACTGCTACAGTAATTTTCTAATCCACATTCAACAATTGGCCTGTTAAAGCCCTCACGCTTTTTTCTATCATGACACTAACTCCATTTTCTTCAACAGTTTCTCTCAGGGCCCATTGAAGGACGCCCCAAATCTTATCTGTACCCCACACACATCCTGGTACAGTGAACAGGCCTCCATTGAGGCCAGAGAGGAGGCGGCGCGGGAGGTGCGCAGGGCCATCACAGGTCAGAAAACACTGGGTGTTCATTATCAGCCTGTGCCTGCTGTGAATAAAAAGTGTCATTTTCTTAGCGTATTTGTCATTCTATGTAAGTGTTGCAAAGCATGCCAGAGTAATACAAAACATTAAAGTATTCATGTGCAGTTCTAATTAAACTGCAGCAAGTTTTTGCATAGGTACGAATGACACTGTGCTCTCTTGTGTCCATGCAGGTCGTATCCCAGACAGTCTGAAGAACTGCGTGAATAAGGAGTATTTGATGGCAGCCTCTCAGTGGCCGTCTATGGAGGCCACCACCGTTCACTCTGAACTCAACGGAGCTGCAGCCTATAGGTAACGACACCTCTATCCTACCGGCCATTAGTGCTTTTACTAGGGCTGGGAAAATAAATCAATGCATCGTGATTCTTTCTCAAGTCGATTCTGGGCTTAGTTTTGAACAGCAGATGGCACAGCATGCTGTAGAAACAGCCGTACTCTGCTTGTTTCCAAATCCTTACACTTGAACCTAAAATAATCATTCGAAAAGGTTGAAGTGAATTACAGTGGGCTGTGTTTCCATTTAAAGGGTTCGTTCACCCAAAAATGAAAATTAGCCTGTGATTTACTCTCCCTCAAAGCATCCTAGCTGTATGTCATTCAGACGAATCCAATCGGAGTTATATTTAAAATTGTCCTGGCCCCTCCAAGCCTGACAATGGGGTAAGCGGGTGCTTTTTGTCAACAGTCCATAAGACGTGAAATAAAGCGTGCGCATCCATAATAAAACGTTCCTCACACGGCTCTGGGGGAGGGGGGGGGGGTGTTGAATAAAGGCCTCCAGTAGCGAATCCATGCATTTTTGTAAGGAAAATATCCATATTTCAAACAAACACTTTTCTCTCACTTCCGGTATCTGTGGTATGCGGAAGCCATTCCGGCGGATGACGTAGGACGTCGGCATTGCGTGATTAGTGACCAACGCGGAGAGAGAGAACAAAACAAACGCCAGTCATGAATTAGAAGCACAAAACGAGGATTTGTAAGGAAAAATGGTGATTTATATAAAAGCCAAGAGGAGAATGGTTTTCCTTTGCTAAAGTTAGGACATTTTGCTTTCTTTGCTCCTATAAACAAACTCGTGAGACTAGCATATCTCAGAGGCGCACGCAACGCATACGTCCTACGTCATTCGCCCGGAACGACTACCTCATACGACAGGCACCGGAAGTGAGAGAAAAGTGTTTATTATGTTTGAAATGTGGATATTTTTCTTACAAAAACGGATGGATTCGCTACAGGAGGCCTTTATTCACCCCCTGGAGCCGTGTGAGGCACGTTTCATTACAGATGCACACACTTTTTCACGTCTTCTGGACTGTTGCCAAAAAGCACCCGCTTACTCCATTGAAAGGCTTGGAGTGGCTAGGACAATTTTTACTATAACTCCAATTGGATTTGTTTGAAAGAAGGTCACATACACCTAGGATGCTTTGAGGGTGAGTAAAACTCAGGCTAATTTTCATTTTTGGGTGAACTGAACTAACCCTTTAATCTCGTGTCATAGAAGCATTCTGAGCCGAGGTGAAATGCATGACTCAGCCGAGTGCACAAGTGCTCTTTCATCACTCTTCTTCATGAGCATTTGAGTGTACAGATAAATAGTAGATTAGAGCGCCATCTGCTGTTAAAATCTAAGCTCAGAATCGATTCCAGAGAGAATCGCGACGCATTCGGAAGATCTCAGTATCGATTTCTCTTATCGATTCTGTATCGATTTATCGTCGCAGCCCTAGCTTTTCCTGTATCTCAGCGTATTTGAGAGAGTGAAAACATGTCTCTGTCCTAGGTTCCCTGCAGGGCTGATTGGCGTAGCAGCGGGCGGGCTGCCTGGAGCCGGGGCAGGAGTGGAGGGCATTGGGGCTGGATCTCTGCCCCTGGCCCACGGCATCGCCCCGGTCTCACACCCGCCTCATACCCCCTCGCCCGGGCAGCCCTCCAAGGCCGAGGCGGACAGAGACATCCCTTCCGACCAATAGCATCCCAGCACATTCCATCTTTGCCCTGATCGATGCCCTTTCACCTCACCCGGGGGGGACTGATGCCCCTGCTTTCGACGTGACCTCGGGTCACCCCAGTCCAACAGAACACGTGTACAAACCCAGGAGTGAAACCCTGTACCCCGAACGTACCCCTCATTTCCACTCGCTGTCTCCTCTGTTGTTCACTTTGGCAGAAAGCAATAACTTCTCTCAAGGATTCAATAATTGGGTTGATACATACACTATTTCTAAGCAACAAAATCCCAGTTCCTTTGCTTTGTATCTACTCTGGACTAGTTGGAGTTTGTTTCCAAGTAGTGTTTCTTACATTTCTGTTCTTATCTGTTTTAACAGCGTGGAAATAAACGCATGGACCTTGTTTTCTTTCCTTCGTCCCCTGCCCGTCCTCTTCCTAGCATACATTTGTAAAACCTTCTCAACCTGTCCCATCTTAGCAAATGTTTGATCATCAAAACAAAGCAACAGCTGGCTAACGTCTTTGATTAAATTCAGCAGCCATCAGCAATTATTTCACAGCTGGTGTTCAATAACGGAGATCAAGGCTAATGGTTGTGGCCCGTGGCTAAGAGTAACAGTCCATGGGAAGAGCTCAGATGTTTCGCGTTCCTCTCACTCTCTCTTCATGTGGAAGGCATCTTCTAGACTTGTCCATCCTCTCTCTCTCTTTCTTTTTGTAGAAAACGAGCGAGCTTCACCCCCAGAGCTGTTGGGGGTTTGATCATGTGCTCCACTTTAGTCACAAGATTTACAGCGTCCGTAATGCCTGAGGTCTGCATAACAGTGTCATTGAAATCGCATACGTGAGATTCCATCATCTCGTGATGGCCGACTTGATTTATTTTGTGCGCTGCTTGCGAATGATGATGGGAGATTGCTCATAGGCCGCCAGCTTCATAAATGAGAATTTCAAACAAAGCCATATTCATATTGTATAGCATCTCTAATTTGAGACATATCTGCAAGATTTGACCTAAACCTACCCTCAAAAAAAACAAAAGATGCTCTTTTTACAATGTGTGCATACAACATTGACCTCCGCTTGACTCATACTGAGATCCACCATAGCTAAGCTGATAACATTGGCACCTTTTTTTGATTCGTAGCCGTTTGAAGAATATTTGCCTTGTTTTCCATATCTTCTCTCTGTCCTGGATTATCTCTTGCTGTACTTCCTCCTTGTGCCTCCTTTTTTCCGATTAGGCCTTCTCTGTGACACGGCGAGGCACGCTCGTCCACCATCAATTCCCATGAAATCACTGTGTAGCGCATCCGCCCGTCTGCCCTGTCCTTCCTCCTTCCCACAAGGCACTTAAACTCTTAACACACACTCAAACACATTTTCATACAGGCCTGACCAACTGAGCTTCATCCACCTTTTTTTGAGGAGGTCCTGGTGCTCTGGAGGCTGCAGTAGCGTTGAAGGCCAGCAGGTGGCGCCGACTCGCTTCCCCCTCAGGTTCACGGCTGATGAATTCATCCCCGCTCAGCCGACGCTTGCACAGAGAGCCTCTCGTGAAGGTTTAGTGGAAAATCAGACCTGTTGTGGGCCGCACCATCTGTCGACACACTTCCAGATACTCAGGATGGGCGAATTGAAGCAGGTCATATACCCTGAGCTTGCCATTTTCATGGGCGTCTTCTATGATATCAGCCTTCGTTTTCTCTGTTTCAGCATTTAGAGCACAGAAGATAAGGTGGAAAGAATGTAAAAGCTAGGTTAATGGAACGCTGGTTGCTTTCCGAAGAAGGTAGGAGTGTCTCGGGATAGCGTTCTGTCTGAAGAGAAAGGCCTTTCTAGTACCTCAGTAACAGATATTGAATGTATGCTCAACTTTCTCGCTTTGTACAGCTTTTTTAGATCATAGGTTCCTATTTCTGATGGGTGTGTATGCGTCTGCATGTATGTGACCGTGTGTGACTGCTTATCCAGTGCATCAGTTATTCACAAATGACAATAAATAGTTTTTTGTTGTCGTTTCGTTTCTTCCCCCAAGCATAGGATGTCTATTATATTGTTTCATTAGACGTAGTTTGAATCTCAGGCTTTAGGAAGTTCTCGATCTGTAATTTTCTGTATAAAGGAGCACAGTTTGACATCTTCATCGAGATGTATGCTAATAAACGGAGGAGGTTTGAAACTAGACGATTGAGGATGCTTTCTTGATAGCCGATGTTGTCGTAAGTGTCCCAGATCCTCATGGATTCATGCATGATAACGAGATGGTCGTACCTATCAGGCCCTTCCCCCTCGCTTCCCATTGGCCACGTTTTGATGTTGAATTTTGAGTGACGTGCAGCTTTTCCTAGACTGAAGTGATGCCCTTTATTCTCGTCAAGACTTTATAGCTGCTCTGTGAAGTTTCTCCGTACTACAGCGTTTTTCGAGTTTCTTCTAGCATTATCGTGGTGTTTCTTTGCCGTCAGCATCATCCAGCTTTGATATGAGATGTGCACTGTGTTAAAACCAAGAAATGAGACGTTTCGATCTAGTTTGTGTCATTCAGTGTTCAACATGTTGTATTGAAACATTTCAAGACGAGTCTCGTTTCATCCTTTCAGCCCCCTGCGGTCCCCTCGCTGCCTTAATGTCGTAGATTGCGGTGAATCTTTTTCCTTGACGAAACCCCCCTCACTCCCCACGACCGCTCCTCTTTCCCCCACAAACACACATGCAAGAGAGAGGAGGCTGTTTCTTTAGCCATATGTTGCTCTGTGTGCTTGATGCATATTTGTGGAGAACACAAATGGCTTTCACTTTGAGGTGTGAAATGCTCAGGCACTATGAAAGACCCTTTCAGGAGCCGCCGATGTGGTTAAATCTAGTCTGTGAAGGGAGGCTGGAGAGGACAGATATGGACTCGCAGCAGTCGGGTTCTCTCTCAGGGTTCTAATACACACACATCCTACAGCCGCCAGTTACACTCTTCCTCCATCCCAATGAAGGTCGTGTTGTAGGTCTCCAGAGCTCTCCTACACAGTCCATCTTTCAACAGTGAGTGTCCTGTGATATTTTTCCTTTCTATCGCTCTCTTCTCCTTACTTTTTGCGTATTTGTCGCACTGACACCTAACAAAAGAAGAATGAATGTTTTAATAGAACTGCGTGTAACGTTGAAGTTGGGAAATGTATTTTTACAACATGTGAACTTTTTATTCCTTTCTCTTACCTTCTTTTAGTTGTGAATTGATTTTTTTTTTCTCCCCATCACCAGACTGCAAAAAAATTAAAAACCACAAAAAAAAAAAAAAATCCTGTAACTAGGCTCTTAAGCTTTACTTTTGTTTTTGTTTACTTTTTTATTAGAAAACAATCATGTTTGTGATGGTAACCTCTGATGGTAAATTCCACAAGGTATTTTAATAAAATCCTAAAGATTAAACCCTTGGTCGCTCACTCTTTTATAACCTGAATTCAAGTTGAACTATAAAGTCAAGACATACACGACCATTCAAAAGTTTGAGAAATTAATACTTAAAGTCAATTTTATTTGGAAAGGATGCAGTAAATATATTTTTAATGTTTAAAAATGCATCTCAGTTTTCAACATTAATCAGAGATGTTTCTTGAGCAGCAGCTCGGCATATTAGACTGATTTCTGAAGGATCATGTGACGCTGAAGACTGGAGAAATGATGCTGAAAATTCAGCTTTGATCACAGGAATACGTTACGTTTGACTAGATGTTAAAATAATAAATTGTAGTAATATTTCACGGTATTACTTGTTAATATTTCTTGTTTTATTGTTAAATGCATCCCTGCTGAGCATAATACTTAATAATAAAAAATATATAAATGAAACTTTTGAATGGTAGTTTATTTTAAATGAACAGCAAGTACTTTCAAGTAAAAAAATTAAACCAATTTATCCATCAGGAATTGTTTGGATGGTGAAAAGTGATGTCATATACCAGAATAATGTGTGTGAGTTTGCTAAAACGGTGTGTAAACCTGCAGAGACTTTATGCATCTAATATTTTTGATGAAATATTACAAAGATGGGTAGTAATACACGCTGATAGAAGAATCGTACACGGTATACCAGAAACATGAATTAAGTCATGTCAGTTTGAGTTGAACTCTAACAATGTTCTGTTGCCAGGTTTATTTTAAATGTTGGTGTGAGTTTAGCCAAGCGCTCATAACACGAGTTTTCCAGACTTGCTCTTCAGGTGTTAGCGGTTTTGTTCATACAACATCTTTGGCTGTAGGGAAAAGAAAAGCACAGTTTGAGGTGATTAAAGGGAGGAAAGTATTTAGTAGTGTATTTTTAGCAGGGTTCTCCCTCAGAATGTGTCCTGATGGTTGTTTATCAGCTCATGTCCCCAGGTGCTGATGCTGCCAATCAGGTTAATGAGGTGTTCAGGGCATATACCCCCTACCTCTGCTAGCTGAAATTGTTACCAAATGTCTCTGAGGAACTCCTCCTGCCACACATTAAGTCCTGTTGTTATCTGTGAAGGACGGGAAAGCCCTTTTATGCATAAATGAGTTATGTAGTATGTTAAATAGTGTTTTTTTTTTTTAGTGTGGCGCCTGTTGTTCGTGGCATTTCAGTTTATGTTGAAAGCTGAAGTTTAGGAGTGTAGGTTAACCATAAAGGTTTGGCAGTAAACATTCTTTATGTCTTGTAAATAAAGGAAACTTGTCTAAATGGGCTGTCTTGGAAAAACAGTGTAGCTTTAAAATATATATTTATATATATATAAAAATGGCTTTCTCTGTATAGTTGAGTCAAATGGTGTTGTAAGTTTCTAGATGTTTTATGATGTTTGGATGATAAAGTCAGTAAAGTGAAGAAACAAAGAAATCGAGTTTCACTGCAGTGATTCACCATTATGTCTGAAGTCCCATAAGGATTGCGCAACAGTGATGTTTACAAAGTTGTTGAACCTTTAAAGCCTGTTGATTTAATTTAGCAAATTCCTTTGTTTTTGATGTTTATTAACCTGAAACAGTCTTTCAATTTTAAAACGGCCTTTTTATATGCATAACAAGCACCACATAGTTTCAAAGTGTCTTACCTCTTCATATTTTTCCATGTTCATCAATAAAGTTTCACATAATAAAGTGGATTTTATTACATGCTTTGAAAATGTCCAGTTATTGCACACATTTGCTAATTAAGTTGAAGGAATAGTTCACCCCAAAATAAAACTTGGTGATTATGTACTCGCCTCAGGCCGTCCAAGATATAGATTTGTTTCTTCATCTAAATAGATTTGGAGAAATTTAGCATTAAGTCACTTGCTCACCAATGGAGCCTCTGTTGTGAATGGGTGCCGTCAGAATAAAGTCCAAACAGCTGATAAAAACATCAAGGAATCATTTATGACGAGCCGTTGAAAACGCTCTTGTGTAATTTTTTCTGCATCTCATCCAACGCCTCTGTTGCTAAATCTAAAATGTCATTTTTTTTAGCCCTAATAACAGAGGCTTGAGCTGTTAATAGCAGACTTAATGCAGTTAAGACGAGAGGGCGATTACGTGTGTGTGAATTACCTGAGACTGCGTTTCTCTCAACAGTGTTTGGCAGCAGCTTCTCTACAAATAGCCGAAACTGTAAGTTTATTTGTTTTAAGAACAACCCAGTTATTACCTTGATGGTGCAGAACGACATGGCGCTTTTAAGTTGAATTATAATTAATCAAATTGTCAGAGCAGTGCTAAAACCCGTTTCTGTGCCTGCGCATGCTTCTGTGTCTGTATTGCATTTGTAAGAGAGAGTGTAGGAGAAAGAGAATCTTGCTTTGCGTACAAAATAAAACGTATTTATTAGCTTGGTCTTTGTGTGGTTTGATGTAGGCTGTGAGGACGTTTGAAATAACTGAAATCAATTGGCGAAGTGATAAGACTTGCCTAGAACTACTACTGAAAATAGCTGCACACATTAGAACATTCATCGACCAATCAGATTCAAGAATTCAACAGCTGTAGTATAAGCAAAGCCATTGGATGGCACGGCCCTACAACCTTTAGCCAAAAAAGCATAGCGGCTAATGCTGCAGTGCAGGGAAGGAGACTTAATGGATGTCAATGGCTTCACTACTTTTTTTTTTAGGAAACGGCCTATCATTTAATGAATCGACATGCACATAATCAATCATATTCAACATGTTTTACACTAAACAATATTTTGGATTAAACTATTTTTAATTTACACCAAAAAAATTCAGTTTTATAAGAGAAGTCATAAGCTTTTTGCGACAAGTGGGATTCGGTTTACGGCACGTCTCACTCATTCCTATGGTATCATTAAATGGCGATTGAGTGTCCTACAACTCTGATTGATGTCAAGGCTTTAATATGATTGGTTATCAAGGTACGTGATCCAAGTTACACTTTGTCCAATAGTAAGTAATGCAGACCCTCTCATCTCGAGGGGCGGACTTATAAAAATAAGCGAGGTAAGCATTGAACAATGTAGCCGATCACAGATATATTGGTTAATTTCTTGAATGCAATGACCAGAAGTTTTGAGTTAGAATCCACTCACCGCTCAAAATGCCGAGTTTGTGGAGTTGTGCAAAGTCGGGAATCCTCTCATTATAACAAAGTGTAGATACGATGTAAATGAGAGATTCATTGTGCAGTGAAGAGAGCTTATTAATGGAACGTCGAGAGATCGCAATGAGCTGAAGTGAGTGACAGCCTTTAGTGATTATATGAGGGAGCGCACTTCGTGTGCAATCTAGGCTGTATATTACCGTCCGTCTCAGAACAGAGATATTCACCTCAGTAAAGAAAGTATACACAAAATAAACTATGAGAGCGAGCAAAATAGGCGTAAAAGAGCACATAGTTGTGTTGGGGCCCCATCCCTGGAATTTGCTTAGGGCCCCCAAATCACTAAATCCACCCCTGCTCATCTCCCAATAGTAAGACAATCTCTGATATAATCCACAAGTAACCCTCACGACTCCAGTCCATCAATTATTGCCTTGTGAAAAGTTGCATGTTTGTAACAAACTAATCCCTGAGCTAGACATTTAAAACTGTTGCTATACTGGCCATTTTAGTAAGTTTGTTTTTCATTTCATAAGCAAATTTGCTTGTCCTCATTCATCGCAATTGCATTTTAATGGGTTACATAAAATCTTATTTCTTAAAATGACCTGAAAAAAATGCCGTTACCCATGTTTTTCCCCACATTAACCTTAATTTCAGTGGAATTTAAGTGGAAACTTCTATTCTGTGATGCAGTAAGTGTGTGTTTGAGCGTCAGTGACCCAGAGTCCGATTACAGACGAGATGCTGTATCGTATGTCTGCTCTGCACGTCCAGATGAGAAGGTGACCATGTATTATGTCTAAAACCGTTTCCCTCAGACAAGACGTAAAAGTAGGTTCCAATGTTTATGGGAGTCGCTCAGCAGAGAATGACTGTTTATGCTGCACTCTGTCCCCATGTAAATGTTTTTTCTGCAGATGATCGTTTCAGAGTCATTGCCAGTTTATTTGACATGGCTTCAACGCATCTCCACTTAATCCCACAAAATGACGTCATGCGTCCCGCGTCCCACTGACAAGTTGGCAGGGAAAAAGTGAGCTGTTGAAGTAGACAGCTGCGCTTGAAATACTGAGCTGAAAGGACCTTTTTGGATACTAAATTCATTTTATTGTGCTTAGATTAATTTACCTTGCGTCACTCTTTACCCAAAATGCCCCAAAATCAATAAAATATTTGGATTGCAAAACTTTATATTGGCTGTTTTGTAACCCCAATTATTCAAAATGAACAAGTCGATAAATACAAATAGACCTATTGAGAAATCTTAGCATACTAGTGAAATATTGGCAAATAGATCAAGTTTTAGCTGCGTTGGGAAGCACTTTGCAACAATTGTGGCAATGCTACACGCTGTTAAGTTTCTGGTACATTCTTGGTCTCATCGGCTCTTTTTCATCAGCCTGTCCATTGGAAGATTTATTAAAGGCTTTTGTTCAAGAGAGGTTCACTTTAGGGTCAGTGTGCTCAAGAGTGTATATAACACTCATTGAGACAGAAACCGATCACTTTCTGGGGTCCGATCCCATCTGCGTCAATGCAAACGAATCGCCGTTGAGTCTGGCCTCTGATGAAGTGATGACTACCTTCGCCTGACGCAGTAAACATTACCAAATTTGATGAATAGTTGCTTTTACATTGGACTTTTTCTGTAAATGCCAACCTTGGTTTATAGTGACTGGTAAAACCTCTTGGCTTTCAGCTGTATTAATGCTAGTGTCTTTTCTTGACGGGCAAATCAGTGACAAATGTCTCTTATATTGGACTGACGTGAGCTCTCACTGGGACTGACTGCTTTCTAAGCAGATAATTCCCAATGTCATTCACTTCAATGAGTGTGTTATGAAAACCATTCCTTCCTGTGCTGAGGCCTCTTGTGTGAGCGTGTGAGCTGCTGTAGATCAGCAACAAGCGACAGAAACACTCAGAACACCTTTGCAAATCCAGCGATGCTCTGGCATTGTGCTGGTAGGTTTTGCAGGGTGCTGGATGGGCTGACCTACAAGGAAACACGATGCATTAAGAGCCGGGGGTGAAAACTTTTTGAATTTGAAGATCAAGGTAAATTGTACTTCATTTGTCTTCCAGGAAACATGCAAGTATCTTCTTTCGCGTCAGAAGGGCAGTACTAAATGGAAAAATATGATATTTCAACAAAATAAGAAAAATTTGGACATCTTCATCCTGTTCAAAAGTTTTCACCCCCCGGCTCTTAATGCATCGTGTTTCCTTCAGGAGCATCAGTGAATGTTTGAACCTTTTTTAATTGTTGTGTTTGAGTCCCTCAATCATCCTCAGCGTGAAAAGGTGGATCTCAAAATCATACAGTTACTGCTGGAAAGGGTTCAAATATGCAAAAGATGCTGGAAAACTGAAGATTCTGCAGGACCTGGAGGATTTTTCTGAAGAACAGTGCTCAGTTTAACTGTTCAAAACAAACAAGGGACTCATGAACAACCATCACAAAACAAAAAAACAGTCGTAGATCATCCAGGTAACCACACACAGTATTAAGAACCAAGGGTTCCAAAACTTTTGAATGTGGTTATTTTAATAATTTCAGCTATTTTTTTGTCTTGTGGACTATATGTAAACATCTTTTATGGAAAATATCTTACTCAGGACAGTACTAAATAAAAAATAACATGCATTTTGTATGATCTCTCTTATTTCGGTAAAATTATCCACATTTTCACAGATTCTGCAAGGGGTTCCCAAACTTTCGCATGCCACTGTATAAACTGAAGTAGTGGAAGGTGTTAGATACGGTACTTCTGTCCAACGGTTGTCCTGCCAAATTCTAACTCCAGGGTACCAGTAATGTCCATGCCATTTTAGCATTTCTGTGTGTAAAAGGTTAGGATTTTGTATTTGTCAGCTTTCATATTTTGATCCACTGCAAGTCAAAGCAATGCATTAAAATATGAAGTCAATTAGAAGTCATTTTTAGGCTTATTTCCACACTGGTGCTATTGAAACAGCTCAGTTTATATGTGCATCCTGACATAGCAATAATTGTTTAACCAATGGCGTGAGTTTTGGGTGGAGCTTTCTGTTTGTCTGATCAATGACGAATGGAGGAAGTATTAGGGAAACCTGTTTAGAAACGGTTGTTTGATGGATAAAAGCACACAAATCTTGAATCATTATTTCCTTGCTATTAAGTCAGCTTTAAAATGACTTTTAAAGTGGAAAAATTTGGTCAAAAACACATTTACACACAAACTGATGATCAACTTTCAGAAGTTCATTTTTTTTTTTTTTTTTTTTTTTTTAGTTCAACTGTCATGTAATGGAGCGCAAAGGATTGTGGGATAGGCAGTGAAGAATACATCTATGCTGCCTTCAAAAATCGATTGGATGAAGGCATCTCAGTAGACAGGATGTGACACGATCACTGGTGATGCTGCCCCCCCATATATGAATAATTTATTTCCACAGTATGTGAAGCTCTGAAGGTTTTGTGTGTAATATCGACGCAGTTATATATAGTATGAATTTGTGCAATATTAAGTTTTCAGATTCTCTCTGGAAGTGTTAGGTCATACAGATACTTTATAAATACTGTGAATTTGGACATGCTCTTTTCACATATCATTTTTCGCATACTAGTAGAGAAGTATGCATATTTGAATGCATCTGATGACTGTTTTCAGACTGGTTTCCCAAACACTCCTCCTCCTTTACCATTGGTAAAACAAACAGAGAGCCCCGGCCCAAACTCACGCCATTGGCTGAGTTGTTCCTGTGTCAGTCTGGCTGCATAAACAAAGAGAAATGTTTACACATTTCAGGAGAAGCGACCTACAAATGGCTTGCTTGTATTACAAAGTTAAGCAGGGGCAGGAGAAAGTGCTTTCACATGAAACCGTTCTGTTTGTAACTGCGAGCTTAAGGGATGTCATGAAGATAATAGATATAACATTGATGAATTTCCCAGCAACATACAGAAATTCATGGCTCAAAAAATATGAGTTCATTTTTATGGTTTGAGTTATTCATATGAACACATCAACTTCCATTTACACAGTCTGTGATCTCACAGGAGAAGAAAAGAGGTAAAAGGAGAGGACAGGAAAAAGAGCTAGACTGAAAGTGTGTGTGTACCCATACATGGAGAGGTGGGGGTGGTGAATGGGAGGAGAGAGAGGAGGGGAAAGAGAGCATGAAAGTGAGGTGTCTTGATCTCTGGTGCACATCTCCACGAACCCTGTCCTGCTGTCTACCATCACAGCAAGGTAAGAGTGAGCTGTTCACGTGTGTGCGTGTGTCCTGTGCTCGTGCCGGCTGCTGTGGCAAAGGTTAAGACAAGGGTTGCTTTTCTGCTTCTCCACTTTCCTGCTGTGCCTCTTTACCACAACCTTCCCACACTCCTCTTCTGCAGGTTTGACGTCTCTTTGACGAACAATGCTGCCGTGCTTAAGTATTTTAACAAATGTGCTACTCTTAACAGTTATTTAACTATTTTCCCCCTATTCTCATTCATTTCTTACTCTAAACTCTGCCCGTGTGGTTTTTGCGACTGAAATGCAAGATTCCTGACCTCTTCCTGAAGTACGAGCTCACTGCGGCTTCATAATTGCTCTCCCTGTAAGTTTAAGCTTAAGTGGCAAAAAAGCCGCAAGCTCTTTTCTTTGGCACTTTTCTGTCTCCCCTGGTTTTATTGTGTCTCGTTCGTGCTAGGAGCAGAGATTTGCTGTCTGTTGGATGTTTGAGAAATGTGTGTCTTTTGAAACTGCGCTGAAGAGGGCAAACAGACGGAGGTTTGCTTTAGGTCAGTCTCATGCAGCATCTGCAACCACTGGCAAGTGCAGGGCAGCAGAAATGCATCCCACAATCTGCCAGAACTTTGTACAAGGTTTGATCTAATTTCACAGTCCAAGACAGAGATAATGTGGAAAACGTGGGAATTTGCATCTGCACGCGTGCAAAATATCAGCGCAGATGGGAGATCAAAATATTTATAAAGTTTTAATAGTCAGCGGATGATGTTTGGGAATGATGACTCCACTGGATAGATGAAGCATTGATTCCTCAATGCTTCACAGGGTCTCCCACGAACAAACAGATCTGTTTGTATTGAGGACGACAAACATTGAGCAATTGTAGCACGTATGCCTGATGCTTATGTTACAGTTACTTTCAAACAAAAAATCCAATAAGCCTCAGTAAAACAGCCAGATTACCTTTTCTGGTAAACGCTACATCTGCACGTCCAACAGCTTTCAACAGCTTTTTTGGGTCCCGTTCACACATCAGCACCATCCGTGCTGTTAAAACTCTGATGTCATTTGGTGGAAATGGCTTTTAAACAGCTACGCCACAAATCTGCAATCTCAAACTGTTCCAGAATCTGTTGATCAATTCCTCCTACCCAGATGGAGAAAAGCTCTTTTGTTTCAATGTTTGTACAATTTGACACTTTCTTTCTAAAATGTAATGGTTTTCATGTGGTGCGACCAACATGCATGAAAAAACAAAAGGTATAACGGGAAATGATGTCATGGAGATGACCCCTGCAGACCCTTGTGAGTGAGCCAAGGTCAATAATTCTCTTAAAATATCTGATTATTTAACCTTTTTTTATGAGAGGGAAAGATTAGTTCAGGCTGTAAATGTCATGTAAAAGACTTGATATTTATGAATAAGTAATTCATATAAAAAGGATTCAAATGTGTAAATTCACAGTTAACTGCTTATTACTCCTATTAATATAACTTTTTACCTAATGGTTACACCACATGACATGTGTAGAGTCGTTAATGTAAGACACCAGGTGAATGTGGTTGAAATCGACATAACTTCCCGAGTTGATTAATCACAGTATATTTGGACAGTTGTTTTGTTTTACAAGTTTTCTTTTAATGTTCTGTTTAAATATGCAATTGAGGCATTATCTAATTAAATATGCAGATATTTGCATACCTTTCCAGAACATAAATCACAACACTGGATAGAGGTTCAAATCTCTCATTTCATTTTGTTGATGTATTAGAGATTTTGAGAAGTCTGAAAATACTGTCAACAGCCAGAAAGAAAATTTACATGTTTTTAGAAATATTATCTTGTATAAACCCAGGCAAATTATATATTAAAAAAAAAAAAAAACTCTATAAAACCTTCAGAATATAGATGGGAATAAAGTGGTATAGTTTGGTGTGTAAGTTCTGCTGAAGTGGAGGTTACTGGCTCATTGCAGGAGAAAAAATACTAATTTTGGGAAAACTTTAAAGACATGTGTTGTAACTAAAACTGTTTATGTTGGATGTTTTCTTCCCACAAGCCTCAAAGAAGTCAAGTAATGGGGAAAAAAAGTCCAAAAATCCTAAAATTGGCCAATGCATGAAATATATTCTCTTGACTTAAATTTAAAATTTTCTTGAAAATAAGTTTCCAAAACCATCTGAAACCAACATAAAAGCATATTGTAAATACTTTTTTTTTCTTTGTTTTAAATGTCAGAGCTCCTCACTCGTAAATACTCAAACCATTAATGTAATGGGTTTTGTTCACAAATAGCATCAATATGAAACTTTTCCAGCAATGTTACGCTGGAAAAATGCCAAGGCTCATTTGCCGGCATTTCTAGTCACACACCATTCACCTCTAAAGGGAAAAATGCAGTTGGAAAAGGTTGCATGTGTGAAAGTGCTGTGACACTTCAGAGTTTCCAAAAGATGCAGAAACTTGATCTGTCAAAAAAAGCAGAAAGAGACTGTGAGTTCTGAAGAAAAGGAAAGGAACCCACAAAAGGAGTGCACGTTCAGTCCTTGCTCGTAACATTTTATCCATGTCCCATTGAACCTGCGGTCTAGCCGGCTTTAAAACAAGGAGCGTTTAGCTGCTTTCTCACTCCAGAACTATGTCCATTAGACATGAGGTCATTTCTGGTGACGCAAGACCTCTCTCCTCATGGATCCTAATATATCTGCTCATCATGAGCACTATTATAACCCAGTCCACTGCTTTTCCTCAATAACATCAGAGACACTCTCTCATATATATATGGGCTACCGGTCCAACCTAAACCTACATTAATGACTCCAAACTTTAACAGGCAAGCATAAAAATACCAGAAGCGGGGACATGGTGAGCCTGTGTCTTTGATCTGCTGGTCTGTCATATGATTGTGGCTCGTTATAAATTATGGGGATACAGTGGACGGGCCAGAGCAATAGTCTGAGCCTGCGGTGCTGAACTTCTGCCCTTTGTCACTTCGCCTCTTTATTAAGAGGCAGTGACAGACGGTGCAGATCCCAGTCTCATGCAGTCACGCTCTAAACCTTCTGCCGGGGTCTAAGCTGGTCTTGTGTAATACGCTCCACATTCAATCACAGGCTATGAGGGATGAAAATAACTCCGTCACACAACCCTGCTGTGTTATTTTAATTTAGTTGGAAATAAACGGCAAGCCTGGTTGTTGTGATAAGGGGGTCGGCTGGGATGGGACTGTGGGGTTCTTGGTAAATCTGTGCCGTGGTGATATTGAGTTCATCATGCCTTCAGCATCTGTTAATTATGTTTTATTTAAAGCATCTAAAGTGTAACGTTTTATTAAACTGGCTTTGCAGACTGTCTGGCTTTGAAGGGATATAGTTCACACAAAAATTTACTCACCCTCATGTTGTTCCACAATAAGTCTGACTAACTTTCATGAAACACACACGAGATCTTTAATGTTTACTAATTTTAATTCAGTGAATATAAAAGTGGGATGGAGGCTTTCAGGTTTACCGAATCACAAAAAAAGATCCATAAAATCTCATGTTCATGAATTCATGAATTTTAAAGTTTCCATGTTTCATAATTTTACTTTTATTACCACTTTTCTTTAACCCTTTGCCTAAAGCACCGTGTTTAAGTTCTTGTCTCTTTAAAGCCCAGCTTTCTGAAAAGCCAGTTCTGCTCTGATTGGTCAGCAGGCCCAGTATGTTGTGATGTAACAACTTTAACACGAGTCTTCATGAGCATCTGTAAACAGTATTATATGATAACTATGGCTTAGATAGAAAACCTCCATACAAGGTTTTCTCCCTCAAGGCGGAAAAAAATAAAATTAAAATAAAGAATTAAATGTCCTCAACATAATCGGTGCATGTCAAGATAGGTCACACCAGGTTCAATGTCAATGACATCCATTGTCAACTGGTTTATGCATGTCACAAGTTCGCCAAACCTGGTGCAGCACATCTTGCTCATCCGTATTGATAGTTTTGTGTCTCTTTGGAAATTAACACATTCACAGTATACAAAGAAGTGGTCAAACATGTATTTTTTTTTTTTTTTGCAGAAGCATATATACACGTTTCAAACGAAATGACCTGAGTAAATGATGATTGACTTCATTTTTGGATGACCTGTCCATTAAAAGTGAAAATGAATATTTGCTGTTAATTTACTCACGCTCAGGCCATTCAAGATATAGGTGACTTTTCTTCAGTATAACAGTAAAGAAGATTTTTAGCTGAAACCACGGTGCTTGGTGATTCATGAAACGCATGTCAATGGCTAAAGTCACTTTGAGAGTGAAAAAAGCAGATACAAAAACATAATTAATACCAGAGGCTCCTGATGATATAGGCCTTTGTTACAACAAGTACAGTCATCCAGGATAAGCAAATGTATCAATTTCATAAACTATGCAATACAGATGTAAATAATTTGCTAAAACCAAGCCACCTTCTGCACAGGCATCTTCCCTCTCTGTTGACGATGGTGTCAGATCACTGTGGAACGCCAAATGTGCCATAATTCACCCTTAACCAGACGGCTGGTGTCCAGAAAACGCCTGTTTTTATGGCGTTTTAGAGGGGTTAATTTTAATATTAGAGAGAATGCAGTTTTTTATGCCATCTTTGTCAGATGGAGTGCCGTAACTTACAGCGTGTTATGGATGGCCAAACGTTTTGGATTGCATCAATAAATGCCGATATTAATGGAACTCCTGCTGTGTAAATGCCGTAATTTATTCTGTCTGTACTACAAAACGCTGTATATTGCTGCGTTTTTTCACCTAAAATATGCTGTAAAAACAGGACACCAGGCATTTGGTTAATGGCAAATTAATGCTGTGTTCCAGTGCACACCTGCCCTTTGAACACAAGGCTTTCCAGATGTAATGGGAAAAGAATGGGGCTGAATGGGAAAGTTATCAATGGGTCTGTCCAGTAACTAATGATGAACGCGTAGTTTGCAGAAAAACATTTCAGTTGCTCACGGTGAACTGTGACTTAAAGGGACAGTTCACCCAAAAATAAATTGTCATCGTTTACACACCCACAAGATGTTCCAAACCTGCAATATTTTCTTTCTTTTGTTGAACATAAAAGAAAATACTTTGAAAAATGTGGGTAACCAAAGAGTTTCTGGTCGCCAATGACTCTGATAATATATATATATATATATATATATATATATATATATATATATATTATTTTTTTTTTTTTTTTTTTTTACGTTACTGAGGAACAGCAGCTGTTTAGTTAACCACATAAGTATCTTCTTTTGTGTTCAGAAGAAAAAAGAACTTTATGCAGGTTTAGAACAACCTAGGTACATTATGACAGAATTTTCATATTTTTAAAGTGACAGACACATCTGTACTTAAAGGTGTGTATATATATATATATATATATATATATATATATATGTTTTATAAAAAATTGGTTAGTCTGTTAATATAATATTCCATACATTATCAGAGCTTGGTAGACATATCGTCGCTAATTAATTTTGTGTTTTTCTATCCGCTTTTTGGAATCTCAAGTGACGATAGCAATTGGGTTGCATTTTATGAATCTCACCAAAGATTCAGCAATAAATAATTTTTAGTGTTCTACTAAAGAAAAAAAGTCACCTACATCTCAGATGACCTGAGAGTAAATTAATAGAAATGTTTTCATATTTGGGTGAACTATTCTCATATGCTCATAAGGGTTTCTTTGTAATATCAGTTGGTGAGTGTCTTTGAATGCACTCTTGTCGGAGCAAGCTGCAAATCTCAGATGCTTCCCTTGACGGTGGATTAAGGTGTTAGGAACCAAAGTTATGTAATTTCCTCTTGCAATACATATTTGCTGCATGAGTGGATCAGAGTTACTGTAGGACAAGAAACTGAAATGGCAATTTCTATAATTTCTACATAGCCGTTTCACTGATATTAACAATACAAAAGGAAACAAACTGTTTTCCCTCAGCTTGGGTAATGACTTTTCCTGCTCTTTTTTTTCCCTGACACAGATGATGCCATCAGAGGTCTTTGTTCCTGGTTGGCTGCAGCAGCTGCTGGTTGTGCTGCTCAGGTTTGCGCTGTCCTGCGCAGCTCCAGTGAACCTGACCAATGGGACGGAGTGCAGCGCTCGAGGACCCGCCTCTTACATCCTGGTGTTCACCGGCCACTGGAGCCCACAGACCTTCCCCAAACAGTATCCATTATTCCGACCACCTGCGCAGTGGTCCAAACTCATGGGTAAGACTCCTGATGATACGAGGTGTCGGGCTGACAAGCCAAACATAGATTGCTAGAAGCTGAACATCTTGTTCTCTGAGGTTGACCACCGGCAGTGTTTTGGGAAGGTTACTTTGGGAATGTAATAGGTTACAAATTACAAATTACCCTATCAAAATGTAATGAGTAAAGTAACTATTTCAATTACTTTATTAAAGTAACTGATTACATTTGATTATTTTTCTAATGTTTTCAACTGTTAATCATTTTAAAACACGTAAAACCAGGAAGGGTTAACCTTACAGTATCAACACTGATCACTGTCAGACTTTCAAAATCCTTCTTCACTTGAATTAAGATTATAATAATTACATTTTAATGCATTTAACATTAAAATTGCTTTGAGATCATTCTGAGGTTATATAGATTTAAAACCATAAGAATTAGTTTAGTAGCTATGATGCTGTTTTTGAAATCAAACTTTTGCATAGATATGACAGGAAACACCGGTGTAACACTTTATTTTAAGGTGTCCTTTTGCATGTTACATGTACTTACTATTATAATAACAATAAATGATGCCTAATTACATGCAAGTAACCCTAAGCATATAGTAAGCACATGTAGTTAATTAATATTACTCAGTACTTAAATATATTAAATAAAACAGTTATTGAATAAGCATGAATCCTATTCTGTGTCTTAAACTCCTGAAACATTGGTTTAGAGAGCAAACATTGGTATATTTTAGAGAGCAATCACTGCAATTTATGAAAGAAATCAATTAAGTCTGTATTTGGGTGTGTGTGAAAATAATTCAGATGCAACCCCCTTTGTAATCGTTAACATTTTTATAAGTAACTGCAATTTAATTACACATTTTTTCTCTGTAACTGATTACGGTTACATTTATTTTGTAATTAAATTACGTAATTTAGTTACATGTAACTAGTTACTTCCCAGCACTGACCGCCGGCGATGGCTCCACGTGTGTTAGAGATGAGATTGTTTAAATTTCCTCACCATATGTCAGGACGCTAAGTACTCACAGCTGGCCTGTTAACCGTGAGATTTGCCCCGACAACCCTCCAAACATACACGCAATACCTGCCACACCACGGGAGCGGGGCAGTCTAATGAGGAAAGCAGAAGGTTGAGGTTGAGGAGTAATAGCCGTTGCCAGATGACATGGGCTGCCCTGCAGGTTTGCCCTGTCCTTTAATAGTCCTTCCATAAATACACAACGCATGCAGCGGCCATCGACTTTAATGCGATCACTGTGTGCTGGCTTTTTCTGAGGACGTGCTTTTTGGGTGTCACCGATATACCAGCCATCACATGCCACCGCACGCGAGCAGCAGACGTGGACGGCCTCAGCCAAAACATTTACAACCCAGAGACCCTCAAAGTTCAGGCTGTGGATTTGGAGCGCTGAGATGATGTCTGTGCGGTTTCTCCTGCCTCCTGGATGGCTTTCCGGCCCTCTCTTTATCCATTTATCACTGTTGTATCGCAATTATGTTCAGAAACCGCACATTTTTGTATGTAATCAAAAGGTTGTGCCGTACATATGAACTCCACATATGAAGGATGAGACTATTAGGGGAAAGACGGAGATAGAGAGATAAAAGCACTGGAGACGGTTGCGGTTTGTGGTTTAGCTGATTGAGGTCAGGTCTCTTCAGTTTTTCTGTCCACATTTGGGCCAGACGTGTAGCATGGAGAGACTAGACGTGTCAGCGTGCCAAACATGCTGCCTGCCTTCCTGTCATTCTCACTTTTCTTTTTCTCTCATTCTCCTGCACTCTCGCTCCCAGCTTCGGGTCTGCCAGACCAAAATGGTTTGTAGTTATGAAGAACACAGTGGGACGTTTAAGAGAAGCTGAAATCATTTCAGAAACATCATCTTAGCTCCTTCCTCTTTCAAACCTCTGTTGTGATATCAAGAGCTAATAAGTGAATTATCAAACTAGGCACGTTTTGTATTGAAACACAAATTCTGTCTGTATTTAAAGGATTAGTTCATTTCCAGAATAAACATTTCTTTGATAATTTACTCAACCAATGTTTGAAGCCCTTTGAAGCTACACTGAAACAGCAATTTGGACCTTCAACCCGTTGGCTCCCACTGGAGAAAAATCCTGGAATGTTTTACTCAAAAACCTTACTTTCTTTTCGCCTGAAGAAAGAAAGACATGAACATCTTGGATGACATGGGGGTGAGTAAATGATCAGGAAATTTTTATTCTGGAAGTGAACTTATCCTTATGTCGTTCCAAACATGCTGTTTTCTGTGGGAACACAGAAGTAGATTATAGATGATTTTTTTTTTTAGATGGACGTGTTTGACCTTGAGTCTTTTGCAGCGTCTCTTGCACACGGAAAAACACTGCTCAAGTTAAAAGAAGTTTCTAGACCTTGCGGTTTTTCATTAGATAAAGTTCACAGAACAGTTTTTATCCATTACGCTGTTTCTATGGTTTTTCTGTTTAAACGCACTAGATGGATGTGTTTTACCATTAAGCTTGCATTGCTCATCTTTGTAGCATCTCTAGATTTTTTTATGTTCTGTTGCATTTTTGAACACAAAAACTGTGAATGGCCCCCTATGCAGCTCTTTCAGCACAGAGGCACTTTACAGACTAGTTACATTTATGCATTTACCAGACACTTCTATCCAAAGCAACTTAAAAAAGTGAACAAAAGCAATTCATCAAAAATTTGCTAAATAAAGTTGTCAAAGAAATTGAGGCAAGCATCAGTATTGCTTCTGCTTGTACCTACAGTGAGACTCGGTGTTGGGAAACTTTATAGCAACATTCTAGTAACCAATCAAACCACCTTCGCAATGGTGTAGCAACACCCATAACTGCTTCTTACAATCTCTCATATCAAGCTGGCAAGTTTTACACGGGCAAGAAAATGTAAAAATCTGAAAATGTAACTGTAGTCTGGTTACACATGTCATTCTGGTTTATGAGAGCTGTTGAACAGATTCCTATTAAAGAATAGAATGTCACTTTTGGAAAAGTAGTTTAGTCATAAGGTATGATCATATTGGCAAATGTTGTCAAAAAGGTCCATTGTCTATTGTCAATAGTGTAGCGATAGATGAAGCACAGTTCGCTCACTTTCAAACTGAGCAACTTTCTGTTGGTCAGTGCTGTGAATCTGAGCAAAAATCTGTAAGCCAACTGCACAGATTACTATCAAACTGAATGGATTTCACCCATGAAATTTCACTGAGCAACAGTAAATATGACTGCGGTTATAATGTGCTTGAATATGTATTCAGTTATGGACAGAGATGATAGTTTTTGCTACGAATCACAGAAAGGTAGATGCAAAGCAAAAGGAACCTGAAAACAGTGTTTCACCAATTTATTACTTAATGTAAGATTTAAGTTTGAAAAGCTCCCTTTGGTTGGCATGGATGTTTAGCATTTAAAAAGCCATGTGACAGTGAGTTTGCATAACAGTTCGTGATTGTGGTCTTGATGTCTGTTTGTATACTTAACTGTGATTGGTCTTTTTTCTGTGCACATATTTAACTACTACTTTTTTTTTTTTAATTGCAATTAACTGAAAATATAATGTGCTGAGTTTTCATGACAAAGGCAAAGCGGCTCTGACACGACAATTCATTGACACAGAACCCAAAATTAAAATGTAAATTTACCTAAAACCTTAACACATGAAAGTCTACTTTAATATATTGCATAACAGTCTGTCACCCCTGAACTTTAGGTGCACACTAGTAGGTCTGGTTTTTCTTACTGAAGATTTCGTTTTTAGGTGTTTATTCTCTTGGCATTTGGGGCTTCTGTACCACAGCTCGAGGTGTGTAGAACACACAGAAGGTGGCAGAGCTGTATTTGTGAAATCTGATGAGCAATAAAAATTCATGGAGTGGTAGTAATGTTCAACAGGCCAGTGCAGAACCTGCCCGAGAAATCACGAGGCCTGAAAACATGAGCAGTTTAAATGTTTTCCCTTCCCGAGTTTAGCCTTCACTCATTGGCTGCTTTTACTTCTGTGCAGCCGTGACCCATAATGAGCAGTACCGGCTGTGGCAGGAGGGTGCACTGGCGAGCGATGGCATGAAGAGCTTTGCTGAGCAGGGACTCACAGTGGATCTGGTGAAGGATGCGAAGGAGGCGAGGAAGAGGCGAGAGGTGGGGTCCATGTACCGCACAGCCGGGATCCCCTCAGGCATCGGCCACAGCTCCACAGAGCTGCTCCTGACGCCCAGAACCCCGCTGGTAAGATGAACATAGCCACTAAACAAAACGGCCCATTGTTTTATTCCCAAGTAGACTGCTGCAGTGATGATGTATTTTTGTAGGCAAACCCAGAAGTCAGCATCACCTTTAGAAAAAAAAGATTTTTCTATTGGCTGTTGGATTATTGCAGAAAATAAGCTCTAGTTTGTTTTTACACTCTTTGTTCATCAAGATAATCTTCACCAATAAACACGACTTTTATGAATTTTGAACCCTCAACACAATCAACTACACCACGGTCGCAAGACTTCAAAAACACCAAGTAAACTTCCAAAAAACTCTCTGGTCTTTCAAGGAAAAGGTTTGAGTTGGAATACTATGCGAGAGCATCACACAATGAGGCTGTGAAATTGATGAAAAAAGGCATTTAATGTCCCCAACAACCTACATTTTATTTTATACTAAGTCTAGTTCAAATCTAACATATTTACTGACATATCACTTGAGACTTATTGGTATAAAAATGTAATAAATAATTTAGAGTAGGCTACTACTTGTGCACAATGCACATTTCTTAATATTAAGCCTAAAATGTGTTTTAATATCACTATTGATGAGGATTGTATGACCGTTGAATAATATTGGTCTTTAAATCCAAGATATTTAAAGTGTAGTTCCACTTTAGCACAATCAAATATACTTCAGGATATCTTTAATTGTGCAGAAGTAGTGCTGGGGTCCAACTAAAGTACAAAAGCAGACTTCAAGTTTACTATACCAAAAATACAATTGCAGGGTGTTTTTAAGTACATAAATATGTAAATGTATTTGTAGTATACTTGGCATGAAAAAATGTATTTCATATACATTTAAGAGTATTTTTTCTCTAGGGTTAGCAACAGACTTTTTCAAGGCAAGTAAAAGCATAGAATACAATAGAATAGAATAAAACATGAAAATAACTTGAGCTTGTGTTAACCACAGACCTTATTTCAGATATTTAACCGAAAACCCATTAAAAAAACCTATTGATTTCAGGATGATTGAACTAGGTGCACTAAAATGCTTACTCGTTTCTAGGTTTTGGCCTAAAAAACCCCATTGGGTATGCCAATTCATGCATTAATGAAAGATCTTAGATGATAGAGTAAAACCGTATCAGTATAACTAAAGATTGGTTTCCTTTATCCAGTAGAAAAGTAGGTAAATCTGCTCGTCAATGATATGCTGACTTTACATTGGAATTGAAATGAAAACAGTTCTTTAGAAATAATGATTTTCTGGATGGCAAGTAAGAAGGGAAATTCCCCAAAGACATTTCCCATTCCTCGGTTTGGACTGTTTAGTTTCAGACATTTTCATTGCACAACGGTAAAGTCATCAAATTAATAGAGCATAAAACGACCTGAATAAAGACTAGGCCATGGTAAGCTTTTTCCTCCGAAGGGTCCATTTCATAGAAGAATTCATGGCAAAACGGAAGTAGCGATTAATCTTTTCGAATGTATTGTGACGTACATCCGAAAGTAATGGAGTTAACACTTTATTTTAAGGACCAGTTCTCTCTATTAACTAGCATGCAGATTACTAGCATATTGGCTGCTTTTTAGTACTTATAAAGCACACCTTATTATGCATGTTTTATGACCATATTTTAGTTCCTTAAATCCTACCTCATACCTAAACTTGACAACTACCTTACTCACCATTAAGAAGTGAGAATTGGACCTTAAAATAAAGTATGATTGATGTGGGACATGTTTCAAGTCAAGTCACCTTTATTTAGCGCTTTTAAGCGTCAAAGCACTGAACAGTATCAAATTGGAGGATAGAGTGTCAGTAATGTATAATAATAAGATTAAACATTCAATTTTCAGTTAAAGGCATTTCATTATTGAATTCAGTGATGTCATTGTCTATCTCAGTTTAGTTTAAATAGTATCTGTGAAATCAAATTGACGATAATCGCTAGAAATTAAGTGTCCCCAACTGAGCAAGCCGAGGTGAGAGTGGCAAGGAACCAAAGCTCCCTCTGTGACAGAATAGAGAAATAAACCTTCGGAGAAACCAGGCTCAGGCGGGGGGCCAGTTCTCCTCTGGACAGGATATTATTGTTTATTTATTAGTAGTATTATGTAGTTCGGTATTTTATTATATTTTTAGTTATTTGTTTTATTTGAAGTTTTATTGTATTTTAAGTTGAGGTCTTCACTGGGGATATGTCCCCGAGGCTCATCCAGGTGTCCGGCCTCCGCCGACGATCAGGGCCACATACATCATCTCCTGGTGCCGATCCACCATCTGATCCGGACACGGACTGAGAAACAGAATAGAAACAGACAAATATGGTTGTCTAATTAATGCAGCCTAACAATCCTTTAATGGATTTGAATAATAGACGTGTATTAGTGTGTTATGTGTAAGCCAGGTTAAAGAAATGTGTCTTTAATCTAGATTTAAATGACAGAGTGTGTCTGCCTCCCGAACAGTATTAGGTAGGGTTTGGGTGCTAAATAGGAAAATGATCTGCCGCCCGCAGTAGATTTTGATATTCTAGCTATTATCAAATGGCCAGAGTTTTGAGAACGCAGCGGACGTGGAGGACTATAATGTGATAAGAGCTCGCCCAGGTACTGAGGAGCTAAGCCATTCAGGGTTTCATAAGTAATTAACAAGATTTTAAAATGTTTGATGGGGAGCCAATGCAGTGTTGACAGAACCGGGCTAATATGGTCATACTTCCTGGTTCTATTAAGGACTCTAGCTGCTGCATTTTGGACCAACTGTAGTTTGTTGATCAAGCGTGCAGAACAACCACCCAGTAAAGCATTACAATAGTCTAACCTTGAGGTCATAAACGCATTAATTAATATTTCTGCATTTGACGTTGAGAGCATAGGTCGCAATTTAGATATGTTTTTGAGATGGAAAAACGCAGTTTTACAGATGCTAGAAACATGGCTTTCAAATGAAAGATTGCTATCAAACAACACACCTTCCTAACTGCTGAAGAATTGACACTCCAGGAGGTAAACATTTGTTTAAAAAAATGAAGCATATGTGCACAAATGAATTATAACATGCATTCAGAAAGTATTGCTTTAATGATACAATATACTGATATATTGCACAAAGAGAGACTTCACCAGTCTCCAAAACCACATCCAGAGTCCCAGGACCTCCAGACCACAACCCTCACTCCCTCCCTTCCGGCTCCTGTGCTGTGTTTCCTGCACCCACCAGATCTGCAGATAGGGAGAGGCTGGAACCTTCTCAGTTTCTGGAATATTTATTTTCCTTTTAGCCACAAGTCAGTTGGTTATAGGGTCTAAAGGCAGCGCTGGTGCTGCTGGTGACCTACATATATTTTTTGCCAAAGTCTGGAATGCAAAGGAGACCTATTAAAAACGGCAACTACCCTCAGATGCGCCTGGCATTCACTCCTGCTGGTACTTAACCACAGCATGGCGGGATGTCTGCTGTGGCGCTGCTGTTTTTAGATCCGCATGGCAGTGAGGTACGACTGGGAGTATGAATGTGGCCTTGGGATGAGACTGTGAGGTTTAATTTGGCTGTGTATGTGTGTGTGTGAGCGTCTGTTCACTTATTATTGATGGTCTGATTGCTTAGGCCTTAGAATTAAACATTTATAGTATTAAACACTGGTGAGTAAGTTGTTCTGCACCTTTGTGCCACAGACATGAATTATGTCTCAAGTTATGTGGTTTACTGATGAGAAATGAACTTTACTAAATGATCAGACTTAAAAATCCCATAAATGTACACTGAAGAAGCAATATAAAAATGCTGCTGCAGTTTGTTATAACCAGTGTTGGGGAAAGTTACTTTTAAATGTAATGCATTACAATATTGCGTTACTCCCTAAAAAAGTAACTAATTACTTTTTATGGAAAGTAATGCGTTACATTATTTTTGAGTTACTTTTTAAATATATGCGGGGCTTGCTTGTTTGTTTTTAATATAAAAAACTTTTTACAAATGTAAAAGCGCTTTCACAACAGAAGTGAAATGAATACGGATAAGACTGAAGGAAATGTGAATTCATGTCTGTAGAGGATGCAAGTCAAACAAATTGCATGAATATAACGCAGGAGAAGTTCAACACTATTTAGAAATAACAAAACTGAAACACAAATGTGGATCATCGAAGGTCAGTAGCAAACACTAGTTAATAAAATGGGATTAAATACATAAATTATATTTTTGCAGGTTTGTATAATGTTCTGAGTTTGCATTTGACTGTTTTGATTGATTTTGATGAATACTGAATCTGTTTTTGTGCAGGTGAGATGCGTTAATGCATGTTAATATTTAGTCTAGAACTACAGTAACATCATGTTCACATGACGCCTTTGCGTTGTGGACATGCATTGATGGTCCCAGGAAGAACCTTTAACATCCATTGAAACTCCTGATTTTTCACAACATGGCAACACGAGAGCTGTCAGTCAATACATGGGAAACAAAGTAACTGGCGTTACTTATTTGAAAAAGTAACTCGGATATTTCCTTCTAAATTAAAATGTAATGCGTCACTTTACTAGTTACTTAAAGTAATCTGATTACTTGTTACTTCTAATGCGATAACTTAAATATCCAACTTAGCTAACTTAACTAAACTTGTCATTTTAAGTAAAGCATTAACACTTGCTTTTTAAGTTGACCCAAAAGCAACTGAAAATGCTTTTTTGACATGGTTTAAAATCAGAAAACTGTAGAAACCGCATTAGCAATGTAATAAAAACACTGCACAACTCGTGTGTTCGTTAGAAAATGTAAAGTTTCAGTCTATTTCTTGTTTATCTCCTAAATAACATTTTTACCACAGGATTGTGGGTTTAAAGGCGTCTCAGTAGACAAGATGTTACACAAACACTGCATTAAACCTGCCTTGATGCCTTCTTACCTCTGTATACTGCCTGTGAAAGCAGCATTTATCATCCTTCTGTCATTTTCCAAGAAACTACCTAAATATACTGTTGGGCTACAGCTGACATTGTTTTTTAGAGATCTTAATTAAACACACTGCAGACACGGTCAAATTTCAGATTCCCGCAAATGCATGGCCAACATCCTCAAATCAACAGGAAAATAAGTAAATCAGAGACAGCAAAACGCTGCCCAAAATCAAGGTTCTTTTGCATTTAATAAGATCCAGACAGCAGCAGCGATGTGGATTTCTACAAAGAGTGAGCCATGCAAGAAACCACAGTACGTTCCAGCTGTGCATGCAGACAGACAGAGGAATATATGAGTTGTGTATTATTTTTCCTGACACACTATTCTGGCAAATCAGGGCATTGGTTTGGCAATTATGTGTTAGTGTGACTTTGTGCCCTGAAGAGAGATTGAGTTCTATTAGCACAGGGCCGGAACAGACAGCAGAGGGATGAGGCACCGCTCGCCTCACGCCAGAGAAATTTATATAGCAGGAGGTATTCCTGGAAAAGCCACAGAATGAGAAGAGACGTAGGAGAGATGTGAGGGAGAGACAAGAGTAAATCCAGTCTGGAGAAAAGTCAGCTGTAGACTGGATGTTGACAGAAGGTACCAAATATGGAGGCAAAGTGCAGACTACAAATATATCTGTTCGGCTTTTAATGTTTGGAAAGAGACAAAACTAATAAGCAGGACATTTCATAAAATCTCATTTTCTCTACATTTAATCTGAATACTGTCTGAGAAAAACAGTTTAGGTTTTTAAAGGGCTTTTGACACCATTTAACCCAGGGTTATTGCTGCTGTAAACCCTGCTTTTAAACCCAGGTAACGATACACAAAAAACAAATGGTGCTATATAGCACTAAAAGTGGTTCTTTGGCTCGTAATCATAATCACTTTTGGTGCTGTATAGTACCAAATCTTGGTGTTTCAGTGGTTCTTCAGCGGTTCTTTGGCATGACTGAGGGGCTATATAGCACCACTGCCGTACAAAGAACCTGTTAAGGTTCTTTACGAGCCAAATAACCTCTGTTGGTGCTGTTTAGCACCATTTTTGTTGAAGAAATACAATGCAATATGGCACCTCTTATAGTTATATACATGGTACCATTTGACAAAGGTGCTGTATATAACTACCAAAAGTAGTTCCCCTATGATTACGAGCCAAGAACCACTTTTAGTGCTATATAGCACCATTTTTTTCTGAGCGAGTGAGAGTTGCATGCTTAATAACCGACAGCCAAACGTGTCTCATATTCACATGCTTTGGACAGTGACCGAGACAACGAACAGTTATTTCTGCATTTGAGGGAAAAAATTCAAATGGTGACACACAGTGTGAGAAATGCAGTGAAGAGACTGTTTTATTCTCACCTTTATAGTCTGAATAGACCATTCGGGAAAAACTTGATAGTACAGTCTGAAAAAGATAATACAAGGATATACAACACTGGAGTCTTTATTTAAACAGTTCCAGCACTGCATGCGTTTAGTCTAATCAATCTCACTGACACCGCAAATATGAATGTTAAGCTTGGGTTTAGGAATATATATTGTGAAACATCAGTTTATAAATAAACAGGAATAAATTTTAACCCTTGGTAAATTATAACCCAGGGTTAACTAATTAAGGGAGGGAATAACCCCACATGGTATATAAATGATTCATTCAATCAAAGTGTGAAAAGCCCTAAAGCTCCCTTTTGACCTGGGCTAGTAAGCTACTATCCAGAACACACTAGCTGTGTTTGCACTTACATTTTGTTCATAAAATTTGAACACGTGATTTCTTTTTTTGTAGGGAGGTTTTATGTGAACTCAAGCAGACAGGATCTGTTAGGATTTATTGTATGTCTGATGAATCATCTTTGGCTGAATATCAGGCTTGTGCTGGTCCTAAAATAGGTGATGTCGCTCCATGGCTCGTTTCTCTCTGCGACTGTGTGGTGTGGCTGTTCCCTCATCCTGCTCTGACCCAAGGGCTCTTCCTGAATGAGGTCATAGTCAAAAAGGAAACGTTCATCACAATTTAGAGAAAAAAAACCAGATGGTCTAACCTAACATACACAGGAAGGAGTGGGAAAAACTGGAAATGGCAACAAAGAAAAGTTACAGATGTGAATTATGAAGCCAATTATGTTAGCAGAGCATGCTGGAAAAAGCAAGTTCATTGCCATTGGGTAAATCAGCGTTGATGAGGTCTGTGTGTGTGTGACTGATCATGTTGTGTTTTCTCTCACAGCTGTCTCTGATAGTGAAAGTGATCCCTAGTCCTGACTGGTTTGTGGGGGTGCATAGTCTGAACCTGTGTGAGGGTGGGCAATGGAAACAGGAAGTGACCTTTGACTTGCACCCATTTGATGCTGGCACAGATAGCGGCTTCACTTTCTCCTCACCAAACTTTCCAACAACACCCCCAGAAAATATCACCATGGTAAGATACGCTTCCCATGATTCAGCTATACAGGTTTGGGGTTTGTAAGATTTTTTTTTAAAAAGAAGAAATTAATGATTAATTTTATTCAGCAAGGACACAATAAATTGATCACAAGTGATTGTCAAGACATTTTTTGTGTTTAGCATATTATAATGATCATGTGACTGAAGACTGAAAATTCAGCCATGCTCACAGGAATAAATTACATTCTAAAAGAGATTAAAATAGAAAAGTATATATTACAAATATCTTACAGACTCTAAACCTTTTAATTAGAGAGTACATTATCCACAGTGAGAGACCCATTCAAATGTTGCTTGTTCACTTAAATTTATATGATTATAGAAGGTTCTGGCATTTTGACCAATGCATTTTCATGGCTTTACCTTTTGTTCATGGTGACTGGATAAGGTTCCCTAATCTAAAGTGTTACCAGTGTATTCACTATAGACATTTCCATGACTTTTAAAAGGATAGTTTACCCAAAAATAAATGTTTTACTCACCCTCGTGTTCTTTCAAGTCAATATGGAACACAAAAGGAGAAATTCTGAAGAATGTTCACACTGCTCTCTTCCATATAATGATAGAGGATGGGGGACCAGGAGCTGTCAAGCACAAAATAGACAAAAAAAGCATCATATAAACATAATACAAGCGGTCCATATGATAAGGAAGAAAAGTCATTATTCAGCCAAAGTCATTGTAGGTTGGACATTCCGCTATAAAGAACTAACTTTGTGTTTTAAGTAATAACATGGGTTTCCAAAAGTAAAGTAAATGATGAATTATAATTTTATAATTTCCCAGACATTTACAGGTTTTCCATGACCATGGGAGTCCTGATTCAGGAAATGGTTTACATATGAATTTCATATATTTTACATTTAGAAATCAATGTCTTACATTTTGGCAGATGCAAATCACCACTCTGCTGCATCAATATCTGTTTTATTCTCATTCAGATCACCTCTCAGAAGCCAAACCACCCGGCAAATTCCTTCTATTACCCTCGGCTAACCGAACTCCCGCCTCTGGCCACCATTTGGGTGAAGCGACAGGGCCGCACACACGTCCGTCAACAGAACCGAGTGTCTAATCACATCCTGCCTGACACAAACAAACCCAACAGATTCTCAGGTAGGATCTGCATACATGTTTTACTCATTCAATCGCAAAGCATTCTCTCTTGATCGTAATCCTCAATTTTCATTTGGCTGGTAAATCCAAAAAAGCAGTGTTACATGCTTCTTGGTTTCTTTGGCATTGTGCACGATTTCACACGTTGCACTGTTTTTTTGAGGAAAGTAAACAGTTGGTACTTGATGAACCCTAATGCACACCACATGTGGTAAACACTTTTTATTGCTTCCACAAAAATTTAAGCATGTGTTGTTCCACTAACTTGCAGTTCTTTGCATTTATTACTACAATTTCCAGGACACGTTGCTAGTATCACACATAAATTTGGACTTTCAAACTGAATGCAAAGGAGTCATTCTATAATTTAGAGTACATTAAATATAGATGCATTTAAAAATATATATATAAACAATATGCTTTCATCTATTGGTTTTAGTTTATATATTTTATAAGTGTAACTTATCTGCTAGTTGCTATCTTAGATTAACCTCAAATTTGAATATTTATTTAAATTACAATCATAAAAAATATTGCAAACCATAACTATAGTTGACAGGCAATTAATATACTCCTTGACAACAGGTCATTTGAGATAAAATGTAGAAAAAAATGAAAAGGGCATTCCCCATAAATATTTCAACATGAGTAAAATGAAATATTTGAAAGAAAACGAAATCTCAACTCTTTCTAAGGTTTAGACTAGAAATAAATGTAAAACAGATACAATAGACTTTAACATTTTTATTTATTATTTTAAACTCCATTCAAAACTGAAAAACCGGGAGCAATGAGTTCGATTGTAGTATAAATTCTCTTAATGGATAAAATATTAATATATTTTATTTTAAAATATAATTATCAATGGACATGAACTGTATACTCTAAATTCTAAAATGACCCACTAACCTACTAAAAAATACACATTTGTTCAATTATTTGGGATATCTGAGCCACTCGGCCTTACAGTCCAAGTACTCCAGTGGTCTGTTTTTCGTTAATTGACCAAGCATAAACATGCACATAAACATAATCTTTTGACAGATTGCTTCCAGACAGCTTTTTTGGCTAGCAATCCCCTCATGACTATTGTATGTGTTGCAGAAACGCCGCTGGACTGCGAGGTGTCGATGTGGTCGTCCTGGGGCCTGTGTCTAAGGCCGTGCTCTCGGGGCGGCCTGCGCCATCGTACCCGTTACATCCTGCTCAAACCCGCCAACAGCGGCACGCCGTGCCCCGAGCTGGAGGAGCAGGAAGAGTGCACGCCGCACAACTGCCTGGCGTATCAGTGATGCTGGTCACACCGCTGGCATAGACACTTTGACGCTGTCCAAGCGGAGAGCCGAGTTTATCCTCATGCCAATGCTGAGTCACTGCCGCAGAATGTGGGAGAGCCGCCCGGCTGGACGTCCAGTGAGCTGCATTGGCTCCTCTCCTGACTGGAAAAGAACGGCTCGTATTCTGTTAGAGACTTTGATTATGGGTGCTGTATTCGCAGTAATCTCAGTGTATCTTTGCGTAATGGCACACTATTTTGCCAATATAGATTTGTGGAATAGAAGACTTGACTACATGAATTAGCATAAACCCTTCCACTTGATCTCACAACAATAGCAACTGTTTTGAGTTGGGTTTGAGTGATTTGACACATGGTGCGGTAGTTGGCTGTAGAGGTCAACTAGTAGTCCATTAGTAGTAAAGCAACACTTGAAGACACCCTAGCTCCTGTCTCATACAGGCCTAATTATGTCCAAAATGCAGTATGCATACAGTTTACAATATTATCTTGTGAGGAATCACACAAAACTAACTGTCATATGTCATTTATCAAATAAGGGTCCGTTTAGATTGCCGGTCTTTTTTTTTGTTTTTTTTGAAAGGGTCAATTATGCTTGGCAATTTGATCAAAAATACAGTAAAAACACTAATATTGTTTTATTTGAATAGCCTATATTCTGAAATGTAATTTATTCCTGATACAAATATTTTCAGCATAATTGTTGTCACATGATGCTTCAGAAATCATAATAATATGCTGATTTGCTGCTCAAGAAACATTACTTATCAATATCGGACACAGTTGTGCTGCTTAATGTTTTTGATTCTCTAGCATTCATTTTAAATAGAAATGTATTGTAATATTATAAATGTCCCTATTGTCACTTTTTATCAGTGTAATGCATCCTTGCTTAAAGAATTAATTAGTTTTCTTATTTACCCCAACCTTTTAATTATAATGCTTTCCACAAAAATATTAAGCAACACAACAGTTTTCAGTAATGATGCTGAAAATTCAGCTTTTCCGTCACAGGAATAATTTACATTTTATAATATTTCACAATATTACTGCTTTGATTGTCTTATTGATTAAATAAATGCAAAATAGAGAGCAAAATACTTCTAAAAATCATAATTCCAGACTTTTGACCAGTAGTGAATATGTTGTATTTTATGTTTCTTCTAATAATAAACAATGAAATTCTCTATTAAATCATCTCCTCCTCATTTAGATTTTTTGGTAGGATTTTACAATCTTATTAGTAGTAATAAATGACCTGAAACATCCTGCTGGATAACATGAATAATCTGGTTTTGTTAACTTCATACAGCTAAACTTTTCACTGTTATGCTGATCATATAATGTGGTACTAAATGAGAAATGAATGGCAAATAGGAGCGTTTTATCCAGTGCTGAACTCGAATTCAGGTTCTATAATTAGATCTATGTCCCACGTTTACACTGTGTGGTTGATTTCCCTTCAGGTGATGTACTAAATAAAAAGGGTTATAATAATATCACATGGCACATAGATTAATAATCTATTCAGAGACAACTCACAGCTGGTGCGGATGAGAACACAAACTCGTTTAAAAACATTAGCTGCTCTTATAAACACGATTGATGATCGACCATGAACTTTGCCAGAGTGACAATAGTTTCAAGAACGAAGGCACCTTATAAACCAGTGCCCAGCTGTTCACATCCAGTTCAGTTCTGTCGATGGTGCTGCTTAGAAATACAAATTAATCTGCTGAAATTGTTTGGTTCTGTACAGTAAACAAACTGTCTAAATGGTGCTATATGGTGTAAACTTTATTGCCAGCATCCCCTTGTAATTATTTAGGCCTTTTCTGTGACGCAGATGACCATTTAGTCCTATGGTTATGAGGAACAGCAGGAAATGCCCCCTCAAAATCCAGACTGAATTTAATATTTTGTATTATTTTAACGTTAGGGAAAAATTTAATTCAAGTATATTTCGCAGGATGTTTTGGGCCAAAGAACCAGCCTGTAAAGTAGGTATTTTCTGAAGTTGAGAAACATTAATTTTCATGATGAAAGCGATGTCTTGCGCCCTCATGTGGCTGTGAGAAAACAACCACTTCTCTCCCTCCACAAATCCACCAAAGCTCAGGGTGAGCAGGTGCAGCAGAGGAGGAGGAGCAGGACACTGATGCAAACCACTGGAATACTTCCAGGCTAGCCTCAAGTCTTTCAAAGGACAACAGACAATAATGAGGAAATCAGTTCAAGTTGGTGAGCTTGATTTGAAAGAAGCATATCAGGTGGCTCTTAGAATTGCTCGGTGTAAAAAAGCAGCAAATAGCAGATTGTCTAATATTGCCTGCTGATGTGCAAAACAATGTTTGGGAATGACGACCAGTGTTGGGGAAAGTTACTTTTAAAAGTAATGCGTTACATAATTGCGCTACTTAGTTACTTTTTATGGAACGTAGTGTTGTTACTTTTGCGTTACTTTTTAAATATGAGCAGGGCTTGATTGTTTTTAATTCAAGTTCTACTTCTAGCAAATGTAAAAGCCCTTTCAGACCAAAAAGTGTAATGAATAAACCTCAGGCTGAAGGAAAAGTAAATTCACATCTGTACAGTAGAACGCAGGAGAAGAAGGTTCAACACTCTTCAGCAATAAAAAAAAACAATGAAGCACAATTGTTAGTTTATCTAAAGTCATTTTTGCTTATTAGTATGGTTGAACTGGATCATCAAAGGTCAGCAGCAAAGACAATGGTTTTAATTATTGCAGGTTTGTGTCATATTCTGAGTTCTGAATGAATTTAATTCATTTTGATTAATACTAAATTTGTTTTGTTTTTTGTGACTGGGATGAATTAATGCACATTCACATTTAGTCTAGAACTACAGTAACATGTTCACACACAACGCCTCTGTACTTCCGATTTCTCCCAATATGCGGACAGGAGACTTGCCAGTAAATAAATGGGAAAACAAAGTAACTGGCGTTACTTTTTTGAAGAAGTAAAAAGTAATGTTACTTGAAAAAAGTAATCTGATTACGTAACTCGCATTACTTGTAATTCGTTACCCCCAACACTGATGAAAAAACTGAAGCTAGAGGCCTTTGCATTACAGCTGGATGAGGCTACAGATGTCTCAAAGGATGCGCAGCTTTTGGCATTTGTACGCTTTGCAGATGGAAATGAAGCTTTGCAGCTGCTAATTTTATTAAGAGGAGTGCTTTGCAAACGCGCCTGCTCGCTTCTCTGTGTGCTGCAGCGGGAGAACAACACACAAGGATGCTGCTCGATCATTCTGAGGTGCGTTGGCTTTCTCGTGGATCAGGATTGTCGCGTGTGTTTGAGTTCTGCGCATCTATTCACATGTTTTTACTTAAACATTGCACAGAGCTGGCTGCAAAGTTCAGTGACAATACATGGCTCATCTATGCAGGGCCACAATGCACATGCCATTCAGCTTTAAGACAAGATAGATGGTTTACGGAAGAAAATGAAAAGATGGAGAGAACGAGTCAAGGAGGGAATTTGTTCCATGTTTCCATCTGTGGATGACCTGGGTGATTCTGCAGCGCTTTCGCCTCAAGTAACAGATTCAATTAGAGGCACTCGAGGGGAAGTTTGGAAAGTACTTTTCTGAAGCTGAGTCCTAGCGAAAGGACAAGACATGGATAGTTTCCATTTAAAGACAATGCATCGGATGGATCAAATTTGACAGTGACAGAGCAAGATCAACTGATTGATTTAAGCACTGACAGTACATAGAGAAACATATACGAGACAACCCCTCTCGTCCAGTTCTGGATCCTGCCAGAAACTTCCCTCAACTGGCAATAAAGGCCACGATGAGCATTTTGCCTTTTGCCACAACCAATCTTTGTGAAAGTGCATTCCCCTCCCTCTCCTACCTGAAAAGCAAATATCGTGCAAAACTGCAGCCTGAGTCTGACATGCTTCTCTGCCTAGCAACATCGATATCCCCCAGAATAGAGACAGCCTTTGTGTAATTCACCAGGGTCAGTCATCTCATTTTTAAAGGTCAGGTACTCTAAATATAATTACCCACCTGACAGTAAAATTAAAGTTGAAGTTCATGTAATTGTATGATAGTCCATACCTCAGCCTTGTAAGTAGGCTCTGCTCTCTCTGTCATTTCATTTACAAGATCTTAGATTCATGTACAACAGAGTACAGATATTTCAATAGACAGAGCGAGCTAAACCCTTATTTGAGAAACTACTTCCATCTGACCATCATAAAAGCAATCTTTCTTCTAACCTGACCATACCAGTCCAGTTCCTCTAGAGGAGACTTTGATAGTCATGGCCAATCAAGGCTGCCGTTTACCATGATAACCAACCGTTATCCATACAGGAGCGATATAATAGTCTGCATCAAGCCCGGCTTCTCAGATGTAAGAAAGTCATTACAACAAAGAACAACAATTGCCATTCTTAACCCTTCGCCGGCGATACGAACTCGGTTTTTTTAAGATAAGTACAAAAGACACTAAAAATGCTCTGTTGATTTTGGTCACACAAATAAGTGTTATACATCAATCGAAACTGTTAAGTGTCTACTATTTTTTGAGTACACTCACGATTACAACAAAACTTTGTGGTTTTGGGGAAAAAAGAAAACAAACAGGGTGCGCTGTCTGTCTTCTTCTCCGCGATATATTTATAGTAACGCGTCACTAAAATTAAGTGTAACTCAGCAAATACTCAACACAGAAACATGAGAGTTATATCTATAGAAAGCCTAAAGTGTCTGCTTTCAACTGAAGTAAGTGTTGTCGAAAACAAACGTTCTGTGATAAAGTAATCAGTATGAAACCGACACGATGTTCAGTCTGTCCAGTCTAACTCATTATTTCTAATGTGATCCCGCCCCCTCGTGTTCACATGTAAATAACCACGTGACACGTGTTAATCATGCAAAACAGAGAAAACAGCAGCTTTATAAATAATGGCCTTATGGATAATGCAGGAATCTCTCAGTTTCGAAAGCATGTGTGAAGTTGAAGGAAATAATCAGAAATTTCTCTCATTTTTCTGCATAGAATGCTGCCGTTTTATTCCTGGTTGCCTAAAGAGCGACCCGGAGCAGAGGGTTCATCTGGAGGAGATGCTCTCCCATGACTGGTTCAAGTTAAGTCTAAGACAAGCTAAAATTATTTGTTTGTTTGTCTTTTTGGTTTGATCAGAATTCCTGCAGCAACTGTTATATAGTCAATCCATATACACTACACAGATGTCAAGATGTATTTTTATACCTTATTTAGTATTTGTGTGTAATTTGTATAATTTCTAATTGTGTTTCAGGTCCTGTAGGTTGTGCGAAGATGGTCAGTCTTGTGTCTGGAGGACAGCTCCATCTCTCCAGCTTTAGCGTCTTGTGGGGCTGGCAGGCCTCAGTTGTATCTGATCCAAAGGTTCCTGCCACAGGCAAATGGGTCGCAAAGAAATCAGGGCCGCTTCAGAAAACAATGTGAATGCTGCCCTAAATGCTGCTGCTCCAAAACCTGCTGAGGTCAGAGTCACAGGCACCACAGAAGTCACTCCACAGGGTACCTTTCCAGAGCTTCTTGTCCCGGCCTGAAGGTTCCTGCTGCTGTTGCACCCCCAGAAGAGGTTTCTGACATGACTGACAGCCGTCCTGTCCAATACAAAGGTTCCTCTCATGATGGGACAGAACAGCAAAGAAGTTCCAGTCAAGGTCATCCCAGTGTTTGCGGTCGTAGCCTCAGCCAGAGCTGGTGTTCAAAGCTGCTTCAGTCCCAGAGCTCCTCTCTCAACCTCCCTGCTCCCAGAGGATCCTGCTAAAGCCGCTCTGGTCCAAGAGGATCCTCTCACAGCCCCAGTGTTTCCTTTCACTGCTGTGATTCCTCCATAAGCACATCACACCTGTGAGCCACAATAAAAAAAGATTGTGAAAATTCACAAAAATGTGTTAAGAAAATCTGGAAATAATAACCATTCCTATGTTTTAGTTCTAGAGAGATTAAGCCTCTCATTTTAGCAATTCTTTATCACTTTGAATGTTGACTTGAATAATTAACTCTCCAAATAAGTATGACCAGGTAAGTAATATCTCAAATAGGCGTTACACAATGCTTTAAGTCCAGCTTGTCAGTATGTTCAGCAGTATACCTTAATCAGTTGAGAGAAGGTCTGCCTCCCCCTAATTATCATCGGCACCCTTCACCAGACTCCCGTCAGTGACAGCAGTGGGTGTGAGGCACAGTTGCCAAGTCTGCGTATTATATGCGACTTTGGGCTTCTTTTTTTCGTAAAGTTGCGGGAAAAAAATCCCTGGTCGTGGGTTGCGGTTTTTTGGGCTTATTTGATGAATAAAAACGTTTCAAAACATCCCACTCTCTGGTTTTTCCACAAATCGCACCCTGGTTGTAGCAAAGACTAGAATACCCAAGACGTGTCACTCATATAAGTTTTGAAAGGGGAAAATATGACCTCCGTGAAGTTGGCACCCCATAAAAATAAATAATCACCAAAACTATGCCATTTGTTTGTGCTGGTCTGTGCTGGTTCGGTGTTCGAGATATTAAACATTCTTTTTTTGACCGTGTGACATCACTCTCCACCCCATGCCGTCCAAATCGCTCCAAACCAGCGCAGTTCGTGGAGAGTGACGTCACTGCCCATAATTGTTTTTGTTATTTCTAAGAAGGGGAAATATATTTGACGTTCATTTCAACAGCACAAATCAGCACAAATGAATGACACCAGTTTTGTGCGATTTAGACGAACTGGGGTGGAGAGTGACGTCACAGCTCCCAAAAATATTTTGTTATATCTAAGGAAGGAAAATAGATACCGTGTTTGTTTTAACGGCACAAACCCAGCACAAACGAACTGCGCTGGTTTGGAGCGATTTGGACGGCATGGGGTGGAGAGTGACGTCACACGGTCAAAAAAAGAATGTTTAATATCTCGAACACCGAACCAGCACAAACGCTCGTTTTTGCGGCACAAATCAGTACAAACGTAGCACAAACGAATGACATAGTTTTAGTGATTATTTATTTTTATGGGGTACCAACTTCACGGAGGTGAAAATATGGCCGCTCTATCGAACGAAGCCCCACCTTCTGAGCAAAAGAGCCAATCGTTAATCGATAAAGTCAGCGCATCACTGCAGCTGCACCTAGGACTGCGCATGCGCACTGGCTGGTCTCGCCTGAGAAATAAGCATTTTATAACGTTGTTTGAGCAAAATACACAACATTTATGATGCAATTGTTATCAGATTTCATTGGTGACTTCAAATATGAAATTTAATCGTAAGCTTGTCGACCAGTTTTGAAGAATTTGATGTTTCCCAATTCAAAGAGATAGGAGCTGCACTTGCATGCCCGAGAGGCGTTTCAAAGATGGCTGCGAGTGACATGACTTGCCTTAAAGAGACTTTGGTTGTAGGAGGTTAGTTAGGTAGGTTTGTGATAAAAGTGCAGAATAAGTGTCATGTTATTAACCAGGCTATAAATGACACAGCAGAGTAGGACTGAAGATAGTTAAAACTGTATGACTGCAAAACCATAATTAAAAATTTAAACATTTGAAATACATTGTGTGTTATTACATTACACAACATTTATATTAGAGTAAATTAGCAACACTACAGAGTAAGATATGCCGCAGCAAACGGGATGAGGAGGAGAAGAATTATAGTTGTTATTTACGGTTGAACCACTGATGTCACATGGACTATTTTAATCGAGGTCCATGCTAAGTTTCTGGGTCTGGGATCATTTCTGTTGTGTTGCTGTCTATGGAGGGTAAGAATACTCTCTAATGAACTATCCCTTTAAGCAAGATTGTCACATTGTACAACATTTTAATCCAATGTTTGCAGACATTTCAGAATGCATACATTTTGGTTTGTATGACTAAATGAAACTGAAAGTCATTATTTTTCACGCAAAATTCACAAACCTGTTGAATCAGCTCTCATGTCACCATCCAAGACAACAGCATTTCCAGAATGCCTTTGCCCTCTCCAACATTGTATTTTGTTCAGACCTCCAGTGGCACAAGTCTGTTGGCTGGATAAAGACCTTTTGATGATTAAAAAATGTCCTGGGACAAATACATTCCAGACAGAGAGCTGACAGGAGATGGAAGATATCACATAAAATTAGCAGAAATAACTTTAAAAATTCCCATTTATAGATCATTTTAACAACAGACAAACCTTGTGGATCTGTATGCAAGATGCTCCACTGAAGGCTACTGCCGCCGACAAATGCAGATTTCCAGCTGGTGTATTTCAGATGAATGGCTGGCTGTTCCACTGTGTTTTGTGGAGGCAGTGTGAACAGACCTATGCAAAATTTAAACAATAAAATCTTTATGGACAACATCAAATAAATGATAAAAAAAAAAGTGTTTGTACCAATTTGTCAGTGCTACATTCATCATCACCTGTGCGATAGATACAAATGTCCCATTTACAAATGTGTCAACTGCACAGGTTTGGTACAATGTTGGACATTTCTGAAATAGCTGTAGCAAATTGTCTTCATATACCATGTATTTCCTGGCTTTGTAGAGCGGTTGGTAAACCCTGGACAAACAGATAATAGCTTGCCAAGTCTAATGAGGGATCTTTTTTGATAATCTCCGACCTCCCCTAGAAGCCCTGACATCTACCCTGTGTATACATATGTAAAACGAGACTTACTTTTCACTGCCTTCTTGAGTGGTATCAGACTCATAGGTGACATTTGACAATTGCTTTGAGGTGCATGTTGAGCTGTCATTGATTGTGGTGTCTTCAATTTGTTGCCTTTTAATTGGTGTTGATCTGAAACACGGAGGTTCAAGACTTGTGCCAACGCTCTCGGAACAAGAGATGCCAACAGAGTGTCCAAAAGGCTTCACTTGAATCGCTAAAATTTAACACGCATATGACAATCAAACCCATGAAACAACACAAGAAAACCATTCCCAGCTAATGTAATTAAAGGGGTGGCTGATTGTGATTTCACTTTTTTAACGTTAGTTAGTGTGTAATGTTGCTGTTTGAGCATAAACCATATCTGCAAATTTACGACACTAAAAGTTCAATGCAAACAGAGATATTGTCTTTTAAAATTGTCAGTTTAAAGGGTTTGTTCACCCCAAAATGAAAATTATGTCATTAATTACTCACCCTCATGTCGTTCCAGGGCTCGCAAAATTTCTAAATCCCTGGTAGCCCTTCAGGCAGGTACTCCTCAGATCTTGGCAGCCCGAAAATTAATTTAACTAGCCCAAATAAAATAAAGACTATAAATGTCAAAAACATTTTGAATACACAAATATCAGCGAATATCAAGGAAAGAGTTTTGTTTTACTATTTACAAGGTATCTGCAGAATTCTTAAAAATCTATTTAAGGCAATTTGAAAAATTATTTCTTAGACAGTTTTAAATACATTAAATGGTATAAGGCCTTAAACTCTTCAGTTTAGTTGTATCAAATTTAAGGACCCGTGGGAGCAATGTTCCCTCTCATTCTTTTTCTTGCTGAGCAAAACTTCTCTATTGGGCGGACACTTCGGGCACCTGAGCAAAAGCATTCTTTATACCAGACCTGTACAGCATGCACACAAGAAGTGTGTAACTTTTAACTTTAATGTGTTATTTATATTTGATTTGATCCTTGATGTAACTAAATGATGTACATTTTAGGTTAAAGAGAAAACATGTTTACTGTACAATACACTGCAGTTTGGATCAATAAAGTTTTTTAAAGAAGTTTCTTATGCTCATCAAGGCTGTATCTATTTGATAAAAAATACTGAATATTATTTCACAAAATAATATTGTGAAATATTGCAATTTAAAATAAATGTTTTGTATTTTAATATACTTTAAAATGTAATTAATTCCTGTGAAGCAAAGCAGTATTTTCAGAGTCACATGATCCTTTAGGAGTCATTATAATACGCTGATTTATAATCAATGTTGGAAACAGTTGTACTGCTTTTTTATTTTATTTATTATACTGTATTTTTTGGGACCTGTGATATTTAAAAAAAATAAAAAGTTAAAAAGAACAGCTTTAGTCAAAATAGAGATTTTGTTACAATATAAACCATTCAAAAGTTTGGGGTCAGACATTTTTATTACTTTAATACTACTTTAAAAAAGTTCAAAGAAAGTTAAATAAACTTTATTCAGCAAGGATGTGTTAAATGGATAAAATAGATAGTAAAGACTTCTATTGTTAGAAAATATTTCTCTTTTGAATAAATGCTGTTCTTTTAAACTTTTTATTAATCAAAGAATCAAAGAAAAAAGATTCACAGGTTCCAGAAAAATATTGATCAGCAGAACAGTTTGAACACTGATAATAAATCAGCATATTATTATGATTTCTGAAGGATCATGGGACACTGAAGACTGGAGTAATGATGCTGAAATTCAGCTTTGATCACAGGAATAAATGCTATTTTAAAGTATAGGTATTAAAATAGGAAACCAATATTAGAAATTGCAATAATATTTCACTATATCACAGTTTTTTCAGTATTTTTGAAATGAATACAGCCTTGATGAGCAAGAGACTCAAAGTCAAAGACTCAAAAATAAGGTCAATTATTTATCAGGTTTATAATATAGCCCTTCGCTACGAGAATACTGGTGACATCACAAACCTTGAAAATTACATTAAACCTGCCCCCAGGAACATGCAACAAAGGGGGCAAGGCCATGTTGCACTGCTTTAGAGAAGAAGAGTTGTTGCCTTGCCGTCAAAACTAGGGGTGCACGAAAAATTATATTCATACATGAATCGCGATTCGGTCTTCTAACGATTCTAATGGATTCACAAGTTTCAAAATCAATGTTCTAAATCAGTGCTTCTTAATCCCGTTCCTCACGTCCCCCTGCTCCGCATCGCTCTCTCGCACCCGATTCAGATCAGCTCTATCAATGAACTGTGTTCCACACGTATACTTTGTCTAGACAGAGATTTTTTTCACACAAGAAGCGTTGAACATGGACGCACACGCGGTTGCCATGGTAGCGAGCAATACTTGCTGGAAAACACTTCTTGCTGTTTCAAAAATACTACACCGCATTCATGTATTCTGCTGTATTAAAGCTTTAATCAGGATAAAACCGTATATTAGAAGTTAACATAAGCAGTAGCATTTACAAATAACAATGTATCAAAGTATGAGACAATAACAAAACAAAAAAAAACATACAGCCATTCTTTACAATATAACGCCGGAGCGCCACGGTTGTGGATAGGCTTGCTGCGATAGACGGTGCTGGCAGTGATACCGGTGTTAAGCCGCAACACCGGTTACGCCACTTGCCCTCACAGTCATTTAGATTTTTTTATATATAGTAATAAAAATAATTTAGTCCAGTTAGAGAACAGACACTACAATTAAAACTGAACGCGGCTGCTCAATGCATCACACCGAATGAATGACAGTCGCGCATCACAGATCAGATTTCATTTATCACCTGAGGAGAGAGAGTCGAGCTGACTGACAAGAGTGAGGTGAAAAAGACAAGACGATGGCGGAAGAGTTTCAAAACTAAATGTAAAAGCGCCTGTTTTAAAAATATTTGGATTTTGATAAGCCTGCTGACCTGCTATTTATCGAAGATGATATTGGATTTTTTAACATTCGTTTCTCATTTATTTGGATCCACGGTATTTGCTGATTTTTAAATTTAAACACTGTGATTTTTTCCCCATTATTTTACATCAAGGTGTATGCAGTCCTCCAAACTTCCTTAATCGTTTTGCTAATAAACGTTCTTCGTTATAATTAGGTGTTTCTTTTGTATACCTATTTCAAATTTATAAGTTATTTTATATTAGGTATATAGCATGGTGTATTTTTATTCGTTTTGTTAAGTTATACGTTGTAGCTATTTTGTTGTTGTTGCTTGAATTGAATTCAAGGATTGAATTCAAGCAATTGATGCCGAATTGCCGCTAATTCAAAAGTGAAAGTAAAATGCGCACGGTGCTTTTACAAGCTATTTAAGCAAAGGAAAGTGGGAAAATTCAAACAAACTAAAAACAAGCAACTGCTTGATGCCGAATTGCCGCTAATTTGAAAGTGAAAGTAAAACACGCGCGGAGCTTTTACAAGTTATTTAAAACCGAAGGAAAGCGAGAAAAAGTAATTATTGTTATACATTGTGACAAAAATAACACCGTATTGATGTGCACATGCCCAGTAGCACCATACGTATCCCTTCTAGCCTTAACCTTCTAGCCTTAACCGAGCACCACTGAGGTGAGGGCCGTGATGTTTCTGGACTGCACTAGGCGTTTGAGCCAATCACAACACACTGGCCCAGCTAACCAATCTGAGCCCATTGCGTATTTCTGAGGGAAAGGCTTCATAAAATCAGGAAATCATCAGAGCGTTTATAAGAGAATGGACAGAGAATTGTGTGAAAAATAATGCGTTTTTAAAAAAAACGAAGCATTAACACGTTACACTGTACCCCATAAACACAATCAAGCCTAGAAAAAAAAGTGTCAACCACCCCTTTAAGATAAACATAGATAGTAGACTATAACTTTACCTTTACTCCGTCTTTTCAGCTTGTGTGTTATTGTTTGGATCGACACGCTCTTCAGATATGGTGCATCACACTGACATGCCACATCTCTTGTTAGGGGCTGTATAACAAGAATTGCATCACAGTATGACATGGGTGCAATGCAAAAATATATCATTGTACAGGACTGCCAACTTTTGAATGAACCCGAGTATGAATTATTCCTAAGGGGACTGTCTTTCTTGAGACTTCTGAAGCTGAAACACTGATTGATTGATTATACATTTCCATAAGCTGTACTGTATTCTTCAACATGCCTTCTGATGTTCAATCATTTGTATGTTCATGATATAAATCCTTGAGTCTCAGCACTAGTCAAAGTGCTTTTGTGTTCACTTTTCTTTGCTGTCGTTACATAGCTTGTTGTTATTTAATGTTCTTATGTGAATTCATACCATTTTCTCAGAGTAAATGTTTTTTAAGACCACATATTAAGTTCTATTGATTTATAGCCTACATTTGATGCATGGTGTTCACTACAGTGGATAGATATGTAACTCTCACAATAAAATATATGTACAAAAGTGGCATGATTTTCAGTTGTTTAAAAATAAATATTACTTTGTGATTTAAGAATTAATGCATGAAAGGGTTCATTTATAGAATTTCTGCTGGCGGCCATGTGTTATGTTTAACAGCTGAAGAAGCGTGGTTTCACTTACCTTCAAACTTTGTGAGGAACCAACGGTGTAGACTGATGGGACAGCCGTATCTGTTAATGACAGATATTTCACAAAACCCATTTCGTGTTGTGTCCAATTCTTGAAGCATTCGCGCGTGAAGTGCTGCGAGCACAACCGCGACCTCTCTGATATCCCACCTTCCTCGAAGTGCAAAAAACCGAGCCATCGTGACCGCAACCAGGGTATTTTGGGGATTGGGAAAAGGGTTTCGGGAGAACTACAACCTAAAACGCACCTCCTCGCCATTTCTGTTTGTTAACTCACGCGGTTTTTCCTTCGCACGCACTGTCAAAGCTCTCAGGAGGGGCGTGGTTTATCCTCAAGCCCAAACCGTCCAACTGACGTCATCAGAGAAGGCAGAGGAGGTGCATTTTCAAATTTGGATACATTTTTTTGTGGATTGACTTGCACAGAAAGAGCATTCTAAAAAATAGATAGTTTAGAACACTGGCTGGTTGCTAATAAATTGATTTTGGTTTAGAATGTTTTAGAATGATTTAGAATGCTTGTTAACAAATGTAGCAAAATATGTACTTTAAAGTCTTTTTGTGACATTATTACAGTGCACTTAAGTGTGTTAAGTTTACTCTTTTTAGGTACACTTATAGGACATTTCAATTCATTAAATGTATGTTATTTTAAGATATACTTTTAAGATTTAAGTAAACTACATGAGCACATTCAGTACAGAGCACAACTATATCTAATACAGTTTGTCTAATAACAGATGAGGTTGGAGTACATTAATATACATACAGACTTTATTAAAGAATTTGCTGATTTACTATCTGAGTTAGTGCTGGCCGCAGATAAAGTCCTAATTGTTGGTGATTTTAATATCCATGTTGATAATGAAAAAGATTCGTTGGGATCAGCATTTATAGACATTCTAAACTCTATTGGTGTTAAACAACCCGAGTATGAATTATTCCTAAGGGGACTGTCTTTCTTGAGACTTCTGAAGCTGAAACACTGATTGATTGATTATACATTTCCATAAGCTGTACTGTATACTTCACGTCCGCTGCGATCTCAATACTCTGGCCATTTGATAATACCTAGAATATCAAAATCAACTGCTGGCGGGAGATCGTTTTCCTATTTAGCGCCCAAACTTTGGAACAATCTTCCTAACGCTGTTCGGGAAGCAAACACACTCTGCCAGTTTAAATCTAGATTAAAGACCCATCTCTTTAACCTGGATTACATATATACACTATTGCATTTCTATAATTCAAATCCGTTAAAGGATTGTTAGACTGCATTAATTAGGTCAACCGGAACCGGGAACACTTCTCAAAACACCTGATGTACTTGTTACATTGTTAGAAGAATGATATACGCTAATATTAGTCTGTTTCTTTCTTATTCCGAGGTCACCATAGCCACCCGGATCCAGTCCGTAGCCAGATCAGATGGTGGATCAGCACCTAGAGATGACCTCTACAGCCCTGAACATCAGCAGAGACCAGGACAACTAGATGAGCCCCAGAGACAGATCCCAGTGAAGACCCTGTCTCCTAGACGACCATCGGGACAAGACCACAGGAACCAGATGAGTCCTTTGCACAATCTGACTCTGCTTTATCTTAGACTTAAACTGCTGATTTTGTCTGGCCAGAGGAGAATGACACTATTTCGACACACTATTTCCCCGTCTAAATACTGTAAAGCTGATATAAAGCCACCCTACTTTATATCAAGCTGATGTAAAGCTGCTTTGACACAATTTGCATTGTTAAAAGTGCTATACAAAATAATAGTGACATATATGTCTAGTCCAGTCAGTGTATTTCCATACACACATATCTATGTTTCCTTAATCACTGTTTTCATCCTGTTGTTTTGTATTGTTACTGTTATTGCAAGTGTGAGCAGCTGAACTTAAATCGTGTTCATGCAATGACAGTCACAAAAAAACAGGCAACATGAAACAATCAAGGAAAACTTTAATGGTAGCACATTAAAATTCACAGAGTTGTAGGATGAAGTTTTTTCTTCTTGCTTTACATTTTATTGAAAACAATATGGGAGTAGTCTCCGTGGCCCAATGAATTATGAAATATATTCAAAACAAGAAAGAACTGGCACAATCAGATATAAATACTCCTAAGGCTGTTGTGAGTTGCATAAAACACTTCAGATGTTACCCCTGAGTCCTCATCTCCCAGTTATCATGAGTCCGTATCCTTGTTTTGAGCTGCTCGTTACTGTTTTTTCTTCTTTTCCAGGCCTTTGACTTGTCCCTCCAGTCTGCCGATTCGGCTTTCTAGATTGCCTCCTGTCCCACCGCCGCTGCTCGTAGCGACTCCAAACACAGCACAGATGAGCACTAGTAGAGTCAGTCTCATTGTAGTGATTTCAGTGGGGGCGGCGGGGTCACCGACGATCCGCACAAACAGCCACAGCACTACGACCACTTTAATCAGCCAAAACGTTCGCCTTACTAGCCCCACGGTGACTCGCAGCAGCAAGGACAGGAGCCAGTATCCAATCAGAGCCAGCAAAGCCCACTTGGTCACAGCAGACACGCCCTCGGCAGTGAAATGAGGCACTGATATCGACTCTTTGAATATGACACAGACAGAAAGAAAAAGAACAGATGTTAATTGGGTGTAGCAGTTTCTAAGGTGTTTAAAGTGGTTGCTAAAGGGAGGGGTTGGTTATTGTTTTGGGTGGTTCTTGGCTAGGGTGCAAGTCTATTGCATTTTTTGCCCCATTTTATCATCTGCTGTATAAAAATTAAAGTTAGTTCACCCAAAAATGTAAATTAGCCCATGACTTACTCACCCTCAAGGCATCTTAGGTGTTTATGACTTTCTTCTTTGAGACGAATCCAATCGGAGTTATATTAAATAAAGGTCATGGCTCTTTCAAACTTTATAAATGGCAGTAGGCGGGTGTTTTTTCTTTAAACAGTCCAAAAGAAGTGCAATAAAGCACATCCATCCATAATAAACAGTGCCTCACACGGCTCCAGGCAGTGAATAAAGGCCTCCTGTGGCGAATCCATGCTTTTTTGTAAGAAAACTATCCATATTTAAAATATTCATATTTATCCATATATATATATATATTTTAAATAACTCCAATTGGATTCGTCTGAAAGAAGAAAGTCATATACACCCAGGATGTCTTGAGGGTGAGTAAAGTGAACTAACCCTTTAAAACCTGAACAGAATGATATAGCAACATCCACACCAACAAAACGTAATGTTATGTTTATGATTAGCTTAAAATGCTCAATCTCTTTAAAGTCAAATGGGTTATGATTTGCTTTGAATATCTGTGTCTCAATTCAGAGGCTGCATCCTTCGAAGGGTGGATTCAAAGACCTGATATGTCACAGGGGCTGTCCCAATTCGAAGGCTCCTTCAAACACAACCTTGAAATGCGTCCTACAACTGATGGATCCTTCACACCCCAGACCATCCCAAGATTCACTGCACGCTGGTGATGGCAGCATTTTTTTTTTTTTTTTACAGAAAATTACACTTTAAAATGTAAGTATTGGGTTTCAACTTTTTAATGATAATGTTACCAAAAAACTAAAAAAACTAAAAATGTTGACATTTCTTACAAAGATGCCATTTTATAGATAGTTCATGCTATTTATTATGTACATAAATGGACCAAGGTGAACATATTTAGACAGGTTGTTAACCAAGACTTTAAAAAAAGTACAGTAAAATTCTCTTATGAAAATAACCATGGTTTTACTACAGAGAATACCATGGTTGTTGTAGTTAAACATTATTAACCATGGTTTTGCTACACTAACAATAGTTTAACCATGGTATTTCTAGTAAAACTGTGGTTATACAAATGATAATCAATCAACCAAAAAAACACACATGGTTACTGCACTTTTACTATAATAAAACCATGGCTAATTTTTGTAAACGTTACTACAACGATATAATTTATGTGTTGTTATTGTTAAAGCGGTGAACTTCCCTAATCTCATAGATTAAAACGATTATTAAAACTTTAGAGTTATATTTATCGTCACTGGTGTGAAGAGGCTTTTAGATTTGGGGTTTAGGATCCACTAATATACTGATGAGTGCTAGAACTGCATGTTCTGTATATGGGCCCATATGTTTCTGAGATGAAATTCTCCTAATACTGTTGTTTGGACATTCCACACATGCTAAGCCACACAGTCATTTATGTCAGCATTACGAGGCCCACAGGCTGCAGTAACAGTAAGCTTGAGCTCGGCAAAAAATGGGAACCCTTCATGTGGCTTTACACTGCATTCATATTTAAGTTAAACTTTTTTAAGATTTTAGATTTAGATCTAGACACCTAGAGACGACCTTTACTCACCGTTGACTCCTGTAGCTCTGAGAATCTCCGATACATACACAGCAATGACATTCAGTCCACTGGCAGCCCCTTCAGCAACAAACTTCAGCAACATTTCGACAAACTAAAGAAAAAAATGAAGAAAAAGAGAAGTAGATTCCAGAACCTGTCTATGTAGTGCACATTGTTTTTCTTCCAGAGGGCAGTCTTTATCTGAACTCAACTCATAGATCACTGGCCATAGCTGATCATTAACTGACTGACAGAATGACACAATGCACATCTGATTTAATTATAGCAATGTTTCGGGGTTCAAATGCCGTTGGTTGCAAAAATCGTGCTTTCATTAATGCACTAACAATGTATATCTATACAGGGCACAACACTGTAACATAACAGTTAGGTATTTAGTAAGTGGACTCACAGACAGCAAGGAAAAAATTAATAAATTATAAAATGCAATTATATGATCATACATAGCAAAAAAGTAAAAAATAAAAATAGGTATATCAGTTTTTAAAAGGGCGGAATAAACATTTCCTTTGTCTTTTGATCGAAGAAAAAGTGAAACGTTTTTTTCTAGATATTTCTGATATTTTAACAAAACTGCTTCACAATTAATATTTTTCTGAGAAATATTTTTTTTTTTTGGCAAACTGCTAATATTAGGACATTTGTACCACCCTGACATTTTTTTCCTTTATACTCCCCCCAAAAAATATAATAATTCAATTAAAAGTTATATCATAAAAGTCATTGTGTACAAATTGCACTTTTAATGTATTTTTGGAATGATTAAAAATGAGTGTCATGTTACTGACTCTAATACAATATTTGTCTCAGTTTATTACACGTTAGGCTGGTAAATCACATTTCCACTGTTGCTTTTACATTTAAAGTAGTTACACTTCAGTTTAGCCAATATCAAATTAATCATGTTGTACGGAGCCCCGCACATGACATGCAAGAAAAAATTTAATAAATCGTCCACATGATTTACTAATTCGTTCCTCGACGTGTGCACGATTTAGCAAATCGAGGGAAGGAATTAGTAAATCGTGCACATGATTTAGCCTACTATTTGTTTTCCTGCATGTCATGTGTGGGGCTCCGTAATTTTGAATAATGTTGGGTATATGCATTTCCTTGTAATAATAGTCAGTTTTAATGTGGTAGCCTACTTCATTATTCATCTCTTGATTTTTACTATAAAATCTGGGTTCTGAAGCAGAACAGTTTAGAACAGCTTAAGACAACAAAGTGGACAACTCAAATAATGGCTCAAATAACACATTATTGTATGGAACAATCAATGTAAGACGTCTGAGATGTGCATTTCACATTCCTTCCAGGATAGTGCATAAAACATGATTTTTTACATGAGTTGAAATTACTTTCTGAAAAAAAAGCATGCAAGTTACACAGAGCTATACTTGTACTGAACCTGAAACATTATTTTTAAAGAGTGAGAACATTTCAGGTGACTTGAGATCAAGATTGATTTGTGAACATTCAAATATTGTATTGTGTAAGAGCACATCACAACACAAATAGAGCTATGTGTGTGTGTGTGTGTGTGTGTGTGTGTGTGTGTGCAAGCAAAGCTGCCAGAATGACAGCTGGGCATCCAGCTTAACTTTACCACTCACAGCATGCACAGCTATCACACATACATTACTTGTGATCAAAGACTCTGAGACACCCTCTATGGAAGAAGGTCACCTTATTTGGCGACGGACGGACACAAACAAGCAGAAACAGTGTGCATGACTTCATAAAGGAAGTCAATAAGAAGATAATCACTATACAAAGCAGCATTGTTTGCCATTCTGGGCGTGAGCCACTAAGCACTTGCACACCTGTTCTGGCATTTTTCCACAGTAGCAGTTGTCGCTTTCACACAGACAGTAACACACAAGGATGAGCTTGTGCGTGTCAAAACAAGTGCACAAATCAGTCTGTGTGACTGCTCTGACATGAGCTCTGACACTTTTACTGGTTCTTACCATTGCAACAGAATAGATGTTCTCTGGGCCAAACACTGAGTCAAGGTACAACACAGCATTCTGGGTCAAAGAGAGGCGAGGGGCGGTTGGGTGAGGGGACGTGAGCAGAGGAAATTAGGCCAAAGGATGAGTGGAGGAGAGGAAAGGGTTAAAAGAGGGGCAACAAGATTAACAAGGGGCAACATGAGAGAGGGATAAAAGTGGGGAGAGAAATGTGAATAGCACATACCACAATAAGCATTCATTAGGGAATAAGAGAATTAAAGGTGCAGTAATCAGAGTATTTATAAAAGTAAACCATCATGAACGAGATCTCTTCAAAATCTCAATTGTTTCGTCTAGATGTCTTTGTTTTGCATGAAGTCTCATGCTTCTCAGATGTTTCTCCTCTAGAGTTTCAGTGTCCCAGTTCTGCAATCATGATTTCAATATCAACTCATTAGATTTTATTTATACTCAGCAAACCTTGCATTTTTGTGTTTTCCTTAGGAGAAACATCTGAGGCAAAGTTGATACTTCAATGAAAAATAATCAAGTCCTCTGTTAAATAAGCAAACTATGGAAGAGCAACCTCAATGGGATATTTGTGAACAAATATGAGCAATATATTCCTGTGGGAAGTGAAAAATGAGATAATTTCACAAATAACAACAAAATTATTACCTCAATGCAAATCTCAATCACATGGGTGCCAACAATAGACTCCACGTATTTTCTCAACCCGTCCAGAGGCTCCAGAATAACAGAGCCCAAATCATAAGAGCCTTCAGCAAACCCATGACACAAGACCGACCGAAACAGCACCAAAAACACAAAGAAAAGCAGCTTTCCCGAACTTCTCGAGGCAACGTTGTGAACAGACATCCTTAATAAGTTCAGGCTTGTCGATAAACAATAAAGCAAACAAAAACCCAACTGAACAAATACGCTGAGCTCCTCATATAGAGGCTAAAACTAAAATTAAGTTCTCAAAGACAGTCGCTTCGAGCACGCGCGCTTGCCAAGGACACTTAAAAATAGCGCCTATACTGTATATGGTATCGTGCAACAAAGCGGCAAGTCGATAAAGATAAAATAAGATACAGTTTAATTTAGAAATAATCTAAAGCAAAAAAAATTTAGCTTTTTAAAAGTCTATTTTTTGCGTTTATTGAGCGAGTATCCGAGCTTCATCCAGTTTGTGAGGATCTGTGGATGTTAAAGGTGTCTGAGGAGCTCCGGGCTGCCCAATGGAGGAAAGTTTGGAAACGGCTGTTTGACTAAAGACATAAGGTTATGCCTCCGCCTCCTGTGCTGCTGGGACGACGCCCGAGGTGCATCTGCACGCCGGGACATGTGCTTCTTACTGAGCTTCCTTTAGCAGACACACAGACTTACTGAAGACCAAACATGAGGATATACATTAACTTTAGTGAGTTAAAAGCCTATATTAAAATGCATTGCACAACATTATCACACTCACACAATTATTAGATTTGGTAACACTTAATGTTCTTATTGTTTGGGTAAGTTAGGCCTACTCTAAAAAGTAATTAATTATCTTTAACATGTAATTGGATTACTGCACTTATACTGTCTCTTAAAAAAGTAGGCCTATTGTATTGCATCTTACTACTTATACTTTTGGTAACACTATTTTACAGTGTCCTTGTTACACCTTACATGTACTTACTATTATCATAGCAATAAATCATGCATAATTCCATGCAAGCCTAATCCTAACCATATAATAAGTACATGTAGTTAATTAATATTACTCAGTACTAAAGTGTAACTTTACTTTCTAAATTCTATATCAACCTAATCTGAATAATACATGGATTGACATGTAACTGCTCTTTTAATTCATTAAAATAAATTAAATAAAAAGTAGCATAAATTATTTAAAGGGTAAGGCTAGACTTAAAAACATACATTTTAAATTTAACTTAGATTTTGTTAAATACACTATTGTTTTATATAGAATTGTTCTATTAATGCAATTAGATCAGAAGTAACTAATTAAATTGCAGAAAAATGAAGTGTAATCCCTTACTTTTTCATTACACCCAACATTGGTAATAATTAGCATGCAACTAACCCCAAGTAAAACCTAACCCCTAAGTTTGTTAATTATTAACATGTTGCAGGTTTAACCCCCACATGGGCTGATTTATAAACTATCACCATTGCATAAAATGCTTAATCTAACATAAATCCAGAAGAATATACTATAAAAAATTGTTTGAGCATCAGCTAAATAACATAGTGTCAACTTAAATAAAGCATAAAGAAACGGTTAATACATTTCAATATTTTAATGGATTTCAATAAAGCAGTTGCACAACCATCACTACAGGCAGTCAAAAAAAAGTAGACAGTACAAAAATTACAATACCAGCTGTTCAGCAAACTGAACGCAAATGAGCTACTGCCTGGTCGACTAGGCAGTTTGTTTGCAATGACAGGTCTCCCCTATGTTGGTGGGTTCACATTGGCTCTGGGTTGTAAATGTAAAGTTGAGGTGGAATGGGAGATCTGGTCGAGGCGGTATTAACTTAAAGATGTCAGCGAACATTCAGGATACTCCTGGAAGCAAGAAGCAGCATTTGTTGTGAGAAATGTTGGCTAGGACAACCCTGCGGAATGTGACCAGGTTAGTTCTGCTGGAACATCTACTGAACACTTTGGATGTTTTTGAAGAGAAAAACAAGTGGAATGTTAAACTGTTGATGTTCACCCAACGTTACAGGATGAACTCCACCCTGTGAACAATGTTGAGCAACTGGACCAAACAGATGCAGATACCGTGAATCACAAGTCTCATCCGATGTAGATGCGATGGAAATCGTTGGCACCAAATGCGGCATTGCACTTTGGGCACTTTCTCTGACGGGTGTCGTAGCGCGTCTTCACGCACTCAAAACAGAAAACGTGGAAGCACTTTGTCAAAACAGCGTCCTTTACACGTGAATTGCAGCATGGACACGTCAACCGGGCCTGTGAAACAAAACAAAAAGATCCTTCAAAAGACATGAACACAAAACTCTTTCTGTAACTCCATACAACTGGACAACATAAATGACCTTGTAGTCATTTATTTCTTCATTCAGGATCTCATCTCCATTTCGGATGTTCTCCGCAGGCTTCTTGGCCTTCTCCATCTTCCTGCGTAGTTTGGATATGTCCTCCTATGAGGTAAAAGAAGCATCAGGTTAAACAAAAATTGCACAAAATAGCCATTTTTACTCCACATTCACAAAGTATATCACGTTCTATTGACAGATGACCAACAGTATGTAGTTCAACATCATTAAACCCCTGATTAAACTGCCTTCATATTTGCTGAATCAAATCCAATATTTGCTTCTTACTAATTTTGGGGTCACTTATTACAAAATACGATACATTTTGTAACATTTTTGTCATTTGTAAGGTGAAGAGGTCTTGTATTACGCCTTAATCACCAGGAAAACTGCCACAAAGACATGATTTTTATCTTCCTTTGAGCCAGGTTCCAAGTATTTGTTCAATTCTCAGATGATTTTAATATGTATGAAGGATATGATTTATGCCTAATCTTGATTTTGACCTTTTCCCCATTCCTTTGCATATTGTAAGCATATGTAATGATACAATTGGAATACTTATTTATCATTAAAGCCAAAACATTCAACATCTGACTACTTTTTTTGATAAGTGCATTAAAGCTGATACAAACATACATTCATATAGATAGATATTAGATATCTTTGACCCTAGTATCCTCAAATTATGCAATATTAGGTCAAATCAGCATCTTTGTTTTTTTCCCTTCAAAATGCTGGGCTGTTACACATGACATGTTCATCATCATGTACGCACCTGTGCACGTCGGGCATTGAAAGACTCCTTTTCTCGAGAAATGCTGTTCTCAATCACCTCCTCTCTGACCGCACTCAACCTCTGCTGCACCCCCTCCAGCTGAGTGCGCATCTCCTCCGAGAGCAGCACCGACTCCTGCGCCTACAACAGAATTAAGACAGAGAGAATTAAGAGTTTTTTTTCAACTGCTACTTTCCCCCACATAGTATTTCTGTTATTGCAAATACACAAATTGCATATATTTGAGTTCATCTGCAACTGGTATGTGGTTGTACCTTGCGTTTATTCATCTCTAAAGCCTGTGTGCGGAGCCCCAGCTCCCTCTCCGCAGCGCTGATGGTGCCCTGCAGGAGGCGCTCTTTCTCCTCTAGCTTCCGAACCACCTGCAGCTGCGCGTCCACCTAAGAGAACGAGAAAAATCACATCTTATGTACTGTTCAGTTGCAAATGTGGAGAACAGGAACCAAAGCATATGTGGAGGATTTCAGTCTTATGCTGTATACTAAAGTTTAAGTTTGGTAAATTAGGACCTGCAAAGTCATACAGCAAAAAGATAACCGTGGATGTAAACGTCACATTTCCCTCCTGGATGAAAATCAGACATTGATATTCATTAGCAGAGCTTATATCCAAATGACAAAGTGCTGATGGAAACTATATGGAGGAAATGGTAATTACACTCATGAGGGGTAATTTAAAATAAATTAAATCTCTTTGAGAAATGTATATGCATACATGTAAAAAAAACCTTACCATTAAAAAAAAAAAAAAGAAAAACCTATGCAACTTCCCAGAACAATTGTGCAATCTGAAGATCATAAAAACAAATCACCGTAATCCAAACGATTCACTCAAAGATGACAACACCACAAAACTCCGAGCCCACCCACCTGTGTTTTGAGCGTGAGCAACTGGTCAGCGAGCTCCTCTTTCTCTTCCTTGAGGAGTTTATGGATCTGGTTGGATTTGATGCGTTCGCTCATGAGTTTGAAGTTGGCGTCATCTTTCTCTCTGAGCTGCTGCATCAGACGAATGTTCTGCTCCTGCATGTCCTCAAACGCCTGGCCAGTAACATCCATCTCGCTCAGCAAAGCATCTTCCTCCTGAGAGACAGAGAGAAAGTGACCAACTGAGAATTTTCCAGCAGAATGTTTATCATTTATTACTCAGTACATCACAGATCTACCTGCTTAGCAAGAGAGACTTTCTTATTGAGTATATCGATCTGCTCCTCCACCGAGCGGATCTTTCTCAGGGCCTCTTCATCAGCCATCTTCTTCCCTTCCCTCCTCTCCCTCTCCTCCAGCTCTCGCACCCGCTGACGGAGCTCCTCGGCCTGCACAAACACACACAATATGAGAATAAACAGTTTGTGGCTGAAATACTTCGATAAATGATTCATCCATTGATAATTTCTTCATTTAATCTGATATGTTGTGCGAGCTCTATATGGTGTCCACCTCTGACTTTGCCTTCTTCTCCGCAGCCATCAGTTGTACTTTATCTCTCTGTTCTTTCGGTGCAGAGCGGTACATATCCAACAACAGCTTCATCTCCCTCTGGGACTCTTGGGCTTTCCTGTATCATAATCACATCATTACTATCAGCTTCCTTATTGTCGTTATTAGCACTTCCCACAGTCATTTTCACCATTATAATCAACATATCAATCAGAATAACTTACTTTAGGTCCACCCGCACTATTTTCAGCTGATCCATCTCCTTGCGTTTGGGTCCTCCAATCACAGCGCAGCGTTCAGCTGCTAGGTCTTCTGATTGGCTGCTGCTGGCTTTCTCCCTCTCTTCTTTCACTGCTACGCCTCCAGTACTCCCACGAGTCACCCTCTCTCTTTCTCTCTGGTCCTTCTCTTTCTCCTTGTCCTTTTCTTTCTCCTCCTCTTTCACGATGGTCTCTGTGTCTGTACCTGGTTCAGTCTTTACTGTTACACCTGAAGACAAAATAATTATGTAAATTCTTAAAATAAAAGAAAAAGATAAATCCAACTATAACATCTCTACAATGTAAAACAATATAGCGCATGTCATTAAAGCAGCACCACACGGGGGAAAAAAAAAAAAACGGACATTGCTTATTTTTTGAAAACATAAAGGAGGATATTTTTACAGATATGAAAATATTCAGCCATTTTCTAAAGATGCCTTGAGAATGATTAGGGCAATTTTGCTAAGTAGTGCATTTGCACAGAAAATAAAAATCGTTAAATTAGTTTGTCAAAGGCATTTTCGAACCCGGGTCAATCACGTCAAAAATGACTACGGCACATTTCGCCACTGGAGCTGTTGTTACACAATTGTTTTTTGTAGTGTTGACTACCCCAATCACACGTTGGTGGGTGGAGTTAATGTAAATAGCCTCTGCCAACAAGGCAGGCTAATCGCACTTAATGTAAATAGACACTCCAGTAAATGAGGAATATATTGCAATAGAATTATATTTAATAGAAAGTAACAAATTCTGCCTGATTTTACACTGTAAAATCACAATACTAATATTTCCATCTTAATTTCTTTATTTTCAAACATTAAAACCATCAATCTTTTATTTTGGCAGTTCGAGTGATTTTTCTTCATCTTTAAAAACAATAGAAACCCATCACAGAAATTTTTAAATACCATTATAAACCATTAGCTTTTTCCAGTAAAACCATTACAAAATTCCTTTTTGTAGTGTGTTTTGGGCATTTTTCCAATAGGATTTAACATCCCACCAATAGAATCCATCACATACCAGTAGACACCATTATAGTTTCCATTAAAACCAATACAATTCCTTTAAACCATTAAACCATTAAATCCATTACATTTTCTATTGTGTTTTGGGCAGGGGTCTATTGTTTTTATTATGACATCATAGACAGCGGGAGATCTATTAAGCTGCATTCACGCACGGATCTCTTTTGAAATATAAGAAGTAATGTGGTTTGTCCTGTCCGTTTAATCCCTTAAGATATAACTGGCTGTGTTAACATTAATTTTGTGTCATAAAACCATTTTGAGACGCAAATACATTAAACCACGGAGTCGCGCACAGCCGGATGCACGAGCAGTCTTCACAAATAAATTGAAAGCAGCCTTCTGTTAGTGAGGTTCATATTTTAAACATATAAGTCCACTAAACATTCCAAACCACATAAATGATGACTTCGTAGAGCATTTGTAAGGAAAATACCGACGGGCGAGACCACAGTGCCTCACCAAACTGTAAAACTGGCAGCACATGTGAGACCATGGACCACAAAACCAGTCATAAGGGTCAATTTTTCGAAAATTGAGATATTTATTCAGCTTTCTGCTGATGTATAAAAGCTTTCCATTGTTATGATAGGACAATATTTGACCGAGATACAACTATTTGAAAATCTGGAACCTGAGGGTGCAAAAAAAAATTAAATAAATAAAAATATTGAGAAAATCACCTTTAAAGTTGCCCAAATGAAGTTCTTAGCAATGTCTATTAATAATAAAAAATTAAGGTTTGATATATTTACAGTAGGCAATTTATTAAATATCTTCATGGAACATGATCTTTACTTAATGTCCTAATGATTTTTGGTATAAAAGAAAAATCGATAATTTTGACCCATACAATGTATTTTTGGCTACTGCTACAAATATACCCCAGCGACTTCAGACTGGTTTTGTGGTCCAGGGTCACATATACAGTGGTGTGAAAAAGTTTTGGCCCCCTTCCTGATTTTTTTTATTTTATTGCATGTTTGTCACACTTTAATGTTTCAGATCATCAAACAAATTTACAGGCCCACATGGCCCTGTGTGAAAAAGTGTTTGCCCCATGAATTCAGCTGTCTACCAAAAAATCCTGAAGGACAATGTCCGGCCATCTGTTCGTGACCTCAAGCTGAAGCGAACTTGGGTTCTGCAGCAGGACAATGATCCAAAACACACCAGCAAATCCACCTCTGAATGGCTGAAGAAAAACAAAAGGAAGACTTTGGAGTGGCCTAGTCAAAGTCCTGACCTGAATCCTATTGAGATGCTGTGGCATGACCTTAAAAAGGCGGTTCATGCTCGAAAACTCTCCAATGTGGCTGAATTACAACAATTCTGCCAAGATGAGTGGGCCAAAATTCCTCCACAGCGCTGTAACAGACTCATTGCAAGTTATCACAAACACTTGATTGCAGTTGTTGCTGCTAAGGGTGGCCCAACCAGTTATTAGGTTTAGGGACAAGCACTTTTTCACACAGAGCCATGTGGGTTTGGATTTTGTTTTCCCTTCATAAAAAAAAACCCTTCATTTAAAAACTGCATGTTGTGTTTACTTGTGTTATCTTTGATTAATATTTAAATTTGTTTGATGATCTGAAACATTAAAGTGTGACAAACATGCAAAAAAATCAGCAAGGGGGCCAACACTTTTTCGCACCACTGTACCTACTAAATTAAAGCCTTTGCTATCTGACCACTGCATTAAGCCACATCAAGATATAGATTATATTTTTGACATATCGTCCAGCCCAACGTGATTACAATGGTCCACCATGTGAAAATCTTAGTTTGACAGTTTAGAAAAGTAACAAACCTCTTCTGACCAAGCTGCACTATTTGAATTACCCATATCCGTAACACAAATGGTGCAGTACAAAATGAACAATGTTAATACCTTGGCAAACACCATCAGGTAAAGTTAAGAGTGTGTACCAGTGGTGCTGGGTGTGGCGGAGCCGCTATCTGACTCGGTCTTCATAGTAACGTCACCCGTCGGGGCAGGTGTGTGTGGGGAGGCGGTCTCTTCCTTCACATCTATCTCTGTGCTGGACTGTGATTGGATAGCAGCATTACCTTTGGCAGCACGCAGCTATAAGAGAGGACAGAAACTTCAGAAACTACTTATTTTTTAACAAAACATATTAGAGTCAGTAAGTTTGTGCTCTAACCTGGTTGAGCTCTTGCTGAGCCTCTCTCAGTCTGAGTTTATATTTAACCACCTCTCCCTTCAGCTGCTGGTTATGATTCTGCAGTGTACTAATCAAATGTCTCATCTCACGGTTTATTGGGCCTGAGAAGAAACCAGAGAGTACTACAGAGTCACTCAAACAGCTGATCTGAGCAAAAAGAGACCAAAACCATTATAAAGAGAGCAAAGTAATTTTACCTGCTTGTTCATTAGCAGCTAATGTCTGCTCAAATTCGATCCTGAGCATCTCATACTCCTTGCGCACCTGTGCTAATGTGTCTTCCAACTGAATCACTTCAGTACGGACCTTACGCTGCAAGGACACCTCGTCATTCTGAAATAAACACACAGAAATGATCATCTGACTCATGCTTTAATAATAATAACATCCACAGATTGTGACCCATCACTTAAAGTGTACAACCAACCAACCTCTGTATATGAGCCTGCATCATCTAACATCACTGAATTCACTGTTTATTCACATTATCACTCCATGTACCTCCATGTGGTCCAGCTGGCGCAGGCGGGCGGTCCTGGTCGTGTTGAGTCGAGATTTGGTCTCGTCCAGCTGAGATTTCAGCACTAGTGATTCATTATAGAGCACAGAGAACTGAGACTGAAGACAGCGATACTCTGCGCTCTCTCTGGCCACCTCCTCAGCCCTGGACAACAGCTCCACCTGACAGAGACAACAATGCATGTCTTATTAGTGAATCTGAATGATTCGAACAGCATTATTCATATCAAGTGCACTACCGTTCAAACGTTTGGGGTCAGTATGATTTTTATCACCAAGAACTCTCTTACAACTACATTATTTGAGCAAATATACAATAAAAACAGTAATATTGTGAAATACTATTACATTTTAAAATAACTGTTTTCTATCCGAATACATTCTTAAACTGTAATTTATTCCGGTGATGCAAAGCTATACTTTCAGCATCATTACTCCAGTCTTCAGTGTCACATGATGCTTCAGAAATCACTCTAATATGCAGATTTGAAGAAACATTTGAAGCATTGGAGAAACTTATAAATCAATATTGAAAAAAGTTGTGCTACTTAATATCTCATTTTTTTCAGGATTCATTGATGAATAGAAAGTTCAAATGAATAGGATTTATTTGAAAATGTACAAACATTTATAATGTTACAAAATATTTCTATCACTTTTGATCAATTTAAGGCATCATTTCAAATAAATATATTCATTCTAAAAATAAATAAATAATCTCTAGGGCTGCCCCCTAATAGTCGACCAGAAGAGGCTTGGTCGACCACAATTTATTAGTCGCAGAAGAAAAATGGCACGCAGTCTGTGACGGACAGATCGTTAACGCCTAGTCTATGGTAATACAGCACATCGGGCAGGACATCCAAACGTTCGCCTATCATTCATCAGGAAGCTGCAGAAAATTTGACTGATACTAAAGTGTTTTACTCTGTTCCAGAGTGTCTGTGTCTTCAAGTGTTAGCGGATAAGGAGCTTTCTTTCAAGGACAAGATATGAAAGTGTGGGGTTTGTAATTTTCCACTCTGAAGAGCTGAACAGTTGACTGCCTCTGAACATCAGATTTAATCTGGTATTTCCTGAACAGGAGGCAATACTCACGATAAACACAAGATGGATCTAACAAGTTAATGGTGTATGTGGTCTCGAGGGCTTTACCTTCATGTTATTGTTCTCCTGGTAAACCGTCTGCAGGTCCTGCTGGAGCTTCTGGAGCTCACTGAGCCGATTCTCCGCCAGCTCCCTGTTCTCCTCCAACTCACTGTTCATCTCCTCAAACTAACGAGAGACGAGAAAGGATGGTGTATTATGCATCAATGTTAAGACATTGTATAGGTACCCTTATATGACAAGCAAAACACTTTAAACAACAAAACATTCTATAACAAAATCATTTTGCCAAGGCTCTACCAATGTCAACAATATACAGGTGCATCTCAAAAAATTAGTATACCGTGAAAAAGTTATTTATTTATTGACAGAAATTCAAGAAGGATGCACTAAATTGTTTGTAAGAGAGGACAGATGGAGGACTGTGTTTTTAATCAAATAAATGAAGGTTTGGTGAGCTTAAGAGACTTCCTTCAAAAACATAAAAAAATCTTAAAGACCCCAAACTTTTGAATGAGAGAGTACATTTTCTAAAGCTGCACTAAATGATGCACCTGCTTGAAGACTAAACAAACCCAGTGCTCAACTGAAGGATTCTACAGTGTGCAAATAGCTGTTTGCTTCACGTTAACAATGAGATTCATTCACACCAAGTGCAAATATTAACACTAAATGTGCATATGATTGGTCATTTACCTTTCTTTTGTTAATCGTGATGGTTCCACATACACTGCTTGCTTCGCCATACACCTTATAACCTTTACTGGTTACCTGTTATGATGGAAGAGCACAATATCAGATATGACACACTGTAAAACAATAAATATACTATATCTTGGGTTTACTATTACAAATAAATTCACCCTCAAGAGCATCTTAATATATCGCAGTGGCTTTTGCAAAAATCCATTGTCATTTGCTATAGATTAACTGACATTAAATTCATTCAATTAAAGTCTGTATTATCCATAACAGTAGACTAAATAGCTGTTTGGCTATTTCTTATGGTTATTATTGGCTCACATAATGCCAGCAGAAAAGGAAAGCCTGGGATGAAAGCTGACAATGATTTTTGTTCTTCGGAATAACATGCAGAAATCAATTGTGTGTATTAAAGTCATGATGTAATGGAAGTAGGCCTTTTCTTCTGTATTGAGACATATATCTGAGTGAACCAGACTCTTGGAAACACTGCTTTACATCGACCAATCGGACCAATCACCGCAGATTAGCGTCACGGCAAAGGAGGGGTTTGGAAAAATGAATCGTTGAGCGAATAAGGTAAAAATAAATGCATATTATAAGAAAATGAAAGTGTGTTTTGACCTTGCATGCATGTCAACCTGTTGTTGGGGACTCCCAAAAAAATAACCTTTCATAACCCATAATAGGGGCACTTTAACACTGATTTTAAAAGAGTCGTGAACTGAGAAACCAAAATTCCCTTGATCTTTTGAAGGCCAGCAAAAAACAGCAGGACAGAAAATAGCCTATTACTTCTAAATTATGTTTTTTGGATGTAAAATCATAAGTGGACCTCAGAGAACAGTACAAAATAAAAAGCAAAGGCAAGTCATGACCACTTTAAGATGCTAAACAGGGTCTATTATGATTTCACGTTGACTTTGCAGGGCAAAAACCACTTACTCTTTCCAGCACCTCTACAAGGTGTGCGTTGAGCCGATTCTCTCTCCGTCTGATTTTCTCCATGTCCCACTGCAGCTCCTCAATGAGAACCTGCAGCTCACTGATCCTGTTATCAGCACGATTCGCAGCACGGCCCAGAGGACGAGACTAAACACACATACATAGTGAGCACTCAATATGACACGGTTACCAGATAAACATGTCAACAAATCAACCACCAACCTCGCTGGTCATGTGACTATGCTTCTGCTGGAGGCTGTCGGTCAGCTGGCGGAGATGTTCATTCTCACTGATCAGGAGGGTGTTGAGGCGGCCAGCGACATCCCAGAGACTGCCATCTAGAGGAAGTCACAAGAATATGCACATTAGACGCTGAATGAACAGCAAGTTAAAACGTGATTCGTTTTTTAGTTTATTTGATGGATTGTTTGTCTCACCTGTTCCAGACTCCACATCTTTCTTTAGTTGGTCTACCGTGTTCTTCAGGTTCGCGTAGATTTCTACCACACGTCTGGCCTGTTTGCAGCTGGACTCCAATCGCTCCTGCAGCTCAGCGTCTATCTCTTCACTGCTGCTGCTGGCCAACATGGCAAGAAAAGAGCTTACTCCCTCCCCCTGTTGACCTGTATCAAACATTAGTATGATCATCAAGTAGCTGCATCTCAATTTGCACATTGTTAATGTTACTGCTGCTGCGATTATTATCATATATAGTTGCATTCAATTTGCACGTTACTGTACTGTTATTTTTGCACAAATAACAAAATATTCTGTTATTTTGCAAGTTAATATTGTACACTTGCACATACAGATGTACTTCTATATCTACATAGTTTATCTTTTCACTTCTGCTGCATTGTTTTATTTGATTTTTATCATGTTTGTGTGTACCTCTGTCTTTTGCTCTCTCCTGATTCGAGTCTCCATCCGGTTCTGGTGTTCCAGGTGTTAAGCTCCGCCCTTCAGGAGGTTGGCTTTCCACAGGCTCGCTCCCTGATTGGTCATAGCGACGCACAATTAACTGCACATTTTCATCGAACTGGAAGAGAAAGGTGGAATAAAAATCGAGATTAAAAATGGTTGCATTTGAGAGAAATTAAACTTCAAATTATATAGACAGTAAATAAAAAATAAAATATTACCTGGTTCCAGTATCTATTTAGAATCAACAAACTCGCATCATCTGTCGCCTGACGAGTCTCCAACCTCTCAACTCTCTCTCTCAGTTCATCCTCAATCACCTACAGCAACACAACAACAGTTTGCATGTATACATGTATTAATGTGCCCGTTTCACTGATTCCTGCAACATTTTTCAGTGGAAAATCACCCTTTGTGACCCAAATGTGACCCTGGACCACAAAACCAGTCTTGAGTGTAAATTTTTCGAAATTGAGATTTATACATCATCTGAATAAATAAGCTTTCCATTGATGTTTGGTTTGTTAGGATCGGACAATATTTGGCTGAGATATATAACTATTTGAAAATCTGGAATCCGAGGGTGCAAAATAATCAAAATATCAAGTAAATCGCCTTTAAAGTTGTCCAAATGCATATTACTAATCAAAAATTAAGTTTTGATATATTTACGGTAAGAAACTGACAAAATATCTTCATGGAACATCATCTTTACTTAATATCCTAATGATTTTTGGCATAACGATAATTTTGACCCATACAATGTATTTTTGGCTATTGCTACAAATATATTTTAAAACATAATTTATTTTTGTGATGCTACAGCTGAATTTTCAGCATCATTACTCCAGTCTTCAGTGTCATATATTCTTTCAGAAATCCTTCTAATATGCTGCTAAAGAAAGATTTCTTATTACCAATGTTAAAAAACAAACAAACAAACAGTTGTTTCAGGATTCTTTGATTAACAGAAATTTCAAAAGATTCAAAAGCATTTATTTAAAATAGAAATCTTTTGTAACACCACACATAAATATAAAGGTCTGTATCTGTACCTGTCTTTGATCGAGGGACACTCCCAACTTCTTGTTTTTGATCTGCAGAGCTTTAATATCTTGTTCTTCCTGCAAGAACGAAATACAGCGATAAGGGACCAGATTCAGAAATCAGTTTTAAGATCCACAATTCATAAATGATTGCAACACATTCATATAGCAGAGGGATTCAAACGGCTCAGGACAAAAAAAACATTGGGGCAACACAAAGAAACAGACAAAGACCCCAGAAAGCATCTCACCTGGTTGGACCCTCCTCCCAGTTTGATGACTGTTTCTACAGCAGTGCTTCCTCCAGATCCAGTGCTCATACCCTCTCCGTCCTCACCGCCCTTCTTCTTCTCTGGAGGAGCGCAGAGGGTGGCAGAGCTGCTGGGGTCACTGGGGCGCTTCTGACCTGACATCACTGTGGAACAGACACAATCACAGTCAATACACAACCACAAATCATCACAAAGGAGTATAAAGTGCCAAGACCTGAGATGTGCTACAATAAATCGCCTTTACACAGTCGATACAGAGCAGAGAAACTCCCTGAGAATCCAGAAATCAGGGACAATTCCTTAAGTTATGCTTTAAAACAGGTTTAGGTTTACATTTAGTCATTTAGCACAACATAGACCTACGAAAACACTGATATCTGACGCCTCTCCGCGCTCAAAACTCGCTGTGCGTTGTTTAATAACGCTTTAACTATGTAGGATTTGCACTTGTGTTAAATTCTTACCTAATTTTGATTTCTATTGACTGTGAAATGGTTTTGAGGATGTAGCTGTTGCGCTTCATCCAGCAGCCGAACCTCCACCGGAAACACAGCGCTGCTTCTCTTCTGCTGCCGATGCTGCCTCCGGAACTGCAGCGCCGCCCCTCGGCGGAAGGACTGATTACAGCGCTGCAACTCCGAGAAACAACACAACTTTTTTTATTGCGTTAATTTAGAGGATTAATTTAGCATGAGATATTCAAGAAAATCAGTTATTTTTGTAGCCTAAATAAATGCTGTATTCATCATCGTTCTACCCAGTACTATCAAATAATCTAAATCTAATATTTATCACAGTTTCCACAAAAAAAATTAAATAAAATTAAAAATGAAGCATAACGTATGTTCAACATCAAAACCACATATTAGAATGATTTCTGAAGGATCATGCGACACTAATGATGCTGAAAATGTAGGCCTCTATATATATTTTGGTTATGGAATAGATAAGTTTAAAATGTAACACTAGTTAAAGCATATAATTTATACAAATTATAAATAAATCTACAAATGTATTTGTTATTGTAAATAACTGAAAGAAGTGTGTTAACTGTTTACTACAGCAGCCTTTTCTTTATGTATTCATGTATGTGTGTGTGTGTGTGTGCTGGTTTGATCTACATTATGAAACCAAAAATGGCTTTACGATGTAAGAAAATCTTACTTCACTGAGACTGTCCCTGTAATTCAAACGAAATTCGAAACATTTATTGAAAATGTAAACATTATTTGGACTTTGAGCATGGATTTGATACTCTTGCCTTTGAATACAGAGTTCACGTTGTGAAACCCCCTGATTTTTGTTCTCTTGGTTCAAAGTGTCTGTGCATCAGTGCATGTCTTTGTCTTCATCATGCAGCAAGTTTATCAGTGGCCTGACTGTTCAAACCCATTCCTCAGACCACGTCTTGTCTCGCTGCCAAAATGATTTTATCGACTGCTGTTGATGTAATTCTCCCCACCAGCACTCACTTTCTGTGTTTGAGACGGATGTCAATGGGGGGGGGGGGGGTTATGCTAGAGTGAAGTAAAGCCACAACTTACACAACAGTGTTCAGTTCATCTTTTTTCCCCTGACAAAATCAATATAATACAGTATTTCTATCTGCTGAATGTAAGCTTTTCCAAGCTTTATAAAGCATGAATTGTGTGCACACAGTACAAACAAAACAAAGGATCTCAGGTGCGTAGAACAAAAATAAGAAAGTTTTTGGTCCAATAGGTAGCTGCATTTGTCCGCACACTGCATAAAAACGGACCAAAAGAGGTCTACCCAAAATCCAATTTGTTTTTCATATGCAAAAGTGACAAAGTGTTTTAAAAACAGACCAGAGAGCAGACGTTTCAGGCAGCCCATGCTTTCTTCAGTGCTTCAGTGCCCCTTTCTTCAGAGCATTGAACAAACCATATTCCAAGCTTGCCTGCTGCACTGGGGACATCACATGCAAATTATGAAAATAATTATAGGTGAAGAGTTAATTTGCAAAAACAGATAACTTCGTTTTTTTTCAAAAATCATGTTTTTCATTGTGCATTCCAATTAATCTCAATCAAACTGCAGTTGGGTTATTATGATTAGGTCAAAACTAACACAACGAAACAATAAAAACAAAAAAGTTATCTGTTTTCGCAAATAAACTGTTCATTTGATTGTTGGATTTTATATCAGCGGGGTTGAGGCATCAAAACTGAGCTGTAACTAAGCTGTTTTATGGACGGTAACTGTAATATTATTAGTAATCAGTTACACTACTAGTTACTGCAAAAAGTAATATTATTACCTGAAAATCAACTCTTATCTCACATCTCAAGTTTCCAGCCCTGTGCTCCACACTTGATTCATTGCTTTCCAAAGATTTTGATAGCCTAACTCATTTTAAATATGTGTAACACTAAGGCCAGGGATGGCTGTATTATGGACGTTTTGGAGTTAAAACCCTTCCAAAGTCCACATAAGCAGATATTCTCCCACACCCGTCCATTATCCCAGCCAATGGCGTCCCTGGAGGCAGAGCACGCCCGGTCGCATCACTTTAGTCCAGCATCTGCGCGCGGATAAATACCGACCCCCTCGAATCCCTCGGTCCCGATTCACTAAAACCCACCGAGGCCACTTCAGCTGTAGTTTATAGTGCTACTCGCCTTCAGACCAGTCAAGTAAGTATGGTTTTTAAAGTTTTAAACGTAGAACTGAATTCATAAACTGCAGATGTGTCAATGCAATGATTTAGCTAAATATTCAGGTTCTGCTCTTTAATGCAAGTTATAAATCACTGTAAGAATATTCCAAAGATTTCTTTAAAATGTCAGAACTGGCTTGGTTGTATGTTGGTTTGACAGTGCATTTGGCAAATTATCTACGGATGAATGCAGGCACTGTATTTAGCAGTTTTTATATACGTAAAGCATTTGCGAAACAAGGAGGAAATCTTTCATAAATACAGAGTGTATAAAAGACACTTAACGATATTGCACAAATGTGTGAAACGTTTTGCACATATTTGCAAGGAAAACTGCAAAATCCTTAAATTTAGCAGATGACTGAACCCTGGACTTGTTTGTTCAGTGGGAGGAGCCAGTGTGTTTCTCTGGACTAAAGTTCAACAGTCAGGGCAAATATTTACATATAGCAGTGAATAACCCAGTGATGCGAATTTTGATGCAGATTTTGCAAATAAATTTTCTTCTGCTCTTTTCCCAGCATGACACATCAGTTTCCAGCTCTCTCCACGGAGCAGAAGAAGGAGCTTGCCACCATTGCCCAGCGCATTGTGGCTACTGGAAAAGGCATTTTGGCCGCAGATGAGTCCACAGGTAAGAAAGTGTGGTGTTTTGCATGGAATAATTACCAACTATATGCATATATGAATTGATCAACAGTAAGCAATACAAATACTTAAGATGTTGCTGAATAGGTACTAATTATTTTTTAACAGTGTTGTCTTATTTTATGTCCTCTAACAGCTTTATGATTGTATTGTATTATATTGTATTTTTGAAGACGTCATGGTAAGCTTGCATTCCAGATGTTCTTAGATGTGTGTTTCATGTTTTAGGCACCATGGCAAAGCGTTTTCAGAAGATAAATGTGGAGAACAGTGAAGAGAACCGTCGCAGCTTTCGCGACATCCTCTTCTCCGTAGACAATTCAGTCTCTGAATATATTGGTGGTGTCATCTTTTTCCATGAAACACTGTACCAGAAATCAGCCCAGGGAGTTCAGTTTCCAAAAGTCATCAAGGATAAGGGCATCGTAGTTGGTATCAAGGTGAGGTTTAGGTGCACTCTTGAAGATTTTTTCTATAACATAGAATAACCCATAGATAACCAAAGCACTGCTTGAATACTGTAGAAGCCTTCTTTCTTTCTGCATACAAGCACATGGTCCTTTCCCTAGTTTTGCCACGTAATGTTATAAATAAAAGTATTGATTGTGCTTTCTGCCTGAAGGTGGACAAAGGCACAGCAGGACTGGGTGGTACAGATGGAGAGACAACCACACAGGGTACATTTTTACTTAAAGGGTTAGTTCTTCCAAAAATGAAAATTCTGTCATTAATTACTCACCCTCATGTCATTGGAAACCCGTAAGACCTTTGTTCATTTTCGGAACACAAATTAAGATATTTTTGATGAAATCTGAGTGCTCTCTGATCCTGCATATACGGCAATGTAACCAAAATGTTCCCAGACCCAGAAATGTAGCAAGGACATCGGTAAAACTGTCCATGTGACATCAGCGGCTCAACTTCAATTTTGCGAAGCTATGAGAATAATTTTTGGGGGCAAAGAAAACAAACAAAAAAACTATTCAACAATTCTTCCATTTTCTGCCATTTTGGGGAGTACTACGATGCATACGCATGTTTTCCCCTGAATGTAATCAGCATTGTCTACGTTCAGGAAAAAGTGCAGAGCTCTCAGACTTTATCAAAAATATCTTAATTTGTGTCCTGAAGATGAACAGAGGCCTTACAGGTTTGGATTGACATGGGGGTGAGTAACTGATGACAGAATTGTAATTTTTGGGTGAAATATCCCTTTAAATGCATCCTAACATGACAGTAATCTGTCCTGACTTGTATCCATTTTAAAGGAAGCTATTTTTGCTTGATCCATTTCACTCAGGATTGGACGGTCTGTCTGAACGCTGTGCCCAATACAAGAAGGATGGTTGTGACTTCGCCAAGTGGCGTTGTGTACTTAAGATCTCTGACAGCTGCCCCTCTGCTCTTGCAATTGCTGAAAACGCAAATGTTCTTGCCAGATATGCCAGCATTTGCCAACAGGTATGTCTATCAGAATGTGCCTGGTTTATGAGATTCTATTTATTTTCCATAAACAGTCTTTTATATGACTCTAAACAATTGATAGCATGCCAGTAATTTGTTTATTCTTCTTCTCAAACTGTCCACAAGATCCTTTTTTCTCATGAACTCTTCCTTTTTCCTGTAGAATGGCCTGGTGCCTATTGTAGAGCCTGAGATCCTCCCAGACGGAGATCATGATCTGCAACGGTGCCAGTATGCCACTGAGAAGGTAAGATTCTTCCCAGTATAACCAATAAAAGAAGAGCAAAGCCAAATTATCCATCAAAAATAATTGGCAACCAATTGCATCCAAAGGTCCTAGCGGCTGTGTACAAGGCTCTCTCTGACCACCATGTGTATCTGGAGGGAACTCTGCTCAAACCAAACATGGTAACCGCTGGACAGTCCTGTACCAAGAAGTACACCCCTCAGGAGGTTGCCATGGCAACAGTTACTGCTCTCAGACGCACCGTGCCAGCTGCTGTACCGGGTAAGACAGTCCTCCACTGGTCCTCAGAGGATGGTGTCCATTTGAGTGCTCTTCAAGCGTTCAACATCTCTCTTCTGGTTCTCAGGCATCTGCTTCCTCTCTGGTGGTCAAAGTGAGGAGGAGGCCTCTCTGAATCTGAACGCCATGAACCAGCTTCCTCTGCACAGACCCTGGAAGCTGAGCTTCTCTTATGGCCGTGCTCTTCAGGCCTCTGCTCTTGCTGCATGGAAGGGACAAGCAGCAAACAAGAAGGCTGCACAGGATGCCTTCGTCACACGTGCCAAGGTAATCAATGACGTTATGATTCAAGCTAAAAATACTACATGCGGGCAATCAAGTCACAACTATAGTGCAACTTTTCAAAACTTCTAAATTATATTGTGCTTTACTGTGTTGTCAGTTTATAGGCCTACTATATCAGCTGAAGCTGCATATATTGATGTTTTTTCCCCCCCCTTCAGATCAATAGTCTTGCATCAAAAGGTGAATACAAACCCTCAGGTCAGGCTGACCAAGCATCTACAAAGTCCCTCTTTACTGCCAGCTATGTCTACTAAACTCAACAACAAACGACAGCAACTTGTGCTGGACAGTACAAAATTTACATGCAAAGGATATTGAAGATGACATGACAACATGTGTGCACGTGTTAATTGTACAAATTAAATATGTTCATGCAGTTCTGCCAAGAATGACTCAACTAGACTCTGGATTAGTTTAACTTTTCATGCATATGCACCAACTTATGCTTTTCATTTTGAAATAAATGATAAAATGCCTGCTTTATTTGAGTTGATGTCTTGTGTAAACATTAGGAGGAGAGTCAGCCATTCACAGCGCTTAGACTAGCACTTTACTAAGAATTAACTTGTTTGTCAATGGATAAAACTTGAAAGTGATGTGCTTTTGTATCTGATATCAGCTGGTTCGCTTGACTAAGTCCTACACAGCAAGGTGCTAAAGGGTGAGTTACAAAGAGTAAAGTTGATTGAAGAGCACCAAAATGTCATGAAGATTTTTCTGTCTTGCTTCATCTTCTGCTGTCCTTCCCCACATATTCCTATTCTGATAGGGAAAAGAAAAACAATACATGTTACACGTTGCCAGTTATGGGTTATTAAACATTCAACGTGTTAATGCAATCAATCAGAACAATAAAAAGCAGAATATGTTTTCATAATGAACAATATGATGACAAAAATCTGCTTTTATTATACCTCTGGGGTGGCGCCATATTCAAGAAGTTTGGACACCGTGTTCTTGTCCCTCTTCTCCACTGCTGCATGCAAAGCGGTCTGTCCATTATAATCACCCTGGTTCATGTTTGCACCAGCTAAGTACCATGCTTGCAAAAGCTGACAGTCTTTAGTCAGAACCGCCCTAAATGAAAGAAGACAGTTGAATGCAAATGTCTACAACAGACTGATAAATTCATTTTAGTTAGAAACACTGACTTGATGAGTTCCATGCCAACTCGCACAGGATGTAGACTCACTGTGGCTCCTTCCACTATCAAAATCTTGATCACGTCAAAGTGCCTGACATGTAAGACAATGGTGTAAAAATAAATTATACATATTCCAATAATTAAATCTGTTCAAAATCACTTACTTGTTTCTTATGGCAAGATGCAGAGGCGTGCAACCAAAGCGGTTGATCAACTGGCATGCTGCTCCAACAGACAGTAAATATTTAACCATATCAGTTCTACCCTTTTCACAAGCTCTATGCATGACGGTGTTGCCATCATAATCTCCAGCATTTATATCCATCTGAAGAAAAGATGAGGTATTTAAAGCATGGATTAGAAATTATATAACCGGCCACATGAAAGAGTAGAAAAATAGTCAAATGCACTCTACATCTAATATGCATGATCGTTCATACTGTGACAAGAATCTCTTGCAAAGACAGCAAGTCGTTGTTGTCTATGCATCTGCAGGCGAATGAGGGCAGCAACAAGGCTGCAATTGCACTGACATCCTGGGGGAAAAAAAATCACATTTGACCACTTCAATCAATAAAATAATAATAGAGGCTGCCAAACTTGTAAGCTCACTTCAAAGGTCTTGTATTTGAGCCAGCCGAGACTGAGCACCTGGCCCACGACGCTGAGGAACTGCCGGTTTCGAGTTTTAGCACCCAGTTTGGTTAACGGGAGAAACAACGGGTCGTATGGTTCCTCTCGTTTCTCGTTTGTCTCATCTGTGAATGTACAGTTATACATCAAGGTAAGTTTAAGATTGAAAAGTACTTGAATACAATGCCATCATTACTTTTAAATACATTATAATTACAGGCTAATTTATAGGCCTGGCAAAATGGTCATATACGTTGAAATGTGAGATTTGATTGTATTTTTTTACTTACAGTACATTTTGAAGATTTTTTATGCTGTAAAGCGGTGCTGAAGTGTGATGACCGACCGTTAAAATTACCTCAAAGTTCCCGCTCCCGACGCGCTTGTTTATCTGCGCATGCGCACCAGCGAAGATGTTATTGCTTTAAAAATTATTAAATAATCTTGTATTATGAAAATAAAAGCAATAGGGGTCTAGAATTTGTTAACCTTTTTATTTTATTAGCAAAATTTCACATAAACAAAAAAATATTAATTTATCTCCAATGTTAAATTTGTTTTGTTCTGACTTTTATATAAGACTGTTAAAAAACAAAAAGTCTGTGAAATGTTTAAAATACTACGATACACTCTTCAATCCCCCTGGTGCTTTAATATCCCTATTCGTTAAAATTGAATGTGAGCTATGCTTTTATATTTTGTATTGTTATTATATTTTATATATGAATGTTACCCTTTTCTGCAAAAAAAAAAAAAAAGTTGAATATAGTAATTTTTCGAATCAATTATTTTAATTATCAGACAAGTTATCTTACAATATGCCTGTAAAACTACAACCTAGGAGGTAAAAAATATATATGTTGCACACTAGGCTACTGCTACAATATTTCATAAATAATAGTAGTGTTTCACTTTCACTTAAATGTTAATTTGTAAGAAATTAGTTTTCCTCCAGTGTAAGTTCACATGTGTGTTTCAGGCAATGACAATACATAATCAAATCAATCTTTATTGGCAATTGGACATGAACAACCCATCTACCCTACCAAAATACACATGCATGCGTAGTTTCTAAGCAAATCTTTCCACAATTACAATTAAACACATACTTGGAGAATCATTTCCAACAGGAACGGATGTTGGTGTACTTTAAAGTGAACCTATAAGACCAGAGGGCCTTTCACTCATACCTGCTGTTGATCCTGTGAAACCTGAGACTTTCTAGAGATGTGTGCATGGGGAACATTAACAAAATGTACTTTTAACAATTTCCTGCTTTGAAAATTGTGCTCAAAACGACTCTACAGATTACTTACAATGAATTTGGAAATTCTAATAATGTAAGACTTATGTAAAACTAGTCTATATATATATATATATATATATATATATATATATATATATGATAGAGCCATATTAATCCATTTTGCAGCAGAAGAAAACTCACACAAGACATTTACATCACAAAATGAGGGCATCAAGGCTGAAAAATTACAAATTTTAACAATGGAGGCCAGGAAAAAAACCAACAAAAACTCCTCCAGTCCATGTAATAAAACTGTGCGAGATTTGAATCTACCCTGAGATCCAAAACAAAAACTGCTTTAAGTTTGCTATTTAACCTTTAGTCACAAAACAGCACTAAATGCAGCATGACCTTATTAATTACAATATATGATATTGTTTATATAACACGACGTACCATTAGTAAAAAAAAAAAAATGCTCCAGATTTAGGCATATCCATCAAAATTCAATCTTGCATATTTGTCCTAAAGGGACTTTGGTCATACACAGAATGTTTTATTTGATGAATGATGCTGAAGTCCGTAGTAAGTCAGTATATTTACTGTTGAAGTGTAAACTAATGTGATTTTTTTAACACCAGCCTGACACCGCCATGTCTTTCTAAGTCTGTACATCCACAGACTTTGGATAAAGAGCAGTATTGCTATAAATGCTACAATTTTTTTTTTACATGTTGCCTCGAACTCAGGATGTCAGTCAAAAAATATCCCATTAACATAAATGCAAGTTGTCACAGATTTCACAGGTGCAAAAGCAAGGCATCGGAGAGTGTTCTCTACAACTACCTACACACAATCTATCTAAAAAATAATGACCTAAATGGGTTCCCTTGTTCAAAAAACCAACAATGAATAATTAATTGTTAACACACTACAAGGCAGAAGCTCCTTTGAGATTGATATGGAGTCGTGTTGGTTTGTTTTACACTACTGAAAAGAAACCAGTTAAATAAATGCCAAACTATCAACCCTTTTAAAAACATTAACAAAAAAGAAATCCCTCGTCACAATAGTCCGTTTAGCGACTCCATTGTGATTTTGAACAATCAGTTCAGTGAAGGTCTTGCAGGCCGGTTGAGGGCCTGAGATTCACTAGCAATCTTGCTGAGATTCAACCTGAGGGTTGAGATTCACTTGCATGGAACAAGGGCTGAAGGATTGACGCCCTTTGACAAATGGTGTCAATGTGAAATTCGCCCGGCCTACAATGGCGCCGCAACTTAACGTCCCAAAACTTAGGTGGAGCTCCCATCACATTATGTAAACCTTCTCAGCCTGGGAAAAGTTGAAAACCTCTTTGGTCCTGGGGCATACCACCTTGTCATCTTGACGAATGGACAAGAGAGACTGAAAATCAGAGGCAAGGGAATGTTAATCACTATATATACACAGGAAATATATAGAATTTCAAATGGCGTACACTAGTACACTAAAGTACTGAAGAGCAGAACACAAAACTAGCTTCAAAACTCACATTGTATCCATAAACATAGCCATTAGGCAGCATCAAGGGTGGGTTGTTCTCATTCATGACCTCGCCAGAGATTTTGCACACCAGCCTTGAGTTTGCACAATGGGCCATGGGAAGAGGTTGAGCCAATTTGTTCAGTGCCTTACTGCAGACAGGGCAGTCTGGGTTTTTGGAAGTGCCATCTTCTTTGTAACACTGCCTGTAAACTTGGAATTAAGGGTAACAACTACTCAACGACTTGATTTAAGAACCACTAACAGTCATTTAAAATAATGACCCTTGTTTCCATTGTCACTGTATGTTGAAATCGCCCAATAATAATTACTCAAAATCCTGAGTTTCATAAATGATCTGCTGGACATGCAAACTGAAAACCCTAAGGATGGTGAATGTTCTTTTGCAGAGAGGATACGGGGTTTTGATGGCAGACAGCCCTGCCTGCAGGGTAATGGTAAACACAGAGTTGTTCCCCAGCTGGTGTAATCTGTAGTTGTCATATCTGAACTGCTGGATCAGCATTTTCCAGCGAGCTGGATCCAAAAGATCCTGGGAGGAAAGACAAGAAATGTTACGGACTACTGAACTCGTACCTGCTACGATGGCATATTCAGAAACAATTAATGATCAATATCAAAACAGTTCCTTGGAGTGGTAGACACATTTCAGATAATATACAAACAGAAATGCAAATTACCTTATACGGTGAAATGTGCGTGTCTGAGGGAAACGCCAGCATGCCCATCACTTGCCGTACCTCGTCCAACTGCCCTCCTTCTGCTTGGCTGAAGTGTTTGCGTGCATGTCTAAAGCACATTCATTTTGATTTAATAACACCAACTATGGATTGTTTAACAATAAATTCAAGTAATTCAGAGAAACTTGGTATGGCAGTCATGTCATGCATTAAAAAAAAACCCATCTCATACCTTACTGCGTCCATCCGTTTGTTTTGTCGAATGAGTTCAATAAATTCCTGGATCCTTAAACTGAACTCCAAACAGCTCTGGAAACAGGGACATATTTCAACATAACTGAATAAACTTTACCTTTTAAATTGCATCGTTTTCAGGCAATGACAAAATGAAAGCCAATGAAAACCCAGACTGCAAGAAATATAACCACAACGTGGCTCCATAATGACAGTTAAAGCACAAGCACATATTTGAAAACAGCAAGTGAGAGAAACCCAGCATCTTACTTTCATTTTCCGTAAGCGAGACTTGTTATCATGGCACCAAGCCAGACAGGTAGCCGTTTCCTGACGCTCGAGAGATTCTTCAACTTCTTTTGCAGTAAGAAACATTTCTATGTTGACCAAATCCTACAAAGACAAAACAACAGATGAGAAACAGCGCAAGCATCTTACTCGCTCCACAGAAAAAGTGGAGACGCACCTCAATCCCGCTTTGTCTGGCCAGCTTGACTGCGGTGTTGTAGTAGCCACAGCGTAGTAAGTGCTCCACCATCATGCGGTCCATGCGCTTCTTCTTCCAAACATTAACACTGGCTGGCTGATCACTGCTATGTTCCTTCAGGTGCTCTATGCGCCGCTTACATAACTTGGCGCTCTCATCTTCTGCTTGGATAGACTCAGCTGCCTATCAGATACGAAACCATTTCACTCTTTAGCGTAAATGGTACAAATGCGGTAAAATTGAATCTATTCAACATGATGCCTTAGCATACCTTTCTCTTGAGGGCGCTGAGCTTCTCAACCACTCCATCCAGGAGAGAGACTACGGTATCCACCACTGGAAAGCTACTGAGCGTTTTCTCCAGCTCCGCCACCACCATAGTCACGTGACTGGTCTCCCGGTCTATATTCTTTTGAGCTGCTCGGAAGCGCTTGTTCAAGGTTTCATAAGGAACCTGTTGAGATAAACCACTGCATTTCATTAGCAGGCACAGTTTTGGTAAGCTCAGTAATATCATTCTTCATGGTGTGGGTTCACGAAGCACTTCATCCATCATTACATTCTCTCGTCAGGGAATCATTACTGATAGTTCACCCAAAAATAAAAATTCTGTCATTTACTCCCTCTCATGTCGTTTCCAAACTCCTAAGGCTTTTGTTCATCTTTCTGAAGAGACATGATCGTGTTAAATGAGCTAAATGATCAGCTATCAGACGATGTAGAAATCTCAATTTTGAAAAATTGACATTTATGACTGGTTTTGTGGTCCAGGGTCACATATGTGCATTAATCAATGTTTATATGCGAATACAAGCCTGAATCAAATCTGTTAATCATATGAAGTGATTATGACTCTTCAGAAGACTTGGCTTAAACAACTCGATTCATATGGATTACTTTTACCATATCTTTTGGTAATTTTCAGTGCATGAAAGTTCTCATTGTGTTGACTTTCAGTGGATGGACAAAAAAATGATATATTAATATTAAAAAATATCTTCTTTTGTGTTTCGAAGATGAACAAAAGTCTCGAGTCGACAAGGAATGACAAGACGGTTAGTAAATAACAGCAGAATTGTAATTTTTCTGTGTACTATACCTTTAAGTGATGAGTATAAATGAAAAAGTAACTTAAGTCACTATTTCAATATCATTCTAACACTCCATCAATTTACTGCTATGCCATTGTGCTGATATGCTGCAGTATTGTTGCCTTCTATTTGATTGTGTATTGACTATAGAGTACTGATGCATATTTCTTACAATTATTAATCACTTTTGTGATTATACTCTGTTTGGCATATTATCCTCATGAATGTCCTGTGATACAAGCGTTTAAATGTCCAGTGGATGTCCTCAGTAAGCAAATATTCTTGACAAAAAAGCTCCCAATTAGTTTTTATCTTCCACATGGCACAAGTAAATAAAGTATGACATTAGTACAGTAAGTAGTTAGTTCCAGATGTCTAACAATGGTGCACTTTGTTCTTCTTTCAGCTGTCCATTTGAGAGAAAAGGTCATAAAGGTGGACATGATCATTAGGCCAGGATGAGTGGCTGTACTGTGGAAGAGGCAGAGATGCATAAACCTTCAATCTTATCTCTCAGCATCTGCCAGTTTATTTTGATCAGGCCATCTGTCACCTTGCAACCAGGGCAGATAAGTACTATCAACATTTGCAATGCTCTATTCATGTACAGATGTTTTAGAGTAGATAAACACCCTACATCAGTCAATGCTATTATTGCGGCTTTAACCTTTGTTGGATTACAAGGTGCAACCTAATTTGGCAGCGAGAAGTGAAAGGTCCTCAATGCGAGCCAGAATGTATGCAAACGATTGAAAACAGCACTGATGCATAAATGAGCAGTCAACTAAGACAAACAAAATCATACATAATATTTCTTTCCAATTTTAAGATATTGACTTCTTTCTTTATCAAACAATTGAAGATACACTACCGCCTATACACAAATTAAACTTACAAATGTTAAAACCTGACTGTCAAAAACAAAAATGACAGCTACTCAATTTGCTTGTAGAAATAAATGCCAATTTTAATGATTTATGACTCTCTAAAATATTACAAGAACCAGTGCCTTCCAAAAAAAAAAAACTGGCCCATACATTTAAATTTTATTCATAATCCCATAATTACTTAAGATGTTGCACAAGCAGAATATAGTGACTAGTTCATATGTTTAGATCATGATGCAATGATCAAGAAGGTACTGGAAATCACTCTCAATGCTGCAAGACAAGCTCAGATGCAACATGCCCTTGACACAGCAGTGAAGACCATATATTATTGACATTCAGTGTGCGTGTACATAAACAGGCGTCGTTTTACAGGAGATGCATGAGCTAATCGGGTTACAAAGCATTCAACTCATCACCAAACAGTCAAAGCAATCGATTCACGTGAGTATTCATCCAAATCGACGCTATCAATCGGGAAAAACCTGTGACGCAGAGCACAAAGGTGCTGTATGCCAACCATTAAATAATAAGCCCCTCATCTGAGCTATAAACGTGCTAACAGCTGCCACTGATCAACACAACATGATGCAATATGATCCTAATATGGTGCATAAATCGCATGCATACCGAGGTCTGGTCACCACTCACATGTGTTTATCCAGACACACGAAAATCATGCTGTCTGGATCATCGCCTCAGACGACAGCGTCGCAATCAAACGCATAAGTTACACGATTATAAAGTAACGTTAGATGTAAATCCGACACGATTCGTGTTACTATCCGTTAAACTGCATTACTCGCTGGTTAGACTAGTGGACAAACCTGTGATGGGATAAAACAGCGCCTAATGAAATAATACTGTGGTGACAGGCATCAGACTGACTCTCATTTATAAACCCGTCCATATATAACTGTACAGCCGATGTCGACAGTTTGCGATCACCTCGGAAAGATCTGTTTGTGTGGGACTTGTTTTGCTAAGTTAGCTAGCTCCTAGAGCTAACCAGTTACCTGTCTATAAATACAGTCACATACTATCCATCTGATCGATCGCTTCTGTTAGACGGTTATATAACGCGGACGGGATCTGTTCGACTGCACGTTTAGGGTATGGTGAAGAAAGGCTTGACAGACCTTTAAAGTTGGGTATTCTTGCACCTTTAGGGCCATAGAGAGTTGAGCTGCTGTCTCCTGCACCGCCATCTTACTTTAGGAAACTGAGGAGCGTTTGTTCGTCTTCTTCTCGGCTTTGGTCCTCGTGCGGCAGTGAGGCTCGAGCGCTCGATACTGCCTCCTCGTGTAACGGTGCGGTACAGAATCGCCACAAAACTTGTTTTTGCTTGAAATTATACAATCTTTAAATTAAAAACAACTGCTAATGCAACATGTATGAAGCATTTTCGTGATTCAAATGCCCTTCATTTAATTTTTTTTTTTTTGCATATTTACCAGTTTTGGTTTGAACATTGGTCATTTGCTCCCTTTATTTATTTGTTTGTTTGCTTATATATTTATTTTTGTAAAATGGTATTTTGTGCTATCATCCACATAACATAAGTGCAATACAGTAACAGCATATAATGTATTTTATATTATTCAGGTTCTAAATCAACACGCCATGGGAAGTCCTTAATGTTTTCTTATATTGATATTGTTTATTTCTTACTCTTTAACAGTTCATCAGGCTCTTAATGATTTAATCTATGACAGAATATTTGAAGATATTTTGAAGGTCACTCATCATTAGAAGTCATTTTATACATGGCTCTCCATTCTGTACTTGCTCTTATGAAAATGTACCATAGTTCTTAAAGGGTTACTCCACCCCAAAATGAAAATTTCGTCATTAATCATTTACCCCCATGTCGTTCCAAACCTGTAATAGCCTCGTTCGTCTTCAGAACACAATTTAAGATATTTTGGATGAAAACCGGGAGACTGTCCCATTTACTGCCAAGTAAATAACACTGTCAAGGCCCAGAAAAGTATGAAAAGCATCATCAAAATAGTCCATCTGCCATCAGCGGCTCAATCTGAATGTTATGAAGAGACGAGAATGCGAGAATGGTTGTACTTGCTCATTTTGGTTATTGGGGTTACCCCCCATTTCCCGACACAACTATGCCCCTGGATACTCCACCAAAAAAATGGGAATTGTCTCTTCATTTACTCCATCTCTGTGAGTGCATATAATGCAAGGGGATAATAACTTTAAAAGCTGATGCTTCAAAATTCATGCAAAGTGATCAGGACGGTAATCTATTTGACCCCCAGTGGATCTTCTGAAGAAAAACTAGGTGTGTGTGTGAAACAAATACTATATGCTTGACTTGCTTTATATGCACTCGCAGACACGGGTTATTTTTTCTTAAAACATTTGTGTTCATCTGAAGAAAGAAGGTCATATACATATGTATCTCCCTTTAAATATCCATCTTAGCACTTTTTGGGTGCAGTATCCCTTTAAATATTTCTTATAGTGTAAGATTGTGGTCTCAGATGACCAAGTAGATGATGGCACCAAATGATTAAATGCAATAAAACTCGCCAGAAGTGTGTGTATGAACCTACTGAGCAGCTTTCAAGATAAAGCATTGGCTGTGATTTTTAAGATTTGACAGTGCTGACAAGACACACAAGTAGCCTAGTATTATAAACAGGTGTATTTGAAATTTAATATTTATTCGATCATATATAAAGTATTAAAAAAGGCCTCTAACACTAGCTTTCTCTTATCTTTTTCTATTCTTTTTATTTATGATTTAATTCGCAAATCCTTGCTACGTTTACTGCATTAGGCTAACTGAGACTTGTCATACTTGCATATTATTGCTCTTTTGTTGATTTTAATTGCTTCCACTGGCCTAAATTGTTAGTTGCTTCGGATAAAAGCGTCTGCTAAATGACTAAATGTAATGTAAATTTATAGTTCGCCCAAAATAAATTAATTTAGACCTACTCGTCCCCAAGTTTTTTCTTCTGCTGAACACAAAAGAATATGAAAAATGTGAAGAATGTATTTTCTGGTCTCTATTGATTTCTATTTTTTATAGAAGTCAATGGGACCAGTTTGATGACCCACTTCTGAAAGATATATTCTTGAGAGCACTATCCCATTAATAATGTCTTTATCAATAGAATATTATAAGCTTCAGTAAAATATAAATTTTATAAACTAATGGAGGGTGTGGGTCGTGTTTTGCCTGTCTCAAGAATCACAGATTTCAGGACGATTCGCTATTTTAGGCTATAAAAAGTAATTTTTCCCTCCCTAACCATCACCCCACATCTCGCTCACATTTCTGCTTCCTGGACCCTCCCCCACCCTTCTGCGTCCGCATGAGCAGTGAGCTTTGATATGATTGGCTCTCTAAGAAGCGTAGCCTGCGCTGATTGGCTGCCTCGCCGGTCACACGGCTCTGATTGGTCACGTTCTCGTTGCATGTTTTACCCGAATCCCGGGCACATTCAGGGACTTTAGCCTTCAAAGCGGGTGATGCAAGGTTTGTGATTGTTTTGCTTTTCTCTTTAAGCTTAGTAGAGGCCAAACCGCGCTGATAGAGCCCTGTTTTCACTTGCTCTTTTTATTTCTGTCAGGCAGATGAAGGCGCCTGTGGAGGGCTTCGGAGGGGCTGGCTTTCTTAGCTAACACACTTGCATTTAAGGGCACTTAGTTGTCAACACTGTGGCAGAATTCGGGTTACTATGAGTAAGTCACAGTCACTTGATATTATAAATTCATCCGTTATACCTGTATTTTATACCTACAAATTTTCAATTGTAATAAATTCTTAAATGTTTGGTTATGAAAAAAAATCCTCAGTATTCATGGGCAATCTGAAGTGTAGTATAAATAACCTTAATACACTTTTAGTGTTTAGGTAAAAATATCTATGCAAAATAGGAAGTGCTTTCACTGTTTTTAATCATTCTGGTATACCATACTATTTTATTAAGTCTTGTGGTGGTACAAATGATTTTTTAATTTTTTAAATTTCAAATATTCCATGAATTAAAAAAAAAAACACTATAGTTCTGGAGGAAATCTGGCATGTTTCACCAGATGTCAACTTCCTCAATGTATTGTCACCTTACCTAGTAGGTGTCTAGTTACTCTAATCTACCTTCATTGTTAGTCAGCTGTCTGATATTCATGTTCATTTACTCTGTTTACTGTAGTGTCTGTTTGGCATGTAGTTGAGCAGAACGTGGAGTGCTTTCACAGGATGCTGCTGAATGTTGTCTGTTGTTGAGAACATGGTGGACTGGAATCAAAGACTCTTAGACAGAGCACAATCTTGATTGAATCACTGCCTGTTCTCTGGTATCCACCATCTAGATTTTCCTTAGATACAATCTGATAATGGACTTTGATCTAATGATGGACTGTTAGGTCTCAGCGGGTGTTTTAGTGAAAATTTCTCCCCGTTTGCAGCCAAGTTTAATATGATGCGTTGAATTTATTTAGGGAAATGTTATCCGTGCACCCTCTTCCCTTCAAGATAGGCGATGTGAGGGAGTTCACCCATTCGCCACGCTGCAGTGTGTGTGTGTGTGTGTGTGCTGGCAGGGAGGTGTTAGCAGCAGTGTGTGTCTGAGGCAGTGTAATCTTTCTCAGGGGCATCTTTCTTATGCTCTTTGCCTCTCCCCACTTCTATTTTTCCCTCTTTCATTGTCTTTTTCAATGGGTTTTTGAGGTTTCCACCGGTTCCAGTTGTGATATTCATCATAGATTGTGTCCTCTGACAGCCTCTTTTCCCAGCTGTCCTCTTACCGTGGCTCAGAATTGATTTGACTGGTGGATGTGCGGTCTGGTGTTGAGATGGTTTTCACCTTGTTATGTCCTTGCGCTGTTTTACAAGGAGGAAATATGCCTGGTTGGTTTTAAGATATATTCCTATTAGGATTTTGCAGTAGCCAAATTGAGCAGCTCTTTATGTAAGTTAGTTCAAGACGATTTTGACTTGCTTAATCACATGAAAGGAGGCTTTAGGGAACAAGTTGTACCGCAAGTTTGTGTGGTGTGGCGAGTATTGTTATTACAGATTTGAGGGTGTGTTATAACTCGTTATTTAGCATTTTCTGTCGTCTGGTGTCTGGAATGTTATATTGAGTAATAAAACTAGTTACTTTAGGTTAAATGATTAGGTGAACGCTAGTCAAACCTGACTTTTCCATTAATCTTCCTTTTGGATCAATGCATGAGCGGCCGTTTTATGGCACAGGCGTGATTAGCCAGCTTATTCAATGTGGCCGAAGCGCTTGGATCACATACGTGACGCATACTGTGTGCTTCACTTGCCAAAACCAGCATTCCCCTGAGGTCCTGACCAGCGCTAATGAATTCACAAAGAATGGGGCTCTTCTGCTTGAGTGCCAATCCATCTGACTTCTCCACTGGAGCGCACACACGCAAGATACAGTATGTCTACAGTGTTCCCAGCCTGGCTTGTTATTCACATACTGTAGTAGAGGTCTGGCAGATAGCAGAAATGTAGTACAGTACGTCACTCAACATACAGTATGTAGCCTTCAGCCTTTAGATGTAATGTGAGTTAACCTACAAATGCTTTATGAAAACTCAGCGATTCATTAAATAAATGAGAATAGGATTTAAATGGTATGTTTTAACAGTTGATGTTAGCGATGGAAATCTTTAGGCACCTCAAGATCTGGTATGATTTTTTTTCTTATCTATTTAATGAGTTTACTGACTTTGAGTCCATTTGAAAATCATTACAAATGAATAATACATCAAAACAATTGTATGTTAAAGGGATAGTTCACCCAAATATGTCAATTCTGCCGTCATTCCAAACCTATATGCATTTCTTTCTTCGGCTGAACACAAAAGAAGATATTATGAAGAAAAACTGATGTATATCGCGATTAATCGCATCCAAAATAAAAGTTTGTTTACATAATATGTGTGTGTACTGTTTATATTTATTATACATATAAATACAAACACATGCATGTATATATTTAAGAAAATAATGTTTATATATTAAATGTTTTTATATATAATATAAATTATATGAATAAAAATATATACTGTATGTGTGTGCTTTTATATTTACATAATAAATTATGTGAACAAAACTTTTATTTTGGATGCGATTAATTGTTTGACAGCACTACCTTCATAGCATTTTTCCATAATATTTATCTAATATGTGGTTGTACACTGTGACAAACGGTAGAGATTCAGCTGTACCGTTTATTCTGCGATTTATGTGTGGTGTAATTAATAATTAATTCCCACACTGTCACGGTGCACACACGAGGGAGGAACCAGGAACACGCAGACGAGGATATAAACTCAAATAATAGTCTTTACTTAACATCAAGGCAGGGCAAGACAAGGCAAGACACAGACATCAACAGGAACACCGGGGAGTAACGAGTAGACCAGACGAAATCTAACTAAACAGACAGGACTAATATACACCGGTAAATCATAGCTAACGAGACAAACACAGCTGAACAGAATGAACTACTAATGACATGACAGGAAACAAACCAAATATGGACACAAGGGGCAGGAACACATGACACACACAACAGTTCCCTGGCACACACTGAGCAGAAAACAATTGTGCAAAATAGCCAGCTGTTTCCAGTGTAGACAGCTTTGTTGGTTTTAATGGGAGTGGTGTAGTTTTGAGGAGCTGTGCCTCACATTTCCAGAGTAATGATGATGCAATGGTTGGTTACAGTTGCCGAGCTGCTCCATGACTTGTTGCAATAGTTCAGAATTCAGCAGATCAATATGAGTGCATATATTTACAACAGCCTCCAACACCACTCATTTAGTCCGAATGTGTTACTGTTTTGGGGTCGACTAAAGTGTTTATGTAAAGCTGTTTTTTTTTTTTTTTTTTGCACAATGCCAGAATTACCCTTGAGTTGTTATGAATAATACCGTAGTATCTGAAATATGAATATTTTTAATATAGTTATTACTACATGTAAATACTGTACATTTTGAGATTGAATTTCCAATAAATAGCTATCGTGATACAGTCATTGCACGCACTCCTAAAGACTTAAGCTTGATACGTGTAAAATGAGACTAATGTTAATTCAGAAATCATACTAATATGCTGATTTGCAGCTCAAGAATCATTTCTTATTATCATCAGTGCTGAACACAATTGTGCGGCTTAATATTTGTGTATTCTTTGATAAATAGAAAGTTTATTTGAAATGGAAATTCAATTGTAATTTGAACAATTAATGTGTCCTTGTTGAATAAAAGCATTAATTTCTTAAAAAAAAAAATTTACCCTGAACTTTTGAACAGTAAGTCCCATTAACAAACATTCAAGCACCTCACTTCTGCTTTTAAGCCTCCAAAATGTCTCAGCTTTCATGGCAAGTTCACTGTAGTAAATGCAGCCTAGTTTTTGTTTGTTTTGCATCCTGCAGCATGTAGATGGTGTGAATAGATCTTAAGCTGTACTGATAGCGTAACATCCTTTGACAAATTGTATTTGAGCACATTTGCACAAGACTGGATCACGGTTTACGTGACCTGTGTCAACGGATGCTTTTAATTGTGCATCTATCTAAATGAATCAGCTGAATTAGCCAGTCACGGATGAATGCTGCAGGAGTAAAAGACACTAAACAGTTTCTGTTCTACCACTGGAAGCAAATAACTCATTAAGCCAAAGGCCAAAATGACTTGAAGACGTGAGAAAAGTAGTGAAATGGTTTCGAATTGAAATGTTCACACATTTGTGCTGACTTTGAATTAACGTTTTGTCTATTTTAACAGAGAGTGGCCTGTGTGTGCGGCCCCCCCTGTTTGTACTTATTTTTGGAGACGTCTCTGAGCTGCCCGTCAGGACTGTAGGATTCAGTAATTGGTTTTCTGAGAGCGAAATAACCCAGAACCGTCACTGTCAGAGGCGTTTAATTAACTCTCCCTCAACATGAGCATTCATCTACAGTGGGAAGTGACCAAAAAAAACACCCAGTTTGTTTGTTGCTTAATAATTTGCAGTCTTTTTAGCTGTATTTTTCTCTTTCCAGTCTATCATGAATTTTTTATAACAGGAAACGCACAGCTAGATTTCCTTCCCCCTTTTTTCTTTTGCAATTTTCCATGATCTTTTTTCTTTTTGCCCCCTCTCAGGAAACAAAAGATCAATTTTGTGAGAGCACAGGCTCCACCCCATTCCTCTTCAGTCTTTCTTGTAGCCACCTCGCACTCGTTTCTCTCTCTCTAGCTGGTTTGCTTGCTCGCTCTCCCACTCCCATAAATGCAGTGACACTTGCATTCTGTGTGTGCATGCGTGTTTGTCCGAGTGAGAGTCGAAATAGAAAGTGAGGGAGCTGGGGGGTAGAGAGGGAGTTAGAGAGAAAGAGAAAGACAAGGAGGGGTGGGAGCCAGCGTGAGCGAGTGTGTGTGCTTAACCTAGCTACTCACAGAAAAGAAGGAATAAGAAAATTGAAGTAGCCGCCATATGCTGAGGATTTTGGTGAATGCCTTGCTGAGGAGACACGCTCGTTTTTCCGGCGGATCCTAAGAGATGGGAAGCTCACATTTGCTGAACAAAGGCTTGCCATTAGGTAAACGTTTACCTTTCCTTCTGCATGGGGCCACACGTGAAAGTGTTGTACGGATATCTGCGGATATTTGAGCGTTCGCTCGGCTGTCGTACAGTATTCTGGCTTCCCCTCCCCCTCTTCCTTTCCTCCTCCCCTCCTCTCTGCTCCGCTTTTCCCTCTTTCCTATTATCTTTCATCTGAACCATTCATCCACGCACAATTGCTTGCTTTCTGCTTTCTCTCTCCCGTGCGAAGACAGCATTCGTCCGAGAGCAGGGGCTACAGACCTCTGATGGCTCGCTTTATTAACTGCATTCATTTTCTGAGCTCCAAAGATAAAAAAAAACACACACTATCCACTCTGGAAAATTTGAGGGGTTGGCAAGGACATGACTCTCTCTCTCCTATGGCCCTCCCTCACATTGTGCAGTGGAAATGTGGCTTCCAGTTCCGGCCTTGACTTACTTCCTAATTTCAGTCTCTTCGAAGGAAATTCTCATTCTAGAAGAGTCCAAAAGCAGGAATACTTAGCCGTAGGAAGATCAGGGTGTTTCAGGATTTCGTGGAAATAGTTACGGCATTCTGTTAATGGGCAACTATTTAATATCTTAAAATGAACATGTATAAGATATTTCTGATGCGATGGACCCAAAAAGTACATTTTCATTGTCATATTTTTAGGAGGAGCTCGACTAGTGAAAGTTAAAATCCCTATGAATGTCATTACAGTGTTCAAGTGACTCCCTTTCCACCTTTTTTGAAAAATCCCAAGTGCACATTTCCAGGAAATCTGGGTTGAGAACAATGCATTGGCTTTGAACGAATCACAAAAAACAAGACGCTGTGACGAGCAAAAGCGTGTCATTAAAAAACAGGTTTTGTTCTTGTCGCACGGTGAACGTGAGGCTGGGATTTGAAATTGGCTTTCATTTTCGCCAGAAGACAACAAAGGGGGGATGTCAGCTTGAATTATCGCCCGTGGGCAGTCGAGGTCTTTAGACGCCGTGTGTGACGGACCCTGTTGGTTCTTGTTGCTATGAACTAGCTAATTCAAACAGATCCAGCTCACCCTCGGGGCAGGGCAATATGAACAGAGCGCCGAGGGATTTTGACAGAACGGTGTGGTGCGAGAAACTACAATGTGTTTTTTTCCAAAGCAGGCGTCTTGATTTGCCTAGCTGTGGTCTTACATGCAAAGACGGAGCAAAACAGTGCTTTTTCTTGATTGTAGCATTTGATCCCAGAGCTGCGTGCTTGGATGCGTCTATTACATGTTGTTGGCAGTTTGTCCTAATCAGAAAAAAAGAGATAACAGTGGCTTTGTTACAAGATAACCGGATCCTGCTGGGATGGTTTAGATGTCACTAACACATAATTTACGGTTGTAAAAGTTCACCTTCATTACAAATGGAGAAAACAGCTGGTTCTGTGTGGGAACGGATGCGTGAAAGCCAGGGATCTCTTCACAGAGGTAAAGAGCTCTTGTTTGTGCATAAACATGTGTATTTTGTGTGTGTGTGTGAAAGACTATCCTGAGAGCAGGGTGGGTGGTGCTGATAGAGGTGGGTGTGTCTGTGTCTTATGGGCATGATTACACCATGTCTGCACTTGCCAGGCTGTATAGGGTAAACTTGGGAGAGGTCGCAGGTGCACATATTGTACCTTTGTTATTATATCATTAACAAATAGCTAAGTATTTTTACCTAAATATTTGCACCTGAAAGATACTGATTTAGTTTGAATGATCTAAGAGGTGTTTTTTTTTTTTTTGGGGGGGGGGGGGGGGGGGGGTATATAAAATGTAACCAAATTTAATATATACACTAGTCAACATTCGAAGTGGATCAAAACCTTTTATCAAAGTTGTGCTAAAACCTGAAACCAAATTGCATTCTTGTCGTAGGACAACTTCAAATATATATATATACAGTAGTGGATACACACACACACACATCTATATCTATATCAATCTATCTGTATGTATGTATGTGTATATATATAAATGTTTATACACACACACACACACAATTATCTATATCTATCTATCTATCTGTATGTATGTATGTGTGTATGTATGTATACACATACATACATACAGATAGATATAGATACACACACACACACACACACACTACTGTTCAAAGGATTGGGGTTAGTAAGATTTTTGAAAGAAATGAATACTTTTCAGCAAGGTTGCATTAAATTGATTAAAGTCACAGTAAGGACAATGTTATAATATAATATAATGTTAAAAATGCTGTTCTTTAGACATTTCTATTCATCTTAGAATTCTGAAAAAATGTATCACGGCTGTCATAAAAATAATAAGCAGCACAACTGTTTTCAACATGAATAATAATCAGAAATGTTTCTTGTGCAGCAAATAAGATATAGAATGATTTCTGAAGATTCATGTGACACTGAAGATAATTTGCATCACAAGAATAAATTACATTTAAAATAGCAAAATAGAAAACATTTATTTTACATTGTAATAATATTTCACAATATTACTGTTTTTACTGTATTTTTGATCAAATAAGTGTAGCTCCAGTGAACATAAGACACTTTTTTCAGATACATTACAAAAATCTTTCTGAACTTTTGAACGGTAGTTTACACATATACTTGGACTTTCCATTGACAAGTCCGTTGGTAGATGGTTTTTTATTGACGCTAGGCAGAATGCCAACTTCTGCTACTCAGCCAAGCAGCGCGCTTATCTCCAATGTCAATACAGCGCAACAGTCACTGCCCACCTTTTCTGCAGCCTTGGTTCCGGAAGTGTTTTTCCCATTCATTTTCTCAATAGTTTCTCAATAAACCAACCAGCTCTTGAGATGAATCAACATTACAAACACTGACTGAAAGCAAAAAATATGTGAAAATCAGAAACAAAGGCAAGGCTGTGTACTGAATGTTTTTGTAAGTGAATGAACTGCAGTCTCACAAAACACTGAAAATGCTGTAATTGGGGAATTCCTTATAATTTGTTATTTTTTTGTTTCTTATAAAACTAGTTAATTATTGATAATATACAATACAATATATTTAATTTTAGATTTATTCCAAAATATTTCAATATACCAATAAATACAGTAAGTAGTTTGAGAGTGCAGTCGGCTACAATACTCACAGTGATTTATGGAAGCGGGCTGCCACTGATAAGCCCTTTGAAGTGTTTTTTTTGGTAACAGCAACATATTTTGGTCTTCAGTAGGAGTTTGGCTTGAAGTTGATTAGCTTGACCAACATATATTGGGTTATCGCTATGAATTGATAATTTAAGTCTGAAAATGTTGGTAGTCTTAGATCAGTAAATGTCGAGTATCTTAAACAGCAAAGTTTGAGGCACTGACAAAAAATCAGACCCGCAGAAGAAGCCCCACAGGTGTTCTTAACTTTATTATTACACATCATCTGTGTTACATCAGCTGCGGTTACGTTAAGATCATTCATTCATTGTTTTCTCCTTTATCTGTGTATTTCATCATGAGGCCATCAGTCCTCTTACAAAGGGATTGATATCAAGAGTCTGGCTGATTATATATTTACACGCAGTCTAGTTATCGTATAAGTTATCGCAGTTGTGTTATCATATAACCATTTGGCAATATGTTACTGACTAGTAATTGACAAGTTGACATCATCAGTCTTCATAACACTCAATGAATATTTATTTGTAAGAAAGGTCTTGATATCAATTAAAATAACAGCATTAGTCCGTGTGATGTGTCTTTTATGAGTGGTTATAAAACCCACAACTGCTTTTTGTTTTACTGTAACAGCAGTTGCATAAACATTTCTAATATTGAGCAATAAATCCAGGAAACAAGTGACTGCTAATACACACTGTTGACTTTTTCTGTGTTTTCTGAGTCATTCTATAATAGCTTGGCATTCAATGTCTGTGTGTGTCCTTGAGCCAAATCTAGTATTGGGTTTCATCATTTGGAAGTAGTCTTACAATAACAGTGAATTCCCTTTACCTATGCAGACAAAATGACGTTTACAGTCAACGCTCACAAGATCAAGATGTGTAACGTGTGATTTCTGTCTCTCTGCAGGCATCAGGCCTCCCATAATGAATGGCCCCATGCACCCTCGTCCTCTGGTGGCGCTGCTGGATGGCCGGGACTGTACGGTGGAGATGCCCATCCTGAAGGACGTGGCCACCGTGGCCTTCTGTGATGCCCAGTCCACCCAGGAGATCCACGAGAAGGTATCTAGCCCTTAATGTCGCTTGCTCTTTTGCTACGGTAGCACTTTTAATTTTCGTTGTTGGGTTATTCTTGTTTTAAATTGCTTTGGATAAAGCATCGGCTAAATAAATGTAAATTTCACAGTTCAAAACGAAGCCATAAATGTTCAAATGTAACTTTCTCCACCTTTCTGTTGGCTTAACCGTGTGGGCAGAGAAAAATAACATAAACCAATAATATCTCAACCTACTTTTTCACCAATCCAGTCTAGATGAATAAAACAAATTCATGCTCATTAATTCCCACTATTTCACTAATTAATATGTCGCGCCACAGAAGTAAAATGCATTGTGAGTGCTGTTCATGTGTGTAGTGGTGTTTTTTCACCACAGGTTCATACAGATTAATATATCATGTAATATATATGTTGGAGTATGGTTCTACAATATATCATAGATCCCACTGGCTCGACATGATGGAGCCTCCTTGGCTTTGTTACATTGAAAAAGTACTTAATCTCACAGGCTAAAAAAGTAGATCGCACAATGGGCTAATATTTATGAGGATGTGAGCATTTTTCCCACAAATGAGTAGAATGATTCATTAGATGATTTCACTGGGTAGCGTGATGAAATCTCACAGCCATCCTTCCCGCTGTACTTCATGTGATTTATTTATTTCATTCTCAATCTCAGTTGCTCGCAGCTATTGATCAATCATTTTCCTTAGCATTTGTTAAAGCTAGATGGGCGGAATCAGATCTGTCATGTTCTGAGGTTTCATTGTGAAAAAACTCATTTCTCTTTGTCAGTTGTTAAGAATAATGTGTGACATGTTTCTCAGCAATGAACTTTATCTGACTCTAGTGTCATATGGTCAAAAATAAACCATACAATGGCATTTATAATCTATCGAATCTAATATATGCAGATAGAAACGTTCATTTAAAGAGGTCATATGATGTGATTTCAAGTTTTCCTTTTTCCTTTCTCTTTGGAGTGTTTGAAGCTGTTTGTGCATAGATAAGATCCCTGAAGTTGCAAAGACTACGGTCTCAAAACCAAAGAGATATTCTTTATAAAAGTTAAGACTTGACCACGCCCTCCTAAAACGGCTCATTTAAACACGCCCCCCTCAATATCTACGTCACGGTGTGGGAAGATTTGCAAAACACCACCCAAATGTTCACGCAATGAAAGAAGGTGGAACTATTATTGTCGCTGTAGTGTTGTTGCTGCCGCCGGCGCCGTGTCCTGGAGACGCTGTGTTTCATTGTGAAAGCGAAAGTACTTTGTTTGGGCTTCCAAAAGAGGACACAACTAGAAATCAGTGGTTAAGTTGTATTTACAACACTGTTCCAGAACAGTTCAACCCAAATATTAGCGTGTGTGCAGCGCATTTTACAGAGGACTATTTCCTGAACCTGGAAGAGTAGCCTACAATGCTGGCGTGCTCAAAGGCTGTTTCTATAAAGTGGGGCAATTACAACTTTGCAAGGACAGTCTGGTGCTTCTGACTCACAGCCTGTAAGTATGTTGTCATATTTAAAGAATTTGCCACTGATGATTCAAACGTGAGTTTTGAGCTGTGTACAGTGGTGCTTGTTGTTTGTCGTTTCTCCGGTCACAAATGCAGACATGGTATGAATGAATGATGATGAACAGTAAGTCATTGTAATCAGTAATTATGTCCCCACTGGATGCAACAAATACCTCGTTTATAATGGGTTTTATTGTTTTTGTGTAATCATGCCGGGACACGAATCACAATACGGTAAGGGGCGTAACATTTCCGTCTCTCGCTTGAGGTATTCGGCCAATCACAACACACTGGATAGCTGGCCAATCAGAGCACGCCTCGCTTCTCAGAACGATGAGATTAATGAAACAAAATAATGTTATTTTTAGCAACATCATATGGCCGCTTTAAAATAGTATTTCACAAAATTACTGTTTTTTATATATATATATATATATATATATAATTTTACTAGTATTTCACAGATTATTGATTGATTTATTTATTTGATTAAGTAAATGCAGCTTGGTGAGAATAAGAGACTTTCAAAAACATTTACAAATTTTATCAAGACTTTTAAACGGTAGTGTATGTTAGTACATTTTTGTTTATAGTTAGAATACATTTCATATTTATAACTATACTATTATTCATTGTTAATTCATGTTTGTTCATAAGACATTAGGTAATGTTAATTTATACAACTTCGAATGTGAAAATGTATTAGTTTATGTAGAAATGAACATTAACCTAGATTAATATATGCTGTAAAATGTTGTTCGTTGTTGCATCAAGAAATGGTAATGTATAGAACCTCATTGTAAAAATAGAAATTTCTATGTACAAATTATATGTAATAGAAAATGTAGTTAAGAATACTTTGTAATCAAGCATAGACGATTACAATTTCAGTTAGAAGAAATATATCCGGTATTATTTACTTGCAATATGCCAAATCTGAAGGATACAATACAATAAATAAATAAAATGCTAATTTTGGCTAGTAGTGGGAAAAAAGCACTATTGACCCATACAAGTGTATGTGGATCAAATACAACTGGCTGGAAAAAGAGCAAGTGCACCGTTTGATGAAAGTTGATTTTCTGCTGTCAGTATTATCTAGAGTAACTGTTTTCTTTTTCACTCTACCCATGAACCTAAATTAAACTCATTTGCTCCATTCATTCACCTGGCTACACACGAAAGACCAGCCATAGCAGGCCACCATAAATCATTCACTCTGTCTCAACACAACTCGTTTAATTCCATTTGCTCGCTCTCGATGCATTCGTGCTCGTTCAGACCGTGGCCGGGGCCTGCACATTTTTTCTGCTGATTTGTCGATTGCTGTTGGCATGTTTTGTGTGGTTCTGGGTGGCTGCCAGGTTGATTCTCAAAGAACACTCCCCAGGCCTGCACAGACAGATGGCACTCCCTTTCTGCCCCTTCCCACAAACCTACAAAGAGCCTCCGCATTTGACTGCTTTAACCGGCTGCTGTTGAATGCACAGAAACTATACAGAGAAAACAGCTTCTGATTAGATAGAAAATCAATCGTCTGTCTGGGGGAGAAATTATTAGCGGATGATAAAGTGACGAGTCTGTCTACTAAAAATGGCTGTAAAAATCTCTTTCATTCTGTTGCAGCTCATAAACAACACTGATTACGTAATGCAGTGATTCTTCTGGATGGGTGTCAAACCAAATGATGTTTTTCATCATCAACCACAGATATAATGTGATAAATCGGTTTATGCTGTGTATTACTCCAGATCTTGATGGTTTATTCGATTATGCCAAGTGTTTTCAAGTAAACCGATTAATCATCATGAACCCTTTGGTAGTGAAGTTGTTGTTTTTGGTCATCAGCAGAAAACTAAATATGCTGAGTCATATTAACAGCAGATCATGTTGAAGACTTTTAGTGTTTGTCATAATACTTTCCTCTAAAGCGTTTTCCTCTACCTCAGGATTTTCTAATCAGATTAACGATTTTAAAACATGATCCCGGAGTGCATAATTAGCTGATGATAATAAGACACATCCCCACATTCTCATTGCCAGGGTTATTATCGTTTTTATTATCGTCATTTCAGCTAGTTGCCAAAGTAACATTTCTCAGTTAGCTTACATTTGAAGTAAAATTGTTAAAACTAAAAAGTAAATATTAATAATTCTATATAGACATTGTTTAAAAAAAAAGAAAATAATAAAAATGGCAAAAAGGACAACAATATTACTATCAAAATATACATCTATCTAATTAAATCATAAATTCTTTCTGAACTGTGTGCCAATAAAAATGCAAACAGACACATAATGCAACCTATAATATACGTTTTTTTACGCCTATTACGCCTTTTTAATTTTGGGGTCAAATATAGCCTAGGCATGTTTGACGGGGTGAGAGTCGCCCATTAAATGTGTGATCAGATCTTTAAATGTGGCAGCTGAATGATCTTCATGTCTGAGTGTGTGTTTTTGAAATCTTTTGTAATGATCTCAATTCAATTGGCTTAATGTCTACTCATATGGCCGTGTAGTAGAACCTGGAATCCTGAAATTAATTTCATTGCAGCTTCCTGAAGGGTGAAATTGGTCCAGCCTGTCATGCTGTGCATATTAATACTATATTATGAAATAATAATAATGAAATAACTGTGAGCATTTGAATATTTTAATAAATATATAATAGAGAGAAAATGAATTTTAAGGACATATATTATTTATGTTGTGGCCATGAATTAGGAATTCATTACCATGACTCATGTTCCCTCATTTTAGTTAAATTGTTGTTTTAGTAAATTGTGGGCATATTGTACTAATTTGTTCTCTCCAGGGAATGGATTAGTACAACATGTTCATGATTTACTAAAACGAGGGAACTAATTACTATGTTGGGGGAACAAATTCTTAATTCAAGGCCATGATAAATATCTTTTTGTCCTCATGTCATGTGCGAGGCTCCCTGTACTTTCTCTCAGTTTAAGAGCTGTTCTACTTGTGACTGTCTTCTTTGCACAGACTGACTGTAGTTTGTGTCCACTCTCTCAGGTGTTAAATGAAGCAGTGGGTGCTCTCATGTACCACACCATCACCCTGATGAGGGAGGACCTGGAAAAGTTCAAAGCACTTCGTATAATTGTCCGCATTGGGAGCGGCTTTGATAATATCGACATAAAGTCTGCTGGAGACTTAGGTAATGGTTAAGAAGGTTTTCTATTACATCCCACACATTGCACGACTGTGTGTGTGTGTGTGTGTGTGTGTGTGTGTTTGCTGTATGAAGGGTCTGACCGTAACCTGTCTTCATCCTCAGGAATAGCAGTCTGCAACATGCCAGCAGCTTCAGTAGAGGAGACCGCAGACTCCACCATGTGTCACATCCTAAACCTGTACCGACGCACCACCTGGCTGCACCAGGCTCTCCGGGAGGGCACACGGGTCCAGAGCGTGGAACAGATCCGGGAGGTCGCGTCTGGGGCGGCCCGGATCAGAGGAGAGACACTGGGGATCATTGGCCTAGGTGTGTTGTCTCGCATAACCAGACATTTGACTCTCGACATGAAGGCTGATCCATATTCTGGCCAAGAACCGCCCACTTAGACAGAAAGAGATCCTCAGAACGAAATATAAAGTAACCAGCGGCTGTTTGTTTTGATGTCCTGTTTAGGGGTGAGTAAATCTAAATACACTGGTTCAGACAGGAAAAAATAAATAAATTTAATTCTATTTATGGAGCCACCAGTGGCTATGAAGATACTCGAGAGGAAACTATTGTGTGTAGACTATGTGTTCTGCATTTCTGTAATCATTACAGAATTCATCGCTCAGCAATAAGGATTTTGTTTCTGCTGGTCTGTGGACTTCTGCAGACACTGACATTTATATTTGTTTATTTACTTATTTATGAAGAATGAATTTTTATTTTTAGCCATGTATTTTTTTTCAGTATGTGTATATATCGATGTATATATCTTCACAATGAAAAAAAATATATATATACACAAAGAAAAAAATATATTGTTCATATAGTTTTTTTCTTCACAAAAAATATATATCAGTAAGATTTTTTTAAAGAAACACATACTTCAATTAAACAAAAGTAAATTAATTCAAGTAGAGATATCCATTAAAGAATATGTCAAACAATTCTAAAGAATATTTCAGAATTGTTTGACATATTCTTTAATGAATATATCTATTTGAATATCTATCTGTCTATCTATTGAAAAAAAATATATATATCACAGGTTCATTAAAATATTAAGAAGTACAACTGATAATAATCATTTCAACATTTATTATAATAAGAAATGTTTCTTGAGAAGCAAATCAGCATATTATTATGATTTCTGAAGGATCATGTGACACTGAAGACTGGAGTAATGATGCTGATAATTCAGCTTTGATCACAGGAAGAAATTATATTTTCAAATAGAAAACAGTTATTTTAAATTGTAATTACATTTCATAATATTATTGTTGTTACTGTATTTCAAGTGAAACAAATGCAGTCTTGTTGAGCATTCTGTCAAAAACATGAAAAAAGTCTTCCTGAGCTCAAACTATTACACAGAAGAAATAAGACTATATAAATAATACATCTATAATATAACTCAATTAATTCCTAAACACTCTTGTGCTTGAAATTCAAAACAAAACAAAACAAAACAAAGCACTAGGCTTGTAAGGACTAGTGTAATATTGGTAATAGTGTAAAATTGGGACCTTTTAAATACATTTTGTTTCCCCAGGCTGTAGGAAAAGTAACAATAACTACACACATTTTAATGAAACCTTTTTTTTTTTTGTAGAGTTGTCATTTTGTCATGGCATGACAGTGACAGCCATTGCACTGAACTAATGTAATACAAAAAAAGACTTTTCATTCATGGCTGAAGTGATATGTCTGCTCTCAGGGCGTGTTGGACAGGCGGTGGCGCTGAGGGCCAAAGCCTTCGGCTTCAACGTGATCTTCTACGACCCGTACCTGTCTGACGGGATGGAGCGAGCCCTGGGGCTGCAGAGAGTCAACACCCTACAGGACCTGCTCTTCCACAGCGACTGCGTCAGCTTACACTGCAGCCTCAACGAGCACAACCACCATCTCATCAACGACTTCACCATCAAACAGGTGATCACAAGCTCAAGAGCATGCATGCGCTGGAGCCACAACTGTGTATCATCATTACTGTCTGTTGATCACAGATGCGTCAGGGCGCCTTCCTCGTGAACACGGCGCGTGGCGGTCTGGTGGATGAGAAGGCTCTGGCCCAGGCTCTGAAAGAGGGCAGAATACGGGGAGCAGCCCTGGACGTCCATGAGACAGAGCCCTTCAGGTGAATAACAGCAACATGCGATGTTTAAGAATCGTGTTGTATTGACATATAGATGGATTGCTTGCTCCAAACCACATTTCTGTTCCACACCCTGCCTCTATCGTGTTTTTAACGTTGTTATTTGGCTTCAAACCCCATAAAACATGCGTCTGTTTGCTACGAGTATTTGCAAAGAATGCGAGCTGTTTCCCAAATGCAGTTTCAGGAGACAAGCAGCAATAAGAAATGATGCCATAAATAGTGGTTCACTTTTAAATATGAGGTTAAATTGCTCTCATACCAATTGTGAAAGCCAGTGTTATTTTAGTATTGTAGTATGTATATATATATTTATTTTTTTATCAATATTTTCTATATATTTTTTTCAGTTTTCATTGTAATTTCAGTTGAATTTCTAGTAATTTTTTTGTGCTTTTGTGATTTTTATTAGTGTTTTTTTTTTTAAAATAATACTATTTATCTTTAATTTCAGTTTTAGTTTTGTTTTACTTAATTTCAGTGCTTCAGCTTATTTTAATAATAATATTTATATATTTTTTTATTTCAGATTTATTTCAAATAACGAAAAATGTTTTAAGTAGTTTTAGATTCAGTTAACAATTAGGTCTAAAATACGATTAAATTTACAATATGTGCCGATTAATTAATCTTAATTATTCTAGGGATAAACAATATTGGATTTTTGAATTTTTTGCCGATACCGATATATTTCCTTTTGTTGAGAAACAACGTCATGTCTCTCCTGTGCAGTGATTATAAACAATGTTTTGTTTTGTTTTTTTGATTAGTTTTTGACAAAAACTTAGAATTAAATAAACAATAATGAAGTTATTTTATAATGAGAATACATTGAAAGTCTTGAAAATAACTATAAATCAACTTTTTTTATCAAATATTTAGCTATTTATTATTTTTCAGACAGATGCAGTGGTAACCTTAGCATTTTGGTTTGAAGATTTAACATTTGTAGATGATCTAAAGCTAAAGAGGTCATTCTCACCCAATGAGCGTGTCAGACTCTTATACAGCTGTATGTTTGTGTCAGTTTCAGCCAAGGTCCTCTTAAAGATGCGCCCAACCTGATCTGCACCCCTCACGCGGCGTGGTACAGCGAGCAGGCCTCCATTGAGATGCGTGAGGAGGCGGCGCGGGAGATCCGTCGGGCTATTACCGGTACGTCAGCACACAACGCTATCAGTAACACACTCTGTACTGCATTTGTCAAATGATTCGAGAGTGCTGGGTGTCTGACCTCTTTCATCAGCCGTGTGAAATCCTTGTTCTTTAATTGCAGCTCCTCAGGCTTGATTTGCTGTGATCAATGACTCAGGGTTTGCTGTAATGAAGCTGTTTTCCTCCTCCAGGTCGCATTCCAGACAGCCTCAAGAACTGCGTCAACAAAGAGTTCCTCACACAGACCACGCACTGGGCCGGCATGGACCCGGCTGTTGTTCATCCAGAACTCAATGGAGCCTACAGGTACAACAAACTACTGAATAATTCATTCATCGTAACTGAATTCATATTCATATCTGTATCCTACATTCATAACATTCGTAACTGAATGAAGGATACAGGTGGTGCTATTGTTTTGTATTTTTGTATTTTTTGTATTGTATTTTTTTTTATCAGGACTTCTAAGTAAAAGAATAATTCAGGAGCCCCTCACTGCAGAACAAATATTCAGGGGGCGGGGCTGGATTCACATCTAGGGGGTGGAGATTGGTAGGTTTAGGGGTGGAGATGGGTGGGTTTAGGGATCAGGGGGTTGAGACGGGTAGGTTTAGGGGTGGAGATGGGTGGGTTTAGGGATCAGGGGGTGGAGACGGGTAGGTTTAGGGGTGGAGATGGGTGGGTTTAGGGATCAGGGGGTGGAGACGGGTAGGTTTAGGGGTGGAGATGGGTGGGTTTAGGGATCAGGGGGTTGAGACGGGTAGGTTTAGGTATATGTAAAGTGGGAGGAGTTGGATCTGGATCCAACCTCGCCCCCTGGATCTTGTGTTCTGCAGTGAGGACCATCTCGAATAATCCACAAATGGCCATGTGAGATTACTTTTACTATGGTTAAAATCAATACTTTGGATTTCTCAATACATGTTCCTGGTCTTATTGCATGTTATTAGAAAATTCTTCTACCCTTTCTTCAATAAATGTCATAACTTGTAAAGTCTCTGAAATGCCTATGCCATGCGTGTTGGGAAAATAATTTGTTCATTTACCGATAAGGGTTCATTGCCCATTACGATATCTAGAGTGCAGAGTGGACAGTAGCCAGTATTAATTATATGTACTGTAATGTATATTAGGGGTGTAACGGTACACATATTTTTGGTATTGTTACTTTTGAAATGAAACAAAATCTCACCTTTCAAATTACGTCCATTTTTTCGGGAAATTTAAACATTAAATTGACGCTCTTTCCTGTGGCGTGACAGATCGCTGTTTTACGCCTCAAACGGCAGCGCAGAGCGCGATCATCCCTACTTCTTTACTACTAGTTTTAATGTGAAATAAACATGAATGAACATCTCACGCCTCATGTAATCGCACAAGCATTTCATTTACCTCAGGCAAGTCATCAGTGTCCACAGCTTGTTAGTTTACTAGAGAAATTAAGTCTAGAGAAGAGAATTTTGAGAAATATTAGACTCTACATTCATTATATTTATCTTTACCTGTTAGTGATGTCTTAATTATTGTGTGTTTAAATAAATCTGTTATAAAACAAGTTACGACAGCCATTGTGTAATTGAATATACAGTCAGGTCCATAAATATTGGGACATCGACACAATTCTAACATTTTTGGCTCTATACACCACCACAATGGATTTCAAATGAAACGAACAAGATGTGCTTTAACTGCAGACTGTCAGCTTTAATTTGAGGGTATTTACATCCAAATCAGGTGAACGGTGTAGGAATTACAACAGTTTGCATATGTGCCTCCCACTTGTTAAGGGACCAAAAGTAATGGGACAATTGGCTTCTCAGCTGTTCCATGGCCAGGTGTGTGTTATTCCCTCATTATCCCAATTACAATGAGCAGATAAAAGGTCCAGAGTTCATTTCAAGTGTGCTATTTGCATTTGGGATCTGTTGCTGTCAACTGTCAAGATGAGATCCAAAGAGCTGTCACTATCAGTGAAGCAAGTCATCATTAGGCTGAAAAAACAAAACAAACCCATCAGAGAGATAGCAAAAACATTAGGCGTGGCCAAAACAACTGTTTGGAACATTCTTAAAAAGAAGGAACGCACCGGTGAGCTCAGCAACACCAAAAGACCCGGAAGACCACGGAAAACAACTGTGGTGGATGACCAAAGAATTCTTTCCCTGGTGAAGAAAACACCCTTCACAACAGTTGGCCAGATCAAGAACACTCTCCAGGAGGTAGGTGTATGTGTGTCAAAGTCAACCATCAAGAGAAGACTTCACCAGAGTGAATACAGAGGGTTCACCACAAGATGTAAACCATTGGTGAGCCTCAAAAACAGGAAGGCCAGATTAGAGTTTGCCAAACGACATCTAAAAAAGCCTTCACAGTTCTGGAACAACATCCTATGGACAGATGAGACCAAGATCAACTTGTACCAGAGTGATGGGAAGAGAAGAGTATGGAGAAGGAAAGGAACTGCTCATGATCCTAAGCATACCACCTCATCAGTGAAGCATGGTGGTGGTAGTGTCATGGCGTGGGCATGTATGGCTGCCAGTGGAACTGGTTCTCTTGTATTTATTGATGATGTGACTGCTGACAAAAGCAGCAGGATGAATTCTGAAGTGTTTCGGGCAATATTATCTGCTCATATTCAGCCAAATGCTTCAGAACTCACTGGACGGCGCTTCACAGTGCAGATGGACAATGACCCAAAGCATACTGCAAAAGCAACCAAAGAGTTTTTGAAGGGAAAGAAGTGGACTGTTATGCAATGGCCAAGTCAATCACCTGACCTGAATCCGATTGAGCATGCATTTCACTTGCTGAAGACAAAACTGAAGGGAAAATGCCCCAATAATAAGCAGGAACTGAAGACGGTTGCAGTAGAGGCCTGGCAGAGCATCACCAGGGATGAAACCCAGCGTCTGGTGATGTCTATGCGTTCCAGACTTCAGGCTGTAATTGACTGCAAAGGATTTGCAACCAAGTATTAAAAAGTGAAAGTTTGATTTATGATTATTATTCTGTCCCATTACTTTTGGTCCCTTAACAAGTGGGAGGCACATATGCAAACTGTTGTAATTCCTACACCGTTCACCTGATTTGGATGTAAATACCCTCAAATTAAAGCTGACAGTCTGCAGTTAAAGCACATTGAAATCCATTGTGGTGGTGTATAGAGCCAAAAATGTTAGAATTGTGTCGATGTCCCAATATTTATGGACCTGACTGTATTTCAACAGCAAATAGAAATGTTATAATTTAGAAGTTAATTTAAAAATTGCATTATGTGAAATTTATGTTTGTATACAATTTGAGTGTTGATTGTTTTATATATATATATATATATATATATATATATATATATATATATATATATATATATATATAAATAGTAATTAAATTTAAGTTTGGGCTCTGTTGTTAATTGTACCCTTGTAGTAATGTAAAAGAGCTCCCTATAGTTTAGAGCATAAGCTGAGGTAGATTTTTATCCCTAGGAAAATTTCAATTATAATTCAATTTATTTAAAGTAAGAGCAATTTGTTCAGTAAACCACTGTTTAATAAAAAAAGCAATTTTATGTTTAGTTTTTTCCCCCTGCTGTACTGAAATCATACCGAACAGTGACGTCAAAACCGAGGTACGTACCGAACCGTCGTATTTGTGTACCGTTACACCCCTACTGTATATAATAAATAATAATAGAGTAGAATAATAATAATTTAGAAATTGAAAACAGAAATTGATATCTACTGACAAAGTAATTCATTTCTAAAACAGACACACAGGACATTTAAAGGCGTCCCCTTTTTTTGAAATTTGATTCAATTATGATTACTGGATAAGTAATGAAATAGTTTATGATTCAGACTGATTCACTAATGAATCATTCAGACCAGTATGTGAATCTGTTCGACTGATTAATTGAAAAGAACCAATTCAAGTGAACAATTTGCTCATGAATCAATACGACTATATAACTATTATAGAGTCTAGAGCAGGGGTTCTCAACCCTGGGCCTGGAGGTCTTTGCTCTTTGCCTTTGCTCCAACCTTGATCAAACTCACCTGCCTGTAGCTTACTAGTAATCCTGAACAGCTTAATTAGCTGGTTCAGGTATGTTTGAGTAGGGTTGGAGCTAAAATTTGCAGGACAGTGGCCCTCGAGGACCAGGATTGAGAAAGTGTGGTCTAGAGCATAACTATAATGCATATTCACGATTGAAATGTTTGAAATATTAATTACTTTTACCTGGTTTTATAGAAGAATTTTTTTCCATTCCACAGTAAAATCACTGTGACATACGGCTTATAAAAGACACACACACACACACACAATAAAATGTTAATATTCAAATAAAATATAATAAACATATATATATATATATATAATGTATTTATAATAATAATAGAAAATTCTTATAGTAATACAGTAATGTTTAGTTATATGGTTCATTAGCTTAACTGTTGGGTGTTTACGCTTAGTGTGCAAGTTGCTGTATTAATATTCACGCTCAGAAGTTTGCGGTAAAGTTTTTTAATATTTATGTTTTTGAAAGACATCTCTTATGCTCACCAAGTCTGCAGTTATTTAATCCGAAATACCGTAAACACATTAAAATTGTGAAATATTATGACGCATTTGAATAACTGTGGTCTTTTAAAATATATTTTAAAAATACAATTTATTCCTGCGTTGTTAAAGCTAATTTTTTGGGTTCTTTACTGAACAGAAATTTCAAAAGCACTTATATGAAACAGGAATGTTTGAAAATGAAACATGGTTTTACTGTCACTGTTGATCAATTTAATGCATCCTTGCTGAATAAAAGTATAAAAAAATAAATTAAAAAAAAGTACTGACCTCAAAAATTTTAAAACAAGATAATAGAATATGATGCATCACATCATATGTGTGATATATTTAAGCGTGGCTCATCCAATCAGATTGTAGAGCTGGAAGTAACCCTCCATTTATAATCCAACCTTATTGCAATCCACGATTTAATGGAGACTTTAACAGAGTGGCTTTACTGTAGGGGCCATTGCTGTGCTGCAGGTGTTAATATTCTTCCCCTTCCTCAGGTACCCCCCAAGCGTAGTGAGCCTGACTTCAGGGGGTCTGCCTCCACCAGTGGAGGGCATCATGCCAAGCACCGTGCCCATCACCCACAGCCTGCCCACCGCAGCCCACCCTCCACACGCCCCATCACCCGGCCAAACCGGCAAAGCCGAACCCGATAGAGAGCAGCACCCCAATGAACAGTTGTAGCCCCCTCTCCAAAGACTCTCTGTACCACTATAGAACTCTCCTGGTCCTTCTTTACCCCAAAGAAGAGGAGCGGAACAAGCCACTAAAAACAACCACGACACCGAAGTAGCCAACTCTTTGACTGAAGGTGGTGGACTGCGCTCTTTGAAGTACCTAGTGGGAAAAAAACAACAACAAAAAAGAGAAAATCTTGTGGAGTTCAAACTTCTCCCTGATGCAAAATCCTGCTGTTTTAGATTGTAGTCTGTCCAAGTGCAGTGGGCGAACTTTTATCTGTTATTTTGTCTGTCTAATGGATTTCATTGTTAAAACAACAGTAGCTATTACATGAATGTAACCTGTTTGTGTACAGTTTTTAGGACATGATCAATGGTTTGTAGACGAGAAAAAATAACTGAAACAGCATTAAGGGATGCATCTCACCACCTGATTATAGATACGATATCAAAAAGCATATTAGTTTCGCTCGTTTGATTTTAAAAGCCCCGAAAGAGGTGGGATTTGCACACCCTCTCAGGAAAATTAATCCCCCCCCCTCCCTTCCTTTTAAATTAAACCACATAGTGCATTGTTTTTTTGTACCCATTTGTCTTTTGTAGTCCAAATTCAGTACAGTACTTTAAAGAACTACACTCAGTGTGTTTTTATTTTTGGAGCATGTATTACTTTATGTGTCAAAGGTTAAAAAGAAAACAGAAAAGTTCAGTTTTTGAACAAAAAGAAAAAAAACATTTTGTCTTGTGCAAAGCTGGCGTAATGCTTGCCTGTTTGTGTGTGACTTGATTGTACCGTGTTTTTCAAGGATGCCGGGATAGTTGCAGCTCTCCATCGCCTACATAGTTTCCTTCCTGGTAAAGTGGTAGGCTAGCAATATACATACTATATATACTATGAGATATTAATATTTTTTGTTAAACAGAATCCAAAAAGAAATGTTTGTGACTGTATGCATTTGTATGAATTATTTTAAATGAAATAAAAGTCCGAGTTAAACGACACGGCAGCGATTCTGTGAGTTGCTCTCATGCCAGGACAACAGAAATAGTGCAGGTTCAGGTTTCCTTTGTATTTGAACCCATTTCATGATATAAACACAATCACTGCGAGCGTCCTCTTGTGGACGTTACTTCTGTAAGATGCAGATCAAAAGGTACCAACAGGGCATCATGCTGAAAATACTTCATACAGGGGAACTGGGATTTTACCTCAAAGCTGTGATCGAGCTCGCTCTGAAGAATTTGTATTAAAGGATTCATTCACACAAACGTTATTTCCTCACCCTCATGTTGTTCAAAAAACCCATGTGAAAATGGGAGGAATTTTGAAGTCAGCTACAAAAAGGTTTTATTTAATAAAAAAAATGTATATATAGTGCTGACAAATCGATTCATCGTGATTAATCGCATCCAAAATAAAAGTTTGTTTGCATAATATATGAGTGTGTACTGTGTATATTTATTATGTATATAAATACACACACGTATATATATTTAAGAAATATTTACGTGTGTATATATATAGATGAATATAAATGTATATTACATATATTTCTTAAATATATACATGTATGTGTGTGTATTTATATACATAATAAATATACACAGTACACAGACATGTAAACAAACTGCACTAATATATATATATATAAATATATAAATGATGAATCGTGATTAAATCGCATCCAAAATAAAAGTTTTTGTTTACATGTGTGTACTGTGTATATTTATATATATATATATATATATATATATATATATATATATATATAAATACACACATATACAGTATATAGTTTTATGTATACAGTAAATATTTCCATGTATTATATTTATATATACACAATTTATATTATATTTAATATATAAACTTAACATTTTTCTCAAATATATACATGCATGTGTGCGTGTACACACACACACACATACATATATATATATATATATATAATAATTTGTAGTAATTGTAGGTTACCCATTTTTTAGTGTAGCGAGTAACAATAATTTAGATTTAGGATTTAGAAAGTAGAATTTTCATGCCGACTTCAAATTTTGGACGAAATTTTAATCACTTCGCAATTTGCCACCATTTAAGTGCACAGAAACAATTCCTGCCCTATATTTTGTTCGATTGACCAACTGACATCACGATATGGAAAAAGGATCTGTCGCGACTTCCAATGCAAATTTAAGTTCACAGAAAATGTTCTCCTTCCATTATAGAATTAAAATCCTTAATATTGGCACTTATTGGGTTTGACATCATCAACGACAAACTATATTACACCTTGCCTGTCTCATAACCGTTTTATACTGAAGATACTGTATGTTTACATCATGTGGAAAAGAGCAGCATGAACATTCCTCTAAATTTCTCTTTTTGTGTTCCACAATAGATTCGTAACATGAGGGTGGGAAATTCTTTTTTCATTTTTGGTTGATCTACTTCTTTAACACACAAGATAAAATCATCAAACCAGTGCACTAGCTAGCAAGCGCCTGTAAGTATGTGGTCAGAAGCGTTGAACTGGACACACTCAGCTCTTTACACACTGAGGTGGGGGTGGTGATGACTCAGCATTGAAACTGATCCCTGCACATGCTGTTTTTGCTCCAGCAATGTCTCTCAGCAGACCTCCATAATTCCTGCATCCTGTCCTCTGCTTGTTCTGGATTTCGTTTTGGTGCGTTTTGCCATTGAACATAAGAAGAGGCCTTAGAGAGTCCCTGAGCGGTTTGTCAAACTAAAGAAAACGGAAGAAAACTAGAGCCTGAGAAGAACGAACGGACACTTAATTCTACACAAGCACTGCAGAGCATTATAAAGCATCTGATTCGTTCACAATCACCATTGTTAAATAAGCCCTGTCCAACAGCTTTGTAAACATGCATGTGCGATCTGAATGTATCAGGGTAGCTTAACATTATCTAACCCCAGTGTTCATACTGCATGCCATGCAATAGAATCTGAGCGATACATTCTCATTCAGGACCACAGTTCTTGTCCGCATTATTCAATTTTGAGGGTTATATGTGTTCATAATAGTTCATGAGATTGTTGTGATGCTGGCGACACTGAATCCAAATGGGAAATGTGATCATGAAGGGCAAGAAATGAACTGAATTCAGTGTGTGGGAGGGTTTGGTTGCGTCTGCTACTTTGGAGGCGCACTCTGTATTTCCGGCGTGTTGTGATGTCCGTTGGGCGTCAGTCGGTCCTGAAAAATGTACAGGTTGTTGCTGGCTGCGATGGCAATGATGTTTTCTTTGGGATGCCAGGCGGTATGGAGGATTTTCTTCCTGAAGTCCAGACTGTCCACGCTGACATCCGTCTCTTTCCGTTTCTTGCCCACGCACACCCGGCGCGGCTGCAGGACCGCCCGCCGCTTGCACATCTCCCGACTGGCCTCCAGAGTCACGTCGCGCAGACTCGCCCGGTCAAACATTCGGAAGTAGTTGTTGTAAGCGCCTGTCATGATCACGCTGCAGAGGAAGAGAGGGATTGAGAGGGAACAGATGCAGAGCAGCTGGAGCCGCTCAGGTTATGTTTCAAAGGTCAAAGGTGATGTTTTGAGGGAGACTGGCCTCACCTGTCTGTTCCGTTCCAGGCACATTCAAACTTGTCAAAAATACAATCGCTTTCATACAAAGAGCACAATTTGGTTCGCAAGTAGTCATGGACCTAAAAACACATGCAAACATGAGACAGACAGAGCAAGAGCATTCTGAACAAAACCATTAGAGTTAAGGTTAGTCACATTTAGTACATGACACATGCAGTCAAGCTTTATATATAACCGTATAAGGGGAATGTTGCTTGTTGTAGCTGTAAAAACTGTACTTTTCCTGCTTTCCAATAGAGAATGAAAGGCATTTATAAGATTTTGCCTTTTTGTCCAACCACATCAAGATCCTGTTACATTTCATCAAAGAAATGTACTGTGGCTGCCCTCACTATTGCCTGAAGATTTGCTTAGATTTATTTATATTGTACAGTCCTCCATTATTAAAAACGTATACATTATATTATATATTATGTGTATGTATATATACACACACACACACACACACACATATATACATACAGATATACAGTCATGGCCAAAAATATCGGCACCCTTGGTAAATATATGACCAGAGGAGGCTGTGAAAATTAATCTGCATTGTTAATCCTTTTGATCTTTTATTAAAAAAAAAAAAAAAAAAAAAAAAAAAAAAAAAAATCTAACCTTCCATTGGATAAGAATTTAAAATGGGGGGAAATATCATTATGAAATAATTGTTTTTCTCAAATACACGTTGGACACAATTATTGGCATCCCTAGAAATAGAGTAAAATATCTCTGAAGTATATTCCCATTCATATTCACAGTTTTGAGCACTCCAGGGTGATTATGAACATGAAATTATTCAGCCATGGCTTCCTGTTTCACAGAAATATAAATAGGAGGGAAAACAAATCCCAATTCCTTTAATCATCCATCACAATGAGAAAAAACAAAGAATATATTTCTGATGTGCAGCAAAAGATAACTGAGCTTCACAAATTAGTGAAGTGGCTTTAAGAAAAGAGCTAGAGCAGTGAAAATTCCCATTTCCACCATCATGGCAATAATTAAGAATTTCCAATCAACAGAAAATGTAATGAAACTGCCTGGAAGAGGACGTGTGTCTATATCGTCCTAATGCACGGTGAGAAGGAGAGTTTGAGTGGCTAAAGACTGTTCAAGGACCACAGCTGGAGAATTGTAGAAAATAGTTGAGTCTCATGGTCAGAAAGCCTTAAAAAAAAACAAATTGTCAAACAGCCCCTACATCACCACATGTTGTTCGGGAGGATTTCAAGAACAAAAACAAATCTCCAGCATATTCAGTTATCAGACACGACTGGCACTTCAAATGGGACTGGCTTCTATGGTCAGATGAAACTAAAAAAATGAGCTTTTTAGCAGCAAACACTCAAGATGGGTTTGGTGAACACAGGGATAAAAAGTACCCCATGTGTACAATGAAATATACTGCTGTATTTGTGATGTTGTGGACCTATATTTCTGCTGGAGGTCCTGGACATCTTGTTTAGACACATGGCATCATGGATTCTATCAAATACCAACAGATAAAAAAATCAATAAGTGACTGACTCTGTTAGAAATCTTATAATGGGCCATGTTTGGATCTTCCAACCGTACAATAATCCAAACACAAACCTCAAAAACAACACAAAAATGGGTCACTGAGCACAAAACCAAGCTTCTGCTGGCCATTCCAGTCCTTTGACCTGAACTCTGTAGAAAATGAGTGAGGTGAACTGAAGAGAAGAAGCACCGTCATGGAGCTGGGAATCTGAAGGATCTGGAGTGATTCTGGATGAAGGAATGGTCTCTGATCTCTTGTCAGGTGTTCTCTAAATGTTCTCCTATAATGCCTGATGAGGTTAGAGGTGTTAAACTGGCAAATGGAGGTTTCAAAAAGTATTGAATAAAAGGGTGCCGTTAATTGTGGCCAATGTGTATTAGAGAAAAACATTTATTTCATAATGATATTTCCTCCCATTTTAAATTCTTATTCTCCAATGAAAGCTTAGATTTTTGTGATGTTTTTAAATAAAAGATCAAAAGGATTAACAATGCAGATTAATTTTCACAGCCTTCTTTGATCATATTTACCAAGGGTGCCGATATTTTTGGCCATGACTATTTATTTTAGTATAATTTATATAATATTATAGTATTTAATATTTTACTTTTAATATTTAGCTGTTATTTTTTCATTTTATTTTAAGTTTTAGTAGTTTGTAATTTTTATTTTTATATATTTGTGAGTATTTTTATTGTTATAATTCCTATTTAGCTTTAATTTATTTTAAGTTTACTTGTAGTCATTTTAGTACTTTAAACTTATTTTGAAGTTAGTTTCTCATTTAATATTTAGATTTATTTTTTATTTTAAATTCATTTAACAATTATTTTTGATAATTATCAAAAGTAAATAAAAATATATATTTTAATGATATATTTTTAAATAATAATGTATTCTTAATAGAAGGCAGAAACTTTAAACTATTTTCCACATTTTTATAATTTATATTAGCTATAGTGCAATATTTATATAAAAATCCATTTAATGTTGCAAACAACATTTTATCTTCATAATATCACACCTATTTCCATTTGAACAGGAATGAGTCTCAGAATTAAGAACCACTGTGGTACCACCATGGTACCATCATTGTGGATGTACAATAAACACAGTATTGCAATGGTACTTTTTCTTATTTTGTGTTAGTGAAGCCAAACCAGCTTCATATGCACTGAGAACCTTGCATATTTTCTCACTGAAACACTGTGTGAGTTTGTGTATATGTGTGAAAGAGTGAGTAGGTGAGAGACCTGGTATGTTTCCACTGGTTTATTTTCCATGTTGAGGTCCCAGACTTTAACGGTGAGGTAATCTCTAGTGAGCAGGTAGCGGCCGCTATGACTGAACTTCACATCTGACACTGAGGAAACGATCTCTGAGAAGAACGATCGGCGGGATGGATCCACTGCTTCTTCAAACACTAATGGAGTTTGCACATATACACATGGTATTACAATATAACACTTTAAACTATTAGGACATTAATACTATAACAAGTGAACCACCTTGCATTAAATACTGACAATGGCAAATTGGGTTTCAAATCTGAAAGTTTAAGAGACATTTTATTTAACCTAAACCCAGATTTTTGAGAAGGCTTGTAATGTGAGTGTTTTAGTGGATATGACATCCTGGATCAACATCCTTTTAAGTCTTGGAACAGCACTGAGTTCAGAGGTAAGATAATGGTTATGGTTGACAGGAATGTTGTTGCAAGACCAACAAAGTATGTTCATCCAGGAAAATGTCCTGCTTGGAGGTATCTTGTATGCATGGCTCACGTTTGGCATGTTGGTCACAGAGCGCTTGGGCTCTCATGTCGCAGAGGCGTGTGGTTCCTGTGCTGCTGCTGAAGGCCAGCAGGTGGCAGTGGTGAGGGTGAAACTCGGCCACCGTGATCACCTCACTGAGGTCCTCCATGTTTTCTGGCTTCAAATCAACAATATCTGAGAGAAATTCACTGAGGAAACCCAACACGCTGAGGTTTTATATCCACTTATTCGCAAAATTTTTGAAGGCCAGTTCACAGAAAGGATGATAACTACAACAGGGAAGTCCACACCACAACTATAACAATAACAACAGAGACAATATATCGTTATATCGATATCGTTTTTCAGAATGATAAAAACATCAACACGCAATCAGAATCTATTCAACCCTTAAGGGCCTTTACTAAGTATGGAAGCCTGTTGCAGCCACTGAATAAAAAATAAAACAAGGTAATTATGACTCACAATTTCGCAAGTTTACGTCTAAGATTTGCGATATACAAACTGACAAATGTAAGTTATAAAGTCAGAATTATGTGATATAAACTCACAACTGAGAAAATTTTTTTAACCTGCACAGCACTTACCCGCTGGTCTCTGCTACACTCACCCCCCTAAAACTCACTCCCATCCGGGTCACGGCACCAATGTCGCGGTCCTACTCGCCCCGCGACGAGCGGGATTCGATTTGCGGTCTCCGGCGTGGGAGGCGGGCGCTCTAACAAGGAGGCTAAAGGCCACAGCCTCTAGCATCAGTCGCTAGTGTGCCACTTGAGGTCGGGGAGTGAGGTTTTACCTGCACAGCACTTACCCGCTGGCCTCTGCTACATTAACAAAATTCTTTCTTCTACATTTCTTCTGAAAAGATGTTTGGTGCCCAACAACACGTTAGAAACTGCATTTTTTTCGTGATGAACACAATTATAAACCCCGTATCTGTTGGTATAGTTCTGTCTTACAGTACGATGCACAAGGATACTGAAGCTGCGGTCAGTGATGTTGAGATGCCACAGGTTAATTCTCAGGTCGTCGGCGGACAGGTACGTCTCAGTGTCGCTGTTGACACTGATGGAGTTGATGTGATATGCATGTGCGTTAGCAAAAACACGCCGTGGGGATGCCTCCACCAGGAGATCCATCGGCCGCAGAACAGGGACCTGGACAATGCAGTAACTCACATCAGGAAACAAGTACAAACAGAGAGGAAAACAGAAGCAGAAACGCTACACACCTGTAGAGTGGTGATTGTAGAGAGGTCCTTCAGTCTGCCCTCCTCATCTCTCAGATTATAGCCTTCTGCTCGCTTATCTCTCTCACTCACCTTCCACAGCTTTATGGTCTTGTCTGGAAAGAAATACAAAAAGTATTATATTCGTAAAGAAACAGTACTGTGTTTTGGCTTTGAGTGATATGTTAGCAAGGGTTTTAGCTCTTACCATTGGTGGCGAGGAGGAAGTGGGCAGGGTTATGCAGAGGCAGCCAGCGGATCTTATTGATTTTCTCCTCAATCTCCAAACTTTTCAGATAATCAAACTCAGGCTCATGACTCTGAAATGTGCTATAAACATTATATTCACCCTAAAAGAAAGAGGTAAGGGGACAAGAAACCAGAAAAAAAGTGACATTGTTTGCATGAATGAATTAATGGACTTTTCACATTTCCAGAAAAGTGGAAGTTACAGTATCATAGATATGAAGTAAACTTCTATAGTGGTGAATGGAAACTACAACAGATATTATTTTTGCATTCCCATTTGCTCCAATAGAGAGGTCAGAAGAGGGAAAGATATCAAATTTGCTGTCACTCCCTCAGCTGTCAGTAGAAACACTCATGCTGCAGCTTTTATGTAATTTAATTTGAAAGGCAATATAATATAGTTTTATAAATGCAATATTTTGAAGAATGAAAATATACCAAATTTGTCAAGATTCACAATGTTAATAACTGTGGAAAAGCATCATCACAAAAGGGTCCATGATTAGTTTTTTCTTAATTCTGCTGCTTACTTCCTGTACTGAGTAAATATTAAAATAATAGGTTAAACTAGGTAAATAGTATAACATTTAAAATATTATTTATTATAATAAATGTAATTTATACATAAATATAAAAGATCATCTAAAATAAAAAATAAAACAATTTAATTATAAAAGGCCCAATTCTAAATCAAAGCATTGCGGTTCTGTGCACTTTTAGGTCATCTGTGTGCAAAAAGTTAACAAAACAAACATAAGATATGCACATTTAACATTTACCGGGTCTCATTGTAAAAACATGAGGGGAATAAATTTAGGTGGAAATCATTCATAAAACCATTCTTACACAAACTGTCAAAAGTGACAATATATGTAAGGATGACTTTACGAGTGATTTAACCAGGCTTTCATTCTGCTCTTGTATATCCATCTTCTGGGGGAAAAACTGTTATTTTGCACTGAGGGGTATTTAGAAAGTTTTGTCCAATAAAATGTTCTCTAGAATGAGAATGTCTCCTCATTGTATTATAAATACCACCTGCCTCCAACTCACAACAGCAAGAAAATAATGGTGTTACTGATGTAAACTGGAAGTTACTGACCGAAAAAAGGAAAAGAAAGAGAACAAACAAAAATGCTTCAGTGTGCTACTCCAGCTTCCTGTTTCAATAATAAGTTTGTGAAAAAGGGAACATAAAAAATGTGATTGCCAGAGATTTGTCTGACCTGTGGTTCTCTCTGAAAGATGACAACTCTCCCACCCTTATCACCCGTGGCCAAGAACTCTCCGGTCTGGTTGAACTCCACCGTAGAGATGACATCCGCTGGATCGCAGACAAGAATGAAAAATATATATTTTTTTGTTTTGGTAAAATCCTGCACATGCCTCTATTTATTGTTTAAGATCAGATGTGCTTTACATTGCTTTGCCAAAGTAAACTAACGTAATATTTGTATTTGAACATAGATCCAAAAACAGCATAAATGCCAAGGTGCACGTTCACTTTTCTTTGTGAACACAAATACAGAGGTCAAAGAGTTTGTCTAGTGTCTAGTTACATCACTGGTCAAAAGTTTGGACATTTCATTTTTTTATTATGACTAATTTTTACATGGTAAAATAATGGAAAATTCAACAAAATTATGAATTAGCACAAAAAAAAAATGGAAATGATGTATTAATCAAAAATGTTAAATCAGAATGATCATAATTTGACTCATCATTCAGCTCTGTACACCAGGGTTATTATAGTTAAATCAAACTAATGGCAAAAAATAAATACATATGTTGCTAATGAAGCATTTCTCATTTTCATATAGTTCAACTTTATGCACTAAAATTACGAATAACAAAACTGAAATAAAAATAACAAAACCTAACAAAAATGACAAAAAATGAAATTAAATGAAAAGGAAAATATAAAAAATAATTCCAATTGTTAAAAACTTTAATAGTCTCTGATATTAAAATAACACTGCTTGCTTGCTCTCTCACAAAATGTCATGAGGTGCATCTTGGGATGGTTGTAAACAGTATTGAACTAGTTCCCACTTGTTGACTGCTTCATATAAAGATGCTTATTGTCTAGAAAAGTATTTCAAGCATTTCAGCAAAGCCTTACAAGAAACAAATTCAGTCAAGTGTGTCCAAACTTTTGACTGGCAGTGTAGCTACAGTGAGCATTTGTAGCATGTGAGTGTGTGTGTGTGTGTGTGTGTTACCCTCTGTGTACTCTGGCTCCAAGGCTGCAAGATCGGAACAGAGAACCGGGCTCAGCATTCTGGGACGGAACCAAGGGTGGGGCTGCAGCTCTACCAATCCTGCAAAGAGGCGGAGTCTCATGATGAGCCTTAAAATCTGAGTGGAAGGGTTACAATATGCTACTGTTTTGATGTCTGCCAAAGAGACTCTCTCCTCTGCTGGAATGATTCCAGATGCTGATATTCAAACATGCAGGTCACATGAGCGCCAGTAGAGATAAACCACAACCATCCAGATCTACAGTATAGTCCTGATGTGTTGAAATGGGCCTAGATGTGAGATTAGTGGATCTAATCCTGTTCTACATCAATATAAACATCAGATTATCAGGGGGGGGAAAAAATCCCAGATCGGCCACATATGCATATAAACATCTCTATCTGGTCAACAAGCCATTAAAGAGGATCACAAAGAACATTTATGCATGCAAACATTCAGACAGAATGAACGAAAAGGACAAATCAAATGAAAAACAAGACATACTTATAAAAACACTCTTTTACCTTCTATCACATTGCTCTGCTAACAATCCTGGTTCAGTTGCTGATATATTCATTCAGTTGCATTGCTGTGTTGGTTTGTACAAAAGGTGTCTGTGAAGGTGGGTGTTTGTTTGATGGATGAGCAACACATCATCCATTTTTCAGCCATCAGCATAAAGGTCTGCTGCAAAGCGTCATGGGGTTTATGAGCAGTAAGTCCACACGAAGAGGCTGATGATATAAACTCCTCAGAAAAACGCTGAAGAAAAAGCAGAATCTCGTGGCTCAGCAGGGATGCATCTACACTCTTCCTGTCAATTCATTCCTGTTGGGTTTTTCTGAAATCAGAGGTAAACACATGACAGCTGGACTTGTGCGTAGGCATACTGATGTTTGTGCAAAAGAATGAGGGAGGGGTAAAATTCTGTCTGTTCTGCTGCATAGTCTCCTCCTCCCAAGCATATCACAGAGAGGGAGACACAGAGATGCTGAGTGACGCGCTCTCGTCCAATCATTTCACTGGCCAGCGAGTTGTGGCCAATGGGAGAGCAGCTCAGCATTACATTGAGCAGCAACCCCCCACTCCAGCCTCATACTGATACAGCTACAAGAGCGGTTGCCTGGTAACCGCATCTGTCTGTAAGAGCAGAGCACGAGTCGGGGAGAAAACATGAGGCATTGCAATGATTACATAAAGATGTGAGAAACCTATTCTGTAAAACAGACAGAATAGACTTAAAATAACTGCTTTTAGGTTCTTTTGTTTGACAGATTTTACCAAAACCAACTTAAATGGAAGAAATAAATTTAATTTCTTAGTAATAATACTGTCACATTTAATGTCCATTGATGATGAGGATAGGCGAAGTTTCAAATTAGTAGCATGATTTAATAAAAAGCAAACTCTTGTAATCTAATAAGATTAAAACGCAAGTGCACGCTATGCACAACCAATAACGGACAATGAACTGAAGAAACTGAGGAAATAAATACAGGGTGGTAAAAAGGGACAGGTGAGACTCTAATCAATTAAACAATGAGACAATGAATGACTAAGCCAACCAAGGAAACAGAAACTAAACACACTTGACCTGAACACAGGCAAAACGAATATCAAAATGAAGGTCCACGGACACATACACAGATTTTGTGACAGAAATTACAGTTCAGGAGGTTGGTGGAGCAGAGGCAGAGCCCTACATCCCTCCCCTGGTCTGCCTCTGCTCCACCAATCCAGGAGGAGGAAAAGGAGAAGGGGACAGGACTGGAGCAGGGTACCAAGGTGGAGCAGTAAGGGTTGGAAACTACCATGGCGGAGCAGCCTTAGAAGCAAACCACCACAGCAGAGCAGATGGAGGAAAGAACTTGATGGTGGGAGGAACCACGGAGGAAGCGATGGCAGGATGAAGCCAGGCAAAGTTTCAAGGTAGTAGTTTATTAAGCAGAATATAATCAAATAAAGAATATCAAAATAAAGGTCCATTCACAGAGGTCCAGACACAGAGATTTGTGACAAATTTAAAAATAATTTAATTTTTTAATGACTAAACATTGAAACTTCTTTTTTTATTAGCTTATTTCATTTTCTGATTTTAAAGTCACCATTGTAACGTAATAAAACTTAATATTAATATGTAATTTAAAGAAATAGTTTAATTTAGCTCAAAGGGAATCATTTATGATTGTATAGGGGTTTGAACAGCATCACTGTTACGGCGATTCACTGAACGAGCCGTATAACAAACTCTGCACTGGATATTAAAATCCAAAATATAGTGAAAACACTATTAAATGGCGTAGTAACAAGATCGGCAGATTAAGACATTAACTTATGAGCACAAAACACAAGATACTTCTCTTTTCAATATAAATAAGATTTTATTTATACAAACCTAAGACAAACTAATCTAACACATGAACACAAGCATTCACATGTTGCAGAAAGAGAGAAAGTGAGGAAAGGATGAGTTTAAGAGAATGGAAATATGATATCCCAAGTTTACAGCAATATGTTCAATTGCATAGACCTTAACAAACATCAATCACTTATTTAACCCTCGGTTTGAGTTTCTCAATGAGGCTAAAATTTATATTAACTGCACCTGATTCAGTTAGAATCTGGAGGTACTTGCTTGCTTGCTTTGGGGATTTAAGGGAATCCCTTTTGTCGTCTTCCTTGCAGGAAAGGGGGTTCCCTGAAGTGACTGATTGGTTGAGAGTTCAGTAGTCTTTGAAGGGACGTCTTGGGCGTTGGCTGAGGATGCGGAGTTGGTCTGGTCGAAGTTTGAAGCGAGTGTAGTCGGAGCTGGACTTTGCAGCAAACTTACATTAGAACACAAAACTCCACGGAAAGAAAAGAAACTAAAGTAAAAGAATGGAAATTAAAGGAGGTAATGAGACTACGTTGTTTTCCTTCTCATTATGGTAGCAGCTGGCGGGTGGGCCAGAGCACGCTCAAAGAGCAGCACGCGGTGGCAAAAGAGAAGAAGAGGAGAAGGGTGACGAAGAGAGTAAGAGAGTGACTAAGAGAGAGTTTGATGGTGTCCTGAGTTTTTAAACTCGGCTTTCAGACCGTCCCATCTGGACGTCTTGACCAATTAGATACCGTCCTTGCTTGGGGAGTTGCTCTGTTCCTCCACCAGGTCAATAAATCAACGTTATCTGTTCAGTCAGAGGTCCGAACTTTACAGGCTCTTGCAAAGTATACTTTTGAACATGATTTCTATAACAAGACTATGATACATTTGACAAAGAATTGATTGGAAGAAACATTTAAAGCATGAATTTTCAAACTCATACATACCAAACATGAATATTAATCCTTCAGCTATTCAAAAATGATTAAAAAGACATACATAATATTTGATTAAAACATGATAGTCAAATATGTGGGTTACAAACATAATATGGGGTTCTGCGTAGAAATGTCCTTTTAGGATGATTTTATGTGCATATGAAAAAGAAAGTCTTTGTGTAGTTCTATGGAGAACGAAGGCGTGTTCTTTAGACAAAGGAATTCAAGTCTGTTTTGTCTTGTATGGGGGAAGACCCGCCCAAGAAAGTCTGTAGCTCGTGATTTTCTATGGTATCCATAGATGTGACCATCAGTCTTGATTACTTGCAACAAATTTGACAGTCTCCTTCCTGAATTGGCTTTATCAATAAGTGTTCTTTTGTCTCAAGGTTGTAAGCTATTCTGTGAAAGAGGCTTGCTGGTTAGTTTGCTTCAGACTAGTTGGAGCTAGGATTTGGACAGATTTATGACATTGCACTGTTACAACTTTGAGGCCCCTCGTTGTGTAATCTCAGCTTCTCATGTTTCAATGTTCTGATGGAATCTTAACTTTGTCTGATTCGGTCTCTGATATCTTACACCATGAAACTGCACCATTATTTCAGGAACCACAAAGTGGAGAGAGTAAATTAATTTATTGCTGATGCAGTGATGGATTTCTCATGCTTTTTATAGGTCTTTCTTTTCCAATATCCTGTCACTCAGTGGATTTTTGTAAAACATTTGTTGGTAAACAGTGCTTTTCATCATCTAAATAAAAAAACAATAAGAAAATTTTGTAATAATTAAATTAACTATACAGTAATATAAACAAATTACTTTAGCCAATGCTGTACTAAGTTTTCTACAACTATAGGGTATGCTACAATACACTAGTTTACTATAGTAAAAACTAAAGTATACTACAGTATTGATTACAGTTTATCAGTTCACTATTCAGTTAATACTACAGTATGCTGTAGCATTCACAAAGTGTTATAAATACTATAATATACAGTATGGTTCAAAAACACTATAGTATTTACTAAATTACTATAGTATTTTTTCATGTGACTGTTGTTGTATTGTTATGGATTGACAATAATAACAATTGTTATTGTTTTTTCAAGCATTCAATAAAAAAAAAAAAATCAGTAAAGAGATGAATGTTAGAGAGTAAAATATCAAAATCTGTGACTATTTTAATTGGATATTGAAAATACTCAAAAGAAATTATATTCACTGAACAAAAATAAAGTATAATCATTGAACAGAAAGCAAAACCAACCAACCAACAAACAAACAAACAGCCAAACGCTGTTTGTGGATACCATTTAAATGATTGAGAATTGCAGTAAACAGCATTGTATGTCACCCTTTTTTATAATAGCCTACAGCAATAAAAAAAAAAAAAAAAAAAAAAAATGAATGTTTGATTGCAAATATGAAGATTAGCGTCTTCTCCATTGAAATAATTGTAATTAATTTAAACTGTGCTGTGCCATATTTTTGAGTCTCAGACATGTTTACACTCTCTAGCTGGAGGAGGGGAGCAGTCTCTTTTCACGCAGATGCACATTCTGTTCTGGATTAAAGTGGAAATAAGAAGATCCGAGAGAAGAGCAACATCAACGTTAGGTAACGCATGCCGTTTCTCAATATTATATTCATTTGCTCAGATTTTCCCCCTTTACATACAGTGGTAGTTGTAAAGCTTGGGCGTTGAGGCAGAGAAACTAGACATGTGAGGTACAACACTCTTCTAGCCCATGTATCTTTTATAATGCGAAATAACGGTCCCTGTAAATGAGCTACTTAATTATTCGTGTCGTTTGGTCAATTCTGCGAGACAATCTTTGATTCAGATTCGATTTGAACTGTTTTGGAAGCAAAAATATAAACAAAATAAGGTGCAAATATGATCAGATACATTTACACTAAATATACAGTGAATATAAAAAATTTACAAAAAAAAAAAAAATTGCTTATTTTATTGTTGGCAAAAGAAGACCTTAAATGTCACAGAGCTTCGAGTCTTTTTGTAATCCCTTTATATAATATGCAAAGTGAGCATAGTGATAAGTTAAAACCACATGTAAACGAATTATGACTGTGTTATAAGCTTGCATTAGAAGCCATCGTGACTCTCGAGCACCAAGCAGAAGATGATATTCTCCATGTGTTTAAAGATGCCAGAAGCCACTGATGTGATGATAACCACGTCATTTTACCAACAACAGTATGAAGTCTCCAGGTTCCTGAAGATCAAGCCACTGGCTTTGGGGATAAAACAAACTGGTCACGTTCTGTGTTGGTGTTTGGTCATTCTTATTTTCCTGTTTGGTCCTTTGTTTCCATTATCATCACGTTTAAGTCCTCATTTATCTCTGTATTAAAAACACTGTTTTCTCAGTTATTGTGTTTGTTTGTAAAGTCTTCTCCTTAATCTTTGATATTTTTGGAAAATAAACCAAGCTGCATTTAGATCCACATCTCTTCTTCTGGCCTCGCCTGTGTTCAGTGTGTATGAATTAACAGGCATTATAGCTTATGTTTTTGTATTGCAGATTTTGGAAATATTGATAGCCTTATTGGGACTCGGTTTGATAATCTGGAATGAGAGTTTTCGTTATTTGGTCACCAATCATTGTAAGTCAATCATTCAGTACAACATTTTTCAGTGAACAAATACTGATTTCTGTTCCGTTTTTATTCTGCAGTTCATCATAACTGGAGCTATAACAGTCTCGGCTGCACACACACACAAACCGTTTCTGGTTAGTGTCAACTTTACTGTCTTGAGAAGCAGCAATAGGTTTAAGAATACAAACATTATAGGGGAATTTTATTCATTTGTTTTTGTATTTGTAGGTCAAAACCTCACAAATGATCAGCTATGTAAACCTTGCAGTAGTTACCTTCTCCCTCCGAGGTCACATTTACGGTCTGGTAAGGGTTTACACTGCCTACAGTATGTGTGTGTATGTCTAGTAGGGCTGGGTATTGACATTTCAATTCAGTTTTGATTCACAAGCTTGGTACTACTATAGTATAGAAGGTTAAAGGAAACCGATTTTATTTATGATTGATTATAACTTTATTATTAGAAAAGCTAATTTAAGTGTTTGTATACTAACCTTATAAAGAACAACATTGTTTCTACTCCAATTCGTTTTTTCAAAGTACAAACATTTAAATCGTGGTTGTCATTCCAAACATGCATTAAGTATTGATGAACAGTAGAATAGTGCATATATTTATAAAAATGCTCCTCTCCAGAGTAGCCAAGTCTTTTCCAGCGGAGTAGTTTATGAAAATAGTTTTTTCTGAGGTAATCATTGTGATATTGTTTACAAGCTGTTTATTCATTTTGTTCCGCAATTGAAACACTGATTGAGCATAGGGCTGTGCAGGTGTGTGTGTAATATATATATATATATATATATATATATATATATATGTGCGTGCGTGTTGTAACGGTGGTGCCACCCCTGGCTTTCTACCAGATTAATTTAAGTTCGGGCGCCAGACAAGGATAAAACTGTCAATTTTTTTTCCTCCGGATAGCACAGAATTAAAAACCACCGATTACAAAAGATGCAGTCAGGGAGACAATGAAGCACATCAGACCAAGAACCCAGTTCATGTTCAAAAGTGTACATTTAATTCCTTGGACAATGAATTTTGCCAGAGAATGACAAAAAAAAAATAAAAAAAAATAAAGAAAACTGCTTATGAGAGTGAAAAATATGTAACTGTACGTGCGGTGCAAAAAGTCATGTCATGTATGGCGTTTGCGTTTGGGGTGAGTGCATGGGATTTGTACCACGTTTTCCTGGACTTCGTCTTCGCTCGAAATTCCCGGATTTTCTGGAGAGCTACCTTTTGTTTGCGCAATATCCCAGAACGATCACTGTGGCGTCAAACCCACGGAAGCACAAACCCGAGCCGGCAGCTGGACCAGAGATACGGCATGTAACCGTAACAGACACTCATACTCCGGCTTCGTTGTCAGCTTCAGGTAATCAAACCACCTGTTCCGTTCACTGCTACTTGTCTCCACTTTTCGATCTCCGTAGCAGAACGAATTCACTCGTGCATCGGCAGATCACAGCAAAGGCCACACAGCCACCCACAGTCTCTCATGCCGCCTCTCATAACGAGCCACGCGCTCACATCAGGTGCGCTGGAAACGCACTCGCACCACCTCTGCTGTCGTCACATCCCTTCGTCACTTCTCCATTTCCCTTTTAAACAGTCAATGTCAATTTGCTGTCAAGACAACCAGTTAATGAGTGGCTACACATTAAGTTTCGCCACAGTGTGTTTGTGTGTGTGTGTATACACTGTATATTGTGACACTGATAGTCTACAACAGTTTAACAGTGTCTAATCTGTCTTTCAAACTGGCAACTGGTTTTTGATTCATATATTTTAGTTCATAATCACTGTATGTCTGTTAATTTATGGAGCGATTTTTGTGCCAATATTTATCAAACAAATCCAGTGTTTTGCAAATAAAACACTGGATCCATTTCAATATAGGCAGCTTTACTACAAATACCATGGTATTTATTTAGTAAAGCCATGGCTAATTTTCATAATGTTTAGATTATATTTTGGTACATTTACATAGCTGAATCACAATAAAGATCACCTGAACTTAAACTAGTTTGATTATAGTAGCCTATTTGTATAATTAGATTAGCCTACTCCTTTCAGTAGGTTGTCTGTGTGTAGTTTTATACTTGTTTAAACTTTTACTGCAGAGGTAGCCTACAACATTTCTCTCCACTGTAGGCTATGTTTCAACATATATACAAGAAAGACAATAAATCTTACTTGACCTAACATAAAAATAAAATTAAAAATGCTTTAATTTTTGGTACACAATATTGTCGCTATCCATTTGCATTTTAGTATTACATTGTGACACGATATATTGTTCCCTGCATTGTTTTGAATGTTGAACAATTGTATCAATATATATCAATATATATGTGTATATATATGTATATTCTATATCCCGCGATCCAACAGAGGATAAGAGGTGCGGAGAATGGATCAGTTTTTATAGGGAAAGACTAGTTAAATGTTTAGCCATGTCACTCCTGATTTTTGAACTAATCAATCATGTTAACAACTTTACAGCACTTGTTGTGAATTTCACTGACACTGTAGTAGGGTCGCTTTGTGAAAACATCTAAATGGTTCATTATAGATCTAGTAAGACAGAAACTCACCTGTTCCCCACTCATATTGGTCTGAAAAGGTAAAGAGGTGTTTCAGGTCTCGGGAGACTAGCGTAAATTGACCAACAGCGCCATCTGCTGTTTTGGAAAAGAAAGTTGCTCAATTGCACTCGTGTGAGAAAATCTGCCCGCACTCGTGTGAGGAAATCAGCCTGTCGCATTTGTGAGAAAATCAAGCCAAGTTTCCTCATAAAAAGGCAAATGAGTCTCACAGTTGTAACACACAATACATATATTTGTGAATACCTCTGCATTTTCTCTCAAACAGTTTTGTATTTGAAAATCACTTTGCGTTTGTTTGAAAGTCGAGTTTTTCTTTGCAAAGCAGATTGTGTTTATTTGCAAAACACTGGATTTGTTTGATAAATATTGGCACAAAAATCGCTCCATATGTGTCCTTCTATGTCCTTGTTGCCGGTGATATTCTGATCTTCATCTTCTCTCTTGCTGTTGCCGTAACCTTCTGTTCCTGTTGCTGCAGACCAAAGGTAAACATTATCAAAACATTAAAACATTCGGTCCCGCTTTATATTAGGTGGCCTTAACTACTATGTACTTAAATTTAAATGAATCATTTGATGCAATGCATTTATTGTGTACATACATGTTCTTACATCGTACTTATATTTTTAAAAATACCTATATGTAGTTATCTGTAATTAATTTCTGTAATTACATTTATAATTACACTGTTGACCCATCCCTTACACCGTAACCCACCCTTAAACCCATACCACCAAACCTGTCCCTAACCTTATATCCCATCTCAATGGCAGCAAAAGTGTTGCAATACAATTTGACCACAATAAGTACATTGTACTTAGTTTTTGATGTAAGTACATAGTATTTAAGGCCACCTAACATAAAGTGTGACCAAACATTCTTCTCAAAAAAAAGAAAAGAAAAAGAAAAATCAGATGAAATCATTTGTATAACAAACATCATGTTGGTTCTCTCTCAGTCAACCCCTGTCACGGTCAGCTATGTGACCACAGATTTGCATGTCAACCAGATCATGCAGATGGGCCAGCCGGACCCCTCTGCAGGGGCCCAGCCTGTTAGTTCAGTCATGTACGTGCTGCCAGCAGCACACAGCTCAGTCCCACCTGCGCCTCTGCCAAATTACGGTCACGTCCCCAATGCATACAGTCCAGTACCAACTACACCTCCATCCAACTATGACAAAGTCTCAGATGCACTGCCACCAAACTACGGTCCAGTCCCAAGTGCACCTCCAACAGCATATGAGGTAATTATGAGCATTTTTGAGTAAGTGTAGGCCGACTAAATCAGAAAATATATTTAAAAACCATTAATACACATCTAAATCCTATAATAATCTCAACCTTCAATTAGCCTATATTTGCTGACCTGCTGTAATTGCTGTGAAAAATCTACTCTGTGGGTCTGATTAGCAGCTCTATTATTTAGTTAAGAACACAGCTATAAAATCGATGAAAAATGTTAGCATACTGTAACTAAATGATACATTAGATGAGTATCTGATTGCATAGGACAGCCATTCACGCTAATTTATTTAAAAAAGTATTCTTCTCACAACTGTTATAGTGTTTTATGAATGCATTTGTGCAAATCTTCTCTCTCCATTTAATAATTAACCAAAGCCTAACAAATTTAAATAAGCAAGGACTTCTTTATGGTGTGGAAGCTTGTTTCCACCACAGAAAAAAAAGGTAATTGTGAGATAAAAAGACTTTTATATTTTGCAATTCAGACTTTTTTTGTGAGTATATATGAATAGTGAGAAATTTATCTCGCAATTGGGAGTTTATATCTCAATTCGGACTTCACAACTCGGTTCTGACTATTTTTTTCTCAGAATTGTTAGATAAAATGCAATTATGAGTTCATATAGATACAGAAGCGTGGGATAAAGAGTCGCATTTACCTTTTTAATGTTTGATTCCATGGCATATGGAGATGAGCTTCCATATCACTGTGAGGACTAACACAGAAACAAATATAATCAATAATTCAAAAGCTAAATATGCAGACAACAGTGAAAGCGTCAGAGAACTATAGTTCTCCACTTAGGATGAGATTTTGTTAGGTTTCATGTCAGTCAGATGGACCGTGCGGTTGGACATGACAAAGGATAATATTTGAAGGCTTTCTATCATCTGAAATGTTCAAAATGTCTGCGTCGCCTTTTGGCCTTCACTAGTTCATTTTAAACAGTCTTGCGATGTTACATGATTTTTTAAATATAGAATAATTCAATGTGATTTCTAGTTATCCTAATGAAAGAAGTACCAAAACTTTGTTTAAAATGTTGTTGCTGTATAGATGTGGATTACATGAATAAAAAAGATGCTACCAGCCACCAAAAAAGCATGAATGAAAGGTCATACCACTTTCCTTGTTCATGAGGGCATTATAATAAGAGAAGAAAGCCTGAAATTCAGCAGGACGATAGGCAAGCACCTCGAAGACATTGGGCAAAAACCCTCCCTGGTGAACAATATCTATTAGCAGTGACACACATTTCTTTATATTTTGTGTTTAATAGAAGAGAATGAAAGCCATATGGGTTTGAAATGAGTAAATGATGACAGATTTTTAATTTTAGGGTGAACTAACATAGATGTTATGCCAAAAATTGAGTGTTTACTATTGTCCTTTTGCATTACCGACACACTGTTTTCCTATTTGATACTGTAACCAAGGGTCTGAGAGTAATGCAATTTCAATTCTCTGTATGTATGTGCTGTACATGTGGAAGAATTGACAATAAAGCTGACTTGACTTGACTTGACTTGACTTGACTAAAGCTGCTTTTGACACAATTAGTATTATTAAAATCGCTATATAAATAAATGTGACTTGACTTGACTTCAACTCCACAATATCAAATGGCAGGTTCTTCTTATTTGGCACTGGAGACTGGCTGATTTTATATATTTTCATACTAATAAACTTGAAGTCCTTTTCCAAGTTTTAACAGTTACAGAGGAATAAATAAATGTGTTTATGATTACAATGCAGTGATTTTAAGCATTTACAGAAAGATGGAGCACGAGCATATAGGTTTTACATTCATTTACTGCCACCTTCAGTTTTTCTCAGGCCCGGTTCCACCCTGGCTCCACACATAACAGCCAATCGCAAAATTGTTGTGATATTCATTTGAGGTTCATATATTATTTTCGTTTTCGTTTTCTTACCGCCCAGGGAGCTGCTATCAATATGCGCGGAATTGAAATCCTTTTGAACGAGCGTGCCTTTCACTTTCGATTTGGTGATCACGCGTACAGTGCTCTTGTGTAAAGGCATCTTACAAGATCAGATATTTGTCAATGAGCTAAGAATCTGTTGATGCATGGTCTTGTCAGTCTCAGTGGTGAAGTGCAGGGTATATTCAGTATACGGCGTATCAGTCGGCTTTGCGTAGCCTATACCTACTTCTAAATACCCTCTGATGCGCATTCAGTAGTGTGTCGAATTAGCCAAAACCATGACAGTCCACCACATGAGTTGCTAAACAAATCGTCTGTGAATAAATGCAAATATTCCCTAAAAGCACAGAGTAAAGACAGTGATGCGGTCAGGACATGCCGGCTTCCCTTTAAATATGATTGATGAATGCGCCCGCGCCCGCTTTGTCCCGAGAGTGACAGAGATGCCTCCTCTTCAACTTCGAATGAAGACATCAAACATAGGAATATGCACAATTCTGGATAAATTGATCACTTTTTTTTTCCCAAATAGAGATCATATTCTCCTATGATTCTGAATAGAGAACTAAATAAATAGCTTGTAATTTACTAGAGGTTCTGACAAAATGTTAATTGCTGCAGTCTTTTTAAAATTAGAATAATTTATTGCAAAATTTGCACCTCTGTTGTGGCTAAATGGCCCATTTTGGGGTGAATTAGATGCAAGTCTTAAATGTCACTGTTTATAATATAAGGCGTTCATCCTTTCACTTAAAAAAAAAAAAAATAGGGGCATACAAAGAGTAGCCTATACCCAGTTCTCCAGGCACCACTACACCACTGCTCCTTACTCTCCACTCGTGATCAGTCAAATCGGACTGCAACAAGACTTGTGTTGGATGCAGGGTTGTCAAGTCCGAGTTTTTTTTCTTTTCCTACTGAATTGGGCTACTTTTAAACAGCTGCCGTGGGTTGATTTTTCCCCTGTGGGTTAAAGGCTTGAAATATTGAATCTATAGGGCCTAAATTAAATTTCACTGAAATGCTTGTATTGAAATATTTATGATTCTACCATAAAAATATTCTGGATGTTAAGTTTTGTGAAGGAGGGCCACTGGTAGGAAGCCTTTGAGTGTTTATGAAGCATAACAGCATGACAGTGACTGTAAAATATGTATTTTAGGAATGAGTTTTGATATTTGGGACTACTTTGTGCTGCTTTTCACTGGCTGTTGGGCTAGTTTTGTCACCTGGCAACCCTGTTGTAGAGTAGATGCGTTCAGTTTAGAATTGTAGTGTACATTTTCCAACTGAAGCTTTTTATATTTATAAAAATACAACCCAGAATATAAACCCAATGCGTTTCACATAAAGTTTTGCATTCATACTCGGGGCTAATCTACTTGCCTAAATAAGGTATGCAGTATCAAGGTGCATAATTTGATCTTTTAATATCACTGTTTTAATACATTAAGGCAGTATAAGTGTTTTTCACATTAAACGTTTTAATGTCCTGTTGATTGAAATATTGCGGCTTGGAAACAGATGGAAAATTGACTACAAATGTAGCTAGTAGTGGTAAAGTTTAGGTATAATTTCCTAGTCATCCATTTGTTTTGCATATATTCTTTAACCATAGATCGTAAGACTATGGTTAAAGCGGATTTGTTACACGTGTGAATAAATAAATATTATGTTATGTCAATGTATAAAAATTCACTTTATAAACTATATGTAAACACCTATTTTGCCACTTTTCCCTAGACCATATTAGTATATTCTGGTAATGGCGATTGGATGGACCAGCACCAGCCTGGACTGTCCTTGCCCCTGGTTTGACTATGTTCACATTTGGCACATTTTCTAACATAAAATACATTTATAAGTGATTTAATAATAATTAATCATGATTGAGTGTCCAAGAAACACCCAGTTACATATGGCCTACTCAAATGAACTGTTAAAGAAACGGTATCACATATTCAGTTAACAGCAATCATGATGTTCTGTATATATATATCTGTGACAACCTGTGGTTTCATGGCCATATTACAGCATGTTGATATTCAGACTAGCATTCTTTGGTCATGTATAGGATATGATTGTGATTGACAGGATAATGTTGCAGCCCTCAACATTCTGCAACTCCATAGGAACGCGTTCTCTTTGTTGTTAAGCAACTCTTCAGGAAAATCTTGATTCGCTGCTTTGAGAATGAAAGAATGATCCATTGAAACTTGGTTTCTAGACAGTCAGTAAACTTTGGCTGACAAGAAAGAGAAGACGTGCAAAGACAAGATACTCTCTTTATTTTCAAAGATGCCAAAACCCGCTGATATGATGCCAACCGTGCCAGTATACCAGCAACAGCAGTATGACATCTCCAGGTTCCTGAAGATCAAGCCATTGGCTTTGGGGGTAAAAACACACTGTTCCACATCAAGAGAAGTATTCAGAAGAAACAGGCACTATGTCTTATATTTTTGTCTCGCAGATTTTGGAACTATTGCTAGCCTTATTGGGACTCTGTTTGACAATCTGGAATGTTTGTTTTTCTCTTCTCTGGGCACCAATCAGCGTAAGTCCATCATTTTAATATCAGAACAATATTATACAGCGAACAAATACTGAATTCTGTTCCGTTTCTGTTCTACAGTTCATTTTAACTGGAGTATTAACAGTCTCGGCAGCAAGCACATGTAAACCACGTCTGGTTAGTGTCAGTTTTAAAACATGTGTAATAATTTAGCTTAAGGGGAACTTTATGGGTTTTATTTTAAACCAGATCTTCTGTACTATAGGTCAAATCCTCACAAATGCTCAGCTATTTCAATGCGGCAGCAGCTGCTCTGTCTCTCCACTTTCACTTTTATTACACTTGGGTAAGTGGTTGCTTTGAAACTCACACATGTACAAAATATATATGTCTAGATTAAAATAATCTCTTGTTTTACCAGACTTTGATGAAAGTGCTTATATATTGTGATGCAGATAGTCTACAACAATGTGACATAACCCATCCTCTATTGTTTCGATCTGGCAACCGGTTTTTCATTCATATTTTAGTTCATAATCACTGTGTGTCTATTATTTTATCAGGGTGTGACCTGCTTTCTCCTTATGGCCTGTGATACTCTCATCTTCATCTTTTCTGTCACTGTTGCTTTAACCTCCTCTTCCTGTTGCTGCAAAGCAAAGGTAAGCATCATCAAGAGCTTAAAATCTTCTCATCTTGAAATAATGAATCACATAGTTGTGTAACAAATATGTTGGTTTTCTCTCAGTCAAGACATGTCGAGATCAGTTACATGGACGCAGATTTGCCTGTCAACCATATTGTGTACATGGGCCAGCCGGACCCCTCTGCAGTGGTACAGTCCATTAATTCAGTCATGTACGTGCTGCCAGCAGCACACGGCTCAGTCCCACTTTCGCCTCTGCCAAATTACAGTCCAGTACCAACTATACCTCCACCAGCCTACGACCAGGTCTCAGCTGCACCTCCACCACACTACGGTCCAGTCCCGAGTGCTCCTCCACCAGCATATGAGGTAATTTTTGAGTATCTAGGAAATCTATTTATAATGGCTCATACAAATGAAAATCCTATAAATAATCTCCATCTTCAATCATAATTATTTGCTAACGTGCTGTAATTGTTGTACTGCACAGCTTTGATACACTGTGTTTTGTTATTGCAGTTTGAAGATTTACAGACCAGAAGATGAACCTGATCTCAGTTAGTGTTTACACATTGGATTACGGCAAATGGAAAACCAAAAGACATTTTTTATAAATAGATGTGTATATAATTTATAAATAATTATAATATTACAATAAAGCAAATAAACTATTTTTGAAAACCAAATTTGTGAATGCATGTTGTAAAGGAATTTTGTCACAATTTTTTTTTTCTCAAAATATTTAATGGTAATTTTAACACACGTACATATTAACAATGCCATTTTTTTTCTTTCCAAGTCAACAAACCCTCAGTAGACATCATGGAAATATCACTGGATAGATTCAGCCCAGTATTTACAGACTAACATAATTATAATCTCTTGAAAACACTAACAGTTTTCACTTTTTATATTTAAGTTCGGCTGCAGGCAAATGTGATGTTTCCAGCTCATGACAACAGAAATCATTTCAAATACAGCATGGCCTGTTTAAAAATATTTCAGACCTATTGAAACCCATAACAGTTAAACAGTAATGTAATGAGTCCAAAGCACTGCGTTAACACTTCATCTCAGCGCTGATGCAAATGGGTTTAGATGGTAAAAATAATTCTCAAAAGGTTTGTTGGCCTGATCAGCAGCTCTATTATTCAGTGAAGCTAATAAACATTTAAATAAAGGCATTGATATATTTTAAGATCGCTCAGTGCAAGTTTCTTTCAGTTGAAACAGCTCAGAATTAAGTCTGTGAAACCCGGGGAAAGACTAACAAATTTAAGTAAACGAAAAGGCCACAAGGATGAATTTCTCATTGTGAAGACTAACACAAAAACAGTGTATTCAAAGAAACTTAAAAGCTTGCAAACATTAGTGAAAGGGTCAGAGAAGGAGCTTTGGGTGATATTTTTGCAAAACAGTGTTTTAACAATTATCTTAATGATTATTTGACAGTTTTGAAAGATTTGGTGTTATAAAAAAAAATATAACTTTAATCTAAAGTCTGATATGAGTCTATTCGTCCTTGACCTGTCCATCAGAGGCTTTTGCTTTGTCTCTCGGCACTCTCGCCATGTTGTAAAACTCTGCGTTAGGTCTCATGTCAGTCAGATGGGCCATGCGGTTGGACAGAGCAAAGAAGGCAGCAATGGCAGCAATGTCCCAAATATCCTCTCGGTCAAAACCATGAGCCTCCAGGGTGCTGAGATGTTCTTCAGTTACTGTTTCGCTCCTACAGACTGTCAGAGCAAAGTCCAGCATGGCCTTCTCACGGGCGCTCAGCTCCGCAACCCTGTAATTAACTGCAACCTGTGCGACAAGACAGTACCAGTAAAATCAATTAGAAGCCCACTCATATTATTTATAATATTCTTGGAATATTGAGTCTGAGAGGGTGTTGAACAGTTTTACATTATGTTTTGTGACATTTTTATGTACCTGATCAGCCAGCATGGGTTTTTTGGAATAGATGCGGTGCAATGCACTGTGGGATACCACACAATACAAGCAGTGATTGTGAGCACTGGTCGCGACCACAATCAGTTCCCGGTCCGCTTTTGACAGACCACCTGTTACAAAAATAAAATAAACCTTGGATCCATAAAGCTTTCAAATATCTACATTTAACATCAAATTTAAATTAAAAGCAAAAAAAGAAAAGTAAAACAATATAATTAGAATTAGTGCTGTCAAACGATGAAAAATTATTTATTTTATTTATTTACTTATGTATATATAAATACACACACATACAGTATACATTTGGAAAATATGTATTTACATGTATACATTTATATGCATATAAAAATATATTTAACATATAAACAACATTTTTCTTAAATATATACATGCATGTGTGTGCATTTATATATACATAATAAATATACACAGTACACACACATATATAATATTAACAAAAACTTTTATTTTGGATGCGATTAATCGTTTGACAGCACTAATAAGAATGAATGAAATAAGGTACGTCTCCTATCATGTCACCATCTCTTTTTTGACCATTTGTCATTTCCACCCTCATTTTTTTTTGTTTTAAGTATAAAGATTCACTGTGGTTTCTAATTATAATTAGAAAATAACTACCAAAATCATGTTTAAATTAGTTTTTTGATGGATAAACTACAGGACATGACAGCGTTCCAGAATTACTTCCCAAAATCTAACCCTAATTATGAAAGTAAAAATCTGATCCATATCTTGCTCCAGTTGCAAGCTAATTAAAAACAAATTCTAAAAATTATATGATGTATTAATAATGAAAAAAAGAACTACTGACTACCATAAAGCATGCTACTGTCATCATACGGACATACCACTTTCCTTGTTCATGAGGGCATTATAATAAGAGAAGAAAGCCCGAAATTCAGCAGGGCGATGGGCGAGAACCTTGAAGACATTGGGCAGAAACCCTCCCTGTAGATGAACATGCACATATTCTATTACTAGTGACACGAGACACAATTCTTCATATTTTTTTAAATGATATGCAGTGAGTAATTTAAGAGAGACTTTTTATTTTGGGGTGAACTTCAATGTAAATGTGATGCCAAACCTTCTGTTCAACCTCCTCCATCAGCTCCACAATATCAAATGGCAGGTTCTTCTTGTTTGGCACTGGATACCGGCTGATGAGCTCTGAACTGCTGCTGCTGCTGCTGGGCCTGCTGTGAGGAGCTGCTGCTGCTGCTGGGGTGAGGGAGTACTGCAAAGGACAGGGCTTGTGAAACATTGTAACATGCATTATATACATTTCATATTAATAAACAACTTGAAGTCACTTTCCAAGTTCAACTATTCAGAGCGATAGATATGTTTATGATCACAATGCACTGATTTTAAACATTTACAGAAAGATACACAGGTGTAGGTGTGTTTTCTTGCATGCCATTAGATTTATTGCTGCTTTAAAGCAATATAATAATTTAAAAACCTTACCAATAACCCAAAATTTGAGCGGAGACTAAGCTTCAAAACGCCTCGTAACGACATTGTTAAAGTTGATCCTGTCGCTGTACTCCATATGTTTATATCACAGCAGTGGCTAGTTCAGAGTCATATGTTCTAAAGGGCAGCCAATCAGAGAGTCGTATTCCGACACGCCTCATGAACATTCGACCAATGAGTTATCGAGTTACATTTTACTTCCTGTTTACAGCGCAGAAGGAGAAGAAGCAAAGCAAAATAAGAGAAATCACGGAAGTTTGGCGTGAGAGAGAGAGGAAGGAAAATAATAAATAAATAAATAAATAAAACCGTATTAAATTAGAAACTGTAATTATATATAAATATAATTATATTAAATAAATATGTATGTGCATACATAAACATTCATATATATATATATATATATATATATATATATGTAATATAATAATAATAATACACATTTAAGTATATCAATGTTAATATGGGATGCTGGAGAATTCAGTTGCTTAATTACTAGAGCCGATCACAATAATACAACAACAACACTTAATAATAATAATAATAATTCAGATATAAAGTAATAATAATAATACTATCTCTAGGCGAGGTTGCACAGGGACTTTTATTTTGAAGTTCTCTGCATCGTAAAACGCACTCATCCGGAACTGGATGTAAATTTTTTGCATCGCTGTTTTCTGATAACATCGTATCCATTTGTTATCAGAGTTTCTTCTGTATATTTAATAAACGCATACTAATCTCCTTATGGGTGGGCACGGGGTGATGGCAGATGAAGAGTCTTTGGATTATTCAGTGCATGAAGCCTGGAATGAGGCCACTAATGTTTACCTGCTGGTTATTCTGGTCAGTTTCGCCCTGCTTATGTACGCCAGAAAGTAAGCGTCCATTTAATCACATATTCATTCATCACACGATCAGTCAAATCTGTGGATGTCAGTCCATTGTAGTCTGTGTTACACAGCACGTCTATGATTATAAATCTTTTGTTGTGATCCAGAAATAAGAGGAAGATCATGCGTATATTTACTCTGCCTCCATCAGTGGACAGCTCCTCAGAGCCCAGCTTCTACGACAGTCTGCAGAAGGTCCGGCTGAGGCAACAGCTGGAAATGTATTCTCTCTGTGGGTTCAGCTCATTTCATTAGGTTCTATTATAATAGTTCCATAACTGTTGGCTTGGCTTGAATATTTTTAACATTCCTGAATTTTCAGTAAAGTCCCCAATCTTCAGAAATCATTCTAATATGCTGATTTGCAACTCAAGAATGATTTATTACAGTGTTGAAAACAGATGTGCTGCTTAATATTTTTATGGAAACAACGATACAGAAGTATGGGGTAAATACAATAAAAAAACAACAACTTTTATTCAGTTAAATTGATCAAACGTGGCAGTAGAGACATTTATAATGCTTCAAAAAACAAATAATTAATAACTGAGTAGCAAATCAGCATATTAGACTGATTTCTGAAGGATTATGTGACAAGATGCTGATTAAATTACATATTAAATTATAAAACTGTTATTTTGCATGCAACTTTCTTATTTCAAAAACATTAAAAATCCAATTATGCCAAACTTATTTTACACTTGTTTATCATTTACATGTGTTTTACATTTCAGTACATTTGTGTGATGTTTTAAATGTTCTAACATGTGTCCATGTCTCAACAGGTGAGGTTTTGTCCAAATTATTTCAGATAAAGTTGATCTGTGCAAAACATTTATCGAACTAGATCTTGGAACCTGAAGAGAACATCATGGCACAATTATTTTTTTAATGGTAGTTTTGTAAGATTGCAACCAAGATCTTTTCAAATCCTTGTTTTGTGTTTGTCCAGCTCGTAAATATGATCCGCAGCAACACCAGCAGTCGCAGTCAGATAGTGTGCAGCTGTCAATGGAGTGATCTGACCAGAGGAGGCACTCTTCACCCACTAATGCTGCAGATGGGAATAAAGGCTGTGCAGACTTATGATCCAGAGAAGTGGAAAGCTGGAGAATAAACATACTGGGAGTAAATTGCAGAATGTTATTATTATTTGAAGAGCCTTTCTTTTCTTCTCATCCCTCATACCTCTCAATCATTCAAAAGGTGGTGTTTTCTGATCTTTTGATCTATGAAACTATGAAATTTGTTGTATAATATCTCAATGTTTCATATGTTTGACAAACACATTACTTGTACGCATCATCTGTGTGTCATGATCACTGTTTATCCAAATATTAAAAACATTGTTACAAAATGCTATTTAAGGTTTTCGAAGTAAATGTGTTGAAAATACTGTACACTGATTGTGTTCTTGCTAGGTACCTCCAGTGTCTCATATTGCCCTTTAGTGCTAGATTGCATGCATGTCAGTTGTTTTAGACTGACCTATAAATATGAACCTGTTTAAAATAAAGATTTTAATAGTAAAAACATCTTGCTGAGTCTTAATGTTGAAAGTGATTGCATTCAATACCTGGCAAGACAAGCATCGCTATTACTATTTCTCATATTCCGGGTTTGTGGAGAGCAGTATGTGTGGTAGTAAGAAAGTATATTATAGTATATTATATACATTATTAACTATAGTAAATATAATGTTTTAGTAGCAGCTTTAAATACCTTTAGTGTGAAGGTGGACTTTGTCCTGTCATATAACACTTCTTCAGGATTTAGTTTTGTGCAATACAGTTTCAACACACTGCACTGCACTGGAAGTAGTGATGATATGCAATAAAATGGGGCAAAAATCCTTCCCAAAGGAAGGATCTGAATCAAATTTATAAATCAGCATATCATTGAGCATGGAGGTGGGGAACATCGTATAATTTGGGATATTAAGTAACCACCTAGCAACCATCCAGAACGCATTAGCAAACATATAAAATGCCATGGCAAACACCCGTGCATCATGCTGGCCACTCTCGTATGGGCAAGCACCACTCACTTTCTTCAAGTGTTAAAATGTAGTTTTTTTCTCGTTTCAAAAACATTGGGTGAACAAAGTGCAATAAATGAGTCCAAGTGATACAGAAGTGAGAAATGAAAAACATGGAGTGAGAAATAAAAAGTTAAAAGGTGTGAGAGAGAATCACAATCTTGGCCGGTCTCGCTTTTGTTTTAGCTGCTTTGTTCTAATCGTTTATTTTTTGTCTTTCATGCCACTCTTCCATCTTTCTCTAGCTTCTGATCCGCTCTGGTATCATTTCCCCAGATGAATCACAGAAAGCTAAAGAAATGATGCCTCGCCTCGCCTTAGTCATCTGCCTCCCCCTCCCTCTGCTTCCTCTTGTGCTTTCCCTCAGGTCTCTATGGAAATAAGATGAACAAACTCTTTTCTTTATCATTTTTCAACCTCCAATAATTCTAATTTTATTCTACAGTATATCTGCCTTTGCCTTTTATCTTAAACCCCGAGAGTCTCATTGCCAAGCGTATGCTGTTAGAACACAAAAAGAGAATTTTTGAAGAATCTTCATGCAGCTTTTTCCATATCTGCCAAGAATCAATAAGCATCATAACAGCAGTCCATATGACTCATGTGCTTTATTCCAAGTCCCTGAAGTCAATAGCTTGTGTGAGAGAAAGAATAAACTCTCTAAAAACTAATATGGAATAAGATCTTTGGTCAAAAAACACAAGAACCGGTGTTGTTATGGTGCCACTGACGTCAAAAAGCACCTTATTTGATTTGCATCATGAGGACTGTTTAAGAAGCTTTTTAGTCTCTTGACATATATAAACATATAAAAGAGCTATGGGAAGATTCTTCAAATTCCTCTTTTTGTGTTGCATATGGGTTTGGAACGACATGAGGATGAGTAAGTAACGGCAGAATTTTAATTTTTGGGTGAACTGTTGCTTTAACACTTAAATAACACATTATCCCTCCTTCTGTCTCTCTCTTTCCTTTTTTTCGGTCTCACCCCACCTATTGTTTAACAAACGCACAGACAACTGAATTCTAGGTATTAATGCATGACATGCATCAACACAAATCCTAACCGTTCGTTCTGCATCCATTAGCAAGATCAAACCAGAAAAAATAATCAATAAACCAGAGGAAAAATAAACCAGAAGGGCTGGGGAGCAACGTTCATGGCCGCTGGATTTCAACACGTTCATCAGCGTATGGTTGATGTTTACAGTCTGGGTGTCGTCCTCTGCTCTGTCTCAGTCCACTGTGCTGTTCTGAGACCTGTGGCTGCTTGAAGCCCAGACAGATGTAAACATGGCCTGACCGCATGCACTGGCACCAGGCCAGCAGCTGGCAAAAACAGCCTGGAATGTCAGTGCCACGGCCCCGGCTCCCTCTCTCTGGGTTTTTACACCCAGTTACACTGGCCCACTGCCACAAGGCCCACAAACCGGTCAATGTTAAACACAATCACTTTATTTAAAGGCATGGCACAAGAAGGTTGTGATCTGCTTATACAACATGCTTATGAATTGTACAAATGTTTATAAATGCTGTGAGTCAGCAACATTTGAGTTGAAATAACTGTTTATGAAACCGCAGCACTCAGAATGTGAATGCATTATGCCGCTTTCTCTTTAGAGTAACATCCAGACCTGTTACTAGGTACAGACGTTGAGATTATTATTTAATGTGGCTGTCCCCTCTGCTTTTTATAAAGTTAAAAAAGCTTCAGACAGCATTCAGTCTTGGAGGTCATATATTAAGTCACATCTACATTTATATTGCACAGCTACCTTATCAGTACTACATTTTAAAACATGCTTCATTGTTTTTATTCAACAGTTCAATCAAAAAGAAATTACATTTCCGACACAATAGTTTTGCTCAGCCAATGAAAATAGTTGCAAACAAACAAACCCACAGCATAACTGCATCTCAGAGCAACACACAGTAGTGGCGTTCATGAATGACTCAGTGGTTTTGAACAAATCAGTTTACTGAATGATTCAATGACTCACTAAAAGACTGTCAGCTGTTTCATTCATGAATGAATTAGCATTCTGTAATGAATCGGTTGAGTGAATGATTCAATGATTCACTCATAAAGACTATTTAGATCAGGAATGAATTCCCATTTCTAAAAAACCGATTGAGTGAATGATTTAGTGACTCATGGTAGGTGAATAATTCAATGACTCAATCATAAAGACTGTCTGCTGTTTAGTTCATAAACTAATCAACGGTTTAAAATGTATTGCTGAGTAAATGTTTCAATGACACTGTTAGTTGTTTTGTTCAGGAATGAGTTTCCATTTAAAAAACAAAACAAAAACTGATTAGTGAATGATTTAATGATTCACTCATAAAGACGGTTAGCTGTTTAGTTCATGAACTAATCAGCATTTTTGACTAATGAGCATTGGGTGAATGAATCAGTGACTCAACCATAAAGAATGCGTGCTGTTTAGTTCATGAACGATTCAGTGGTTTTAAATGAATTGGTGAGTGAATGATTCAATGACTCATCCATAAACACTGTTATCTATTTCGTTTAGGAATGAATCGCCATTTTCAAAAAACTCGTTTAGTGACGCATTCATTGATTACCTCTCAAGGACTGTCAGCTGTGTAGTTCATGAAACAGTGGGTGAATGATTCAGCGACTCACTCATAATGACTGTCCGCTGTTTAGTTCGTAAACTAATCAGCGGTTTTAAATTAATTGGTGAGTGAATAATTCAATGACTCAATCATAAAGACTAATAGCTTTTTCGTTCAGGAATAAATTGCCATTTTAAAAAAATGGTTGAGTGAGTGATTCAATGACTTACTCATGAAGACTCTTAGCTGTTTCATTCAGGAATGAAGTGGCATTTTTGAACAAACTGGATAAGCGAATGATTCAATAACTCACTCATAGAAAGACAGCCACTTGCTGCCACCTATTGGCATAAAAATGTAATCTGCACTGATAAACCAGTACCCACACAGCTTATATGGCACCAAAAATCAACAAATTTTACTGCCTTAATATATATTATATATTTCTCTCTGAAACAGGAGATGACATGATTTCATTCATCATTAAATGATTGGATTGTGAAAAGTGATTTTTATATGACAGGTGGTTGGAGGGAAGGTGTAGAAAAATAAAAGGGCTTGGTGACGTCAGCCACTAATTGAAAGGAAAATTAATTTTTTTTCTGTGGAATAACATGCAGAAATGGATTGTACACAGTAATAAGAGGAAGTAAACAGAGTCAATTATTTAGATTTTGTTGCCTTTAAAAGGTACATTACGCATTTCTGATGCCCTTACAGAAATTAGAGATTCATTAGGATAGCTCTGTGCTTGAATTATACACCGGGACAAATATGGGTCACAATGAATTACCCAACACTACGCCGAAACCTGAGCTTCTCTCTCCCTCCCCGTTTCATTTCTCCACATCGCTTTCTTCTTTCAAAGGCATCCGCGTTGCACAGAAGCGCAAGTCTGTGTGTGTTTCCATGCTGCGTGTCTCTGGATCCAAGCGCAGATGAGACATGACAAGCTCCTTCATCCTCCCCTCCGCTCTAGCGTTGTGGGGCCAAGCGCTTTGCCTTTCTCATCTTCATTCCACCATTCTTTTCTCTTTTTTTTCACACTTTTTCTTTATGTCACAGGTGGAAACAAGACACGACTGGGAATGAAAGAGAACAGGCGCTAATTAGGGAAGGGGGACTGGGACAAAGAGACTGGAATAATAAGACGTTTAAAACAGGGAACTCTAATCTGGGAGGATTGGAAATGAGGCTGACTGGTGGTCGCTTTCTTTTCCTTCTAGCAGAGGAGAAGGATCAAAAGAGGAACACAGCTCTTTTCAACTGTCTTGTTTCCATGTTTTTCTTTTGTCAAACACAGAGACCCTTTAAACCAACAGAGTTGAACAAAACGAAAGCTGTAGTCTCATGTGTGTCCTTGTGGTATCCATAAGGATTTCAGCATTAGGTTCGTCAGATAATGAGAGTGTACGAGGGCCGTTTTGGAGCCGGTTCCTCTCCAGGGTCTTGCTTCGGTAAAATAAGTGACTGAGAAAGCGCCTCCGGCTCTCACCGTCTCCCTGAGGTCAACTGCTCTTCACACCAAAGTTCCACAAAGCCTCCTAAAGCTCAGAGCTATTAGTCATGTGTGTGGTTTCAGGTCTGTCTTAAGAAGAGCCCCTCGGGGGCTTCTCCGCCGGGGCAGACGGCTCCGGTCACTGGCAGAGAACAGTCCAGGTATGACCCAGGTTTCTGTCTGACCACCAGCCTCTGTGGAGCCAAGACCTGAAGAACAAACAAGAGACCCAGGCTGAACCTCCTCTCTGGCCCCCACTCAGACTGTATCCACGGGGCCCGTCATCACACGTATGGACCGCCGTATGGGTGTGAGCCAGGGCTCCGCCGCAGGCTCCATTTCACCTCATGCTTTCTGCAATAAACAACAAGAGGAGAATTGAAAAGCCGCAGTAACTTATGGCAAGCCAAGAAGACACCTCAGTCAATATTTGCCTCAAGTTTTGAAATAGACACAAGAGGGACGAACTCAGGATGGGTTGATCTGACGAAAAGCCAGACATTTTTATTACCCAAGAGATCAGATAGTCAGATCAGATAGTCTATTTATCTATTACCACATAAATTGATAATTCAGTAAATATCTTCAGTAAACAACTTTAATTTAAGTGTTAGTGAAATCAAATGGTGTTCATACAGGTAATGTGAGTTCAGGTTTTCCTCACGTCAGAAACCAGTCCACTCCCTGACTTTATTTTCTGGCATTTCCTGTTTAAAAAAAAATAAAAAATTATATCATTTTATATCTGTACGTACAATATGGCCAATAAAATAAAATAAAATAAAATATTTAATGGCTTAAATAAAATAATATATATATATATATATATATATGTGTGTGTGTGTGTGTATGTATATGTATGTATATATGTATGTATACATACATATATATATCTATATATATATATATATATATATATATATAGATATACATGTGCCAGTTTTTAACCAATGCTTTACCCTAAAACCTAAATTCAACAAATTCTTATAATCTCCTCTATCGCTTCTTCTCATGACTATTTTCCCTCTGTTTTTCTTTTCTTCCCATCTATCCATAGTTTTCATGGTTTGAACTCTTTCTCCTGTAGTTTCAGAAGTGTGGTGTGTTCCGTATTGACACAGACAGACTGCCTCTTGTCTATTTGTTGTTAGTGGTTTCTGTGCTTACTCTTCAAACCTCAAGTATTTCTTTGGACAGTGCTATAAAGCTCTCTCAGCTGCAGTCATATCAGGAAGAGTGAGAGACTTTTCTCTTTCTGTGGACACTGGTGCAGTCGATGAGAGACGGGTGGTCGTGTGGTCATATGGCGGTCAGCACCCAAAATCAAGCTTCTGGGAGTTCCAGAGGTGCACTCGGCCAGGGAAACTACAGCTGGTTGACATTTTCAAGCTTGTTGTTGGAAATTTCCCATCAGTGGCGAGTAGCTCTTTGTAGATTGGTTTTGTGGTTCTTCTGATGGTTAAAGAGGGTAAAGTCCATCTCACATATACACTACACTAAATGGCACTACACTACACTAAATCATACACAAGTGCAGGGGAGGCCAAGGTCGTGGCACTACATCTAAAGTTTGTCACCTTTAGGTTCTTCATCTGCATTCTTGTACATAAGCACAATTTTAATATTAATGTGTCCAGGCTTCTTACACCGTGTCCTCATTACATGTGACGCAACAAGATTCCAGTGACAAGCAATTTGGGTGTACACACCAGACGCGACAAGAATCAATGAAATATCACAGCCAATCAAAAGCATGCGTGGGCAGGCTCCCTCTGTAAGCGCACTGCACTTGCAACAATATGGATAAATTTATAATATAATTAAAAAATATCAAACCTTTTTAACATCATTTACCCTCTGGTGTTGTTCGGTCATTTTAGACAGAAAAAAAAGGTTGGAAATGTTAAAAATCGCTACTCCATAGGAATGGTACGAAACTCTTTTAAGGCAGTCACTATGAAAAAAAACCACCTGGAAAAAAAAAATAGTGGACTTGATGATGTGAAAAAGCTAAATGGTCGTAAAAAACAATCACACTTGTATTGTTCGCGGTCGAAAATGAGTTCACAGTTCACAGAAATTTCATATGTCTCTGTCACGGCTAGTTAGGACAAAACCTCTGATTAAAATGGAAAAGATACCTTTTATTGCGCGTCGTGGCACCGCGTCACATGTAGTTAGGATACAGTCTTAAGATCCAGATGAATACCAAGCCAAAAGTACGGGATTTGGGATTCGAACCACTGTCACCTGGCATAGGAGGTCTATGTGCTAACAGGGATGCTAAAAACTGCAGCCTCTTGTGCACCACTTGAAGTCAGGGGAGTAAGGTTTACAAGTTAGCCTGCCCTAAACTTCATCCCCATCCGGGTCATGGCACCAATATAACCCGTTCTCATATCACTCTTACCACTCTGGGGTGTGTTTCTAAAAAACATCACTAACCAACTATTGTTAAACACAGTTTAACAATTCTGCTTTTCCCGAAACTATAGTTTCAGCATCACAAACTTGTATGGTTGAAACTATAGGCGTCGATATTTGGTTAGAAGCAGAATTTTCTTGCTAGTACGAACAGTAGATCATGCTCTAGATCAAAACAAGCAAGCTAACATTCAATACAATCTATATATTTAATTCCATTTTAAACATATACAGTGGTGTGAAAAAGAGTTGGCCCCCTTCCTGATTTTTTTTATTTTCTTTGCATGTTTGTCACACTTTAATGTTTCAGATCATCAAACAAATTTAAATATTAATCAAAGATAACACAAATAAACACAACATGCAGTTTTTAAATGAAGGGTTTTCTTTATGAAGGGAAAACAAAATCCAAACCCACATGGCCCTGTGTGAAAAAGTAGTTGCCAACCCCAAACCCCCCCCCCCCCCGTTAAACCATAGCTGTGGTTTATCATCACACCTGAGTTCAGTTTCTCTAGCCATACCCAGGCCTGATTACTGCCACACCTGTTTGCAATCAAGAAATCACTTAAATAGGACTTGCCTGACAAAGTGAAGTAGACCAAAAGACCATCAAAAGCTACACATCATGTTGAGATCCAAAGAAATTCAGGAACAAAGGAGAAAGAAAGTAATTGAGATCTATCAGTCTGGAAAAGGTTATAAAGCCATTTCTAAAGCTTTGGGACTCCAGCGAACCACAGTGAGAGCCATTATCCACAAATGGCGAAACATGGAACAGTGGTGAATCTTCCCAGGAGTGGCCGGCCGACCAAAATTACCCCAAGAGCGCAGCAACGACTCATCCAAGAGGTCACATGACCCCACAACAACATCTAAAGAACTGCAGGCCTCACGTGCCTCAGTTAAGGTCAGTGTTCATGACTCCACCATAAGAAAGAGACTGGGCAAAAATGGCCTGCATGGCAGAGTTCCAAGACGAAAACCGCTGCTGAGCAAAAAGAACATAAAGGCTAGTCTCAGTTTTGCCAGAAAACATCTTGATGATCCCCAAGACTTTTGGGAAAATACTCTGTGGACTGATGAGGCAAAAGTTGAACTTTTTGGAAGGTGTGTGTCCCATTACATCTGGCGTAAAAGTAACACAAGCATTTCAGAAAAAGAACATCATACCAACAGTAAAATATGGTGGTGGTAGTGTGATGGTCTGGGGCTGTTTTGCTGCTTCAGGACCTGGAAGACTTGCTGTGATAAATGGAACCATGAATTCAGCTGTCTACCAAAAAATCCTGAAGGACAATGTCCGGCCATCTGTTCATGACCTCAAGCTGAAGCGAACTTGGGTTCTGCAGCAGGACAATGATCCAAAACACACCAGCAAATCCACCTCTGAATGGCTGAATAAAGACAAAATGAAGACTTTGGAGTGGCCTAGTCAAAGGTTTGGATTTTGTTTTCCCTTCATAATAAAAAAACTTCCTTAAAAAACTGCATGTTGTGTTTACTTGTGTTATCTTTGATTAATATTTAAATTTGTTTGATCTGAAACATTGAAGAGTGACAAACATGCAAAAAAAAAATCACCAACACTTTTTCACACCACTGTATACATTTCAGTCTATATATTTCAACGTGTAAATAATCAATGTTTTTTCGCCTGTACGGGAACCCGGGGTTAAACAGTTAGTTCAGCCAAAAATGAAAATTCTGTTATTAATTACTCAACCGCATGTCGTTCCAAACCCATAAGACCTTTGTTCATCTTCAACACAAATTAAGATATTTTTGATGAAATCCGAGAGCTTTCTGACCCTCAATAGACAATGATGCAACTGACACGTTCAAGGCCCAGAAAGGTAGTAAGGACATTGTTAAAATAGTCTGTGACATCAGTGGTTCAAGCTTAGTTTTATGAAGCTATGAGAATACTTTTAGTGCATGAAGAAAACAAAAATAACTTAATTCAACAATTGAATTCTCTTCTGTGTCAGTCTTCAACATGTGTTGCATACATGCGTACTCTCATGAATGCGCCACAGAGATGGACCCGGAAGAGAAGAAATCAATGAATAAAGTCATTGTTTTTTATGTTAACATACAGTATGCCAATTACATTCTGCATGTTAACATAATAAAAAAAAAGTGAATGGCCTTCTGTTTCTGTTTCATGTTGATTAATTAGCAGAAGTTAGTCCATCAACTACATTTGAAGTCATTAATGACAGTCATATAATTTTGAACCAGCGTGGTTGAAACGACAGAGGTGCAACCATGTTACTACAGTATTGGTTAATCACTAATTAAATTTTCAAACAATGCATCCTATTGTGGTAGATAAGCAGTGAGTTATGATATTATATGGGAAACATGCCCCTGAGCAGGATTCATACCAAGGTCAAACTATATGTGAAGCTATTGCTAGCTGGTCTTCATAATTCGTGCATTTACCTGGAACCGGCTGCACTGATTTGTTGGTCCACTAGGCAACACTAGTTTTGCCACTGCTTTTAAAAATTATATGTAGAAGAAGATGGAAAATACCATGGCAAACAAAAAACAACAAAATATGAAGATGTTTGAAAAGTTATAAAGTTTGAAAACATATAAAGCATGCATTTGAAAAGAGTAATGACTGGCAGTTCAAGAAAAAGGAAAACCCATATGTGGAGATGTTTGGGCATGTATTATGCTAATTGCAAACTGTGCACATTTTCCCAAATCTGCACTGCTATTGTGACTTTTCTGCACACATACAGTAAGTAAGAACATTTGTATGAAATAGTGAATGAGACCCTTTAAGCTTTGAGGCCCAAGCCAAGGCCATGTTCATGTGGTTTTTAGTGGTCTCAGACCAAGACCACCAGATTTACTAGCGTGGAATGGGCGCTTTGCCAACAAAAGACCCATACTGTATCTAACCCCATATGTGATCACAAAATCTGCTGCCTATAGTTGCAGCATGTGTCACTTGAATGGCTCAGTGAAGGACCACATCTAAGGGGACCGCACCCCCTCATGACAATCAAACCCGGATATCCTGTCGTTATGTTTTACACTTCCCTCATTTGTGCTGCACATGTTTCAGTTTCTGATATTCAGGTTTCTTCCATTAAGAATCCTTTACAAGCTCCAGTGGCTCATTAAAAAGCAAATGTTGGTCCACTTCCTGTGCGGTTCCACCTGTTTTCTGGAAACGGTGAATGAGAAAGAAGACAAAAAGGGACTTTGAGAGTTTTTCACTCCAGTGAATGTGTCCAAGGCGGGTTGAGGATTGGCCAGACAGACGCAGGACAGTCTTGGCACTTTTCAGTTTGGCCCACTCTTTGATTTAGAGCCACTCTGACGGCCATGTTTCTTTGATGAGGCCTGTCGGTACGGTTTAGCTCCAGCCAACTCTTCTTGACAATTGATCCTGTCCTCAGGGCACATCCCTGGTCCTCAACATGCTTTCAGTCACACAGCTGTTTACGCTGTGAACTGACTTGGTCTCTCGGTCCGGGGGCAAGAATGAGGATGTGAACCACAATCTTTAACGCTGCTGAGAGAGAAGGAGCAGGAGATGAGTCGCTTTTTGAAGTTTCAACTTGGACCCACTAACTGCTGTTCTACGACTTAAATGACTCTTTCTCAGTAAGCAGACATTCATTGCCAAGACATCTGTGTAAAAAAGCATCATCTGGAATGCATTATGTTCTATTTTAAGTGTCATATTCGTCTACAAATATCTGATAAACATCTGCACTGGCGAGTCAGCTCTAAAAATATGCGTAAACAGCGTCCTAAACGTTTTGTGATCTGTTCACTCAAATCACTTTCAGAACTACCGAGAATCCAATGTGACCACACTGCATACATATATATATATATATATACACACACACACACTCACCGGCCACTTTATTAGGTACACCTGTTCAATTGCTTGGTAACACAACTCAGTGCATTTAGGCATCTAGATGTGGTGAAGACAACTTGCTGAAGTTCAAACCGAGCATCAGAATGGGGAAGAAAGGGGATTTAAGTGACTTTTAACGTGGAATGGTTGTTGGTGCCAGATGGGCTGGTCTGAGTATTTCAAAAGCTGCTGATCTACTGGGATTTTCACTCACAGCCATCTCTAGGGTTTATACAGAGAATGGTCAGAAAAAGAGAAAATATCCAGTGAGCAGCAGTTGTGTGGACAAAAATGCCTTGTTGATGTCAGAGGTCAGAGGAGAATGGGCAGACTGGTTAGAGATGATAGAAAGGCAACAGCAACTGAAATAACCAATCGTTACAACCAAGGTATGCAGAATACCGTCTCTGAATGCACAACACGTCAAACCCTGAAGCAGATGGGATACAGCAGCAGAAGACCACACCGGGTGCCGCTCCTGTCAGCTAAGAACAGGAAACGGAGGCTACAATTCGCACAGGCTCACCAAAATTGGACAATAGAAGATTGGAAAAACGTTGCCTGGTCTGATGAGTCTCGATTTCTGCTGCAACATTCAGATGGTAGGGTCAGAATTTGACGTAAAGAACATGAAAGCATGGATCCATCCTGCCTTGTCTCAACGGTTCAGGCTGGTGGTGGTGGTGGTGTAATGGTGTGGGGGATATATTCTTGGCACACTTTGGGCCCCTTAGTACCAATTGAGCATTGTTTAAACGCCACAGCCTGAGTATTTTTGCTGACCATGTCCATCCCTTTATGACTACAGTGTACCCATCTTCTGATGGCTTCTTCCAGCAGGATAATGCACCATGTCACAAAGCTCAAATCATCTCAGACTGGTTTCTTGAACATGCAATGAGTTCACTGTACTAAAATGGGCTCCACAGTCACCAGATCTCAATCCAATAGAGCACCTTTGGGATGTGGTGGAACGGGAGATTCACATCATGGATGCAACTGCGTGATGCTATCATGTCAATTTGGACCAAAATCTCTGAGGAATGTTTCCAACACCTTGTTGAATCTATGCCACGAAGAATTAAGGCAGTTCTGAAGGCAAAAGGGGGTCCAACCCGGTACTAGCAAGGTGTACCTAATAAAGAGGCCAGTGAGTGTGTGTGTGTGTGTGTGTGTGTATATATATATATATATATAAAATATGTATTATAAGATATATTCAGATAAGTCATGTATTAAAAATTACAAAGATATATAAAGATATATATTGTTGACATTTTGTTGCTACATATGATACTATATAAAAATAATCATATAGATATTAGCAGTACGTATACACATTTTACTGTGAGGATTTTATATATGATATTAATAAATAAAATAAAATAAAATTAAATATTTCTTTTTTATACAGGATAAAGCTTTAAAAAAGTGGATTTTCAAAAGTTTGGGGTCGTACATTTTTAAAAATGTTTTTGAAACAAGTCTCTTATGCTTAACATAGCATCATTTATTTGACCAAAAAATACAGTATAAACAGTAATATTGTGAAATATTATTATAGTTTATTATATTTTTTATAATTTATTTTAGTTTCCTATTTAAATATTTTTTTAAATGTATTCCTGTGATCTGCAGCTGAATTTTCAGCATCATTACTCCAGTCTTCAGTGTCACATGATCGCTGATTAGCTGCTCAAGAAACATGTATGATTATCAGTATTAAAAATAGCTGTTCTGCTTAATATTTTTGTGGAAAGTGATGCATTTTGTGAGGATTCTTTGGAAAAATAAGTTTCAGAAATCTTTTGTAACATTATAAATGTGTCTACTGTCCGTTTTCATTAATTTAATGCATTCTTGCTAGTAAAAAAAAAAAAAAAAAAAACACTAAAAAGAGACCTTGAGCTGGGATTCAGACTCAGGTCATTTGATAAGTGAAGTGACATACTGCCCATACTTGACCCATACTTGGAATTCGTGTAAAGACATTTAACCCATCCAACATGCACACACACACAGCAGTGAACACACACACACACACACCGTGAACACACACCCGGAGCAGTGGGCAGCCATTTATGCTGCAGTGCCCGGGGAGCAGTTGGGGGTTCGGTGCCTTGCTCAAGGGCACCTCAGTCGTGGTATTGAGGGTGGAGAGAGCGCTGGACATTCACTCCCCCCACCTACAATCCCTGCCGGCCCGAGACTCGAACCCGCAACCTTTGGATTACGAGTCCGACTCTCTAACCATTAGGCCACGACTGATGCACAGGTGCACGATAAACATACATTTTAAATGATAGAATGTCATTGATTGATCTGACATTTGAAAATAACATCTTGCATAGAGTATGTAAACATACACATCATATTTCGAATGTTTGCTATCAGGGATCACACACGAACCATACCAATATACTTTTTTTGTGACTGCACTGCCCTACATACAGAGCGATGGAATTCAACCAACATAGCTTCTAAAATAACTTTTGTTTCACTTTGAGGAGAAAAACTGAAGGAATCTGATGAAAATTCCCCTTGCGGTGAAAAACAGGGCCGAGCTGATGGCGCTCTATAAATATGAGTGTGAGGGGTGAGTGCGGTTAACCATAATTACCAGCCTCTTAAACTCTGGCTCAGCTAAACTATCTGCCTGCTGCACCGCACACACATGAACACACGCCATCGAGGATGTAAACTGTGTTTTTCACTCCATTTTCACAACACTTGTCTAGAACAATAAAAAACGTGTTAAAACGTGTTACATAATGCCGTCTCTTTTAAAAACAACTTGTTTTTCGGTTGCACAAGTTTACAGATAATAACCTTTTTTTGTAAATCGTGTTTTTCAGACAGACTTAATGACGTCAGATCTGCAGAGCCAAGATTTCCAGAATTGGAACCATTTATTTTGGTTTTCTGCGAGTTGATTATCTCAGTATATTTATGGTGCACTGAGTGACTTCTTTGACGCTAGCGCTCATTTATTGCTTTTGGATATGGACGTGTGTGTTTTACAGTACATCTATCTATTTAAATGTTATATATAAACTTCTGCCCTACTTTTGCAATGAATTGTGTGTGTGATTGTGAAGAGAGAAACAGAGAGAGACAAAAGAAGACAAATAAACACATGACCAGTAACTCACTAAACAGGATCTGTCTGGAAACACAGGCCTTACTTTTGAAGAGAATTCGTGGAATTGTTGGAGATTTTTTTGATACAACATGGTTATATTTTACTCATTTGGAATTTGGTTTCTTAGAAATGTCTCATAAACAAAACATATAATTACCAATTTGTCACAGTTTCGCCAAAACTCTGCCTTTTTGTCATTGAGAGATTGCCATTGAGATATTTAAAAAACATGTCTTTACAAACAGAAAAGTTATTAAGCTTTTCCATATATTTTGCTTAACAATAACAAAGTTTAGTAAAGAGTAAAACTGTTTGTGCTACAAACCAGTGCGTTCATATTTAAGAAAATACATTAGTAAGACCTAGACTGTACAGAAATTTAAATCTCCAAGCTAATGCACACTATACTCATAGTCACGCAATGCTGATGTTGTTGACATTAATAATTTGAGAATAAAGTATAACAATAATAATAATTTGCACAGTTTGATGTGATATGAGCTAACTGATCGTTAGATTTAATCACCATTGGTAGCACGATTTATTGTAATGCTTTTTTCCTCACTTGGTCAGAACAAACGTGGCGGACTTGTTACTTGTTCAGATGGCAATATATGGTGAAAAGTCTTATTATATTCCAAGACGTAGGCTATAATATGTGATTGTGAAATACAGTAAATATCCACACTGGTGCGGTGACAGACTGCCACACATTCACCTCAAACTATTAGATTCATCCGCACTGAAGCCGTGCCGACTCACAACCCCACGCACGGAAGATAATTCTGCAAGTAACTGCAATTCCAGGTTTTCAAACAGAGATGGCGACAAAGAGGAAAAACTTATGGACTGCAGCTTTAAAATTATAATCAAGTACTTGAGTAGTACACTCTTAGAAGAAAAGGTTCTATATAGAGCCTAAAAAGGTTATATCAGGCGCTTCATATATGGAACCCCTAAAAGGTTCCATAAAGAACCCTTTTTAAGGATACAATCAAAAGAACCCTTTAGTTTTCTCAACCCCCTCCACCTTACTCACCCATCCAACATGTCAGTCACAAATATATGTTGATTGCTAAGAAACTGAGTGAACAGGGGAAATATTAATGGAATGTTAACTTGCACAAATAAACAAAGTTAACTTGCAAAAATATATATATTTATAATAAATACATAAGTAAAATTAGAATGTGAAAAGTTTGTCATCAAATAGTATATTAACGACACTCTTATTTTGCATCTCACCACCAGGTCATTAACTTTACCTTAAATAAATGTCAAGTATTTACTCCACAGTGCTCTCTGAGTTAGATGAACATCTAAAACAACCAAATACAGCGTGTTTAGAATAATATACAATTACTTCCGCAAAGCAAATAATTATATTTGGTCACACTTTATATTAGGTGGCCTTAACTACTATGTACTTGCATCAAAAAATAAGTACAATGTACTTATTGTGGTCATACTGTATTGCAAAACACTATTTCTGCTATTGACGTGGGATATGGGTAAGATTAGGGGCAGGTTTGGTGGTATGGGTAGGTTTAAGGGTGGGTTACGGTGTAAGGGATGGGTCAACAGTGTAATTATAAAGGTAATTACAGAAATTAATTACAGATGTAATTACACATAATAAAAAAAAAACATGTATGTACACAATAAGTGCATTGTACCAAATTATTAATTTAAATGTAAGTACATAGTACTTAAGGCCACCTAATATAAAGTGGGACCGCTTCTCTCTTTGTTCTTCTTGGTGTGACTTCATGTTTATAACGGCAGTCTGACAATTTGACGGAAACTTCATTTCATCTTTTCCTATAACGTTACTGTAAGGGAACTGTCGTGTGTGTCATGTGTTCCTGCCCCTTGTGTCCATATTTGGTTTGTTTCCTGTCATTAGTAGTTCATTCTGTTCAGCTGTGTTTGTCTCATTATCTATGATTTGCGTGTGTATTTATAGTTCTGTCTGTTCAGTTTCGTGTCGTCTGGTCTACTCGTTACTCCCCGGTGTTCCTGTCTGTGTCTTGCTCTGCCTTGTCTTGCCCTGCCTTGATGTTTTAAGTAAAGTGTTATTTGAGTTTATATCCTCGTCTGCGTGTTCCTGGTTCCTCCCTCGTGTGTGCACCGTGACAGAAGACCAGACCTAAACAGTAAGCGGCGCCCCTTCACTCCGTTTTGTTTTTTCCGTTTTTGAAAAGTCTTGTTTTGTTCCTGTTTTGTCTGTCCCTCGCGGCATGGAAGTCGCCGCTCGTCATCCTGCCTTAGCCCGCGTCAAGTGGGCGTGGGAGTTCGGCAGGATCGCCGCGAGTCCGCTGGCCTCGAGCCCTCCAGCCCGCCGATCGCGGGAGATATCCGCCGCTACCTGCGGCTCACCCAAGTCCGCCGTCCGTGGGGAAAGCCAACCCACCGTCGGCGGCTTCCCCAAGTCACGCCGCCGTTCGCGGCTCACCGAGCCCGCCGTTCGCGGGAGATCAACGCTGCCGTCCGTGGGGAAAGCCAACCCACCGTCGGCGGCTCCCCCTGTTCTCGCCGCCGTCCGCGGCACACCGAGCCCGCCGTTCGCGGGAGTTCACGCCGCCACCTGCGGTTCACCCAAGTCCGCCGTCCGTGGGGAAAGCCAACCCACCGTCGGCGGCTTCACCGTGCCCGCCGTTCGCGGGAGATCAACGCTGCCGTCCGCGGGGAAAGCCAACCCGCCGTCGGCGGCTCCCCCTGTTCACGCCGCCGTCCGCGGCTCCCCTGTGCACGCCGCCGGTCCGCCTCTGACTCAATGCCCGCCGGTCCGCCTCTGACTCAATGCCCGCCGGTCCGCCGCTGACTCAAGCCCACCGGATTGCCGCTGACTCAAGCCCACCGGATTGCCGCTGACTCAAGCCTGCCGGTCGCCGATACCCTCTCCGTGGATCAAGTCCACATGTCACGGCCAGGAGAGCCGTGTTTGTGTTTGTTGTGCCCACAGGAACATTTTAAACTTACCTTGTCATGTCTTGTCTTGTCCATGGAGACTCGTCTGGGGCAGGCGGCTCCTTGAATTGTGGCCATGGAGGCCAGTTGCAGCCGCTTGCCCCCCCTGTCGCAGAAGTGGAGGAGGTTGCTGAGGGACCCTGTGAGGGCCCCTGACTCCTCGTCATGCCCAGAGGAAGACTCAGCTTCCTAGCCAGCCCAGGAGGGCTTCTGGTTCCTGTGGGATGTCCTGTCGTGTTTGTCTGACCCTGGAGGGTTTCTGTCGTGTCTTGTACTGTTTTGTCTGTCTAGCCCCGGAGGGCTCCTGATACCCCCTGGATTCCCCATGGAAATTTTGGGGGGGGGTAGTAGAGCTCTGGGTGGAGTGGGCGGGCCGTAGGAGGCCATGGCCACGAAGACCACACACCATGGCTTCCTGAGCTCCCAGCTCCGCCGGGGCCTCCGTCTGTTCTGCTCTGGAGGTCCCCGTCCTGTGTTTCTGTGGATGTCTGTCCTGAGGGGCCTCCAGAGCGCCCACCCCCCCTCCCCGATGGAACTGTTAAGGCTCGGGACGAGCCTTTCGGGAGGGGGGAGTAATGTAAGGGAACTGTCGTGTGTGTCATGTGTTCCTGCCCCTTGTGTCCATATTTGGTTTGTTTCCTGTCATTAGTAGTTCATTCTGTTCAGCTGTGTTTGTCTCATTATCTATGATTTGCGTGTGTATTTATAGTTCTGTCTGTTCAGTTTCGTGTCGTCTGGTCTACTCGTTACTCCCCGGTGTTCCTGTCTGTGTCTTGCTCTGCCTTGTCTTGCCCTGCCTTGATGTTTTAAGTAAAGTGTTATTTGAGTTTATATCCTCGTCTGCGTGTTCCTGGTTCCTCCCTCGTGTGTGCACCGTGACAGTTACGTATAGGTCCAATACAATCTACAAGGCAAATAAATATTACGTTAGGCTATAACATGAACTATCGCCAGCATTATTAATCAATTCACAACTGTTTTTATCAAGATACTTTAGGGATTCATGTTAAAAATTACAAATGCAGGCCTGGACAACGCGATAAACCCCTAGGGTTCTATATAGAACCCCAAAGAACCTTTTTTTTGTGTATGTAAGTCAACACAAAGTCGTGGAAGTCGTGGCCTAATGGTTAGAGAGTCGGACTCGTAATCCAAAGGTTGCGGGTTCGAGTCTCGGGCCGGCAGGAATTGTAGGTGGGGGGAGTGAATGTCCAGCGCTCTCTCCACCCTCAATACCACGACTGAGGTGCCCTTGAGCAAGGCACCGAACCCCCAACTGCTCCCCGGGCGCCGCAGCATAAATGGCTGCCCACTGCTCCGGGTGTGTGTTCACGGTGTGTGTGTGTGTTCACTGCTGTGTGTGTGTGTTCACTGCTGTGTGTGTGTTCATGGTGTGTGTGTGCACGTTGGATGGGTTAAATGCAGAGCATGAATTCCGAGTATGGGTCACATAGCCTACTTGGCAGTATGTCACTTCACTCACATCAAATCAAGTGTACTTTTTTAAAGTATGACAAAAGATTATTCAAACGATTTCAAATGCACGTTAAAATTTTTAATTTTTAATTACAAAGTGCACATTTTAAAAGTGTACTTGAAGTAAGTGTACTTTAAGAAAAGTGTACTCTCTTTAAGTACACTTAAGTGGTCTTTTATTTCATTAATATTAGCCTATATTATAGTACAGTTTAAAAAAATAATAATAAATAAACCTTCAAGATTTGAAGTGCACATTCAAGACAATTAAACACACTTCTTTTTTTAGCAAGGGACTCACTCACTAATACTATAACCAATTCGTGCTGCTCTGGCAAGTTTAAAGTGAAATATTTCCAAGCTGCCTCTTCTACAAGAAAATTACACCACTTTACTGCTAAGCGGCTTAATTTAAATAATATATCTATATATATTCCAAAACTGTGATGCAGCCCTTGGACCGGGGTCTTTACAAGAGCCTCTTGTTATTTTACACATCCTGTCTCACTTCTCCCTGGAGCCCGCTGGTTTAGGCTGGGCATAGACTGTGGTCAGATAGACGGGGGCCAGACGTTTCTGTCTGTTTCTCTACACACTCCATTTCTGATGTTCTCAGAAGGCTGCTGTTGCGCTGCCTGGCTGCTTCACGCCTTATATAACAAGCTCTCATTGACAGGTTTATAATAGCACACAACACACTCATCCTGTACTGCATTTGGGTGCTTGTTTTAAAAGCGTCCGTTTCTGACAATGGAGTGCTTCGTAACATTTGCTGTCATTGGTCTTCATTGTTTGGTGCAGCATTCTGCTATTGAGTGTGTACTTTGTACTAAGTGTGTGTGCGTGTGTGTGTGTGTGTGTTTGAGACTTCAAGAGGCTTCTCAAAGTCCATTTCTTCAACTGTTCACTACAGTAATTCTGGGATCAAAGTGCAAAGCCATTGACTGCTCTGCTTCATGTGTGTTCCTCAACATCTGCTCTTCACAGTTATTCCTTTCCTTTCTGACAAGCGATTCACACAATTTGTGATGTTTTCTGACAAAATCAAGATTCTTTCTGAATAAGGATAGACGCTCTGCTCGGTTTCTTTTTTTTTAATGACAGCGAGACGTTTGGCACTTTGGGTGTGTTATTATTAGAGTGCAGGAGTTGTTAGTGAGTATGAAGGGTGAAAACATTTGAAATCGCTCACATTCTGTTCTGTTCACATTCTGTTTTCTTTCTGTTAATCAAACTTCACTTCAGCCTACATTTCACTCTGTTACTAGATTTTGCAAATCTAGGTTATTATGGAACTAGATTTTATTACGCAAGTTCTACTTTCCTGTGTAAACCTCCAACGCTATCTCACGGCCAATTTGTACGTATTTTACAAATTTTGTGCACTTTGTCTAAACCACAGTGACAGGTAGGTATAGGGGTGGGGTTAGGTGTAGGTCATTTATACAAATTCATATGACTTGGCAACTCATAAAATATGCACGATTTAGCAAAAATTGTATGAATTTGTACGAGTGAATTCGTACGAATTAGCCACCTCATAAAATATGCACGAATTGCTGTGAGAGCGGGCTGAAACCTCGCCATCATCATGCTAGGGTGTTGTGGTTGTCAAGGTGTTTTCAGTGGTTGTTAGCATGTTGCTATGCAGATGACTCTAATAAGTAATTAGAGGGTGAATTCTAAACGACTTATGCCCTATTTCCTTTGAAGGGCAGAGCTCTTGAAGTGAGTTCTTTGAAAGGTGTAGGGCATTACTGTCTCTTGTAAGCGGTTGGAATTCCGTTGGTGAAGGGACTGACCAAATGTTACCTTTACAGAGCAGAATTCAGCATTTCATCAGTTGTTGCAAATAAACATGTCTATTTGTGTCTTATTTACTGTTAAACATTATCCCTCTTGAATCATATTTCTATCGCTGACAAAAAATATTTTGTATTGCATTAAATTAACGAAGCTCGATGTCAACATCAACCCCAACTTCGCTTCAAAATTCTTTACGAGAACCCTTAACCCAACATCACGTGATGTCAAATGGACATCCCTTCCCTGAAGTGACCATCCCGTGTTCCCCTCGCTAACAGAACTCAGCTGTAACCAAACCTGATTCTTTTAATGATCAGGGACAGATGTTTGTTCAGATCACTGATTTTCAGTTCAGACAACAGTAATATAAACCCTTGCCTTAGCAAACACCACTAATAACCGTTGTTTTTTATAAGACCAAATGAATTTCACAATTTCACATATACCAGTCCATACTTGCACGTTATTTTTCTAGCAAGACTGCAGCATCTCAGTGAATGAGGAACTGAAGGTTCACCCCAACATTTACTGTAGGTGTCAGCAGAGCTGTGTGTTACTATGTGGTCTGTCTGGATGCTTCTGCGATGCTTTGAGCCAGATGCGGTCATGACAGCTGGGTCGTTTTCTGAGGCCATCATCAGCTGTCAGTCATTTGGACATCTGTGGATGTACCGTGTATGTTTGCTCAGTGTAGAATATCAGGGCAGAGATGATATGTTGTGCAACTATTATGCAGAACTATCAGTCTTACACCCGCTGAAAGCTTCATACGAGTTGCTGTGGAGACTTTTGTGCTTCTGTCTGTGATGATTCATTGTGTTTGTAGCAATACACAAACACCGCTCAACAAATACACACACAGAGCATCATCTTTGTTTAACCTTCAGCTGTGCCATTTTGAACCTGTACAAATAGATGAAGGCAGAAAGGTTTTCTTGAATGTTTGGGCTTTTATAAAGAACCTTGAAGTTCTTTTGAAGCGTTCTTCTCATCATGTTGACTATTACGCTCCATGAATAAAGAGAAACAGTGAGTTGGTCAACCTAGACTGACTTGGAAGTAAACAAAACCTCTAAAACATCTCATCTGTTCTTCAGAAGCGTCTTTACTGTATACTGTATTATTATAAAATGTATTTAATTATGTTAAATAGTTTTTTTGTTGTTCTTTTTGCAGATTGCTTTTTCTAACTGTCAGCTGACCCTGTTTCAGCCATAATCGTGAAGAGAGAGGTTTTTTTGTATTTAAATGAATAATGCTTGGTGATTTACAAAGGTATTTGGTAGTCTATTTACTGGTATTTGTGTCATTATTTAACACAAAAACGCATGTCTTAACCCATGTTGCACTTGACATGACTATGATTGCTGCTAATTTGTGCTGCTTTTGGTAGATTGTGTTATAGTCATAGAAATGATCCGGCTGCGTCTGTGTTCGTTAATTTGTGCATTGTCAGTAGTTCACCTGTGGAGCTTTCCACTCCCGTTGGATTGCACTCTCAGGTTAATTTGCCCCTTTTTGTAAAGAGCTTCCACTTTTTGAATGCAAAATATTTCAGAATATTTAGAACAGTCAGAATTGATTGTGCTCCCATTCTAAAGCACTCTGTCTGTTTGACGAAGATGCAAACTCATTCAGTTTGTAAGAAGTTCAACGGAGACCTGCATGCTGTCAGGATGACTCTTTATGCAAAATGCAAACACTTGCATGTATTTCTAATATTTACAGATAAAGCATATAGTAAGATGTAACTTATGCATTGAGAAAAACAGCACATGCATCTGACAAGAGGGCATGTTATAATTGAGTCTGAAGCACTTAAAGTAAAGCATGTCTTATATTTAGGACAGTTCGGAAGTTCTGCATGTGCACTGGTTAAACTGTGCATTTGTGAAGCATGTGATCTCAAAAGTACTATATCGAACTGTATTTTTGGTACCAATATGCGCACTGTTATGTAACAGGTACAAGTAAATGCATTTATGGTAATACTTTATTTCGAGGTGTCTTTTATACACATAATACGTACATGTACATACTATTATAATAACAATAAAATATGCTTAATTACATGCAAGTAACCCTAAGCCAAACCCTAATTCTAATGCCACCCATATAATAAGTACATGCATTTAATTAATATTACTCAGTACTTAAATGTATAATTACACTGTAACAAAGACACCTTAAATAAACTGTAACTGCATTTATTGTATGTGTTGCTTGTAATGCATGATACTTGTTACTCATTTGCGTTATGAGTAAAGAGTTTACTTTAACGCATTCTTCTGGTGTTGGGTGTAAAGTGTTACACATTAACATGCATCATAAGTTGTAAAATACATTAGAAGTTGTAACACGTTACATGTAACGTTTTCCCCCCAACACTGCATGCTAATGTTCAAAAAAGAGAAAGCTGAGATGATTTGAGCTGTCCCTGACCAGGATGTTTGTCAGTGGCACTGTAGGAGCGCAGGTGTCCCCCTGCAGACAGTGAGTGTGTATTGAGAGGGGAGATGGAGAACAATGGGATCGTTGCGGCGGCCGTGCTGCTTCTCTGGGGCTTGCGCTGTGCTTGCTAATTGCGGCTCTGGATGTGTTCAGATCTCTTTGAAGTATGTCTGAAGAGGATGCATGAAAGACCGGCAATTACCGCACATCATGTAATTGCTGTGAGACAGGCAGCCGTATGAGAGAACTCACTGCTTTCTCTGAGAGAGTGAGTGTGTGTGAGTGTGTGTGAGTGTGTGTGTACACACTTTCTTGAATTAATGGAGTAATACTTCACAATATCTGTGTAAGAAAACATGAAATCAAAGGGATTGGAAGCCAAGCATCAGAGCGGTTTGAGCTTGTTTGATGCGCGATTTGTACATAGTTTAATAAAATAGCTTAACTAATGCTTAATTTTGGTTACATAAATTTGATCTCATTTACATCCATAGTGTGTTTTAAGTTTTTATGTTTCATCTACTTAATTGATGATATTGATCAGCATTAAAGTTACAATGAAATCAAAATAAACTATTCTTATTTTTTAATGGCAAATTGCAGTGTGTATTATAATTTATTTATCATTATGGTTTTAAAATTCATGTGCATTTGTAATCTTTAATTAAAATAAAACAATGCTACATTTGTTTGGGACACGTGCATGTTGACCCCAAAAGACCCATACAGGACATTTTTGGTATGAATATATTACACCACTGATTATTACGTGAAAAAATATGCAATGCAAATGCAAGTAAATGTAACATCTATAAGCATTTGTGTTGTGTGTGTTACTTGTAACATACGTAACATGCATTACAAGTAAATGAGTGTTTACACAACAATGGAAAACTTTTTGTGTTTTGGCACATTTAAACATTCATTTACATGAAAATGGCATTTTGGGGGCCTAAAAACAGCTTTTTGAAAAGGATACTTTTTAGCATACTGTTGAGTTACATCACAGTGCGCATATTGGTACCAAAAATACAGTTCAATATAGTACTTTTGAGATCGTACTGTTTTATCGTATCGATACTGTTATCGTTTAGCGAATTTGTGAAAACAGTGGCATCATGCACATGCGTATTAAGTGTTCAATCTATAATTATGTGTGCCGATGCATGGTGTTACTGTTTGTGGACAGGCATGTAGCGTAAAAACATCGCCGTCTACTGGCCTGGCATGTGTAATACAGCATTTTTAGTCACTTTTGCATATACATGTGAACAGGATTGTTTTGACAATGTTGTCATCTGTACACAAAACGTTTTAAAATACTGTATTTTAATGTAAGGAAAAACACTTTCATTTTTATATCATTGTTGTGTAAACATAAATTGCTAAATTGCTTTTACACATTACTTTCAGTGTTGGGGGCATTATAAGTTGTAAAATATGTTAAAAGTTGTAACATGTTATATGTAACGTTACATGTAGCGCTATATGTACCATGCATTACAAGTTGTACAATATAAGTTGTAACAGATTACATATAACATGTTTCCTCCAACACTGCACTGGTGTTCGAAAAGAGAACGCTGATGAAATCAAATTAAAACCACTGCACTATATTATATTATTCTGTAATTTACAAAAATGGAAGTGTTTTTATATTTGAGTGAAGTGATAGTTAAGAAATAAAGGTTTGGATGCATCTCAGCATTCTGGATGTGCATTAAATCAGACCTGGAAAGGTTCACACCACAAAGTGCACATTAGATATATAATTTATGTGGCCACATCTGCTCTGTGCTTGAATGTGGATTTGCATGTGTGTGTGTGTGTGTGTTTCAGAGAGAGAGAGGGAGGGAAAGGCAGAGAGAGCAGTGTGGATGACTGCCAGACTCCTATGGAAGTGCTGGCGTGGACAGCCGTGGTGTTCACCTGAAGGTCACACTGCATATCAGCAGTAACCCTGAGCACATCTCATCACAAACAGACACTGAAAATCACATATAAGACTGAACTCAGTGCTCACTAAACAGCATAAACCCAATTCAATATATAAATATATTTGAACAAGATCAATAGAAGTGAGTGTTATTGCTTCTCTTTTATATTATATTATTATATCTCAAATATGTTTTTAGTATATAGTGGAGGTGCATAATCCTGCTCCAACAGATCTGCCTAGAGACATTTGCTGCAAAGTTCAGCTTCAACCCTAATCAAACACACCTGAACCAGCTAATTAAGATCTTCAGGAACATGTGATAATTACAGACAAGTGTGCTGGAGCAGGGTTGAAAGTGAAGATAGCTCTCCAAGATCAGGATTGGGCATCTCTGCACCTACATTTTAATTTTTTTTCCAGATTAAGGGACCTTTTGAGCCACAAATACTAAAGCTGGGTGCACATTGCACTATTTATATTAGTTCTTTATGATTGTTGCTTCTCAGATTGTATGAACGTGATCCCAGCTATAAGCCATGTCACTCTGTGGGATCTCAGTTATTTCAGACTATATGACATTAATGGACTCGTCTGGAGTTTTACATCATCGATCAGAATTGGAACTGAAATGGTGGCAAGCAAACAAAAATGATCTCTATTATGGAGGTAAATTTGATCGCAGTGGTCATTAATCACCTGTTGGTGAACACTGAACATGTAAAATTAAAATCACACTGTGCATCGGCTAAAGAAATGTGGGTTTGGGTTTCACTTTATTTTTGTGGTCACTTTAACACATTCTGTTGACTATAAACAACATTGCACCTACATTTCTACTAACTCTCATTAGAGTGTTAGTAGAGTATTAGTTGACTGGTTGGTTAGGGTTAGAATAAGCTGACATGTACATGCAAAGTTTTTTATAGTCAGTAGAATGTCTTTTGGGAGACTATCACAATAAAGAGTTAGCATATAGTAATCAGACAGTCTACTAATACTCTAATTAGAGTAGGTTGACATGTAGATGAAAAGTTACTTATTGTCAACAGAATGCTCAAAAGGGAGCATCAGTGTTACCGAAAAGTGAATTAACTACATATAATAACAACTCGATCTCATGAAAGTGGGTATAAATAGTATCCCAAATAAAAACAAAAACTCGTGGTATTGATGTGCAAACATGGACTTTGGCCTGTATTTGCTATGTGATAGGTAGGATTAGGGTTGTGGGGTAGATGAGTATTATGTGTACGCGAAAACTGTGTATCGTATGCACGCCAACAAATTTTGTATCATATGCACGCGAAAACTGCGTATTATATGCACGCCAAACACGTGTGTATCATATGAATGCCAAAGTTTATTTTTGCGTATCAATACCACAAGTTTTCATTTTTATTTGGCATAGTATTTATACACATTTTCATGAGACCGGGCTCTAAATAACCCAAGTTAGACCAACAGAAATCCCACAAATGTTGTCCCAACTTGTCAAACACAGTAATCCGAACAAAGAATGTCAAATTGACAATATTGCTGAAAAGTTTCATGAGTGTCGCAGGATGCAGTGTAGACTGAATATATTATGTAGTTGTTGCTTCACTATTTGCTGACATTTTTGATTGCTGTTTTGTTAGTTATTATTGTTAGTTACACTGTAACTTAGGACAATTTTAAGGCAATAGTTTAATTAAACCTAAAAGTCTGAATACATTGTGTTGCATTAAATTTTTACGAAGCCAGAAAGGGATTGAAAAAAAATTAGATGGGAGAAAAATAATGCTTTTGGGTCATTTTTGCAAAGGTATTGCCTAGCATTTTCTTGCAAATCATTCGCATTCTATTGCAAAGGTTTTCAGTTCCCCTGAAAAACTTGGAACTTACTCACTCGCAAAAGCACTGAAATATTTTTTCCTCCCATCTCATATCACAGACGTTTTGTGAACGAGTGTAAAGTTTCTTGGGGGAGCGCAATACTTTGTGAGAGAATGCAAAAGCATTGAAATACAGTTTTTTCCTCTCATGTCATTTTATTTACCATCACCATATCCCCTTGAAAAGGTTTCATGTAAATAAATGTTTCTTAACCATTTTTACATTTACACACAGTTTTACAGTGTAGTACTGTACATAGCGATCAAAGTGAGTAGAAAAATTCCATAAAAGGGGTTCATACAATCAGTATGCTGTATTTAAAGTCTTTTGAAGCCATACAACTGTCAGGACACAGGCTAGGAGACACAAAGGGTTAGGACAACAAGTGACTTTATTAATGAGATCGGATGAGAGGGTCCAGGGGCTACGTGAGATCAGAGTTGGGGAACTGATAGCAGGGAGGCAGGCTAGCCGGTGCCGGGGAAGGAATGGCGGGCACGAGGAGGAATCCAGGGAGCGGTGGAGACATGGTGGAATATCTGGGTGCAAGAGCACAAAGGTTAGTAGATTGGGTCTGGTTTGGTTCCTGTAGTGAACGGTAGACCAGATGATCAGTGAGTGCATGGAGTGTGGTTTTGTAGGTGGCTTGATTGGAGTTCGGCAGGTGCAGGTGATTAGAACACAGGTGACTGAGATCGTGGGTAAGGGGTGACTGGGGTGACACAGACTCACTGACAATAACAACTTAGTGAGCAAATGATGACTGAATATTTATTTGACCAATTATACTTTAAGTTTTGGTGTTTTACTTCCTAAACTCCAGAGTGAGTCTTTTTTAAATATTATTTATTATTAAAATTTATTTTAAATTAAATGAATTTGAAATCTGAAATAATAGTGAATGGTAAATCTCAAAACGTTAAAGCTGAAACTAGAGTTGGTTGCTGTTTTCCTCGATGGCCTCGATGTGTTTAGCTTCTCTGCAGATAATGCTTTGATATGAGCTGAATAAACAAAAAACAACCTTGAGGCAAACTCCACATTTGCAGTTATGCCAGGTATGCAACCATACTGCGTCTGTCACATTTTCAGCACAGCAGAGAACTTTAAGTGAAGGCATACAGCAGGAAACCTTATAAAATTTCAATGATGCAAAAAAAAACCAAAATAAAACAAGATATAGTCTTTTTTTTGATAATAGTGTGTCATTGAACCATACATTCAGTTTGCATTTTTTTTCAGAACATGATTTGGAATCACAGCAGTTTGAGTATCATGCGCATTATGGTTGAATATATACTTATATTTATATTATCTGCATAGATATGTGGCCTCTTTGATGTCTCAGTTGATTTTCCTAGATGACACTGTGATTAATTGGTGATCACAAGAAGAAATTTGCTGAAATTGGGTAAAATTAAATTGACTAATATTATCATAATTCTGTATGTCAGATTTTTTGCTATTTTTAGGCACTTCAGGGGAAGACAGGTTTGAATACTTAAATGAAACCAATAACTCCCTAATACATGGATAAGTAACTAAAGAATTGTATTTTGTTGCACTTAAGCACTGAAGTTCTTCACACAAGGCCAAAGGAATCAGTTTCATCCGGTTTGTGATGTCAGTGTTGGATCGCGGAACGCCATTGGTCCAGAGCTCAGCAGGCCATGATGTCAGTAGCTCAGACGGGGGTTGTGGTAGTAATGGATTAGTACGGCTATTGGTGCAGGAAAGCACACGTTAGGACATGTGATGTAATTGTGTGTCTACTAGGCCTACATGAGGAAAGTCTTATTTGGTTTGCTGTCAGAGGGAATGCGCCATTGCAAAATTATTTTTATATATTATTTTAAAGTATTTATAAATCATACTAATATTTGTTGCACTGCATTTATGCATAATTAAAAATAGGGTAATGTTAGAAATTTTATTGAAATCAGCTTATCCCTATATAAAGCCTGTTGTATCATGTTTGATGCACAAATTTTCTCCAAATTATCAACATTAACAAAACTTTGCTGAAATCACTGTTTCACACAATCTACTACATGCCTCTGATTGATATTTATTCTTTTCTCTAGCACATAAAAAAACCTTTTAATATAACTGTAAAAACCATCCTTCAGGTTGTGTTTTTTAAGCTGTGAAAAATGAATGAATGAATGAATAAATAAATTAATTAATTAATTAACAATGTAAGAATAATTACATTGGAATTAAATAAAAAAAAAAAAAACAGTCTTTTGAGGAAACATTTGTATTGCATTGGATTTTGCCCTCCACAATAAAAAGCACAGAGGTTTTGATCATAACAATTTAAATAATATGTTAATGAGACATATTACTGGGAGATATAAGGTGACAACTGATATTTATATGCATTTTATGTTTTATTTTATGCATTTTATGTGGCTACTATTGCTACTATACTTTATACGGCTACTATAGTTATAGGGATCTCATATTTACATTGAGATATCAGAATTTTATCTTACTTTTAGGTCATATAAATATCAGTAATGACACCAAATTGCATGACAAAAAGGCATTAAATGGAGTTATCTGTTTTTGCAAATAAACTCTTCATATATATATATATATATATATATATATATATATATATATATATATATATATATATATATATATATATGACTATTATTAGACTATTATTATTTTTATGTAACATTTTTAGATTTATATTTAATATTTACATTTATACTGTATATATATATTTTTTTAATCTTTATTTAATCTTTATATATTTACTTTTTTTTTACGTTTTATATTTAAAATAATCATTTACATTTTCTTCAACTTATAAGACTGTTCTGGTTTTATTTTGTAATATATCTACTCAAGTCTCCCTAGCCTAAACCCCCACACCCTGATCTCACATGGCGTTAAGATAACATGCACACACACACACACACACACACACACACAGCCACCATTCCTTTACACAGCAGCAATCAGTAATCAGAAACCTCTGGCCTGCTTTCCACACACAGAAAAAAGGCAACTGCCAGAGAGAGAGAGAGAAAAAAGATTTCACCCAGCCAGTTTACCAGGGCAGACAGCCAATACTGAGAAAGAGAAAAAGAGTGAAAGGGAGGGAGTGGAAGGGCAGGAAACTCCATACATAGCCAACAGGAAGACAAGAGTTGGGGAAGGAAGTGCCTTGTATGGTCACAAAGGTTTCCTGGCTGGCCGCGAGAGACCACATTTCTTTAGCTGGTTGGCTCCCTAAGCCCAGATCACATGACACGCAGCGGGAGAGGAGAGATTTGAGGCCTGGGCCACAGCGTGTGTTTATGTGTGTGTTCGGCGCTCAAGCCACTCCCTGCTCTCCTGCGCTCCAGCCCTACTGCTCGGTGACTGGGTTAAGCTAAGCTAATCCTTCCAGCTCAGACTGTGGTTATGTATGCTTTAAAAAAACAATCCCTCAAACAACCACTCAGGCTGAGCGAGTAACCAAGCCACACATTCCTTCGTCATCGTCGTCTTTATGTCGTAAAAGACAAAACAAATCAGTTCAAACTTGTTTTATTAAATGAGGAAAGTGAAACAAAAAAAGAAACAGATCCCACAGCCACAGAGCCACTAGCTTGATGTGTTCGAATGCATTTTGACCAGCATTTCTGTTAAAATACTCATCTGTCTTATCTTAGAGTAATATTTTATATATGTAAACGTTCCATGTTTATCGAAAGCATGAGAGATATGAGGATTCAGGCTGTTTTCACACTTGTTTTGATTGCTTGGTCCAAACCTGAGTTCAGTCCCACTGTCCTCCCCTGCCTTCACACATACCTATTCACACTGAATACAGAGTAAAGTGGGACACTTAAGCATAATTAAGCATGATCTATCATTATGTGCATTTTCTTCCAGTGCTAAAAATCTTAAATTCATCCTAAACTGTGGAATGCCATTGATCATAACTATCATTATCACCAAGTATCTCACATTCTATTGTGTTATTTAAGTATTTGTCCCTTTGTATTAACCAAAAAAAAAAAAAAACAGTTTAAATCAAACATTTGCATGCACAATAAGCACAATCCTTTGCAGCACAGTTTAAGCAAATACAGTTTCAGGTAAATGGGTTCATAAAGCTCATGTAAAGTTACAATTTTTACTGTAGTGTGTTTTTGGATATTACATTTAATGTATTTTAAATTTACTGGATTGCAGCTTCATTACAAATGTATTTAACATAATTTCTATTGAAACGTGTCATATATTTAAAGTCATTATAAATGCTTGCCAGTATATTTGCCAATGCACTTATTTAACCATATTTTAAAGACGATGGGGTAATTATGAGTTCAACTAAGTACATTTGATAACATTTTAAACTGTGACACATTTTAAACAACATGAACAATAGCATGGAAAGATACAATCAGTATGTCATAAACAGCAGTTTATTTCATGATTAAGGACAGGTTACTTTTATTGTGGAGTTAAAATAATAAAAAAAGCTTTTAAACCAACACACAATCCAAATTCTGACATCGAATGAACCAACACACCAAAAGCAGACTGTAAAGAAATCAAATTAAAGGGCCACGACTAATGATGTACATCAAATATATTCTGTATGACTTAAGAAGTCATTTCTATGAGTGGCTACAGAACGCTTTGGTAAAGCAAGCCCTCTGATTGTTGGTTCTCAAACAAGATTTCTACACGAGGCTGTTTTACCTTATCAGCTCATGTGCAGGGCAGCATCTGACCTTTTAGACTGCACTGAGAACAGAATAGTCGATTTTCTAGCCTTTGTGCTGGTGAGCGTTTGAAAGAGAGAATCTGAGAAAGAGAGGACACAAAACAGAATCACAGAGATTTGAGTGTTTAAGCCACGTCAATGTATCGACAGCAGCTCTACCAGATGATTGACATGTTGATGAGCAAAAATTGATTCACACTCATTCAATTATCATCAATTGCTGCCGTCTGAAAGGATTTGGTGTAAGCGCGTGTTTATTTCAGAGCGTCACAAATCATCATTGATTCAGAAAATAAATGGTTCTATTATATTACTAGCAGAGATGTTAGTGGGAAATTCATGTTAGTATTTGTGGACGCATGCATACTGGATATTATATATCAGAACAGCCTTTGTTTGATTTCAAAGAAAGTTTAGAAGCTCCTTAATTCTTGGGACAATTTACATAACAATATGTAGATAAACATAGCAGGTGCATGTTTGCTTAATAATAAAAAATATTGCTTTTTAACATTTAAAGAGGCTCAGATGCATACCGGGACATCAGGAGCTTTTTAATACAGACCCAGAGAGCTGTGTGTGTTATTCATAAATCTTCTCTGCTTGTGACACATGTAAGTCCATACACCTGCTGTAGTGGCGTATAGCAAAAGAAGATGATGGATGGATGTGTGTTTGTACACAAAGCAAGGGATGGGCTGCAGACATACACATAGGGGCAGTAAAGCATACATCCATATTCTGTAAATTCATAACATACGTTGAGACTTAAAAACACACCTGCACTGTATGAATTCAGAGAGCAAGTTCTTATCCATCACCTGTGTTAATGTAAACAATGAACAATATATTAATGTCACAGACCTAGAAAGCAGCAGGACAACCTTTTACCTTCAGTCCCTTCAGGAATGCTGCCATACCTGAAAAAAAAGTTTTCCTTGAATATTGCACCACACTTTAAGAAAAAAGGCTCTTTTTTAATTCTTTGAAGGACTTCTCAGTCCAGAACTTCCAGTGGTTGAATATTTAGGCCTGAATAAAGGTGAAGGAGACCAAATATTGCATGTACTTCACTCTTATAAAGGTTTTAGAAGGGGGTTTTCTCATGCCATAGAACAGGGGTCATCAAACTTGATCCTAACCCTTACCCTAACCCTAACCCTAAGTCCTGCAGAGTTTAGCTCCAACTTGCCTCAACACACCTGCCTGGAAGTTTTACGTATACCTAGTAAGACCTTGATTAGCAACTTCAGGTGCGTTTAATTAGGGTTGGAGCTAAACTCTGCAGGACTGAACCCTCCAGGACTGAACTTGGTGATCCCTGCCATAGAAGAACCATTTTGGGTTCCCCAAAGAACATTTTAGATGGTAAAAGATTTTTTCTTGGTGTGAAGGACATTTTAAGGAATAGTTCATCCAGAAATTAAACTTTGCTGAAATGTTACTCATCCTCAGGCAATCCGAGATGTAGATGAGTTTGTTTCTTAATCAAAAGAGATTTGTAGAAATTTATTACACCACTTACTCACTAATGGATCCTCTGCAGTGAATGGGTGCCGTCAGAAGGAGAGTCCAGACAGCTGATGAAAACATCTCAATAATCCACACCACTGCAGTCTATCAATTAATGTCTTGCAAAGTGAAGTATTGCATGTTTGTAAGAAACAAATCCATCATTAATACTTTTGAAATTTAAACCGTCATTTCTGGCCCAAATACCAAAGTCCATAATCTTCAGTAACATAGTCACCATAAATTGGTAAACTGTGTAACATACAATATATACAGTATATATATATATATATATATATATATATATATCCAGCGGTGGCCAAAATTATTAGAACACTAGTATTTTTACAAGCTAAAAAAATGGTTTCTATCTTTTTTCTGTACACTCAAAAAACGTTCTCCAACACTGTTCAATTTAAAAAAATCATTTTCATTTAACACCATTATGTTAGGTTTCCCATTTAAACAATTGCATAAATAAATGTTTTCAATTTGGCAAATGTTACCAAAAATAACATTTGATGCTTGTTCAATTTACTTAAGTAAATGAAGTTAATCCAACACAATTATTTACAACCACTTTACTTAATTAATGTGAGTTGAGAGTAAATCAATGATTTTACATGTGTAACTAGGAAGTGGATTTCCCCTTCCCATCACTTTTAACAGTACTGTAGCTTTGAAGGTAGTTTTTATGTATATATGTATATTGTTCTTAGATACAAGCAGTTTCTGAGTGGCACTTGTGCCATTAAGTCCAGCTCTCTAAACCTCAGAATATACAGTTTTGCTGTGTGCCGTGCTGATTCAATGCTGCTGCAATTCTTGAGGCTGTATTGTTGCAGTTATCTGTGACGTGTGTCCATCTGTCTCTATCTTGGAGTTGTGGCCTGAGCTGTCATTATTTTGAGACGGTTCCACTCGACTCATTAGACATTTTCGCACCTGCAGTTTGGTCTCTTTGGAAATCTGTTAGCTGCTTAAAACACATGAAAACCTCAACTAAGCTGCATATTGACAAGAAGATTTGTAAATTTTTTTGAAAGTAATGTGCTTGCCAAGCAAAAATCACCACCACATTTTTCCAGTGTGTTTCCAGGCGATTGCTGGGTGTTTCTATATCGGTTCTGAATTCAGTTTATTTTGTGTGCGTGTGTGTATATTTCTAGGTGGTTGTGAAGGTGTTGCTGTATATTTGTGACTCTAGACCACAAAACCAGTCATAAGTGTGAGATTTATCACCTGAAAGCTGAATAAATAAGCTTTCTATTGATGTATGGTTTGTTAGGATTGGACAATATTTTGCAGAGATACAACTATTTGAAAATCTGGAATCTGAAGGTGCAAAAAATCAAAATACTGAGAAAATCGCCTTTAAAGCTGTGCAAATGAAGTTCTTAGCAATGCATATTACTAATCAAAATGAGGTTTTGATATATTTACAGTAGGAAGTTTACAAAATATCTTCATGGAACATGATCTTCACTTAATATCCTAATGATTTTTGGCATAAAAGAAAAATTTATAATTTTGACCCATACAATGTATTTTTGGCTATTGCTACAAATATACCCCAGCGACTTCAGACTGGTTTTGTGGTCCAGGGTCACATTTGTAGAATGTTCTGAGTGGTTGTTAAAATGTTTTGAGGGTTGCTAGGTGGTGGCCAGGGTTTTGCTGTACAATATGGTTTCTAATGCGTTCTGTCAGGAGAAATTGTTTGTTAGAAAAATAACAGCACATCTCTCTTCGACAAGTGCTGAGTTAGGCTTGTTCAAATCCCTAACCAAAAGCCATAGTAATAGTGGAGTTTGCTTAACTAGTACTAATTAGCACTAATTGTCATACAGAACCTCTGCTGAGCAGCTAATTAGCAATCTGCCTGTCTCATCTTTTCAGATGCGTGTTTATTAGTGATGTTATTGCTTTAAATGTTTTTTTTTTTATCATTTTATCCGTCCACCATGTATGTGTGACTTCCAACACATGCACACACAAACATGGCTTGGCTCAGTGTCAGACAGCAAATAATTGGCATCCCATAGGAGGTTACTTCACTCAGCAAGATTGTCAGGGTCACGGCAAGAGCCTTTACAGTGTGGGACACATGCGTGGCATTGCTAGCGTTCTTCTGGCTGGAGGAATGTGTGTTCCCTGCATTCATTTTGTTATAAGATTTCCCCAGTCAAAGCGCAGAGGCAGTTCAGCTGAAGAACAGGACACTAGTGGATGTGCTTTTGGACCTGGCAGATCAGATGTCACTGAGTTAGAAAAGTGCAACTGAAGGAAATCTGCTTTAAAGGTTTTGTGTTAAAATACCTCCTTCTATCCCAGTCCAATATGCAGCAACATCTAGGTTGATTTTAAGTCCATTTCATGCTTTTAAGAGTCCACCAAAAACATTCAGAAACAGGTAACACGTCTGTTACACTATAAGTAAACGATATATTAGCTGTATGTATATGTTGTTTGAATATGACACATTTTCAAACATTTTATTTTGTCATATGTGCTAATGGTCCTCCTGGGAAATTCGTATTTACAAACTGCATAGGAAGTCAATTACTACATCGGTTGTATTCAATTCAATTGGTCAGAGCAAATTCTGCTTCTACAAAATGATGAATAAAGAATGTGCATCAGTATATTTTTGCTTTTTGATGTTTTTTTATTCAGTTTACGAATGTGCTGTAAATTGAATCATTATATTTTTTATCGCAAATATGCAATTGGTTGATTTCAACAATTTTCAATAAAGGTGCTGAATTCATTGCATCCAACATGTTTTTTCATGCTGACTTCTCGTGCTACCAACAATTTCCTACTTCCCACTTCTGAAGTTGTAAATCTGAGTTTGTTACATTCAAGTGCATTGTTGTGGAAAAACAAAAACAAACAGGAATCATGTTGAAAGGCCCATTCATGAGTTCATTCTTGCCTATTTCTTATTAAAGCCAAAATATATTTAGTCAATATCCAACAGATTTGGAATAAAATGTAGCATCCCATTTATTGGTAACCATATACACATTCACAGCACTATCTATCTATCTACAGCTATGTTTCTTCCCTTCCACCATGTTTTAAGTTTATGGCTTGCCCAACTCGGTAACTCAGGTATCAAAATTAGAGTTTCTCAGTTGTAAATATGGCTTGAGAGGCCATTCTTGTTTAATTTCCGACTAGGGAACTCGCATTTGCGATAATTCTGGTAGCAAATGAAGGTAGCATTAAAGAAAGTTTCCTACTCCTAATTACTTGGTGTGGTGTTCGTGTGTGTTCAGCTCTTTAAATACGATATTTCCTACATGCCTTGAGTGCACAATAAACACCCAATGAGCTCGTCATTGCAACATTAGCTCAACTGATGGTGTAAGTTGGGGTTGGATTGCCTGTTTGTCCATCCAATGGCAGACAGGTAGCGTGTACGAAAAAAGCATGTTTAGGAAAACTCTCTGGAAACTGTCATTACTCTTGCAATTACATTAGGTACAGCTAATGGCACAGAAATTACACAGTGCACTGAAAAAAGTGTGTGGGATTATATGTGTGTGTGTGTCTAAAAATGCATTTATCACTTACCTCTTCAACCTCAACATACGCTGATAATTGCTTTCTGACATCCATTAATGTCAGTAAGCTTTTGATGAGAGCTTGAGAGGGAAGTTCACCACTTCTCCATTAAAGTAAACAGAATTTCGATTTTCATGTGCAGGAGTGCTATGCCTGATCATAGAAAACTGCCTTCTGACAATATAAATTACATTTAAAGCGCCAGATCTGATATTTTTAAATAACATGCGCTGTAATTCAGCATCTTTCACACTCGTGCAGTTTCTTTCTCAGGACATGCAAACATCTCTCCTGACCTTCGATAACCCAAGCACCTCTCAGCTGCATAAAATTCGTCAAAGAGTGACATTGCAATGGACACTGTGACATATTCACTGAGACTCTTTTGAAATCAGTCCTTTCAACAAGTTCCCGAGGACGTTATGAACGAGCGATAAGTTACATCTGCTTTAAAGGCCAATATAAAGCAGAGGAGAATGGCTGGCGAACTGAAGCAGACGTGTAAAAGCTTAGCTCTCATTTCCATTCTTATGCGAGCTTTTACCCTGTTGAACCAGATGGAATAACAGCACGGATCGGAGGGTCATTACTCACAATGGAGTTCTATTAGGGCGCATCAGGGTCCACGGCTGAGCCGCAGCCGGCTGGTGTGAATAACACTTAACAGAGCCCGTGTTTCCAGTGGGGGGAGAGGGGAAAAAATACCTGCGAGGTACTCTTTTGTAATCCGATGCAATTATCTGAGGCTTCACGTACATTAGAGCCGGAGAATAGTGCGGGTTAGAAGTAGGGGAGGTTAGAGGGGGTTATTGTGTATTTATAGCGCTGCGGCTGCTTGACAGGCCCGGTCTGCAATCCAATCACGGCTTAACGCTGTAATGAGGATGGGTGTCGGAGCAGCAGGGTTTTTAGGGAAAGTGAGTGTGTTTTTCTTTTCTTTTTTCCTCTAGTGATTTTGTGTTTAACCTGGAATAGCTACAGGTTAGAGTTGTGAATACCCATGAGTGTCGCTGTAATGGACAATAACATGTTAAAAGCACATGAGATGTATTACATTAGCACTTTACATGGCTTGGATTGTACGTGGACTGCTCTCAGGATACATGTCAGAATGAGACAATATGTAGACCATATGATAGCAATACATGTATAAAATGATGAAAAAAATAGTACTGGTTTAGTTGGCATGCCAGATCTGCTGGAGAGTGATTGGAACTGTGAGACAACAGCTAGTTAGTTAAGACAGTTAACTTCCATTTACACGACAACGATGTATGTAAGTGCCATGTTATAGAGCAGCAGAAATATCCCACCCTGCTCAACTGTAACCATTCCTCTCCAGCTCTATTCCAGGTTTTCTTGCATTTTCCATTGCCCACACAAGATCATGAAGAAAGAAAAAAAAACAGACCTATTTTTTCTTATTAGAGGTTCACATTAGCTTAGCAACATGTGCTAATGGCTAACATTATCAATATCATCTAGATATGATAGCTGAGTTTCTTCCTATAGAGTGTTCCAAATCAGTCATGTACTGCGAGCTTCAAAACCTATCATGTAATTGTTATTTTCACTAACGAGATACACTTATTACTTGGTCGTGCATCACTACGTTATTCATAAAGAGCTTAACCTGGATGACAACATTGCACTATTATCATCAATTATCAAAAGAGACACTGTTATTGGTTTTCTAGGTGGTCACATACTAACTATTCACACAATCCTGTAAGTTGCTCCATCACTACACAGTAATTTCAAAAACACATTTCTTATAATAGCTTATAATAAAATAATAAAACCAATTAGAGATAGCGAAGATCCATTATCAAAAGCACAAAAACAGCATTCACAGAAATTTCTTATTTGATTTAATATTAATATTCTGATAATATTTAAGAATAATTGTAACAAATATGCATTGCATCGATGAGATTTCAATGATATTTTGATCACTGAACTAGGAAATTGCATTTTAGAAATCTGATGACCATACAACGAGGCAATCCCTAGGTTTTGTATCAGAACTAACTAGTCCACTAAACCTAAAACTAGTTTGAAACACATTCCGGCGACTTGCAGCTGCAAAATGATGTGCATTTTGTCTTAAAAGATGTAATATATTAATAAAATGGATGAAATGTGGATGTTGACAACATAGCCAGTCTGACACTCTCCTCATTCTTACTCGAGAAACCAAATCAATTCTTTACAAAAAAAAGCTGCACCATCTTTCGTGTTAACGGGGTTTGAAAATGGTTGAAATGAAAAAAGCTATAGAAATGTGAGAGCATGTAGCTGACATTCAGTTCGCCAAACACATCTTCACTGGTCAGCGCGCCGCTCAGCAATCTATTGGAAGCAGATTCCACACAGCTTGTATTAGTATGTAATTTGTATTGCTCTAATTTCTGGGTGGTAAGACACTACACATTTTCACAGCAGGTAGCCCAGCATCCCTGCCACATGCCCACGCACCCTGGTGACATCAGCCTCCATAGAGAAGAGAGATTGGTTCCACCTCATCACAAGGATCCTAAAAATACCACAGCTTCTTTCACTGTATCAAAGACGACCATGGAGGGGGCACAGAAAGTGAAGGGTGCCAGGCATTTAGACTTGAACAAACACATACGCACATGGTGGTCCTTGTCCTTTCTGTCTTTTCAATAGAAAAAATACTCTTTAGCACCATGCTGCCTTCAGTTTGCACACCTTGCATTGTATGGAACCGTGGCCTTGCAGCTATGTAAACACCGCAGCGATATTCACTTCGTATTCCGGTTCTCTTGTAGCCGTGCCTATTACAAAGATTGTCACCGAGCAGTATTTGAATTCCCAGTCTTGCGTCCCTGCAAGGATGCCTGTGGCAACAGTGGCAAAGAAAACAACTATGCTATGACACAACAACAACAGCAACAAATCAGAATCCCTAGACATTCATGCAGATACAAAATATTGCACTGCTAATACAATCAAAAGAAGAAGAGTTATTTTTGCAGAAATCAGCTTTCTTTGTTGAGTTTTGTTTTAGGGTATTGTTGTTTGTTTTGTTTAGCTGTTTTGTATTGCCTTGTACTTGTTTTGTTTCCTGCTTGAGGGTTGTCTTGTTTTTAATTTTCTATTTCTTTTTTGTTTTGTTTTGTCTAGCTTTTATTTATTGTTTGTTTAGTTTCGTTTCTTGTTTTGTGTTAATTGTTTTGCCCTGTGTTGTTTGTCACTTCTTTTGTATTGCCTTGTATTTGTTTTGTTTCCTGTTCGAGGATTGTGTTGTTTTTAATTCGTTTTTTTGTTTAGTTTAGTTTACTTTTATCTAGTTTTGATTTGTTTTTATTCATTGTATGTTTTGTTTTGTTGTTTAGCCTTGTGTTGTTTTTATTTTGCTTGGTTTTGTTTTCTGTATGAGGGTTGTTTTGTTTTTACTTTTTGTATTTCTTTTGTTTTCTCTCGTTTCTTGTTTTGCTTCGTTTTAATTTTTTTGCTCTTTGCATTTTTTTGTGAAACTAAATTTGTCTGTTGTTAGTAACCTTTCATACCATACATATATAAACAGAAGACAAACCAAACAAAAGACAACACAAAAAAACTAAACAAAACAAAAATACAGTAAAGCAAATCAAAGAACTATATATAGCTATATAAAGATAACTATATATATCACTTACACACACACATAGCATTTAGAGCTCACATAAAACACACTCCTATGAAATATATATTTTTATTCACTAATAAAATAGCATACAGTCTTTATATAATGTATGAGTTTGCTTTTGACGGCTGTTTTACATCACAGCTGATAGAGATGTGTTTCATTACATGGCAATGTATTTCTCATTTCGACATCAGCTTTCCTCATTTGGCATCCATTGATGAAGTGGTCATCATCCTTACTGGCATGTGCCATTAGTCAGTGGCTTTAGCATGAAGAAAGCCATTGTTCAGTTGCGTAACTAAATGTTTCATTCATATCACTTATTGCATTATTTATCACAGCTAAAGTTCACACACATGATGGCGTTACCTAACAAGTGGCGTGATGGATTTGTGATGGCACGTAGCCACGGCTCGCTCTGTTGTCATGGTTAAATGCGATAAGACCAGGCTATGAGAAACTTGTGTGCGACATACCAACATACATGTGTGAATGCATTTCTTTTTACTTCCATTACACCTGTCAGCATGACTATGATGATTTCAGCTTGATAAATCATTGAAACCAATTAAATGCTTGAATTATGGTCATCTAGTGAGGGTTATATGGAGTGAAACGCAGATGGACAGTTGGTCGTGGTGTGTATCTGTGTGCGTCAGGGCAGGTGTCAGCGAGATGGCGAGAAGCTGCTCTCACTGTAATTGACAGGTGGTGTGTGTTACGGCTGAAGTGAAGTGACATCACTGGCATGAACGCAGCAGGTGTAAATGACACAGGACATGCGGAAAAGTGCCGGAACATTCTGCCCAGAGCGCCCATCTTATCCGAGAGCAGCAAGACAAAATATAGTCAAGGATTCTACGAGTCATTCTATAATTTACGGTACATTTCACATTATGAATTCTCAAAACAACTTTTGGTTTCAGTTGATATATGTTTTCAGTCTAACTTATCTGCTAGTTTCCAAGCTTAATTATTAAACACCTTTTTGATATTACAAAGAAAAAGCCGTTTTCCCCGTTGGTGAGTTAACTGTATGGATTAACAGGTAACATTGACAATTTCACCATTTTGACTCATAATGTCAGCTATGATTGTCTAACCAAATGTTTTTTCTTTGATCAGGTTAACCTCAAATTTTAATATTTATTTGAATTAAAATCATAAAAACATAGGCAATAAATATACTCAAATAGAAAAAACTAAGAGCATGACATCACATTTTACATATTTTATCATATGGTCACATTTTATGATCATGATAATTTTTTAGTTTGTCAGTTTGTTTTGTTGACCAAATTTTGAAAATTAGATTCAAACTTAGTCTATTTTTGGTAACACTGTTTTAAGGGCCAATTCGTTTTATTAACTAACAGGGATATTACTAGCATCTTGGCTGTTTATTAGTAATTATAAAGCACATATTAATGCTTTATTCTACATCACCATACCGATATTTTAGATCCTTTAATCCTACCCCATACCTAAACTTAACAATTACCTTCATATCTTCATATCATAAGCAGGAAATTAGGCGTTTATTGAGGCAAAGGTCGCAATTAATAATTAGTTAATAGTGAGAATTGGACATTAAAATAAAGCGTGACCTTATTAGGGACTCAACACTTGCAAAGCTTCTAATTTAAGGCAAAATGTGTACCTTTAGGGGTACAGTAGCTTGTCACTGGGGCACATCTGTATCTTCTTTACCCCAAAGGGTGCATATTAGTACTTTAGGGTAGTATTATGTACCCTTACAACATGTACTTTTGTTTACTAAGATGCACCCTTTAAAGTGTCCCTTTGAGAGCACTGTCTCAGAGAAAAGCTGTTGTGCCCCTCAGGGTACAATTATTTTATTTATTTGAGAATGAGGGTCACTTGAAGCAAACTAAAAACAGAATATATGTGTAAGATTATGGTATGCATTCTCTTTAAAAATGTGATATTTCTAAAGAAAACTGTAATTATAATATAGAATGACCCTTATGTTTAAGAAGAAATTTCCTTGTAATAACATTTCTTTTTGGACAATATGATAGCCTTTTTTCCGTCTCTTTCATATGATTCTGCAGGAAAGGGAATGGCTTAGAAACAGGATCTTCCCCTCTGTCTCTAGCAGATGTGAGATGCGTCCAGACTGATGCTCCTCTTGTGCAGCAGATTGAATGATGTCACTGCTGGTTACTGCAGTTTCCCAGAGCATGCGATCTTGGTCACAGATGCGATTTCACATCTGTACAGCTCAGTTCTCTGGTAATTTGACACATATAGGCCTTAGAGCAGATCACGTCCTGTTCGCTTTGCTCAATAAGTGTAAACAATTAAAACATTTATGTGTCTAGCATACGCTTTCCTACTGAAGAAGCTTGCAATAAATTGCACAAGACACAAGCTTTGTGAATCTTTGCTTGAAGAGGCAGTATCTGTTCTGACTGCTCTCCGTTGAGGAGCCGACTGAATTCTCGCAGAGAGTCGGTATCCCTTTGGTTTTTAAATTGACTTTTTGAATACAGATCACTTTTTTCAACAACTGCACACACAAAAACAACTTTTCATCCAATACCGCCAGGCAGCATATCTAGAAATGGGAGTCAGGGTGGGGCAGAGAGTAATAAACTTGAGTAATAATGTTCCTGCTGAAGTTGATGCCTGTTTCCCAAAACTACATTAGTGCCCAAAATGTTGCCCTGTGTGGAGCACCTTTATATAACAGACGGATAGCTTTACTTTTTAATACAAACCCTGCAGGAGGAAAATGACTTTTTGCTTTATATTAGTCAAGACCAATGTGGACAGCTTGTAGTGAAACAGCTGTGAGTGTTCATGCAATAGCACATGGTCCATTGGCAGATAGGAAGTGCATTATTGATGAGGCACTAAGCAGGTGTATACTTTTGGGGTTTGGAATCTGTGTATTTCAGGGCATTTGATGCAAACAGTGACGTATCTGATGACTCTAATCTAGTTATGTGGTTGTAAATATTCAAAAAGGTCAGTGTTTGTGGGAGGAATTTAGGAGGCTTGTCATCAGGGAAGGAATGATATCAGTGCTTACCAAGGGACAAGAAATATGTGAGCTGGAAAGTGAAAGTCAGTGACTGCAGCTCTGATACAAGTATGCATATCTTAAACCAGTAAATAAACACTGCTTAGTTGTAAAAGTAGGGCCTTATGAAATCTGTTTGATTTTTTTCCAAATTCCATTCTCATTTTTCTGGATTTCTTTTTCCATTTTCGTTTTTCCGAGACTCTGTTTTAATGGTTAAATGAATAGGATTTTTTTTCTCTCAAATGTATTTATTTATTTACCAAATACTGTGTTTTCCATGATTTTTCTGAATTCTATTTTAATGGTTTCATAAAATTTAAATAATCAAAAACATCTCTATATAACAGATTTTATTAAAAAAAATTATGTAGTATTATTTTATTTAGCTTTTTCAGAAATGCTGTGTTGTGCATTTACATTTTTCTGCTAAATAAAGTCTTGTATTTTTTTTCTTGTAAATATTCCCTAAAAATAATGTTTTCATAATAATGATTAGAGGCTGAAAACACCGTGACCATCACATGTGCTTCGGTATGTATATAGTAAAACCACACTTCTCTGCCATTCATTCACACAGAGACGCAAATTTGTGTGGTTTGAGGCTTAAAAGCAGGCAAAGTTATAATTTTTACCTGGTGAGCCATTCAGAACACCCTAGTGACTTTGTATCAACATGCTTGCAACCGCTCAGAAAGCCTTAGCAACCATATAGAAATGTCCTGGCAACAACCCAGAACCATATAGCAACTGCTAAGCAACTACCTAGAATGCCATAGCAGCCACTCAGAACAGCCTACAAACCACCTGGCAACGGTATAGCAGCATTGTAGCAGCTGTTCAGAAGACCTTAGCAAGCACATAACAATGTTCTAAAAACACCCAGACTACCTTAGCAACCACCTAGTAACACATGGAAACCACTCAGAATTCCGTGGAAACTGTTTAGCATTATACTCGCAACCACTCAGAACATCTTAGCAACCAGAACACCCTAGTAACCACCTATGAACTGTACAGCAGCATTGTAGCAACTGCTCAGAAGACCTTAGCAACCACATAACAACGTTCTAGCAACTACCCCTTAACAACCACTTAGGCACAACCCAGAACACCATAGTAATGGCACAGCAAACACCCAGAAATTTACCACCTAGCAACTACTCAGACACCCTAGCAACTGTAACTGTAGCAACACAGAACATCAGAGTTCAAAGTCTTACATTTCCTTCAAACAATGTTCAACTCTAGCCTAATCACCTGTTCTTAAACAATGTACACCCAAGAAATAATTTCCATAAAATACCTCAAATAATCATGAAACCTAATCATTTTAATAACACTGCTGTTACACAGAGGTGTGAGAGACAATCTAAAGGGTGAAAGCGCATCCTCCTGCATTTCATCTGTAAAGAGGTGAGCAGATTTGAGAGTTGAAGTGCAAAGCCCCGTGCCTCAACATCATCAATTCTCTCAATTCTCTCTTTCTTTAGCGCTGTCTCTCTCTCTGTCGCTGGCACATTAAAGTCAAGCCCTAATCACTGTGGGGACTTAGCCAATGATGTGCTTATCAAACGGCATATTTCAAAAAGGGATCTTAAAAGGCCTGAGGGCAAAGATGCAATAAGAAAGCATTTGTAGTTGGATGAAAGGAAGAAAACGACAGAGAGAAATAGAACGAGAGAGGGAAAGAGTTACATATGGACCTTGCATCAGAAATGGATGGAGCTTATTAGCATATGCCATTTAACTGGGTGCAAGGATCGAGGCATAGACAATGAGAACGAGCTCTAGCGCCTTTCGTTCTTTTCTTTTTAATTTTTTTCCTCCTCACACCCTCAAAAAAAAAAGGTCCAAAAAGAATAAGAGAACAAACACTTATTCTAACAGGCGGAGGCCTTGAAGTGGAGGCTCATGGGAGAATTGGTAAGGTGGCTTTATTGTGAGTCGACGAGTGGGGAAAAGAGTGATGCATCATCTCGCTTCTTCTGTCTCCATGGCTGTCATTCTCCAAAACTGAGCGAGGCCTCCGTGTCAGCCGGTCGACTTTGATATGAGCAAAAGCAACTAAGTCGCTACGAAAGCCAGCAAAGGGAAAACATTATCAACACATCCAGCGCTCTTGAAAGAGCTCTTTTCTGCTCTAAAGTTGGGTGTGAGGGGCACGTTGTCACAAAGTTGGCTTTAAACTTTAAACTCGACTAGCACAGCCCTGTGTGATGCCTGTTGAATATGAAACTCACACAGTTCTGAAATGACCACGGATGTGGGGATTGGGGTTTGTTATCACAGATGCTTCAGATCGACGTGTGAAAATTCTGCCTCTGAATTAGCCTGTTGTGAAAAAGGAATAAAGAAAGAGTGATGTGGCATAAAACACAGATCTTTATTTACTTGGATAGTAGTTTACTATAGCTTGAAAGTATAGTTTATGGAAAACTGAGCATAATTATGTATTAAAGTCATTCCAAATCCTCAAGAAGAAAATTTTCACGTCGGGTTCAGTGAGGTTGGCGCACCATTTTTGAATCTCTACCCAGAACTTAAACAGTTTTGCATGAACTGCTCCGATTACCAGCAAGACTTCCTTCCTTTCAGTTATAGTGTACAAACAATGCTGGTTTACCATAATCTTTCTGGTTGACCAGCATTTTTTTGTCTATAGCTAGACCAGCACCAAACCAGTTTCTTTACAACAACATAACTCGCTGCTTCACTACCATAGTATGTTGTATATAGGAGAAATTAACTAGTTTTTTGCCAATTTCCAAAACCTTCGGGGAAAAAAACACAAAAAAACATTATGTATTTTATATCACACGTTCGTTGTTCAACCAGGTTGGTTAAACAATATAGAATAGTCGTTAATGAAGTAATTGATTTAAGTTTGATTTAAGTATGAATTAACGCTTTTTTAATAAAAACGTTTTGTTTTTACCAAGTTACCATCCAGCTCCAACATTTTTGACTTCATGCATTCCATTTTTTCTTTTATTAGTAACAACTGAATGTGGGTAAGTTTCAATAAAAAAGGAACATTTTGAACAAAATCTGAGAAAATTGCATTTTCTTCAAAGACTAGGTCCAGATTGGTTTCAGAGCAATGATGATAGTAGTAGATCGAGCCCATCAACACCCCCAAAGCTTGCATAGTCATATACCTTTCAGTGGGTTCAGCTTTTCATTCAGTAAAGTTAGGCAGTTTAGATGTATATGCTGTTGAATGTTTGATGTTCACATTAGCTTACGTGTGCGTAAGCAATGCATCTATTGCTTATTTTTGCTTCTTCTTCGCTTGTTTTCGGATTTGGAGATTCTGTACTATTTCAGAAAGTGCATAATGCGCCCCCTACCGTATAACAGTGGATTGTTGGAAAAGTCTGCCAATGGTGCGGAAAGAGTGAATGTTGGATTATTGCTGAAAGTTTAAGAACGATCACTGATCACTGATCACTGATCACTGATTTCAGGAAAAACTAAATCTTTGCACTATGAATGAATGATGCATTTATATAGCGCCTTATTGTGTATTGCTGTACACACAAAACGCTTTACAATCATTTGGGGGGTCTCTCCTCAACCACCACCAGTTGATACCAATGGTATCACCACTATATTGTTAAGGAAGCAAATTGCAACCATAGCTCAGTTAGAGCTTTTGGGAAACACACCCCTGAATCAGCATGGAAATTGTTCATGCTGCTCTAAACTGGTGGTTTTAGCGGGGGAGGGTTTTTTTTTTTTTACTTGAGACCCTCAGGAGACTGTGCAAATGTCTATTAAAGTGACCCTGTGAAACAATAGGTGTGTATGAACAAGCGAACAGCGATTTCTTCATTGTGGTTCATTGACATCAGATTCAGGCAATGGCTGTCTCACTGAAGACATTTGTAGAGAGTCAATTTGGGATTATGAGACCAATTACCCTAATTACTTTCCTTTGTGTTGTTCTTTCCCTTCAACTCGCTCTGTCTCACGGTTGTTATTCCTCTTTTAGATGCATTTGAATCTGGTACTGCTCTGTGGCTTCATCTTTTGGGCTGATATTGCCTCATAGTTTGGGAAAGTCCCCCTACACAAACAGGCCAGTTTTTCCATCCCAGGGCTGCTGACACACCCTAAAAGTCTGAGATTTTAACATAGTAAGCAGAGCTTCAATTCGTCTGACTATCAGTGTGATGAAAGAAAATCATCTCATTTCTTTCTAATATGCTCACCCATATTCAGTAATAAGATAATCAGCCTTTATGGTCTTTGGGTTTTTACTATGATAAATGAAGAAAGAAATGTATAGACGTGCCACACATTTACGTTTACTCCCACAACTTCTGTCACATTAAATCTGTTCAACTTGTAACTTGCCCGTCAAGGCAGTTTAACCGAGCTATAACGAGCTCACAAAGCACGTACAGATGCCAGGATGGAAAGAAACAGAGAGAGTTTTTTCATTTGATCTTTTTGGTGGCAGAGAAATTAGTATGAGCAGATTATTATTTTTCTTTTCCAAAGGCATTCATGTTGGAAGGTAAAACATACAATAGAGCAAAAGCTGCTTTACTCTTAAAAGCAACTTCGATATTGAGACTTTTTTTCCCCCCTGACAAACTCAATAGACACGGAAGCCCATTACAAGGACGTCTTATTAGTGTCGACTGATTTTACAAGATTGCTATCTATGTATAATTAAGCCCCAAGCGCATCCAGTCACATTCGTACATGCTATCTTTTGATAACATATTCTCATGACGCCAAGGAGCTCTTTTGATAACAATAACAATCTGATCTGCCGTATCAACTCCATGATTGGCTTCTCAGTTTGCCGAACTTCAGAACAAAAGAATGCATCAGTACATATATTTTTGATGTCAAGTTTTTATTTATTAATTTTGTTCGCTTTTTTTCTTTTCCTTTTTTGCTCTAGGTTATAGATGTGACTTGTTCAACTGAAAGCTTGGATGCTTTCAAATCTAAGCAATTGTGAAACTTTACAATAGATTAAGCACATGCACTAGTGGTGTTTGAGGATGAAACATTGTCATTATTAATCTGAGCTACTGAAATTATTCATTGCAATCAGCTACTCTGTCATTTTAATCACGTAACATTTTATTAGGAATCTGTGCTGTCAGGTGTATGAGAAAATCTGATAATGATTTAAATTTGGTAACTTGAGACCATGAACTAATGGCTTTTAATGACCTACTTTATTACAATAAATTGTTTTTTTATATGCAGTGGCGTGCGTGTGTGTGTTCACTCTATAAAGCAATATTCATAGAGACCTGTTGCTAAGCGATGAAAAGCACGACAGGAATTCAACATATATATTTATATATTTAGGTTTTATTTATAGTTCTGTTCTTGAAGGATATCTTGTACACCAAATATCCCATTGGCAGTTAAGCGCATTCAATGTGTTTAGAAGCCATAAACAGTCACTTTTTGGAACAAACACAAATACAAAATAAAAATAACGACAAAATAATGGACTGCATGTAAATAACATACAAAAAATCCCATGCCTACTCAGTAGGTAACTACAGCATTCCAACTCCTCAAGATGTAGATATGTACATTTCAGTTATAAAAATATAGTTTATAGTTTTCTTTTTTGCTTACATCCCAAAGAAATGCAGTGCCCTCAAATCCTTTCCCTTCTTTCCTTGAAATGACTTTCTGAATATAGAAAAAAGAAACGAGAAAACAAAATCCCTTACACCTTAAGGCTAGATGCAATGCATCCACACGCTGATATCTGTCAAAACATCTGCAAGGCTTCACAAAAGGCACCAAAAAAATTGAAGATTTGTGGTTGATTCTTTTCTGATGTTTTTCCCCTCCATTTACCAGGTTCTTGTTGTCACATTTGAGAAAGAGAAAGATAGTACCAAAAGATATTTACAAAATAAGAGAAACTAACATCACTCTTCCACATGCGTCAGAATACTTAAGTGCTTAGTCAAACAAGGTCAAGAACTTATCACAGCATTTTTACTACTTAATACAGAATGTATCTTATAAAATATGGCCCTGCTCAAGAATAATACAATGCAAATATTCAAATCAATTGTCACAACAATGGTACTACAAAGTAAAAACAAAAAGGAAACATGGCACATGTACAATATACTGTAGCTTATGTATATTATTCAAACGTCTTTTGTAACTGTACACCTGTCGAGTCAAGCTTCTGTCGAGCCTGAAGCCCACAGGCTTCGATTACACTGTTAACGTCCTTTAGCCATTCTGCATCGCAAGTACTTCTGTGCTCACACAGTCTGAGGGAAAACGTGCCGAAGCCTGTTGCTTTTGTTTGTCATTTGAAAGTCTCATACGCCTCGTTTGAAAGGATAGGGTTTGAAGGGAGAGAACGACACAAAACGACACCTTTTGTTTTCAAAAGTCTTTGCTGAGTCCTTGACTGTTTTGTAACCGAGCCATGTTGGGAGCATGGGCAGAAAAGTGCTTTTTGCAGAGGGGACTTAGAAGTCACTGATGCTTTCTGTTCCTTTTGAGTCAAACCTGGAGGTCTGGGGTGGGTGTCAAAAGTCTCAGCAGATGTCGGATGTCCGAGGGGAAAGCGTGGCTTGCATGTCGGACAGTGGTGTGGTGACGGGAGAACTGTAGATGTTACTGGCCACTGAGGTAGGGTAGGAGGTGGCCACCTGCGTCTGGAAGGTGCTGGTCACCGAGGGGTAAGTAGTTGCGATGGAAGGGGAGGGGTAGGAGTTGTGCACCGGCGAGGAGTAGCAGGAGTTCACTGGGGATGGGAAGGAGGAGACCGGAGAGGGGTACGAAGTGATGGGAGAGGGGTAGCTGGACACTGGCGAGGAAGCTGAGAGGGATACGTTTGCAACTGAGCTCTGCACTGCAGTGGTGCCTTTCTCCGCCTTCTTGTCCTTCTGCCGCAGGTGGATCTTGGTGTGGCGCTTGCGCTCGTCGCTGCGGGCAAACTTGCGGCCGCAGATCTCGCAGGCGAAGGGCTTCTCGCCCGTGTGCGTGCGGATGTGGGTCGTCAGGTGGTCGCTGCGGCTGAAGTTGCGCATGCAGATCCTGCACTGGAATGGCTTCTGGCCGGTATGGATGCGAATATGGCGCGTCAGCTCGTCTGAGCGCGAGAAGCGACGGTCGCAGGTCTCAACGGGGCATGCGTAGGGGCGCTCATGGGGAGGTGTCTTGCTTGGCCGGTTGGGGTACTTGCGCATGCGACAGGGCTTGATGAGCTGAGACTGGTAGACGCTCTTTAGGTCCTGAGAACCGGTTTGGGTGGCAAAGGCCTTGATGGTGGACAGTGGCGTCAGGGAGGGCTGCTGACCTGCTTGCGTCTGGAAGGGCTTCTGGTCGGGGGCCACCAAGCTGATCTCGCTCTGCTGTTGGGGAAACAGGTAGTCGGGGATCATTGGCACAGGGAAGTTGGTGCTACAGGCCTTGCTGTTGGGGTATGACGAATGGGGGTACTGCAGCGAGGTGCCCACTGTGGTGGCGAAGTTTGAGCCAGAGTCAGGGAAGATGTCTGGGCTGACGCTGGAGTAGGTGGGAGCCGCCGAGTAGATGGGGTTAGGCTCACTCTGGTGGACGGAGCAGCTCAAGCTGGCGCTGGATGTGGATGACGAAGTGGAAGAGGAGATGGAAGACGAAGAAGAGGAAGAGGGGGGAGCTGCCTGAGAGGTCGAGGACGGAATGGAGGTGGGGGGCGGGTTGATGCCCACCAGCCCGCTCACCAGGCTGAACAGAGGCTCAGCCCACAGACTGTTACTGCAGTTGTGGGCAGGTTCGAGGGTGAAGCGGCCCGTGTAAGAGATGGGGGGCAGCCGCTGGGTGGAGTAGGTCTGATCCGCCAGAGGTTTCTCAATTTCTGAAAGTGTGTCTGTAAAAACAAGCACAAAACAGAGAGAGAGAGAGAGTGGATTAGAAACCATAGAACAGCTAGTCAACTCGAAATTGCCATGAGCTCATTTAAGTGCACATAAATGATCCCAAAGGTGTTTTTGTTGGGGGGTCCTGCTGGCTGTCGAGACTGTGTTTTCCCACAATCTCAGACAGAGCAGCAGGTGCTGATGGAGCGCAGGGGCACCCCCCCACCAAAACACACACACACACACACACACATTTGCCGATCTCCCTCGGAGACAAAAGCCAGCACAAGCTTCTCTCTGCACTCTCTTTCTCATTACTGTCATCCTGATCTCTCTTTCCTTCTTGCACAGCTTATATTTATTCAATCTGCACTTTCAATGATTCAAAAATTGGGTTTAAAATTAGGCTGTTCTGCAAATTCTAAATGTTTCATTCATTCCAATGATTTTACTTAGTAATAACTACTTAGAATTGGCTGTCAGCTTTAGTTAATTTTTTTCAACTTTACATCGGTGCAGTTTAATTTAAAAACATGTTATTATAATAACTGTTAAATGTAAAAGTTCACATTTAAGCATAAAGACACATTATTATTAACTACTGAACACAGCTGCACAAGCAAACAACTCTCGCAATTCTCTGTATAAAAGCACCATGCAACTTTTTCACCATGCAATTTAATCAAGAGGGATTTAGTGCTTACCTCCAGTAAGGTGATCAAACTGCTCGCCGGGGTCCCCAGAGCCATACCCTGTGCCTTCAGGTGCCGTGGCATTGAGGAATGGGGTCCCTGCAGAGTTCAGCATGATCATCTCCTCCAGCTTGGGGTAGTTATCCATGGGGGAGTGAGGGAAGCTCAGGGGGTCGGAGATCTGCAGAGCAGGCAGGAGCATCTCTGTCTTGGCTGCAGCCATCTCTCTCTGGAGTGTGCTCGGCGAGGAGAGAAGTGCACTGGAGAGATCAGCAGCTAACCCCTCTGGGACGACAAATGTGAAGATGCTGCGATGTCTGTCTCTCCTTCTTTCTGTTGATCTCCTCACTCTCACAGTTTGCCTTCTTGCTGTCTTCCCTCTTCTCCGTTTTTGATTATCCAAAGAAGCAGAACAAATCCAGGTCTCAGAAAAAATAAGTGAGATTGAGAATGTCCCTTCTGATCATTCCCTAAATTTCACTTTTGTTTCTGTTGTTGTTTTGAATTTACTTGTCACATTTATTTAATGTGTTTGTTATATATATCGCAACGTGTTGCCGATCAGCTGTCTGCACTACTGCTGAATCGCTTGGGCTCTCTAGGCTCTTTCTCAGCTCAGAGGATCCCTACTCCTTTATATATCCTCTTGCCGTGACGTAGATGTCCATATATGGAGTGGAGGAAGCCCATATTTAGACACTGCAGTGGAGGACACATGACATTTGCTCAGAGGAAAAAAGCAGATTGGGGAGCTTAAACATTAAGTCTGTGCACTAAATGGAGGGGAGATGCCCGTTCCTCCTCCACAGCAAATCAATGCGTGGTAAGCGCAGTGTCTCGCTGAGAGAAAATGAAGCGCAAGTCTGCCTTTTCTGCTCGAAACTCTCGCTAAAATTTCGGGTTTCCCGTCTGCGCTGTAGCAGAGCCCTGGCCGGAAGATCCCGCTCCGCCATGCCATATAAGGTCGTGACTACATAAGGCTTAATTCCGGTGTGTTTCCACTTCCATGCCCTTATTTGGAGTTTCCTGATGTAGCTGATCGGCGCTTGGCAGTGAAAGAGAGGCTTGGGTGCAGTTGAAGTCCAGAGCTCCGCACAATAACTAATGTCAGCACTATACTGCCTCGCCCGATCCAAGATTTATGAGACAACTTTTTTTCTCAACACTTAGACAACGGTGCGCCTTCGGTGCAGAAATATTAACTTATTTAAACATTAGCACAGGCACTTTAATTCGTAATACACTTCGTTTTTTTTCTATAGCTGCGCTAATTATAATTACTAGAAAACAAATGCTTTACAATAACACATGCAAGAAAAGCGTACTTATTCCGACGGATCTCATTACGAATTGAATGTAGCCTATTCCCCATGCAATACAACGCAGTTTCCCATAAGTGGAGCAGCAATTGCTTTCTGTGCTTTGTTTTGTGCAACTTGTTCATTTGTGAATTTAGACAGTCACAGAACTAATATTATGACTCGTTTTAGTACGATTGATATGTTTCAGTAGCCTAATCATTATTATTATTACTATATCATTTTAAACTGCTGCTGATGCCCGAAGACTCAGTTTCTTTGTCAGCATTATAAATGTATTAAACAGATCTAATGTCCTATGTTACTCAATTAAGTCTCTATATGTAAAAAAAAAAAAAAAAAAAAAAAAAAAAGGTTTTGTATTGAAATTTTGAATTAAAGCCGCTTGCTTGTTTTAATGAAGAAGCGACACTTGGCTATTCCGGGCACGGCCGGCGCGTTGGCACTGATGGATGCCGGGTGCTGACAGAGGAGAGAGGAGATCTGTTTAATTGGGGGATGTCCCGGACTCGATACACAGGGATCCTCTCTGTCACTCAACGCCAGACTCCCATGCAAATAAGCACTATAGCACGCTCTCCGGACGCCGGTGGTGTACTGATGCTCTGTAAATTGAGGAGAGGAGCAGAGTGCGCCGTGGCTTTGGCAGGGAGATCGATGTAACTTTGCTGACTCAATAGACTTTAGTCAGAGCAGACACCATTTTAATTTAACGTGAACGAAAACGAGGCTGTAAGGGACAGAAAAGCAGTTCATTCAGTGTGTTGGACTGTTGTCTAAAATAACCCCAAAGTGCAAAAAAAAAAAGTATATTATAAATAAAAAATAATAGAAAGTACAACATACTGAATGGATTTTCCCCAATCATATAATGGCTGCTGAATCAGAGTTTGAGGCTACCTGTTGCAACACTGGGTTAAGGCTTGAAGGGATACAGCAAAAATTACTGCACATCATATAGCATAACTTTTGTCACACTGTAGGCCTACAACAATAATGACATTATTGTAAGGGGTATGGGGTTTAGGGTTGGGGTAGGTGTAGACGTTAATAAAACACAATCTAAAAGGTAGAAAATGTAATTTATTGTTAGCTTCCATTTTTTACTGCATCCCTTCTAGCCACAACCAAGTAGCCTAGCCTAAATGCAAAATGCTAACAAAAATGAACACGTTAAAGATCTGTGTGTTAATTTACGAGCTGTTTTCACACAAAAGCAGTTTATTGAGTATGAAGCTTTTGTGACGTCAGCCAAAAAGAAAAAAAGAAAAAGCAAAGCTGTCTCACAGGTGCAGCAGGTTATTACATTATGATGCAAAATTACTAAGACATTTTTTACTTTAGAATAACATGTAAACTCGTGCACAGTTCAGGATCCTCCAAGACATTTTGTTTTACAAATGAATAATGCACCGCATCTTCTAAAAATGTTCAACATATTTTGATTGATGATTGCTCGCCATAAACTACAATATAATGGAAGATAAAAATGATCACGAATGGGCTAAAGTAGAATTCGATGTAATTGCACAGGTGTCTCGAAGAGAGATGTAGGCGAATGCCATCCGTCTAATGATCAACAACTTTATATAACTAGAACCTCAGATCAGGAAACAGGGTGGCAGTTGGTGACTCACTTATAAGTTTAACAAGAGTAGTGGGAGGGTGTTCCCTAACCAGGGAATGGGGGTGGAAGAGATGGGACAGCCTGGGTAGCGTCTAACCTGATGTGTTATTGGCTCGTGTTTATATATATATATATATATATATATGCTCATGTGGAGGGGGTTTCTCCTTTTCCTTGTTATGAAAGTCCGGTTCTCCCCGCACCTACGCCGAAGCCCACGCCTGTGTCTGTCCTCGCTCTCTCGGTCTATCTCCTGCTGGTTAATATTTCATTAAGATCTGCCAGCCAGCCTGGGTACAGAGAAAGAGAGAGAGAGCGCTTCACACCCCCACGTTTAGAGGCAAATACCAGGCATCTGCTGGAATTAATCACTGGCTCTGGCTGGCAGGCTGATGGAGATGCTCTATCTCTCTTTCTCTCTCTCCTTCGCCCACCTCTCTCAGCCCCCCCAACCTGTGCCATCTCCATCATCAGCATAAAGGTGAGCCCGTCGGGGGTGGCCGAGGAGCAGACAGGATGACTGGCTGATATATGAGTATTTGACAGTCTATTACATGATTTATAGGGAGGGTGGAGCAAAAGAGAATTGTGTGTTATTCTGACTTCAGGAGAAAAGTGAGTGGAGATCATGGATGCTGTGGTGGTACAGGTGCTCCAGATGATGGTGGCAAAGCAAAGAGAGCGAGGAAATGAAGTAATGGTCTGTCTCGATAAAGATCAGACAAAAATATAACTAAGAAACGACTCCTGTGAATAGTTATGGTCTTGTATTGATCAAGGAGAGTGGAATTATGAGATATGAGAATTCAGAAGCAAATTTATCTGCATTACTCTTAATCAGGCTGTTGTTATCTTCCATTAATGTAGCGTCTTGCTTTATATATATACTTAGAGGCACTTGCAATAAATGTGTTTGCAAGAAGGAGATAATGTATTGATATTTCTGGCTCAATAACCTTTTCCAAGGGTTTGCTCATTCTGGCTTCTGCCTGCTTAGGCCTTTCAACACAGCAGGGTAAATCTTTATTGCTGTGAATCTCTAAAGGCTTCAGTCGAAGAGTAGTTAGCGAAACATGGTTTTCAATATGGGTGTCAACCGATAAGATTGTATCATTTATGCACTTTTATGAATTATTCCAAAAAGTGTAGAAAGCTAAATTGAAATCAAAATCGATTGTAGGTACTTTCTCAATTTACATTGTTGGTCTTGTGCATGAATCTTTAGTATACATTGTCCACCTCTCAAATAAGATGTTTCTTTATGTTTTGTCCCAAGGCCATTAATTCATTGTGGATATCATTTCATATTAAATTTAATCTGTGCAAAAGAATAAAACAAGTTTTAGCTTGAGTGTTTGGTTTACATGACCTTTCCAAAGTTTGGGGTCAATCTTATTTCCACCCCCAAATTTATATTTTTCTTCAACAAGGATGCATTCATTTAATAAAAAATGACAGCGAAGACGTTTAAAATGCTACAAAAGATGTCTATTTCAAATAATTGCTCTTCTTTTTAACTTTCTACTGTATTCATCAAGAATCTTAAAAAATGTATCACAATTTCCATAAAAATATCAAGCACAGTTGTTTTCAACTTTGATAGTAATACGAAATGTTTCTTGAGCAGGAAATCAGCATATTAGAATGATATCTGAAGGATCATCAGACACTGAAGACTGGAGGAATGATGATGACAATTCCGCTTTATCATCACAGAAATAATGACATTTTAAAATACATTAAATTAGAAAACCATTACTTTAGTGTAATAATATTTTACTGTATTTTGATCAAATAAATGTAGCCTTAGTGAGCATAGGAGAGTTCTTCAAAAACCGACCCCAAACTTCTGAGCAGTAGTGTATATAGTGTGTTTATGAAAACTAGCATATGCATTTGTATGTGTTCTAGATATGTTCCATTACATTATTCTGCCCAGCCGAACCTGAGGATAATTGTAACATACTCATCTACATCAGGCACTAACCACGGCGTTTGTCGTGACTGTGATGCAGGCCCTAAAGCACGACTTACAGTATGTCCTGACATCTGATGCACACATTTGTGTCATTAATATGACAAATGCCGTGAAGCCATTGCCCTCTTGGGATTTTTAGCCAGCTGAAGGTTACAGGCGACAGAAAAACAATTACCAGAGCCCACGAGGCAGCCACAGAAAGCCAGCCTCTGAGACCTGCCCCCAACATTCATTGCCTGCCTTTATGCTCTGTTTGATGTGTACAACAAAAGGAAGTTCAGCTATGTGTCAGAAGACCAGTACCTGAGGCCTATCTGTTACATTTAAGGGGACTTCCTGAAAAGAGCTGCTGCACGTCTAGTTTGCTAATCTAAATAAATATAGAACTGCCTAAAAGGATCTATAAACTCTGAGATGGAATCAAGTCACAGTTTTTCACCATGAATGGTTAGGCCACATGTATGAAGTATGAGTAAGATATAACCATTTACAGTGGAATAAATGTCTAGCTAATTTTAGTAGCTGGTGTGAAACAACAGAGAAGTGAAACCGAATGTCTTATATGGTTTGGTACAGTTTTTAATGGATCACTGCCTTGTTGTTTCTTATGCAATATTCTTTCCATCTGTGGGTAATGCAGAGTGTAAACTGGGAGTGCAGTGTAGTGGTTAAACCGGCCGGCTGGATTTTTGTTTGAGAGTTTTAACTGGGTGTGATTCCACATTCATTTGAAGACAGACACTTCCAGATTACTGCTAGGCTCATATTTCACTTTTTGCTGCTCTCAGTTCTACACGAGCTACCACATTTCCCTTTATAGTCTATTTAGAGATGAAGGATGTTCTCTATTAGTAAAAAAAAATACATTTTTATTAGAAAATGTAAGGTGCTTTCCCAACACGCAAGCCATGATGCTAGCTTGTTCTGTGTGGCTAAGGAGTTCTGAGTGATTGTTAGCACACACACACACACACACACACAATATATATATATATATATATATATATATATATACACAGACGTGGTCAGAATTGTTGGCACCCTTGGTAAATATGATCAAAGAAGGCTGTGAAAATTAATCTGCATTGTTAATCCTTTTGATCTTTTATTAAAAACATCACAAAAATCTAACCTTTCATTGGAGAATAAGAAATTAAAATGGGGGGGGAAATATCATTATGAAATAAATGTTTTTCTCTAATACACACTGGCCACAATTAATGGTATTTTTTGAAACCTCCATTTGCCAGTTTAACAGCTCTAAATGTTCTCCTATAATGTCTGATGAGGTTAGAGAACACCTGACAAGAGTTCAGAGAGCATTCCTTCATTCAGAATCACTCCAGATCCTTTAGATTCACAGCTCCATGACGGTGCTTCTTCTCTTCAGTTCACCGCACTCATTTTCTACAGGGTTCAGGTCAGAGGACTGGAATGGCCAGCAGAAGCTTGGTTTTGTGCCCAGTGACCCATTTTTGTGTTGTTTTTGAGGATTGTGTTTGGATTATTGCCCGGTTGGAAGATCTAAATATGGCCCATTATAAGATTTCTAACAGAGCCAGTTATTGATTTTTATCTGTTGGTATTTGATAGAATCCATGATGCCATGTGTCTAAACAAGATGTCCAGGACTTCCAGCAGAAATATAGGCCCACAACATCAAAAATACAGCAGTATATTTCATTGTACACATGGGGTACTTTTTATCCCTGTGTTCACCAAACCCATCTTGAGTGTTTGCTGCTAAAAAGCTCATTTGTTTTTGTTTCATCTGACCATAGAAGCCAGTCCCATTTGAAGTTCCAGTCGTGTCTGATAACTGAATATACTGGAGTTTGTTTTTGGATGAGCTAGGAGAATTTTTCTGTGATGTAGGGGCTGTTTGACAATTTTCTTTTTAAGGTTTTCTGACCATGAGACTCAACTATTTTCTGCAATTCTCCAGCTGTGGTCCTTGAAGTCTTTGGCCACTCAAACTCTCCTTCTCACCGTGCATTACGACGATATAGACACACGTCCTCTTCCAGGCAGTTTCGTAACATTTTCTGTTGATTGGAAATTCTTAATTATTGCCCTGATGGTGGAAATGGGAATTTTCACTGTTCTAGCTCTTTTCTTAAAGCCACTTCACTAATTTGTGAAGCTCAATTATCTTATTTTTTGGCTTTTCTCATTGTGATGGATGATTAAGGGAATTTGGACTTTGTTTTCCCTCCTATTTAAATTTATGTGAAACAGGAAGCCATGGCTGGATAATGTCATGTTCATAATCACCCTGGAGTGCTCAAAATTATGAATATGAATGGGAATATACTTCAGAGACATTTTACTCATAAGAATTTCTAGGGGTACTAATAATTGTGTCCAACGTGTATTTGAGAAAAACATTTATTTCTTGATGACATTTCCCCCATTTTCAATTGTTTTAGTTCAATGAAAGCTTAGATTTTTGTGATGTTTTTAAATAAAAGATCAAAAAGGATTAACAATGCATATTAATTTTCCCAGCCTTCTTTGTTCATGTGCTAACAATTCTGACCATGTCTCTCTCTCTCTCTCTCTCTCTCTATCTATCTATCTATCTATCTGGTAAAAGTGTTTTGAGGTCATAACAGTATTGTAGTTGGATAAAAAGTCTTTATTAATCAATAATCTGCCCCTGTAATTATAATTTGTGTGAAAAGTAGCAAATATTTTACTGTTAATAGTATTAATTTCAACTGGAAACTGCAGTGAAATATATACTGTATATTTAAACAAACATGATTACATTTGCAGCAATAAACAGGTTCTGTTCTTTAGAAGTTTACTTTTCCTCAAGATACATTGCGTATATCAACATGTTACTGTCTACTAGGTGGACACAGTGTCAGGTGAGGTTAGGCTGGAACGCTGGACCACAGGATCTTGTCGATTCAGGATTGCCTGCAGGTAACTCACCGGTGTCTGCAGCCAGAAATGGGGGGCATTCCAGAATCATACAATAATCATAACCATTGGAACACAGCATGTCATGAAAGATGACAAGCAAGAGGGAGACGTGAACCCAAAATCATCCCGACAAACAGCACAACAGCAGTGGTGAATTTGGGCAAAAGAGTGAATAAATCAGAAGGCCCTGTCAGAACAGCTCCAGTCTGGATCTCAGTGGTGAAGCAGTTCACTATAGTTCAGTGAGATAATGTTGAGGCAAAGGTCCACAGTCTCTAATTTGATAAAGAAAAGCTTTGCAGGTCATTCGGTTCATTAGATATGGGTTACATCCTAAGTCATGATTTAACACAATCTTAAACTTTTTATGGACAAGACTCTAATATTCCAATGAATATCATTTTTCCCACAAAGTGCATGCAACTTGGGTTACATTAGATTTTTTCACTGATATTATTGCAGTGCATAGTGGAGTTGCACTTCACGTTATTCACTATGACTATTTTCTAAAATTGATGAATTGTGGATTTTTCACAGAGCTTGTCGCAGCGTATTCCGGGATTGCTTTATATGTGAAGGAAGGACACATACAATGCTGTGCGGTATCCAAGAAGACAGCATAATTATACACTTCCTACTGTTTGAAACAGCCTTCGCTTCAGGAACAAGTCTGTGACGCCTTAAAATACTGTCTGGGAAGGTAGCTCTAGGTGTTGGAGCAGAGCACTAACTCACAAATACAGTTAGTATTGATCGAATGGTGAATTGGAAGGCCTACGAGTATAATGTTCAGAAATTGTACAGATGGCATAGTTTTTATGGGATACTAGCATCTAGCAGGCATATTTCATAATGCAGATTTGAGACAGCTGTTTGGGTTATGTCACTAATATCGTTCCAACCACCGCTCCAAAAACTGATCAAGGTCTATTTCGCAGCTGAGACATGCTCTGGTTTTGATATTAAACTGTACATTCATATTTTTGCATTAACAAACGCTATTTACCATATGAAAGTTACCGTCCAACTATGCAACCAGGCCTCAGATATATTTATGCACATGCCAACAATAGTTGAAGGCTAGAAGAGACGTAAACAGCAACATTATAGGATGTGTGCTTGTTTTGAACTCATAAAACAAGGTTCTCTGTTAATGGGAAAACCGTGACTTGTGTATTGATAGCACACTGAAAAGCTGCTACCCCGGACTTGCTAGGGCACAGACTCGACAGCTCCTTCAGATAAATCTGTTGATGAAAGGTGAAAGCATACACATTACATCTCTTATGGCACACCTCTTCAGTGACCTATACACAGGCGTCTCTGTGTTTTAAAAAGCGGTGGGAGCAGCCTACAGGGCTAAACACACTTTTCATCACACATTTAGTTATGATAACTTCGTTCATCTTCCTTTTTTGATCCTGAGATTGTGTAGGTGACTGGATAACCCCTTGTGAAGTACACTTTAGCATAGTTTTAAAAAGAGTACTTATTATGGAAATAATACTCTTTATAATATACTTAAATGCAAAGTGAATGTAATGTTTTTGGAAATTTAATTACTTGCCATCAAATAGCTGAACTTTAGAGTGTTTTTGATCAATTTAAATGGGACCAAAGTATATCTTTATGTGTAATATTATAATTATTTCTATTGTCTTTTAATTATGGTTAAAGTGTACTGCTGAATGTACTAGCAAGCATTTACAGTAAACTAAAATGCCATTTCTATTGAAACTCGTATGTCATGTATTTAAATATATTTATAATTACACATTTGTAATGATGAAATTTCCAATTCAGAGCATTTTAAATATATTAGTCAACACAGCTAAATAAGCGAGCTTCTTTAAAACACGATTGTGTCGTTGTTACACATTGCATGCACTTACTATAGTGTTAACAGTGATTATGCAGAATTACAAGTAACTAACCCTAAACTAAATACATGTTAATTAATATTACTTGTGTAAATATTACTTGTTAATATAAATCAAATATTTATGCAATGATGTGTAATTACACTGTGTCAAGGACAGTCAAGTGTAGCCAATAGTGTTACGATACGTAGTCATGAAAGTTTAGTGTCTTTAAGTAGTCTTTTATTTCATTAATATTATATTATCTGTAAGTAAAGTCATCTCAGATCTCAGATTTACCAGTAGCACGTATCACATCTGGCACACATCAAATACGTCATACTTTGTTAAGCCTCAAACATTTTCCTTGAGCAAAATATGTCAGCAATGCCAAATGAATTGCATGAATACAGTGAAGGAAGAAAACAACTGAGGGCATTTCTGCCTTCATCTGAGTCACATGACCTGAGTTACCCTTTAACTCATTGTTAAATGCAGTCCATACAGAAGCCTCTTTCTGTTGCCACAGGAAATTAACACAAGCTTTCTCTACATGCACTAGATACCTCACACTCTTCGCCCTGTGTCTGCGTTTGCTGTGTGTGTGTGTGTGTGAGTGTGTTTGCTTTGCACTCCAGCGTTTGAGGAATACGAGAGGGAGAAACGCAAACATACAGCCATATATGTGCATTTTCATATATACGTGAACTTGCACACACTTGTAGAAAGGCAATAGAATCCTTAGCTATTGAATAAAAGCTGAAGATCTGTCTTCATCCGTTTGTTGATATCAAGACCTCTAGATTTAAAAGACGTGATAAAGCTTGATGTGACATGTCCATTGTTTACTGATGAAACCCAACAGTGCACACAGTAATGTCTAATGATAATACACATACTCTGTGTTTACAAATACACTGAAAAGGAAAAACCGGCTTTTGTTGAAAACCACAATAACTTTATTTGGCCACACGACTGGACATCTGCTCGAACAAATGTGGGTTTTTTTTGTTTTGTTATTTCACAGGAAGATTTTGAGATAAAATGAGATGTAAAGTATGTTGAAACACAGAAGCGAACACACTTTCTGCATTCTTTCACAGAATGTGTCGGTGAAGCCACATCACTGCACGGTATCTCAGCACACAGTTGCCATGGCAAAGAAGTCCTACTAGTCTCCAAGGTACCCAAGCCTATTGTCTTTGCTTTCTTTATTTAGATGAAAACATGATTTATTGTAGAGGATACTGGTCTGCTTTGCCATGAAACTGGCAAATATACATACATATATATACGTACATATATCTAATATCAAACCACGTCTTCATTTACTTGGAGTTTAAAGAATATTCTTAAGTGCAAACTGAATGTAATGTGGTTCGACGCTTAATTCCATCTTAATTGGAATAAAATTAAAATATATGCAACTGTAATTAGCTGAACTTTAGAGTGCTTTTTTCGACTCACCTAAGAACATTTTTACATGTAATTTCATAATTATTTTTATTGTCTTTGAGATATGGTTAAAGTGTACCACCAAATGTACTTTTCCATTAAAACGTGAATGTCAAGTATTTAAATATTTATTTTTGATTACACATTTATAATGTTATCTTGCATTATATAATATATTAGCTTTAAATGTTTATTTAAATGCATAATTAAATAATATATGCACAGTCAAGTATAGTCAGTTATAATCAAGTATTTATATACACATAAGTCTAATATCAGAATAAGCGTCTTTAATTTATTTACTTAGAGAAACATACACAGCTTATATATAAAAGCTGTGTATGTTTCCAGCAGTGATGGTCAACTATCAAGTGGCAAACGGGACTGTCAGTAGGTGACAGTTTCCATCACACACACTTGCTTTCCCTCCAGTGCTGTGGCCATTTTACTATGCAAAACCCTCCCGTGAGGTTTGAACCTGTGGTCGTAGCGGGGTGGAAAGTACAGTATATAGACTGCTGTTTGTTCCACACCTGTTTTATATAAACCGATCATGCATCCTGAATTCAGTTCCCTTGATTACGATAACTATTCTATCAATAACTCACACACGGCTCACTTTTAAAATGGAGTTATTTTATTAACCGCAACTCCTGTGATTTTAACTCTTGTAGATTTAACCAAAAAGCTTTTAAACACCCAATATGTGACAGTGTGTTTTTCTACATGTAAGGAACAGGAAGCATTTAAGCCTGTTGCCAGAAAAAGGCAGAAAGATGCCAATAAAGCAACACAGTTATGAGGCTAACCTCTAACCGCACTCGTATCCATTTTCCAGCGCAGCACAGCTGTCATTTGTCGTCTAGCCCACAATTACCAGGGCTCACAAACAAGGACGTGATGTCACTTCCTGTGCTCCGTGATATCACAAACCCAGAAGTGGAGAGTCTAATGCTGACGCGTGGAAAGCGGAAACAGCTCTGTCTCGCAGACAATGCCGCAACAATTCAGATCCTAAAAAACCAGCCATGCGACCTTGCTTACAAGCAGACAAACCAAATGAAAAACGCGCTTATCTGATGAAAGCTGCTTTTCATTGCTTTCCACCCCTGCTAGTTAATGTTTTTTATAAGGAAATAGAAATAGGCATGTCTGACTCAATTTACAGATTTAAAAGTTCAAAATGACACGACCAATAAAATCCTGCCTTTAGTCATAATCTAAAGCACCAGAGTTGAAATGGAGTATTCTGTCTCCGCTTACAGTGATACTGAACATCATTTCAGCTCGTATCATATTAATACTTAACCAAATGTTGTGTAACTCGTCTTTAATAGTAGCAAAGAAAAGTCTTTAGGGCAAATAATGCTATAGCATTAGCTCTGTGACGAAAGGCCAAGGTGACTAACAGCTTCAGAGTATGGAAACTTTGGCGTGACAGAGGTGTAATAGTCGTCTGACTGGTTGTGATTGGATTGCAGTGAAGTGCAGGACAAGTGTCTGCATGCTCTCTGGTCCTACACATGTCAGGGCTGTCTCTCCGCACGCCTGAAAGGCTCATTATTTCAGAGAAATTCTAATCCGAAACTCAACAGGTGACGTGGCATGGCCTGCTGTTTAAGCACATTACAATGACTGGACGTGAACATTAAAAAGTTAAGTATTTTCAAAAACACTTTTGCTTTTGAGTGTGATTCATATCAACATGTTCCCAACTAGTTGTTTCACAGCCTAAAGCCCTTTACTGCCAATAAAGCGGCACGGTGTAGGGCAATATCAGTCAATATCCGTGGTGTGAATATAAACGTCCCCACCAGACCTAGCTATAGCCCCCTCTGAATTAGACGGCAAATCCTTGTATAATTCTTGCAGAATAAACGCCCACCAATAATATCCCGCCGGCTCACGCTCTTTATTGGCATCATATTTCCCCCTCTGATTACGCAATAATCGGAGATAGAAGATTTATGATGGCTGGGAATTGGCGCTCAGTTGAGATGGAAACTACAAAGTTTTATCTAAAACCCTGTGTTTTAGTATTCCCTGAAAGAATGCTTGCTGAGTATTGTTGATTAAAAAAAAAATAAAGATTTTTGTTGATACATTTGCTTGACGAAACTTCTGGTCAGAAATATTCAACAACATTTCAGAATTTGGAATGACACATACAGTATATACGTACACACACACACACACACACAAACACACACACACACGTGTTGGTTTTAGTGGTTTATGGGGACTCTCCATAGGCGTAATGGTTTTTATACTGAACAAACTGTGTGTGCTATTGCCCTACACCAACCCTACACCTAAACTTAGCCCTCACAGGAGACTTTGTGCATTTTTAGAAAAAAAACACCATTTAGTATGTTTTTTAAGCCTTTTGAATTACGGGGACATAGGCAGTGTCCTCATAAACCACCTTCATATTGTAATACCTCTGTCATACCCATGTCATTATACAAATTTGTGTCCTCATAAACCACATAAACATGCACACACACACACACACACACACACGCACATGCACATACACACACACACACACACACACATATATATATATATATATATATATATATATATATATATATATATATATATATATCCATCAATGTAAGACCCAACCAGGAAGAAAAAACTAAATAAATGAAAGTATATATATGAAAAATAAAATATAAATAAATTAATAAAAAAAAATGCAAAAGAAAGAATCAAGACAAACAGGTAGCAGATGAAGACATCAAAGAAGAACACAAATAATAAATATATTTTTTTTTGCTTTTTTTTTTTGAAGCTCTAAGATATATTTCACAAACTAGATCATAGAAATATATTAAAGGAGAACTTACATTTTTTCAATTTACATGTATGAATATTATTTTTACCCACATGTTAGTACCATAGTACAGTGACAGTGTCAGAAGATAATACCATGGTACTCTTTAATTAACATATTCATGCACCATGGAATTTATTCAAATGATACTAAAACAATTAAGATAAGAATTAAGGATATTAAGTCTTTTTTCTTTTAAAATTATTTTTATCTAAAATAAAAAAAAATGGATTATTCATTATTATAAATAATTATACTTGATTTTTTTTAATTAATTTTTATTATTTAAATTCAATTTAATTAATTTTACTTAATTGTTGCTGGACAACGCTGACATGATTAAATGGAGAGCAAAAGAAGAAGTCATTTTCAGATCTGTCTCTCGTAATATTAAATGTCTACTTTAGAGTATCAGAATAATTTTTATAATATTGAAAATATATCAAAGACAGATGTTTTCAAATGTTTCTAATCAAAAAAATAATAAAGTACAAATAATCTGATCTTTGCTGTCCAAATGAATTGTATAGCTCTGTATTCTTACTGAATATCAACAGTTCTCTCATTCACTACTATTTTTTTTCTGTGCCGTATTTGAAGAAACATAACTGAGAACTCTTGATCAGAGCAGCCTGTAAGCAATACAATTTTGCCCCTGGGATGGTTTTATCATGGTACATCGTAAAGCAGTGTTACTTTTTTGGAAGCGTTAATGGTTATAGTTTGGCAATTGCTTAGTAAAATGTAGCTGAGTGTCTCTAAAAAAGGTCAAAGGTCAGAGGTAAAGTTGTGAACTCTGTTTGTTGAAAGCATAAGGAACGGCAGAGGACTTTGGAGACTTTGGGATGCACAGGAAAAAATGAGAGCGAGAGTAAGAGTCAGAGTCAGAGGGAGGAGGGGGAGGCTGGAGCCAATCCAGGGGAAATCCAGCTCCACATGGCAGAGCTCAGCCTCGGCTACAGTCAAGCAAACACACAGGGAATTTTATACAGTACACTGTTCATCAGCATAAAACAGCCGCCTCATAGACCAATAACAAATTAAAGTCCTCTATAAATATGAAACTATCGTAACTATCTAAGCCCATATTAAATCTAAAATGGCTCAAGGAGTAATTTTGCTGTATGCCGTTTTGCTGGCTGAATTCGGTAACAGTGTTTAATAAAATTTGTGTTATAGCAGTGAGCAATAGCCTCAAGATTGCAATGGCTGTTTAGAGACTACTTTAACCGAGGTTATTTTTCATTGATACGTAATATGTTGACATGATGGATACACTGTCACAACGTGTTTATGAGGAGACTCTCTAGTGTAATGGCAGAGTAAACAATCTAAGCTGCATTTGAGATACCTTATCCCTTTAAGCGAGCTTGGACCATTCCAGACGTCTCTGTAATAGGAGCATAGCATGCCACAAAATAAAAATACACCGTTAAAAGATCTTTCTTCAAAGAGTTCACCCAAAATTCACAGCAATTTAGTCATTATTCGGTCAAAATCACATCTGATTTATTCGTCTGCATATTTAAAGTTGAAATGGCAAGACTTGCCACATGCCAGGTTTGCTCCTGTGGCTCAAACAGCAGAGCAACACCAAGTTCATGAGCTCAAACTCATGAACAGATTGAATGCTATGAAAGTAGCTTTGGTTGAAAATATCTGCCTAATGTGAATATTACTGTCGCTTTTAAGTGACTGTTGCAAGTTGAATTTGAAAATATGCAAATAAGAGCTGTGGCAGAGCACAGGAGTTTCAGCGAATGAAGCATATGCATTTTTATTTACTTAAATCCATGATATTTCTTCAAAGGCGTTGGAATATAGTATATTATGGACAACATTTATGCTAGTTTAAGATGCTTTTAGGCCTTTTTGGTGCTTAACAGCCCGTTTACTATACTTCAAGTCAAATCAAGTCACCTCTATTTCTATATACAATACAGAAGGCCTCAAAGCAGCTTCACAGAGATAAACAGGAAAAGAACAGAATAAATAATAGAAACTCAACTATAGAGGCAATTCAGATTCGGTGTCATTATTTAGCTCAAATCAGTTTAGTGTTGGTTCAGTTTAGATCAACAACAGGGTAAAGTTCATCAGTGTGAAAAGTTCAATAAGCAGTTCTACAATACTGCAATGTATATTCAATTCAGTTCAATATCAGTGTCGATGTTGCAAGATGTGATTCAGCTGTAAAGCAACTCTAGAAGACAACATTAGCAACATTATCCAGTTTAATTCAGTTCAAGTTTTATTCTTAGTCAGTGTGGTCAATTTACTATAAATTACTGAATAATTACAATAAATTAGTGAAAGTTGAGTGTCTTTCAGGCCCCAACTAAGCAAGCCAGTGTTCAGTTTAGTGCTGGTTCAGTTTACATATTTCTGTTCTCTACAACTTTTTTGTTCCTGCAGATAAAAAAAAAAAAGTCATACAAGTTTGGATTACATGAGGATGCATAAATGATGATTGAACTATTCCTTTATAAAAACAAAGGCAGAAGACTCTTTGCAAGAATATGTACTGATATTAGCCTCAGACACTGACAGCAGAGTAACACAATCACCTCAGTCAGGTTCATTACTGCTATCCGCTCTCTGCTGCGGTCTATTTATAGCTTGACTTTTGCTTTCTTTACTCACAGACAATGAGGTCTAATCTGCTTTCTTAAAGGCTCCGCTGACCCAGTGGCCTTTATTAATGTATAGACAACAGTTCAAAGAGAAGGGAATAGTTAAAGGGAAAGATGGATCTGGGGTATGTGTGGCTTCTCCCAATCAAAGTTAAATATATGGAGATACACACACTGAAATATTAAAACAACAACAATCAAATAACTATGAGTCTGTTTGCATAAATGTGACTCAACTGCCTCCTGTAACAAATGTCAGTGTGGAAAGCCTCATCTCAATTAATATGTCTATAATCAGCTTGATAATGATGCTAATTAATAGTGTAGTGTTTAGTATGTGACACCACGGCATACGTCTTTAGATTATAATTTACTTTCAGATTGATTTAAACACACAGTTTAAATGATTTTATGTAGAGGAGTAAGATTTAGAAGGTAATAGTAAAACTCTTGAGTTCAAGTCAGTTCTGTACATACTACACACACACACACACACACACACACACACACACACATACTACACACACACATACTACACACACACATACTACACACACACATACACACACACACACACACACACACACACACACACATACTACACACACACACACACACACACACACACACACACATACTACACACACACATACTACACGCACACACACACACACACACACACACACACACATACTACACACACACACACACACACACACACACACACACAATATGAGATACATATCAGTACATAACTTTTTATTTAAAGGCTTTAAGCACAATTTAAACAGTGAAACACAAAACTTATCTAAGTATATATATATTTTTGAACATTTAAATACAAAACACTGCTGAGAAAACACATTTGTGTATTTGAACTTTTGACTCAAAACCATGATCCCTTGAGCCAACTTCCTCTGCACACACAAATAAACATTCATATGGTCAGATTCTCTATACATTTATCATGAATTCTCATGATTCAATCCACTTCCATCAAATTTCTAGTGAATTTCATGATCGAGAAAGCATCCTGCATGTGTTGAAGTGCACCTATGCAGATAGTTATAGAGTCTTCAGTTCTCTGAGTGATCAGAGAGACTAACTAACATGCCAAACCTAACCTCAACAAACAAATCTACGACATGTTTTACACTCCCAGTGGTTAAAAACACCAAAACACCATTGTTTGAACTATTTATTTTAGTCTTTTGAAGCCCCTATATTTAGACACTGTGGCTTCAGAACAGCATGGAAAAGGTGACTGAATTTGTTTTTGCTGCAACATTTCCTGTGTGTTTTGTGAGGAGAGGAAAACCACATGCGCAGTGACGCTGCAGCTGAGAAGACAGAAAGGGTAAGTCAGAGGTGTGGAAAACTAGATAGCAGGAAGTAACAAAAAAACAACTGAGCGACAGACTGAACTCAGCTCTTGTTTTATTAAACTGGTCTAAAAAGGACACTCCCTTTTAAAGTGAGAAGCCAGAAGCAAACAGGACAAGGCGGATAATGTTTGAATGGATTCAGAGTTACAAAAGAGCTTTTTTTTTCTAGACATACCTGCAAAAAGAGTTTAAGATTTGTTAGCTGAGCCAAGAAAGAAAATGTTCAAGTTGGTTAGATTTATGCTTCATATGAGAAAAGAATTTGCTAATGGATTAATAAAAATACTGTTAATTCAAAGTGAAAATAGGTCATCATATCGGTCACACAGTATTCTCACTATTACCAAACCATCAACTTCAACTGTTGCCTCAATGTACTTCTAATTTGCTGCTTATTTATAGTCAGTAAGGTAGTTGTTAATTTTAGGAATTGGGTAGGATTAGGGATGTAGAATATGGTTGTGCAGAATGTGTGCTTTATAAGTACTAATAAACAGACAATATGTATAATAGGCATGCTAATAAGCTAATAGTGAGAATTGGTCCCTATATTAAAGTGTTACCATAATATCTTAAGCCATTTTCATTGACAAATTAATCTCGTTTTAAGGATGTTAAAAAATACTGGGAAACAAGACAAAAATACAGATTAAGATTTTTTTTCAGCAAATGCAATAACAGGATATGTTTGTCTTAATAAATAAGCCACTATCTATGCAATGCAGGTTCATGTCCTCACAGAATGTGTCATCTCTGACTAAGTGTCAAACAAGGCCAAACACTCAGTCAAACTGTCTTTCTTCAAAGGCTTTTATTTGAAACAAGATTTGACCATAAAAGAAAAATAAAATCAATTAGCTGACCCCTCACTCCCTGAACAAAAAGAAATTTAAGCACATTAAAGAAATGATCAGAAAGTTTTCTAGCACATTTTCTAGCACATACTGTATACAAATTTGAGAACATGTTAAAACACAAAAATGCAAATATAAAGAACAAAATCACAATGGGTCTACTTTTTGTTTTTAACAGTACTATTTAACTGAAATCTAGTGTATGACACAATAATATGTCCTATTTTTCAGCAAATAAGTCAGAATACAGTCAATCAATCAATCAATCAATAAAGACAATGTAAAATACAGTTTTGGTTGGTAGAATATTTATGCCTGGAAAATTAACTACTTTAAAACTAATTTTAGTTAGGAACTGAAATTTAGGCATATGCAAAGTTCTGGCATGAAACTCTACATGGTGCAGTCTGATAGATCTAACTCAGTATGACATCATGGCATCATCACATGTCACAGCTGATTGGTTCTCTCCGGTAGCCAATGAGCTCGCTGCTCAACATTCAAATATTTGTCTAATGCTTGTTGTTGTAACACAGTCTCATCCCAACTCGTCACATATTGACGCTTGGTTTTTGCGTCGCTTTTTGACGCTCAAGGTACCCCTTTCGCGTCACTTTTCGACGTGTAGGGAAGGTAATTTTTTTAAATAGGAAACACTTAGCGTATATTAATCATTTTTAAATAAATTATGCCAGTACTTGCATCTGCCTCCTATATCTTGCGTTTTCTTCACAGATGGTAGGTTTAGGGGCAGGGGTTGGGTAAGTCACTATTTTGACTGTTTACATTCAAAAATCTCACCTCTACATATATGCAATAATGGCAACCTTATTATGACGATAAAATTCCCAATAGCGCGTTAGCATATCGACGCCGAAAAATTACGCTTCCCTTCACGTCGAAAAGTGACGCTAAAGGGGTACCTTGAGCGTCAAAAAGCGACGCCAAAACCAAAGCGTCAATATGTGACGACTTGGGATGAGACCGGGTTGGTTGTTGCAGTTGCAGTTGCAGCGCACTTCAGAAACCCTTCACCTTCTCCAGCTCCACCTGTACAGATCTGCTACGGGGTGATCATGTATTCTATGGGGGTTATTCCATATGTTATATGTGCAGCAGCAGTGTTTCTTACATGCTCACAGCAGCATGTTGTGGATGTATTGGTAGTAGCAAGTCTTGGTACTTGTTCTGCCGCAGAAGCAGCAGCAGCGTAGCAAATCTATTCTGCCAAGACTAAACACGTTAACATTGTCATGTACATTACCATGCCAAACCCTCAGAGAGTTGTCATGACAGAGGTTGATTTAACAGAGGCAGTACTGTACTGTACTACTGTAAAAAAAAAAAAAAAAAAGATAATAAAGCTGTAAACAAAACAAAGATTACTGGCATATGTTTTACTATAAAATATTGGTCACAGGTTATTTTTTACTTTAACGTCCAGTTCTCACTATTAATTAACTATTAACTATGACCTCAATAAACTGCTAATTTGCTGCTTATTAAGAGTTAGTAAGGTAGTTGTTGCGTTTAGGTACTGGGTAGGATTAAGATATTTAAAATATCATGCAGAATAAAACATTAATATGTGCTTTATTAGTACTAATAAACAGCCAATATGCTAGTAACATGTATGCTAATTAATAGTGAGAACTATTAACACTAAAGTATTACCAAACAACAAAGAATTTTTCTACTTCAAAATTTCACCTCAGTGTGTTACTTGGCACGTCTTTATAACTGTTTGTGAAATTTACTAGCAACTCTGAAAATAGTGAAAATTGTTTCTACATCATTTATTATTTCAGTGTAATGCATTTTATTTGTCTCTTTAGAAATTAGGAAACAAATCAGCTGACTTGGTGTCTCTAAGCAGAAAAGCACCAGTGTGAAACTGAAAGACGTGTGTGTGTGTGTGTTAACATGCTCTATAAGGATATGGTCTAATCAATCAGGAAGTAACAGTGGAGCACATCCTCATAGCTCAGGCAAAGGAAAGAGACTTTCCATTGGCTTGTGTTTCTGCAACAGATATTTTCCACATCTCATTAACCACTGACCCCTTTCTTCAGGATATCCTCGTGATGAACCAAGCCTTCTCTACAGGAACATCCACAGAAGCTCATAGAGGGCTAGTATATTGATTGGCAAGGTCTAAACTCTTTGAACACATAAGTCACACTAAAAACATGTGAATTTCATGACATTAGATAACAGGATATCTTTAGAAGTCTTCATAACGGTAAAATCTGCATCCATAGGGTTGCTATGGGGACAAAAGCAGAGCTGCTTCCATAAAGAGAAGCATCCAAAGAGCATTGCTGGCAATGTTTGCAAGTCCCAAACCTCTTATTCATTTCCTCACTCTGGGGTCACTATAGGTCTCCTGCTTTTTCATTGCGGCTGCTGTGGCTTTGGTATTTCATCTGCTTCTTCTACTAAATGTGTGCCCTGCAGACTCTGTCCACTCAGGTAGGGGCCAGTTGCTCCTCCTCGAATCAGCTGTGACACAGTCAGGCCTCCGTATGGCTGGAGGTCGTAAGGCCACCTCGGCTCAGGTGAAGAGTTCCCGTTGCTCTTGGCGAGAGCTGTTCAATATGGCTGCTGTATTTCTGATGACACCTGACCACAGTAGCGATAGTGAAACAGGGGACAGTGATGCCCAGGGGAACAAGAGCAGCTGGATGGACGTCAGGGCCGTGTTTACACACACACACACACACACACACACATACACATTGCTGCCAGCGCAGGTCACTACTACTCAATGTTGCCTGGAAAACATCGAGAAGAGACATCAAGCTCAAGTCTAGAAAAAAGGTTTTTATCAAGAAACTGTGAGTGTCTGCTTGTGTAAAAACATGTTTTTCCTGTTACTGTCTAAAATGTTCTTCTTGGGTATTCACAAGCAGTTGCTTGCTCGACCAAGTCATAAGGGCCAAAAATATATCAAATGTTATATATACACTACCAGTTAAAAGTTTGTGGTCAGGGATTTTTTTATTTATTTTTAAATTTATACTTTTATTTAGCATATAATTAAATTGATCAAAAGTGACAGTAGGAACATTTAGAATAATACAAAAAGGTTTCAAATAAACGCTGTTCTTTTGAACTTTCTGTTTATCAGAGAATCTCACCAGAAATGTATCATGTTTTTCACAAAAATATTAAGCAGTACCCATGTTTTCAACACTGATTATAATAAGAAATGTATTAGAATGATTAAAAATCAGGTAAATAAAAATCTGTTATGTTAAACATATCATATAACATTGAGATAAACTTGTCATTTTACTTCTAATATAAATATATTAAAATATAGTACTGTAAAAAAAATGTTCTTTGGAAGTAAATTTGTATGACAATTTACAATTAATTATATATAATTTACAATTAAAATCTATATGATATTCAACAAGAAAAATCCACATACTTTTATATTGTTATTTTTTTATTTATTTACTTATTTATTTGTTTATTTGGTATAAAGTAAAAATATTAGCCACCTCATAATTTAAAGCAAAAAAAGATACAAAGCAGATTTTGGTATTTGGTTGATATATTAACATCATATAATTCAAAGAAATATAAAAATGTAAGTTGTAAATGTACATGAAGGACTTTTTTTAAACAACAACGAGAAATCTAAAATAGATACTGTACTTTTAAAATCGTATTATAAGAGAATTTGGTCACACTTTATTTTTATGTTCAGTTCTCGCTATTAACAAACCATTAACTACGACTTTTGGCTCAATATACTACTTATTTACTACTTGTTCAGTTAAACAAGTCCTATGTGAGGAACACGCCGGACGGAATCGTCTAAGCCACACTTTTTGGGGAAGTCGTGGCCTAATGGTTAGAGAGTCGGACTCGTAATCCAAAGGTTGCGGGTTCGAGTCTCGGGCCGGCAGGAATTGTAGGTGGGGGGAGTGAATGTCCAGTGCTCTCTCCATCCTCAATACCACGACTGAGGTGCCCTTGAGCAAGGCACCGAACCCCCAACTGCTCCCCGGGCGCTGCAGCATAAATGGCTGCCCACTGCTCCGGGTGTGTGTTCACGGTGTGTGTGTGTTCACTGCTGTGTGTGTGCACGTTGGATGGGTTAAATGCAGAACACAAATTCTGAGTATGGGTCACCATACTTGGCTGTATGTCACTTCACTTATTTGCTGCTGATTATTAGTTAGTAAGGTAGTTATTAAATTTAGGTATTGGGTAGGATTAGGGATGCAGAATACAGTCATGTAGAATATGTGCTTTATAAGTACTAATAAACAGCCAATATGTTAATTAAAGGCATGCTAATCAACAACTAGTTAACAGTGAGAATTGGTCTCTATACTAAAGTGCTACGAGAATTCTACTGTATTTTTACTGTAGACGTCTTTGAAAAACATTAACAAATCTTACCGAACCCAAACTTTTGAATGCTAGTGTGGGCATTATCAGTAAACATGTGGGATGAGTTACTCATCAAAGTGTAATATTTAGTGGTGTATTGACGGTGTATTTGGGATTCACGTGACTCAGATGCATTATTATGTTTTAGCTCTACCCTGCTCTCGTTTTAAAGAAATAAACCATCTTTTAAGATCTTTAAAAGAAGCTCAGAAGTGATGCAGAATGGACAGTTTTTCTAACCCACACCTTATTCCTCACACTGAAGTTAGACAGACACTTCAAATGACCTCCTTTATTTCATCTCCTCCTGTGATTTTTTTTAATAAATGCATGTCATTACTTGCTGCTAACTCACGTTAGATGCAGCTCCAAAGCGGAGATTTGATGTTTATAAAAGGGCGAGAGATTAATGCAGACAAACATTATCTGACTCACTTTAAAACTCAGAAAAAAACAAAGCAGCATTATAATTAAAATAAAACACAAGGAAACTTGCAGAAAGCGGACAGAAACTGTAGTGTGACCCCAGGCACAATAACACAACAAAATATGTGGGGCGTACTGCATTTTCATAAAGACTTGTTGGGCAAGCAGTCTGAAAGGGTATGAGAGTGTTTATCTTCTCAAACTTTAACACATCAACGTCTGACAGGAACATTAAGAGATCTTAATATCAATTGCGAACTCCAGAGACTCGAACATCAACATATCAAATGAAGACGTTTTTATATGTTACACTACTGTATAACACTGTGGCTTTGTAGGTGTTGACCTTTGGGCTGGGAACATATGAGGAGGAGGAATAAGCATACAATGCAATATTTAATTATAAATAAATAAATGTCAAGTGAATATTGCAAAAGTGAGTCGCCCAGAAATGGAGATTTGCATATGGCAAAGCACAAAAATTAAAGGCCACACATTCTACATGCATCATTATTTTTGGAGTTGGAGCAAGGTGACATGGTTGAGGTTCTTGTTGAAAGCAAGACCAGTAAGTGCCTCGGGTTCTTGTTACAGATTGGTTACAAACCAGAGTTTAAAAACACAGCTATACTTACCAAACGAGATCTGATCTTGAAAGTTAAAGAGGGGGGGGGGGGGGGGGTAGAAGCAATGGCGGTGTGTTTTGAACTTACCTGTGACAGCCGTGAGTTTCGCAAAGAAAGTTGACGATGTGCCTTATTTCTGTCGGAATAAATTTTCCTCCTGGATCCGCACACACAACTCTCTAAGTAAAACGTCAAGGTGCATCTTTTATGCTTTACTACTGATGTTCCTCACATCTCTGAGACTCTATCAGCAGAAAGCTCACAAGATACAGCATATACTGCGAGAATGAAACATACACTCGCACATAAATGGATCATTGTCTTTTATCGGTCTATTGATTGATAGGTTCTGATAAAAGTCTTTCTTTTGCATCATTTTCCTGTGAACGTGAAGCATAACCCAGCAAGTCTGAGTTCCTCCATGTCTTTGTTCCTATTTAAAAACACTGTGCCAAGAACAGCAAAATAAAAGGGAGTATAGCATTTGAAATATTGAAGAAGACGAGGAAAAAAAGCGGTGTTGTCAATAATTCATCTGCTTGATACAAAAGGAACTTTGTGTTAGAGAGATTTACAAGCTATGGCCAAGGAAAGTACAGATTTCTGAAGGAATGTTGTGGACTTCGGTGAATAGATGGAAGTTTTGTGTACAATACATGCCAAAATGAAGATGTTTTTAAAAATAATTGGAATGTCCAACAGGCAAGTCATTTATATATCAGCGGTAGACGATGTCATTAGCGTTCACGCTGAGTTTACCCCATGTCGACACTGTAGTTTCATAGTCCCACATCGCTCTGAAAAGGTCAACCCATGAGTCACTGTCCACCAAAAGCCCCACATCTAAAACAATGTGCTGTGTATTTTGGTTTTATGTATACAAACAATTCGCATGTCGCCCACAATGAACAGCTAATCGCGTGTACCTTAGCTGTCAGTCCAGTAGTGCGGCAGGAAAGTGGCAAAACACACCCACCCGGGGAAAGTTTGAGTCCTGCTGTACACTGATTACCTGCAATACTGTGATAGTGAGAGTGTGTGGGTTAAATGTGACAGTGTGCTACATTCAAAATGCTGACTACATTTATCTATTTATGTCTGTCTGTCTGTCTGTCTGTCTGTCTGTGTGTCTGTCTGTCTGTGTGTCTGTCTGTGTGTCTGTCTGTCTGTCTGTCTGTGTGTCTGTCTGTGTGTCTGTCTGTCTGTCTATCTGTGTGTCTGTCTGTCTGTCTGTGTGTCTGTCTGTCTGCCTGTCTGTCTGTCTGTGTGTCTGTCTGTCTGTCTGTGTGTCTGTCTGTCTATCTGTGTGTCTGTCTGTCTGTCTGTCTATCTGTGTGTCTGTCTGTCTGTCTGTCTGTCTGTCTGTCTGTGTGTGTGTCTGTCTGCGTGTCTGTCTGTCTGTCTGTGTGTGTGTCTGTCTGCGTGTCTGTCTGTCTGTCTGTCTGTGTGTCTGTCTGTCTGTCTATCTGTGTGTCTGTCTGTCTGTGTGTCTGTCTGTCTGTCTGCCTGTCTGCCTGTCTGTCTGTCTGTCTGTCTGTCTGTCTATCTGTGTGTCTGTCTGTCTGTCTGTCTGTCTGTGTGTCTGTCTGTGTGTCTGTCTGTCTGTCTATCTGTGTGTCTGTCTGTCTGTCTGTCTGTCTGTCTGTCTGCCTGTCTGTCTGTCTGTGTGTCTGTCTGTCTGCCTGGCTGTCTGTCTGTGTGTCTGTCTGTCTATCTGTGTGTCTGTCTGTCTGTCTGTCTATCTGTGTGTCTGTCTGTCTGTCTGTCTGTCTGTGTGTGTGTCTGTCTGCGTGTCTGTCTGTCTGTCTGTCTGTGTGTCTGTCTGTCTGTCTGTCTGTGTGTCTGTCTGTCTGTCTGTCTGCGTGTCTGTCTGTCTGTCTGTCTGCCTGTCTGTCTGTCTGTCTATCTGTGTGTCTGTGTGTCTGTCTGTCTGTCTGTCTGTCTGTCTGTCTGTGTCTGTCTGTCTGTCTGCCTGTCTGTCTGTCTATCTGTGTGTCTGTCTGTCTGTGTGTCTGTCTGTCTGCCTGCCTGTCTGTCTGTCTGTGTGTCTGTCTATCTGTGTGTCTGTCTGTCTGTCTGTCTGTCTGTGTGTCTGTCTGTCTGCCTGTCTATCTATATATCATCCATCCATGCACATCCGTCCGTCCGTTCTTCCATCTGTTATCTATCTATCTATCTATCTATCTATCTATCTATCTATCTATCTATCTATCTATCTATCTATCTATCTATCTATCTATCTATCTATCTATCTATCTATCTATCTATCTATCTATCAATCATCCGTCCGTCTATCTATCATTGGTTTGGTTGGTGGTGTCAGCAAACAGCAGAGTTTTGTGCAGCACTAGTGGTTATGATGAACACTCAGATGGTGATTGGTAGCTCTCAAGCAAATCATCTCTGCTAATAGCCAGAGAGTGTTATATAAATTGGATGCTTTTAATGACTTATTTTCTGCTGTCAATGATCTATTAAATTACTCATTCCATCCTATTTCTGTCCTCCCTTTAATTGTAGCACAATATAAATTTCTACAATGTCATTTCTGCCCCAGGGGCATGGTAACAAGCTGTGAAATTAATCATGACTTGTATAGATTAGGCAGAAGTGGAGATTGTGTTGGGCAGGCTAAGTGTTAGTAACAAAGTCTCATGCTGGGTGAGACGTTCCTCTCTAGTTTTGGGCAGTTTTCTTTTACTTCTAAACTCAGGCCGTTATCCCAGTTTCTCATGTGATTGTTTGAATTATTGGCAGATAAGATATTTCCAGACTTCTGACTTAGGCATTCAATTACAAGTCAAGTCACCATAAGCACTTGTGCTGTGTGTTAGTAGAAAGAGCACCCCCTATTGGTAAGAGGACATGTTTTGGTGTGTTAGTTTTTCATTTGCCCCTTTTAGAGTGATTGCTCATTGCTATTCAAGGTGTAATGATACCTACTAAATATGTTGCTCCAAAGCCATAACTGAATACATTTTGCCATGGAAAATTAACACAGCAAATCAGTGAGATGAAATGACCAAACCAGCCAAGCGTTTCTTATAATGCAGGTGTTGCACAGGAAATCCCATATCTGGAGTTTAGACTGATACGACTAATCATGTTTCAGGGTGGGTGTGCTAATTGTGGGAAACCGCATGATGGACTCCAGATGTACGTTTAATAATATGAAATAACGTGAGTCTCCATGTGTGTTTCTAGCGCTCGCAGATGTTACTGATAACACCTGTAAGTGCTAAATAAAGTATGGCATATGGCTGCTTCCGTGTGCTCTGGAAAAAAATGCTTTGCTCCAGTAATATATATTTAAATGGCATATAAAAAGGCAGTGGTTCTTAATGCTGATTAATATAGCCGTCCACTTGTGCGAAAATAGTCATGATGCAAAGCACCTGTTCTCTGTTAAGCACCTACTGTATAAAGGCAAACGACACTTAATTGACATATTATTGTTTTAAATTAATATATTTTACATTTGGATTATTTTTAGTAAAACCCTCGTGATAATTACATTTATGCATTTTGCATATGTTTTCACTGAACACAACTTGCATCCAATTTTATCACCTCATGCATTCCCTGGGAATCAAACTCATGACATATTGCTAATGCCATGAACTCCAAACTGAGCTACAGTAAAATGCATTGTTATTATTGTATAATATTCAACAATATACACAATTCACAATATAAAATTTTTTGCAGTGTCCAATACAGCTTTTACAGCTTACAACAAGGGTTATGTTGGTGCTTCTGGTTCAGGTCTTTTGTATGTGCTTTGTTAAATATCGAGCTGTTTTACTCAAGATGACTTTAAAGGAGATACCAAAGATGTTCATAACCAATGTCCATCACATAAGCAGATTCATTTCTGAAAGTTTATTTTTCTTCTTCTCACTAACAATTAGATATTAAAATGGAATAAAACACCAACAGTTAAAACAGCTAGATATAGCCTACTCTTAGAAAAAGAGGTATAAAAGCTGTCACTGGGACAGTACCCTTTCATTTGTGCCTATTAACCCTTAAAGGAAGCATTTTAGCATCTCAAAGGTACATATGTGTACCTAACGTGTACATATGTAACGGAGGCCAGTAAGAAACTTAGGTTACACTTTATTTTAAGGTGTCTTTGTTACAGTGTAACTGTACATTTAAGTACTGAGTCATTTTAAGTAACTACATGTACTTGCTATATGGTTAGTGTTAGGATTAGGGTTTGGTTTAGTGTTACTTGCATGCAATTATGCATAATTAATTGTTATTATATTAGTAAGTACATGTAACTTGTGTAACAAGGACATCTTAAAATAAAGTCATATGTCATTTGTCATATTTCATATGTCAAAAATGCAATTAACCAACGACAGCTGTACCTCAGTAAAGAGTAGAGCGTTTGAGTCTTGCACAGACCACAAAACTGATGGGAGCAGCTCCTGTGGAGAACAGTGACTGGAACTAAACCTTCAGACACACAGCTCATATCTGCATCCCTGTGAGTTACTGAAACCACTAGACACATACAGTATGTGTGGTGAAGAGCGGCTTTTTCGCACCGTATGACATGACAGACAACTGAAACACTTTAGAATAGAGACCAATTCTTATTATTAACTAGTTGCTTAACAACTACCATGCTAACTATCAATAAGCATCAAATAAGGAGTTTATTTAAGCAAAAGTTTGTGTGAATTGGACCTTAAAATAAAATTTGATCCAGACATCTAGTTGTCCAGTACGGCTCTGTTCACACAGCAGAACTTTGCTGAAAATACAATTGTGAGTCCTGAAAATTTACTGGTGTGAGTTATGTTATAGAATGCAGTCGTCACTCTCGTAAATAACCAAAATGTCTGTGAATGCAGCCATATTAATGAATCGTTGCCTGTGAACGTTGCCTTCAAGTATAGGCCAAGAGCTGTCAAGGACATCAGACTCTGATTCTTAACACCTCCATTGTCTTGCTTTGTCCTCGTATGCTGCGACGGTTTAATTAGTAAAGAGTAGCATCTCGTTTAGTGCTGGGCCAGCGACTTGGGTTAATATTTATCTTAGCTTACAACTCCTCTTCTTCTCAGGCACGTTAATGATGCTCTGCACTGAAATGACCCAAAGGATAACCCAATTACGCTTGGACCTCAGGGACAATGGCCTCTCTAGAAAAATCAGCATAACTTGATTGCTAGGAACACGGAAACCGTGCCTTTGTACAAATTAATTATGTTGTTTGTTAAAACGTTGTCGTCGAGCCTTTATTCTTTGACAGCTCTGCGTTTTCTAGCCAGAGGAAGTACGCTAGGGTGCTGACGTCTTTTGTCATTAGCGACTTGATTTGACTTCAAAGCATGGTGCTAACTTTAACCTCTGTTAGACGGCGATCAAGAAAGCGATCTACGAACTCTTGGCGAAATTACATTCTGACACTTGCAGCTCTCTCTCCGTTCCTTCACTGACTGAATGGAAAGCAGTCAGGGTGGAATGAAGACATTTCTTGTGTGAACCTTTTGTCCTGAGGGACTGACTCACTAAAGCCCGTCTCATCTCCCTGTCCTTTGCGCTTAGTTGCCTTGGAAACCCAGAGGTAACTACTCCGAGGCTCGGAAACAGGAGCACAATATTGACTTGGTGTCAGAATGCTCTACACAAGATCATCAGTCAAATCACATTCCTCCAAACACAAACTCAATGGGCTCCATTATTCTTTCCCTCTTCAAAGCGCACGGCTTGCTTGAAATAAGTTACCAACTGGTATTTTTCACGTGAAAAGCTCCAGGTTCTGGCAACACAATGTTTAGCGTGACTGAAGGAAATGGAAACCCTGAACGTTCATCCTTTCTAGGAGTTGTTCTGTAGAGCTTGAGGGGAAGACATACATGTATGAGTTGTACATCACAGAAACACTAGAGTTTATGAGGCATCCAGAACCTCTCGCCCAGCCTACTGTCGGTTCCGCTTCAGCGGTGCAGGCGAGGGCATCTGAACTACCGTAATCGCTGCATCAATTACATGCATCTGCAGAGAGCGCTTGTAACTCAATATGTATGAGATTAGAGGCCTGAGTTCAATTGCCTTATTCATGTTTGTGAGGGAACAATGTCAGGAGAAATTACAGAGTGCACTACATTTTTTCTCCTACTTTTGTTCTCCTGCTCATGTCTGCTTTATACGGACACAATTAGACTTTCTTTTCACCTGCTGGAGAAGCTGTTGGGTCTTACTGATATGGACTGTTATGATCTTAAACGTTGCTTCATTATGTTGCATGTGCTCATTTCTCATGCAGGGTATTATGCTGATGCCGGCTTTACGGTTTAAAATATGCATGTATCTTTGACGAGTATTAATTATGGCATCTTACATCATGCACTCTAGTTCTGCATCTGTTTATATGTCTACTGTTGTCTGCATTCTTTGAACTCCACCAATGAAAAAGTAATAGGATTTTTTCCATCTTTCTTTGCAGAAAGGCTAGCCAGTACTGTAGATCAAATGCTGTTGAAAGATGTGTGTTTAAACCCTAAACAGACATCAGTGGAATATGATTAGCCAAAAATCATCTTGTGTCAAAGTGACACAATTATATTATCTGGATGTAAGTAAACACATCCAAAGGAATTGTTGATATATTTTAGATTTTATAAGTTGTATCTCCCAAGATATGTTGCTTTATTAGGGTATAAAAAGCCAAAGTCCTCACTATTTCTGTGTTTTAGTTGATGCAAAAGTCTGTAATATTTAAAATAATGATGCATGTGTGACATGTTTAAGTGTCCTGAAAATTAGGAACCTAAATTCCTTTTCACAGTTCATCTTTAACCTGGGTAAGTCTTGAAGTCTACTGTCCTGCAGAGTTTAGCTCAAGCCCTAAACAAACACACTTACCTGTTATCTTCAAGTAATCATAAACACCTTGATTAGCTGGTTGAGTTGTGCTTGATTAGGGTTAAACTTAAACTCTCCAGGATGGTACCGTTGACTACCCCGTTCACCCATAAAATGAGCTAAGTTAAATGGCCTGCAAAAAAATATCTTATGCAAAGAGGTAAATATGCTGAATATAAATATACTACTACCAGTTTAGCATATTGTTATTAACATACACTTAATTTTATAACCTCAAAATTCATGTCAATATTGCGGATCAACCTTTTTCTTACCTCAATCTCTCAGTGTTCTCAATTAATATGATCAATTCTATATATATATATATTAGAAAGGTAACTTTAAAATATAATTACTTTCCACAAAGACAAAATGTCCGGAACCATGGGCAGTCGTGTTGATTTTAGGTCAGCTTGACTAAATGATCTCAGAAAACCAAGTCATGTGACCCACATACTCAAACAGACCCAACTATGATAAATAAAGTTTGGGAGTCCATTCCACTACTGAGTATGTTCACTAAAATATGGAATTTTAAGCTTTTTTTTTTTTTTTTTACATCTAAATCTATTATCTAAAGTGACTTTAGTTTAAATTATACTTTGCAACAGTTCATGCATTTCCTGGGATTCAAACCCATGACTTTAGCTGCTCTAGCGCCACAATCTGACACATTAATTTAAGGACTAATTCTCCCTATTAACTAGATGCCTATTAGCATGCATATTACTAGCATATTGGCTGTTTATTAGTAATTATAAAGCACATAGTAATGCCTTATTCTACATGACCATATTTTAGATTCCTTAATCCTACCTCATACTGTACCTAAGTTTAACCAGTGACATTACGTTTTTCTCTAATATAAGGATGTAAACCACTTTTTGATCACATCTAGAACCAATATGATTGAATGACTCAAACATGTTTGTCTGTAAAAGGTTATACTGAAAGAGGTTTTCTAGAATCAAGCTCCAAAATGTGACAGTATATAGAGTTTTTTTAAACTCATATCCCATCCCTTATATCCTGCTGTCAAGAAAGAACACTATCCAGAACCCATGTTTCACCTCTTTTACCCCATCTTCTCCCAACAGAATGTCCTCAGCCTTGTTTCTGTTTCAGCAAGCTTTACCTCTTGAGCTGCACATTTTGCGCTTGTTGTCAGGTTGCTGGTTGCACATGGACTCATGGGAGACGCCAGTGAGTGATCTGAGGTGACAGCCCAGCACGGCGGCAAGTGAGCGAGAATTTATGCCCCCCTCCACATATACACTTTGCTGCGACATGGCCCTGCCAGTGTCCCATGAGCATCCAGTCACTAGAGTCATGGGAGATGGTGAGACCCCAGGGTTCGTAATTTAATTATTAGAAAGAGAGAGAGAGTAGGGTCTGATAGCACACGACACATTACTTAAAACCAAACGCACAGTTTTGCCCCCACCTCATCACTCACACATATAAACACACACACACACGGATAAACACACAGAGCTGTCCGTGGAGAGGATTGGTGGAAGGAATTACATTAACATGGCTGTGAGCTGAGGGGGGTTTGATACTCATGCAACCTGATTGCGGCAGGAGGAGCGTGAGGGATGGAGATGAGCGCCGGCACTGCTGTCCTCTACCCTGCGGAGATGTTTATCCAAATGAGAGTGGAGAGAGCGGCAGCGCGCTCATACTGAGGCCGAGATGCCTTCCTCAGACACTGCATTGGTTTAGCCTGCTGGGGAAATGTTTTCCGTTTCTCTGCTTTTGAACAATTCTTCTTCATAAGTTTCTACATGAGTTGTGTTTTCTGAGTGCCATGATGATGAAGATGGTGAAAATGAAGCTGGTGATGACTGAGGCGGTGGTGCTAATGATTATGATTTCGAAGGTGATATTAAAGAGGGAGCTGGTGATAAAAGTGGTGGTGATTACAGAATTGCGTTGATGATGATGATGATGATGATGATGGTGGTGGTGACCACAGTGCTTGTGGTCATGATGTTAAATTACCATCATAATCTCAACCACTGTTATTACTATTATGATGGTAATTTAAGTGATGATAATGATGGCAATGATGCTGATCATATTGTGATGATGATGGTGATAGCAGTGATGATACATTAAGAGTGCTTTAATGGCCATTATGGTGATTATAATGATAAGGATGATACAGTGATGATAACAATGAACAGTGTAGTGACGATGGTATGATGGTAACAATGTGATGATTTTGGTAATAAAAGCGGTGGTGATTAGGATGATGATGGTAGTTACTGCATAAAAATGAAGATAATGATGATGCATCAGTGATAAAAAAATACATTTTGTGATAACAGTGGTGGTGATGAAGTTGGTCAAAGTAGTGGGGTTTCACCATAACGGTGAGTATGATGGTGATAACCTTAGTGGTGCCTATGATGGTGATAAAAGATATGATGATGAAGATAATGACAATAACAATGATACTGTTGATAATTATAATGATGATGAAGATGATGATGACAATAACAGTGATGGTATAAGTATGATACAGTGATGATGGTGATGAACTGTGTTAGTGATCATGATAGTGACAATATGATGATGCTGGTGATAACTGTGATGGTGGTAGTGATGATGAAGATGATGATAGTTAATGCTAACAGCGATGATGATGATGATAGCAGTGGTGATGATGTAAATCAAGCTGGTGGTGATTGTGGTAGTTATATAATGTGGTGATGATGGTGATTACAGTAGTGATGGTGATAATAACAGTGGTGATGATGAAGATAAAGCTGGTCATAGAAGTGAGGTTTTCATGATAGTGGTGAACATACTGATGATAATGTGATGGTGTTGATAACAGTGGTAGTGACTGATGGTACTAACAGTGATGATGATGATGGTGATGAACAGCAGATGTGATCATAATAGTGACTATGTGATTATGTTTGTGATGACGGTTGTAATTATGATTTGATAACATTAGTAATAATGACAGTGATGCAGATGATGTCTGTGATACTGATTTGATGACAGCAGTGGTGGTGATGATTATGGTGATGCTTATATACAACTCATAATGTGATGATATTGGTGATAAAAGTGTTGGTGATTATGATAGTGATAATCCAATGATCCAAGGTGTGTTATCATGAGTTATATTTCCACTACACTTTGGTTTACAATACTACATTACTACACACACTATAAAGTATCTCTACCACTCTTTGAAGAGGAGAGCTGATAAAAAAATCCATCTAGACCCACAAATAAAGCCAAAGATGTCACTGGCCATAAGGTATGAATCGACTATCCTACTACAGCTGGCCCAAGGCTGTTTCACACCACTGAAACCCACATTACCACATCAGTCGCTACAGCTACTGCTGTAGTACATTAAACATCACAATACTGTATTATACATCATACACATACTGAGCTGTCCATATTAAACAACACTAGATCTTAACAAGGCTTCAATAAAACAGAGATAGCATAATTACCCAGTGCTAATCCAGACACAAAACACTTTCTGGCCCCTTTTCAATAGCCTCATCCACATCCCATCAACTGAAGCTTTGAAAAACCAGACAGTGAAAACTCACTGACACATTGAACACTGTCTATTTCTCAGGGACAGCTGGCTGCCTTCAGTCTGTGAAAGTGGTGGACGGCCACAGACAGCACACAGAACTGGAATAATGGAGGACCAACATTCCAGCAGCTAATTTTAGAAAAGGCATCTCATCTTAATCCCATTTCATGGCATCAGAAGACTTCTCTCAAACTGTGGCACGTGATGTATATAACAATGATTTGTCAAGTATCACCTTGGAGCAGAAATCTCATTGAGCAAAGAACAGCATTGCAGTAAATCACAAATGGAATGTGGGGAATATACAAATGGGAAGGCAGGGGAAAAATCGAGAAAGAGATAGACTAGGTGGAATCTCACATCAAAGAGAGGATACTTTCACTTTCCCAAAGCAAGCCTCCAGCTTAACCTGCTGATTTTCCTCACGGAGAGAGTTCATTCCTGGTGCAGTGAGAAGAGGGAGGGAAGGGAGAGAGAAAACCAGGAAGAACAAGCAACATCACTTTACAGAAAGACCTAAGAAAAAGCTTTTGTTGGCACTGCAGAGTTTTTCAGTGTGATAAACTAAACTGGGTAAAGTAATAAAAAGCGCAATTTTCAAACCAGAGTTACAAGCCTAGATGTTAATCCACATGCTTTAACAAATTTAATCATGGTGTTCATTTGGACAGCTTAAGTTCAAAATTTGTAGTGCAACAGTTCTGACCTTTTTAATATTTCTCTGGCGTACTGATAAATAATAATAACTAAAAAAACAAAATTGGTGCTGATTAAGATGGTGTTGACAGAAGGCGTCATGACAATGATGATAGTGGTGATCCCAGTGGTTGTGATAATGATGATGTGATGAACAGTGGTGGTGATTTTGATGATGACAAAAGTGGTGATGATGGTCATTACAGTAGTGATGGTGAAGATGATGCTACCAGTGGTAATGATGAAGATGAAGCTGGTCAAAGCAGTGGGGTTTTCACTACAGTGATGAGCATGGTGATGATAATGGCAACAACAGTGTTGGTGATTAGGATTGTAACAAAAATACAATAATTATGATGATGATGATGTTGGTGGTGATTACGATAGTGATTAAAATAAGGATTATGATGACAAAGACACTAATAGTAGGTTAGTAGGTCTGTCAGTAGGTTAGTTGTGTATAGGTTTATAGTGTTTTTTACTTCATTGTTGTACGTCTGTATTTATGTAGCACCGTGGTCCTGCGAGGCACGACATTTGGTTCCAGTGTATATATGTGATAATGACAATAAAGCTCAACTTGAACTTGATAATAATTATATCATCTTCACCATCACTACTGTAATGACCATCATCACCACTTTTGTCATCATCAATAATTATATGATGGCGATAACATTGGTGGTAATTGTGATAATAAAAGTGATAATTATGATGATAAGAATAACTGTTTGATTATGATTGCAGTAAAAGTACAATAATTGTGATGATTACTATGGTGATTACGATGGTGATGACAGTGGTGATTATGGTGACAATGATGCTGATAATAATTGTGATTATGATGGTGATAACATTTGTGGTCATTATGATGATAATGTGATGATGTTTGTGATAATGGCTGGTAATTATGATTTGATAACAGTGGTAATAATGACAATGATGCAGATGATGTCTGTGATACTGATGTGAAGACAGCAATGGTGGTGATTATGATGGTAATGATTTTATAGAACTCATAATGTGATGATATTGGTGATAAAAGTGTTGGTGATTATGATGTGATAACAGTGGCAATGATCCAAGGTGTTTACACTTTGGTTTAAGTGATGATTGTGATGATGGTAATAACAGTGGTGGTGATTATGATTGTAGTAAAAGTAAAATAATTGTGATGATGATGATGGCGATAGTGATTATGATGGAGATGACAGTGATGATTATGATGACAATGATGCTGATAATAATTGTGATGATCATGATAACAGCGGTGGTATTTATGGTGATGATAAAAGTGATGATTTTGATGACAGTGATGCTGATAATAATTGTGATGGTGATAGTGATTACAGTGTTTTTATGTGTATGGTGGTGATTATAGTGAGGGTACATGACAGTGATGAACAGTGATAGTGATCATGATGGTGACAGTGTGATGATGTTGTAATAACAGTGATGAGGATGAAGATAATCCTCGCTAAGAGAGTTCATACCCCAGCAGTTAGTCCACATGTTCCAACAGAGTGAGTCATGGTGCTCATCTGGATGACATAAGTTCAAATTCAGTGTGGAACAGTTCTGATTTTGTTCATCTTTATCTGCTGTACTGATAAACAATAATGGCAAAAAGGCCAAACAAAATTATGCTTTAAAAAGCTTAATGTAATAAATTAGATGAAAGATATTACAATCATAATAGATTAAAATTGTTATCATTGTATTGCAAATTAAAATATTAATTAATGCACACTATTTTAAACTCATTTGAAATATAAAAGCTTGTTGTTTACTTCACTGTCTTCAAGCTTTGAGTCCATGCTTGTTACTTCTAAAAGTTAAGATATAAACTTCTAATAAATATATGCATTTAAAATCTATTTAATTTGAGTCTTTCTCTTCCTCCTCTCTCTATCATTTATGACTTTGTGCCATTTCCTCTGCACTGCAGTCTGAGCTATACCTGATACACACCATTACTGACACTCAAAGGCAATTACTGTGTGTCCAGTCTGCCTGTGTTGCTATGGGATCTCTGTTTTCCCTCTCTCTCTTTCACTTTCTCAGTCTAAACCTGTTGTTCCTTGTATTGGACCTTGTCTAACAGTTTCCACTCTCCCTGCTGACAGGTCTGAAGCATAGGGAGTTTGCAGTGTATGTGCATGTATAGCTGTTGGTGTTTGCATATGTGTTTGTGTGTGGACAGGGAATGTTGTCTACTTCCAAAACAGGCAGATACTTTCCAAGAAGACATCCAAACTGTCAAGTGACTGATTTGGAATGCTGTATATACGTAAGCAGCAACTCTATGCATAACACAAACAGCATAATGCTTAGAAGGCTCACAAGTGATAATGTTGCTAAATACAAAAATTCAGACATACAGGAATTTGAATGCAGCCTTAAACCTTAAACCTTTATTCCAGTGCCATTCTCCATGTGGCCTTGTCCTCCATCACAAGTTCAAGAATCTAAGCAGATAAACAGACACCTTTCAAAGGAGTGCACATCAGCGCTTTAAATGTGCACTCTTTCTATAAATTCATCCCCTGCCAATTAGCCTCACAATATAATTTTAATTACAAATTTGAATAAGCACAAACAGTGAGAGCCAGCAAGTAAGAACTAGCATCGCTTGCAAGATCTTAATTAAGTGCATGTTTTGATGAATCTATTTTGAAGAAAGCATTGATCAGACACTCAGAAAGAAAGGACAAGCTCAATACTGAGATATGAATGATGATTATTTGTCATTATTTATGCTTCACAGGTTTTAAATGCAGTTGTTTTAGGGTTTTTTTCTTCTTTTTTGCATCAGTTCTGAGGGTATGCCAGATAAGTTACTAAGGAAAGCATCAATATTATTATTGCTCATTCTTAAAGTAATGGTTCACTGCGAAATTTAAATTTGCTGAAAATTGACTCACCCTAAATGTTGGTTTCTTCATCGTAACAGATTAGGAGAAATTTAGCATTACATCACTTGCTCAACAGTGGATCCTCTGCAGTGAATGGGTGCCGTCAGAATGACAGCCTGATGAAAACATTATAATAATCCACAAGTAATCATCAATTAACATCTTGCGAAGTGAAAAACTGCATGTTTGTAAGAAACAAATCCAAACAGCATTCATTTTAACATCACTTCTAGTCAAAATACCAGTCCATAGTCGATCTGTACATATTTCTCCCCTGATGTAGACGGGACAATGTTTTCATTTGAGAAACCAATATTATGGATAGAAGACTCATATTTAAACAACAGTTAAAAACATCATAATGATGAATTTGTTTATTACATACATTCACTTTTCACATTGGAAGACATTAATTGATGGACTTGAGTCAGGTGATTACTTATTGTACTATTTTTATCAGCTGTTTGCACTCTCATTCTGACGGCACCCATTCACTGCAGAGCATCCACTGGTGATGTAATGCTACATTCCTCCAAATCTGTTCCCATGAAGAAACTAACTCAACTACATTTTGGATGACCTGAGGGGGAATATATATATATATATATATGTGTGTGTGTGTGTGTGTGTATATATATATATATATATATATATATATATATATTTTGTTTTTTTTTAGCAAATTTTGACTTTTGGGTGAAATATTCCTAGATACAATAAGGTAGTATTAAGTATTAACCCTAACTTTATCAATATATCTTGCTACACCTTTTATGTCCTTCTAAATTACAAATAGTCAGTTGTAATCGAGGCATTTATGGACAAGAGAAACTTTTTTTTTTTGAGCATTGGGAGTAAAACTACTGGTAAAGTCATTCATTATAATGTAATTTTCAGGTTCATAAAGAATAAGGGCAATAGGAATATGAAATCATTGCAAAATGGTATCACATTGTGATAATAGCATTATCATAGCAATATTACTGCTATAATATTATCAGTAAATTATTATCAGAGTCATGCCTGCATACAATCAAATTTATATAAACTAGAACATGTATAATATCACAACAATGGAGAGACTCACAATCAGCCACAGGATTTAATCATGCGAGATAATGGAGCGATCTATTTTTGATTGCTATAGTTATCCCTTCACAGTAAGAGGTTAGCATTATGAGAAAATTCCCCTACGTCACAGTATTCCCTAGTCATCCACAGAGACCCAGAAATAGAGCGGGGGTTAAGTGTACCATCTGGGAGTAATTAATACTTAATTAGTGTGTGAGGTGTTGAATACTCGTTAGGGGGGACATTTGGGAGCACCTTCCATCTCCTAAAAATATCCTGTGTTCTGCCAAAACTGACTATGCGCTGACATTTAAACACGTGAAGTGTCCACAAGAAAACTGAATCATTCTTTTCAGCACCTCAGATGGTATTCAGTTTCATCAAACGAACATTATTACAGAGCTGTTTTTTTTATTTCATAAATTAAAGGATCTCTAGATTTAGTATTCATTACCTACACTCCTCTGTGCCCATTTGTACTGGCATCCGATGAAGAAAATTAAATCTTCAAAATAGACATCACAAATGAGTCATGTCATATTTGGAAAATGTTAGAGAATTGGAATGATACATTAATGAGTTTTTTTTAATGATATAAATTCAAAAGGTCTGCTTCTAGAGAATATTCCATATTAAAATGTCTATTTTGTAGATTTTATTCACTAATTAAAAAAGTATGAGTAATTTCACTTGTTGCTGGTGTCAACATAAAAACAAAAGTGTGTTGGAGTAGTGGCACAGAGCGGAGCATTTTGCTCATGCCATGTAAGGAGCTGTTGTTCTCAGAAGGAAACCAGTTTCAAGTCTGATCTAAGCTGAGTCCTGACCCTGTGTGTGTGTGTGTGTGTGTGTGTGTGTGTCAACATTTTCTTGTCAGCTGTCCATAATAAAATCAAAAAGCCATTAAAAAATAGACAATGTTTTATTTTCTAATATAATAGGCCTATATAATCATTGATTAATCAGTTCACTATAAATAATATAATCAGCGTAACAATATGGGTGAAAAGCTGCATTTAAAAATTAACTGAACAGCTGCGTGTTTGTAAGAAACAAATCCATCAAGACGATTTAACTTTAAACAGTCACTTCTGGACTAAATTCAAGTTTATAATCCATAATAACACTTTCTCCAGATCATTGTGATGCTTTTATCAGCTTTTTGGACTCTCGTTCTGACGGCACCCATTCACTGCAGAGGATCCTTTGGTGAACACATGATGCACTGTAATGAAAAATTTCTCCAAATCTGTTCTGATGAACTAACAAACTCAGGTACATCTTGGATAGCCTGAGAGTGAGGACATTTTCAGCAAATTTTCATTTTTGAGTAAACGATGCCTTTAAGCAGCAAAACCGGTTTTCACCATTAATAATAAGAACCTTTATTACTAGTTAAGCACCAAATCAGCATATTAGACTGATTCTTTAATATTTTTCTTTTACATATTAGACATTCTTTTAAATTGTAATAATATTCCATAATATTACTTACCTTGATTATTATTATAAATATAATTATTCCAAACTCTTGACCAGTACATTTATGAATAGAGTATATTACTATATATACATATATGACATACTATATGTATGACATGTAAAATTAACAAAACATACAGGAACAAAAATGTTATTACAGGAAGCTGAGAAGTCTGTGCAGTAGATAGGAATAAATATTTTGTGCAATCAAATCCTTTTGATTACATTTTCCAGTTACATTTAAAGTTCCTGCTTTTGAGACCACAATAACTCAGCCCGCTGAAAGACAGGTCACATGAGAGGCTGCAAACACCATCAACCTCACCACATGCTATCGGAGCTCAAATCGCTTCATCACGAAAGCAAAGGCATCTGCGCTTCCATCAGTTTCCCGGGCCTTTGCGTAAGCCCCTCAGATCATCTCTCAGTTCAAAGACGAAAAAAAGCACAGGGCTCAAGACAGCTTTTAGCCTCTCTGTTCAACAGCTGTGTGCCTCTGCATCTGTTAGGATGCACGTTTCCTGGTTTTCTCGCCGCTCTTTTAGTTTTCCTTTCTTTCCCTGCCAAGAGTCAAAATCCCTTTCATAAGAGCCGCAGGCGAGCAACTATCTCCGCTGGTGAGAGACACTTAGTAAAACAATACAAGACAACCTTTTATTATCACGGTACCTCATTACTTTTTAACGAGTATAATCCTAACATGCTACTACTCATGAATAATTTAAGGAGGAGAGCTCACCCTGGAGTGACAGGAGAACAGGAGGGAAAGTTACAAAGAGCGAGTTTATGACTTCAGCTGCGGCACTTATAATTAAGATCGCTTCATGAAAAGTACCTTTTAATTGCACCATCATTGATCCACGGGAAAGGTGAGGCAAAAGCCTTTGATAACTAGTTAATAACACAGTGACATGAACACGGGTATCGTCAGCCACGGCTCGTGCCCTTTATAGTGCTCTTTGAATCGGCGGTGAAATGGAAACCGCACTGATAACTCTCTATTTCAGTCGTCTGTCATAAGAGACGGTTACAGTGTACAGAGGTGTCTGGGTTCACTTCGCACTCATTAAAATCCAATACAAAACAATTACTGTTTCACTGACTAGATTTAGCTGTAAATTACATTGTAAATGGATGAGATTATGAAGGTAAAGGTCTGGAGGGGAAAATGTTTGTTTATCGACTGCGTTGTCATCATCTCAGAAGGAATGTGATTTTGTGATGATTTTGGAGAGCCGTATGACACCTTTGCAACCCCCCGAATACAGAAGATGTTGTTTTCTTAATAGAAAGGACTTGAAGGCCCGATGGCTCTGAAACCAGTGAGTCATCAGGTGAGCTGAGATATTGGGGTGAATGTGTTAAGTGAGGACATGAGGATGAAAGGAAACATTAGCGCCGTGAATGTGAAAAGCCTCGGGCTGGATGCTGTGTTTCGAAGAACTGCTTCACGCCACTGGTTTGGACACATTAACTAGCGTTCTAGCCACATATGAGAACACTTGCTTTCTTTCCAAAGCTGTTTTCATACTGCAAAGTAGGCACAGAAGCTGCATCTGAATGGGCAAATGCTATAAAAAAGTGTTTAATGTTTAATGTTACATGAACGCCTGATTGTCGACTAGGAAAATCTTTGGTTGGGGCAGCCCTAAATGGGTCATAGAACTGTTGTAATTTAACAACTGCAGGAAACAATGCATGTTCTTTGAGGAAAAACTTTGTGTGGTTGAAAAGACGGTCTAATTCAAGTTAGCAAAACAGTAGACGCATTTGATTCTGAACCTCTTAGCGCACAAGTCAAACAGAAGTCAAACGTCTATGAGAAGGTAAAGACAACCACTTCTCCAAAAAGGTGGAATGACAATAAAGCTCAACTTGAACTTGAACTTTATTATGCAATTATTTAATAATATAATAAAGGGCCAGGATTGCTGGACAAATTATTCTTTTAATATAAGCATTATTGCAATTTGTAACTTCACACCATAACATCTAATATGACGTTGCTAAAAAGAACATTATTTTGTGTATTTGCTGTAATGCAATGCGTTTATGCTGTTTAAGGTTCAAAAAACACATTATTTTCAACATATTGTACATTATTGTTGCTCCTCTATGCTCTGCCTTTCTGATACGTGCCGATTTTTACAAAGCTCATCGTTCTGAGAAGCAAGGCGTGCTCTGATTGGCCAGCTATCCAGTGTGTTGTGATTGGCCGAATACCTCAAGCATGTGACGAAAATGTTACACCCCTCACCATATTGTGATTCGTGTCCCGGCGCGATTACACAAAAACAATAAAACCCATTATAAACGAGGCATTTGTTGCATCCAGTGGGGACATAATTACTGATTATAATGACTTATACTATCTTTTTAACATTACCATGTCTGCATTTGTGATCGGAGAAACGACAAACAACAAGCACTACTGTACACAGCTCAAAACTCACGTTTGAATCATCAGTGGCAAATTCTTTAAATATGAAAACATACTTACAGGCTGCGAGTCAGAAGCACCAGACTGTCCTTGCAAAGTTGGAATTGCCCCACTTTATAGAAACAGCCTTTGAGCACGCCAGCATTGTAGGCTACTCTCTCAGGTTCAGGAAATAGTCCTCTGTAAAATGCGCTGCACACACTCTAATATTTGGGTTGAACTGTTCTGGAACAGTGTTGTAAATACAACTTAACCGCTGATTTCTAGTTGTGTCCTCTTTTGGAAGCCCAAACAAAGTACTTTCGCTTTCACAACGAAACACAGCGTCTCCAGGACACGGCGCCGGCGGCAGCAACAACACTACAGCGAGAATAATAGTTCCACCTTCTTTCATTGCGTGAACATTTGGGTGGTGTTTTGCAAATCCTCCCACACCGTGACGTAGATATTGAGGGGGGCGTGTTTAAATGAGCCGTTTTAGGGGGGCTTGGCAGAGTCTAAACTTTTATAAAGAATATCTCTTTGGTTTTGAGACTTTAGTCTTTGTAACTTCAGGGATCTTATCTATGCACAAACAGCTTGTAACACTCCAAAGAGAAAGGAAAACTTGAAATCACATCATATGACCTCTTTAATAATTTGAATTGGTTTTTATTTGAATATTTTCTGTTTTAATTTTAATTACTATTGAGGTAATTTTGTGTGGTTTTGTCTTTTTTTTCATCAAATTAAACTAAATGAAAATGTTTTTGAGAAAAGTATTTGCATTAACATTTTATTTTTCAGTTTCAGCTACCATTTATTTTATCTGAAGTAACAAAAGTTTTTATGGTTTAGTTTAGTTAACTATAACCACCTATATATGTTGGACACTTGAAAGAATTTCCATCATCACTATCTGCTCCATTTCACTAATTTAAAAATTATATAAATAAATATATTTTTGTAGGGCATTCATATAGGCATAATTTATGTTTGTCTACAAAGCAAAATTATAAGCGAAAGCCTTTCTGCGATCATGAGAAACATAAATTCATACAACATAAGAAGTTTCCACCCCTTTGGCACTTGACTTATAAGACGCCATAATGCAGCTTTGCAAGATGACAAAGTGTTTTCATGCCAATATATTAAATTAACTTAAATGTGTAATTATAAGACACTTTGGGAAGGGGTACAATAAGGCAACGTCCACAGAGAGCCACTCATCACCATCTAGCACACGACTATCTTTGGCCTGATAAAACATTTGAGCGACTCATTGGAGCATGACTTTCCCTCGAGGCACCAAGAGTCCCCAGTGTGGAATGAGATCATTAAAATAATCAAATTACGGCCACTACGAAAAAAATCACCAATGCCTAAAGTTGTTTAAGAGTATTATAAATAATGGCACTAATGCTGCAGCGAAGGAGAGTCATTTAGAGAGCTTAAACAGACCTTGAGCGCTCCACACTTCACAATAATAGACACGATTCAATCGCTCCCATACTAACGTAAGCGTATCGTCATGAAAGGTTTCGGCATGTTGCAAAGACAAATATACGAAGTCACATTAGGAAGGTCAGTTCGATGCTGATTGCAAGGTTCAAAACAATTAAAGCATGTCTTTCTGGCCGACTAAATAAATATCAAGCAAATTACAAAGGCAAAGTTTTGTTCCCGCAAAACAAACTTCTTAACTTTAATTACGAATCGTTTAATTTCCCTTTCCTTCGGCACCTATAAAAATATCTCCTTTGAGGCAGTCTGTTATGAAAATGCCGTTTAATTTAAAGGAGAATTAAAACAGCAGTAATTACTTTATCCTCTCATCTGATGATCTTTATTGTTGGCTAAAAAACAATATTTCATTTCCCAAGGGAGCCTGAAAATAAGACTGTATTTCCCCTGCCTCCTCATCAACTTTGCGCCAGCTTCGTGGAGACGAGCAGAAATTGTTCTCATTTGAACCAATAATCTCCTTGTCAATGCCACTTATCAAAAAGCTTCCAAATTAATTACGGCAAATGCACTTTTTTTTTTGCATCGGATCTGTGAAACTGCAAGCGTGCCATCAGTTAGGAATGGCTCTGCAGCGATTACAGTTGATTTTATTTTCTTTAATGAATCTAATGTTGCCTTTTTTCTTCCCTCCTTTTGGTTAATTGGATTATAATGTCTGTCTGCTTTAATGTTTGGGAAGAATGAAAAGCGAAAAGAAGTCTTTGCGCTCATATCTACAATGAAAGTTTTCTCTTGGTCCCCAAAGATTAAACCAACTTCTTTATTTGTTCAAAATCTCTCTCTTGACACAGAATGATAGGAAATGAAAGGGTGACAAGTGATTACTGAAGCATGCATTCTTTTGTTCTGCTTTGATAGTGTAAATTCTGCAGAAATAATGAGGACAGGGGTGGGGGAACAAAAAATAAAGACTCAGTTTGCAATGACTCAATTTGAGATGTTGTCCAAAATGATCGGCCTGTCCTAAATATAGAGGGATGTGAGAACAAGGCAGTAGTATTGAAGACACTGTGGCAGAAATGGCGAGAACATGCTACATTCTCCACACATCTGCACCAGCCAGTCAGTGTCATCGCTGTACAGTACTGAACATTTGTTAACGTTGTTTTTATTAACTCAAGACTAAACAGTGCTAAAGACATATAAGTACTGGCCGTAGGAGACAGCATGAGTTTGACTCCCAGCTCATGGTCCTTTCCCAATCCTGATCCATTCTCTCTTCATCTTTTGCTCTTGGCTAAGCTGTCAAATAAAGGTAAAAAAGCATCTTTCCAATACAGGACATGCCAGTTACAAATATTTTTATCAGTCGACCCAAAAACATAACTCTCAGGCTGTTTGTGAAAAGATAACGATCATTGAATCAGATTGGACCAGACTTCACGGCGATAGTGAAGGCCGACAGTTTGGCACTACTTAGCGGTCATCATGGTCGAAGTGATTCCTCTTTGTCAACATCCTTAAGTGAGGAAGTGAGTTCTTATTCAAAAGTACTTCATGTCAGATGTGCTGGAAGTGTCTACCTGATGAAAGCAAAGAAAAGAAAGGAGATACACGCAGTCTAAAACATGTTTCCTGTCTGAGTCAACCCAAAGACAAGAAAGAGAGGAAGTTTGAATTTAGTCTAACTAGACAACGGCAGTGAGAGACAAACCTCTTCCATTTTTCACTGTCAAAAAGACCTGATTCAGGCCGTATAGACAAAAGCGAATACAGCGCTGTAAGGATCTAACAGTGTATTGTGTTAAACCGAGAGAATCAGAGAAGTGACAGTGTGTGTGCGTGAATGTATGAAGCTGGTTTGAAGCACCAGGAGGTATTTCATAATGAGCAGGGCGGCTGAGCGAACCGCTGCGTCCTGTGAAGGAATTAGGTGCGCGAGGCATCGGAGCGGCGCAGTACTGTCATTAACGCACTTCCAAAATCACCATTTTCGCTATATTAGTACCCTTTAGTTACACACACATTTTCTTTTTCTTCCGACAATACGAATACAAGAGCAAGGAGCGAACGACTTGTCAGTTCCGCTGCAATTTCAATACCATTTCAAGAGAAATTATGCTAATAGGGTGTAGCCGCTAGCAAACGTATAACTATTCCATCCGAACCCGCTATGAAATAAATGACATCCTTACAAAGGGCATACTGAGGAACGAAACACCAGGGTCTGAAAATCAAGGCAGAATCGGCCTGGTTTGAAATAACGAAGGCCATTTGTGTTTCATCTTGCAGTCCCCTACTGCTTCCCACCAGGCAAATTTGATAATTTGGTTGGAAATAACATTAGTATTTGTTTCTTATTTCCTTGCTGACCACTTGTTAACATACATGTGTACTGCTGCCGCTGACTGCATGCTCACACACATAAAACACCTGTTTATAAATTGTGCTTTTAGCTTCTGAGTCTTTAAAGGTGCCAGAGGTACGTCCGTGTGCACACACACACATACACCGCTGAGATGACTGTGGGAAAAGGGTGGGAGTCCTTGTGCTCCACGAAGTGGAAAACTCGATCTTCTTACCTCAGCAGCTTCATACAGGGGAGAGCAGAAGACATATGTGCCAGAGAGAGGTCTTATGTTGTTGATTAGCAGTTAGCATGGGAAAAGCTATTGCAGACTTCTCTTAATAAAACATCAAGCTCTTACCGAAACTGGTGCACGGCCAGCATTCACTGGGAACATTTAGATGGTCAGTGAATCCACTATGAATCACACTTTTGTCCAGCTGTATGTCATTACAAAGACTTTGGGTTTTTATTTATTCTGCAGCTTCAGCTTTGAGGCTGTTAAAATGATTCTACTTGACTTTATTCCAAGTCTTCCAATTTCCTGTGAGGACAAGGACAAAACTGTTATTCACTAAAAACTATCCCTCCTGTTAGCTCTAATTTGCATTCAGGATCTAAAATATTTCATCAGGTTAGATGTAAAGAATGCCACTGCAATAATGCCACCAGAGCTAAAATAAAGACTTTAGACATACAAAGGCTGGACAAAGGCAGTCATTACTTATTAATGGAAGAAAGTGCAAGGCACAATGTAGTGGATTCTCAATACAATTGTTCATTGCCAATAGGTAAAGTCATCATGTCACTGCAACCATTTATATGACATACATATAAATGGCTGCACAAGTCAAAAAGCAATGTGTAACTCTTAAAGAAAATAGTTTTTATCTGGGCGCTATAAACGTATCTACTAACATCAAACCTGATTTGATATTTTTGGAGCTCAGCTTTACCGGTCCCCACTGTGTCTAAAAGAACAGCCAGAAAATTCAGCAAAATATCTCCTTTTGTGTTTCAGAAAGAAAACCATACAGGTTCAGGATGGCATGCATTTGAGTAAATAATGACAGAGTCATGGTGATTTTTGTCTTGGCAGTGTTCCATCAACACCATTACCACCTTCACCAAAAGTCAAGACCAGTCATCATAGACATCACCCTCTTCTGTCCTCTCAATCTGACCTTTCTGTGCCTCTCTAAGTCCATTTTTTCCTCTTTGTTCCTTTCCACCCTGTCTTTGTCGGACCAACTTAAGTTTAGTAGTCTAGGAATCCCTTATAATGATGTCAACTGGCAGTCTTCCTCATGCACATCCACTTTTCTCTCCGTCTCAGCGTTTGTGTATGTGACTCATTCAGGGAGTCCGGATGCATGTATGAAAATGTTTATGCAGCACAATAACTTTCCTCTTAATTGCATTGAGTGTTCTCCAACACCTGAGATCCATAAACCTCCATCGTCATCACTCATTACCCATCACTCTTGCACATTCTTAAAGCTGAAGTGTGGATTTTTTTTACGATGTTAAAATACCTTCTCCTATCCCAGTTTAATGCAGAGAGACCTATAAATGAGACATTCATAAGGCCTATTCGGATGGGACAAGTTTTCTAAACTACAGTTACATATTTTATTACCCTACGTTTGTGGTCTTGTGTACCAATTCAGATACCTGATGCTGATATTAAAATAGCTAGTCAGAAGTTTTTGTGATTTGGCTTTCATCAGAAGAAGTAATATGACTTTCAATATTTCAATATGGACTTTTAAAACACATGATGATAGCCAATGGGATAATAAAATATCAGCAAGCACAGACAACATTCACATTCGGAGGCGATCAGATTTTTCAGAGGACCAATGAGTTTGCCGAAAAACAGTAAATTGCTCTGGAATTTTTGTGTGAGAAGAACACAGAGTTGGCAGATTTGGAAGGGATTCAAATGACAAAGTATGTCTGTGAAACACGGATTTCTCTAATGTCCTCTGGGAGAAATAGTCCCTTCCGAATATGACTATAGACTGATTTCCAGAAAACTGTAAATGCTGTGGTGCTTTCAAAATATTCTCTGTTAGTTTAAATGGCCTTAACGTCTATAAAACAGGTGAAAGTATCTCATTGACATCATGCAGGATTCCTGTAGTTCAAACTGTGAAACCTGGTGCTAGCAATGCAAAGGTCATGGGTTCAATTCCCAGGGATTGAGTGAACTGAACGTTTTTTGGTAACACTTTACTTAAAGCCTTTATGTATAATGCATTATTAAAGTAGTTTTAATGCATTAATTATGCTTTGTAATGCACCTTATAATGCATTGTACAATCTCATGAATAATTGTAACCACAGTTAATACATTATAACACTTATCAATTCTTTGTATACCATGCATTTTAAATTTGGCATTTTAATTATTTATGACAAGATATAATGTATTACAATGCAAATTATGAATAATTAATAACCATTTATAATACATTATACATAAAGTTTTTAAATAAAACGTTACCATATTTGTTTAGCCTGAATGCAATGTAAGACGATTTGGATAAAACACAAATATAAATGTGAATTAGTATCTATCTAGATAACTAGGTACCAGATACCAGAATTTATCTAGATACCTAGATACCACAATATCAAGACTAATACTTTGCCTTTACTGATAACTTTTGTGGCACTTGAAGCTAATGAAGAAATGACCAAAAAAAAAAAAAGTCTATGTGCATAAGTCACGATTCAAGTCTTTTAATGATGATCCAAAAAGGTGAAAGGCCCACACACTATGAGGGTGAAAAAAAGCTAATATAAGATAAAGCACACAGCTTTACATGAGGTGTTTGCTTTTTGTTGTCAGTTTTTTAATGTTTAGTGTGCAGTAAGGTTACTTTTAAAAGTAATGCATTACAATATTGCATTACTCCCTAAAAAGTAACAAATTACATTACTTAGTTACTTTTTATGGAAAAGGTAACTAAGTTAGTTTTAAAATATAAAATCTATAAATATATTTTAAAATGTATAAATATAAAAAGTTCTGTTTTTGGAGAAATTAAATTGTCAAAAGTGAAACGAATAAGCCTCAGGCTGAAGGAAATGCAAATTCACACCTTTACAGTACAGATAACCGGTCAAACAACTTCTCAGCTGTGCTGCCATTCTGGATTGCATGAAGATTAGGATCCAGGAGATTCTTCAGCAATAAAAACAAATGTGACCCTGGACCACAAAACCAGTCAAAACAAGTCGCTGGGGTATATTTGTAGCAATAGCCAGAAATACATTGTATGGGTCAAAATTATCGATTTTTCTTTTATGCCAAAAATCATTAGTATATTAATTAAAGATCATGTTCCATGAATATATTTTGTAAATTTCTTACCGTAAATAGATCAAAACTTCATGTTTGATTAATAATATGCATTGCTAAGAACTTAATTTGGACAATTTTAAAGGCGAATTTCTAAATATTTAGATTTTTTTGCACCCTCAGATTCCAGATTTTCGAATAGTTGTATCTCAGTCAAATATTGTCCTATCCTAACAAACTTTTGTTATTTGAAAAACTAACCATTTTCTTGTAAATTAAAAAGTAATCCGTTACTTTATTAGTTACTTGAAAAAAGTAATCTGATTATGTACTTGTAATGCGTTACCCCCAACACTGGTGTGTGAACTTTTTTTTGCATCTTAAAGGTAATGAATGTGTTAAAAGTAAAAACAACAGCAACAACAACTTGATAGCTACATTTCATTTCTAAAAAAACACTTAAGTTTGGGATCTCCCAACGCTGTTCCTGCAGGCACATCATCTACCATTTTCAAACTTTTCCAAATCAAAAGAAAGGGAAAGGATGTGACGCGTGGCAAAGTAGTTGACCCATACTCAGAATTTGTGCTCTGCATTTAACCCATCCAACTGCACATAGACAGCAGTGAGTAGTGAACAAACAAACACACACGTTGAACACACACCCAGCGCCCGGGGAGCAGTTGGGGGTTCGGTTCCCTGCTCAAGGGTCTCATCTCAGTCGTGGTATCGAGGGTGGAAGAGAGCACTGGCCATTCACTCCCTCCACCTACAATCCCCGCCAGACCTGAGACTCAAACTCACAACCTTTGGGTTAGAAGTCTGACTCGCCTACCATTCGGCCACAACTCAAACACACCTGAACCTACTCATCAGCTCGTGAGTAGAGACTCTAAAACCTGAAATAGATGGGTCAGGTAAAGGAGACATCCAAAATGTGAACTTTTGGAGTGCCTCAAGGAACAGGGTTGGGAAACATTGGTGCATCCTATTAGTTAAAGATCTGGGTTGGTTACTGAAAGGTTGCAGGTTCAGTTCTTTTAATAATGATCAATCAATAATGTGAAAGTGGAAAGGCAATTAACCCCAAGATGCCCTTGTAATAAGTCTAACTTAACACATTTGGGATACAAGTGTCAAGTAAATGTAGACTATCTACCACACAAGAGGATTGATGCTGTGCTTCACAACAATGTTAAGTCAGTCATCAGCCTTCAACTTCTTATGTCAAGTTCATGACCATGACTAATTAACATTTTCTAGGACTTATTAAGGACTCTTCAAATAAAGTGTTGCCTTGGAAACAATGACATCACGGGCATGTCATGCCTTTATACTAGCTGAGACTATGTGATTATGAGTGTCAGGCTCCTCTATACAATGGGTGGATCAGTGCCACACTCCGACAATCAGAATTATTACAGCAGAATGACGAGCCACGGTACTGCCATTCAGCACTGTCGAAAGTAGTTATTTTGCCTTGAACCCCTTGTGAGCAAGTTTATATATAGTACAGCACATATGCGACACGTTACAGAAGGGGAACGGTAATTAGTGAACAATGAAGTGAGTGACTGTCTCGTTCACTGGTCAGATGACAAGCGCTGCTTAGCGAGACAGATCGAGGTCTGTACGGACGCTTAAGGAGTGATGGGGATGGGACTTAAGTGTCACATAGAGCAGATGAGACTCATGGGAGCTGACACACTCAGAAAAAATATGCAAAAATTGTACCTTTAGGGGTACAACAGCTTGCCACTGGGGAAGTTCCCTCGACAGGACACCTTTGTACCTTATTTACCCCTAGTGTTCAGAATAGTACCATACGAGTACATATTACCACTCTAAGGGAAAAGAAGGTACAAAAGTGTCCCTTTGAAAGTTCTTCTGCAGTGACAAGCTGTTGTAGCCATCAACATTTTTAGTGGCCATCAACTCACTAAACAGCTAAACAATTTAAACAGCCCTGAATTAGTACTTCAGTGTAAATATATATATATTTTGAATAGCCTTTTTTTTAATAATTTGCTCACCCTCAAGTTGTTCCAGACCTGTATGAATTTATTTCTTTTGTCGAATACAAACAAAGATATTCTGAAGAATCTTGGTAACCAAACAGATTCTGGTCTCCATCAACTTTCATAGCATTTTTTTTCCATACAATGGAAGTCAATGGGGACTAGTAAGTGCTTGGTTACCCACATTCATCAAAATATTTTATTTTTATCTACTCAAAATATATTTTCTTTTTTTTCTCAAGGAAAATTAAAGAACGGACTGGCCAAAACAAAGTTTCCGGACTTGCTATAGTGAACTATCCTGAAAAATTAGCTCCGGATGATGTACACCTTTAAACTACCATTGGCCCATGGTGAATATGTAAGGTTTACTTTGGGGCTCCGTCTTTCTTGACAAAGAAATCATCTTCAGACTGAAAATTTTATAAAATTTTGTCAAAATTTATTAAAATACTAAAACAAAAATCAATCATGTTAAATATGAAATTATCATGAAAAAACTTTAAAAAAAAAAATCTAATATCGGCCTGATATGGCTCATATAGTATTGATAGATATTGTGAACTTCTAAATTAAAAATAATTTTGTATTCACAATAAAAAATTGTTTTAAATTGAATACTGTAAAAATACTGTAAAAATTCTATTTTTGTGAGTAAAATGTTTTTTTGGTGAGCAAATTCTATGAATTACCATATAAAATTATAAGGACATTCATTGCATGACAGATAACATATGATTAATTTTTATATAAATATTATGTTTCTTCTTATTTTTGTTATCAGTAATGTACATTGTGGTCTTTATGGGTTATTTTCTGTTATTTAGTTAACGTTTATTGCATTATTTTAGTGTTGTGTATTATCTAAATATGTATTATCTGTTTTATGGTCATATACAATGAACTCATTCATCATGTGGCTTTCTTTTGTGCAAACTGTATTATCATGGTGGTTATCTGTGCTAGATATAATAGGATAGGCCTATTTTATAGTGCTGATAATGGTAGGGTCAAATGATGATCAAATAAAAGAAAGTAGAAAGTACCTACAAAAAGCATAACTATCAGACACAGTTCATTCGTTACAGTGATTTTTTTAGTGTGTGTGTGTGTGTTTCTGGACACATGCACAGGAAACCATGGCTCATTACCACCTGCTCACTGTAGTGCGAGTGTGTGTGCCGGGAAGGTAATTTGAGAGTGCATGGAGTGTTTGAGGATTGCGCCTGTGATTTGTTTCTCTAAACTGAGTTTACTGCTTTCTAATCGATACCATTGTGCCGGAGCTCTCTGCATAACAATACAGTCCCCTTCCCTAATCACGAAACACTTATACATCTCCTCCCTCTAGTGTAAAAATATGAGCATTCATCACGCTCAAGATGTTTGCCATTTCGCTGTGTGCTCACAGTTCTTGCAAATTCCACGTTCAACCTCCCCAACAGCGCGCGAGCCCCCAATCACCAGCCCCGCACTTCTATTCAAACCACACCTGCATAATTGCCACATCTGACCTTTTCCAACCTGTCTCAGGCAAGCGCGAACGCACAATTGAGCCGCGGTATAAATAGCAGCTCATTTCATGCTGCTGAGGCATAAAACAAAGCTTGATTTTCATACCCACTTCATCTCACCAACTCCGATCCAAGCCACCAGGGCCTGTTTCCCGTAATGATACCGACCCAAACCGACGACGCAGCCAATGAAGAGTCACGGAATGTTAAAAGACGGTGTAAATACGACCTTGTTGTCGTTATGTTGTCCAATTGCTTGGATTGCGGAATCAATTCAATGGCATAATTTGATTCTCGCCAACCCTTGTGAATTGGTAATGGCTCTCTGGATGACTAACTTTGATTACTGACAGCCGTTCTCTAAGTAGGGCAGGAAAAAAAAAAAGTTTTGATATTGAAAGCGGCTCATAGGCTTAATCCATAATTATCCTTAAAGCTCTCCTCTGTCTAGGAGCTGCTGTGCCCCTGTATTGATTCGCCGGAGATTTCTTTAGCGTGTGAGCGAGCATTAGAACAAAGATTTGCCAACAATGCACACATGCATAACAACATGCAAAACACACGAGTCGCATCTTCTTAACCAGCTCGTCGCATACATTGCAGCTAAGCGGCATCTCAGCGCATTCAAAAAACATGACCCCGATGTGTTGCGGATTATGCTTTTGTGTTCTTGAGGCACGATTACAGAAGCTTGCGCTTTTGATCTCATTACAACAGATTTACAGGATGTTTTATAAGCTTAATAATTCATCGGATTAGATTTGATCATTCTGAGGAAGATCGTTCCTTTGAGAAAGGCTTTCCGCATGTGTGACTGCTTGATATAAATCTGCTTGGCGTCTGCTGTGACGGGAAACCCAGAAACAAAGGACAGAGACGGCGCTGGCCTAACACAAGAGGATCGCTTTTAACGCACCACAGACAGCTGCGATAAAATGACACAGAAAGAGGGTCTTTTCATGTGAAGTAGAATACGCGACAAAACGAATCTTACACAATCACTGAACACAGAAAACCAGAGTAAGAGTATTCTTGAAACTCGGTAGTGAAGAAGAGTGTGGGTGTGGGTGGACGGGGGTGGGTGTTAATAGGAAATTAATGAGAGAAGAGCACACTGGATGAAGGGATGAACATGAAGCTATGAAGGAAAGATGCAGGATTAGCTGAGAGTGGGGGTGTTTTATGTGGGAGGGATTCTCCTGTTCGAAAAGTAATGGGATAGGGATCCCCCTGGAAACTAGAGCCCACACACAGATAGCCACACACAATGCCTTAGACATGCAGTTCTGCTGTGGACAAGCAGGAGCGCTAGAGCTGTTGTGCTTATGTTTAGGGTGAAAACTTTGTTGAAGAAATGCTAAACTTACCCGTATTACACTACAGACATTAATGGTACCTGACATGAATGAGGAGAGGTTTGCTATTACTTTTCTAAAGGATCTGGATTTAAATTTTCATCTGCTGAAACACAGAATAATTGAGTTAAGGGATCAGAGCCAAAATATTTTAGAGACTTACAGGTGGGCTCTTTAGATTGGGCCATTAACCAACTTCCAAGAAGAACACCCTAAAAAATATTCTGTAACTGTAACTTTTTGTATTTAACAGCTGCATAGAATACTTTAGCATCTAACCAGACCACCCGAGCAACTGCCCAGAACACACTTACTACTGCACAGAATACCCTAGCAACTGCACAGAACACCATAGCAACTGCACAGAACACCATAGCAACTGCTCAGAACTCTCTAATAACTGCCCAGAACACCTTAACAACTGCTCAGAACTCTCTAATAACTGCCCAGAACACCTTAACAACTGCTCAGAACACCATAACAACTGCTCAGAAATCTCTAACAACTGCTCAGAACTCTCTAACAACTGCCCAGAACACCATAACAACTGCTCAGAATTCTCTAACAACTGCACAGAACACCCTAACAACTGCTCAGAACTCTCTAATAACTGCCCAGAACACCTTAACAACTGCTCAGAACACCATAACAACTGCTCAGAAATCTCTAACAACTGCTCAGAACACCATAACAACTGCTCAGAAATCTCTAACAACTGCCCAGAACACCCTAACAACTGCTCAGAACTCTCTAACAACTGCACAGAACACCCTAACAACTGCTCAGAACTCTCCAACAACTGTCCAGAACACCCTAACAACTGCCCAGAACACCCTAACAACTGGCCAGGACACACTAACAACTGCATAGAACACTCTAACAACTGCTTAGAACACCCTAACTACTGCTCAGAACACCCTAACAACTGCCCAGAACACCCTAACAACTGCTCAGCACACCCTAACAACTGGCCAGGACACACTAACAACTGCATAGAACACTCTAACAACTGCTTAGAACACCCTAACTACTGCTCAGAACACCCTAACAACTGCCCAGAACACCCTAACAACTGCTCAGAACACCCTAACTACGGCCCAGAACACACTAACAATTGCTCAACACACACTAACTACTGCACAGAGCACCCTAACAACTGCTCAACACACACTAACTACTGCACAGAGCACCCTAACAACTGCTCATAACACCCTAACAACTGCTCATAACACCCTAACAACTGCCCAGAACACCCTAACAACTGCCCAGAACACCCTAACAACTGCTCAGAACACCCTAACAACTGCACAGAACACCCTAGCAACTGCACAGAGCACCCTAACAACTGCTCAGCACACCCTAACAACTGGCCAGAACACACTAACAACTACATAGAACACGCTAGCAACTGCACAGAACACCCTAACAACTGTCCACTCCAGAACACCCAGCAACTACTATATATAACCACTGCACAGAACATCCTAACAACTCCCCAGAACACCTAGTAACCATCCAGAACACCCTAACACCTGCACAGCAACACTGTAGTAGCAGGTTGTCTATGGTCAAGCAACACTCACAGCTTTTTTTAATTCAAAAATCGAATTTTACACGTGTAATTGAATATTTATGTGATATTAGAAGTATGCATAAACTTTTGAGCAATATACATACATTTATCAACCTACAGTATATTACCCTGTATGAGCAGCAGGAACTGACTAAATGTAAATGCACATTATTTCCATTTTAAACCCTGGGAAGTACACTGAGAATTTATATCAGCCACTAAAGTGTTGTATAATGCAGATGCTGATGAAATGCTCACAGAACAGAGCTTTATATGAAATAAGAAAGGCAATGTATTTATTTGCCTTGTGCTTCCATCTTTCATTTGTTTCAGGCGTCAAAACATCTGATTAACATTCATGTGAATGGGTGCATGTGGATAGGTTAAAACATGGAAAAGATCAACACTACTTGTCAAAAGTCTGGAATAATTATGATTTTGAAAGTCTTTTATTCTCAACAAAGGCTGCATTTATTTGATCAAAAGTACAGTAAAACATTGTTTTGTAATTGAATTTTTTTTAAATGATGTGTGACGCATTGAGGGTTGCCAGTGTTGCCAGTCTTTGGACTCTATCACCTCTGAGGTGAAGAGTGTAATAATGGCTGTTTTCGGCCAGCTGGACTTATAATTGAATATTAAACTGGGATAGAAGCATTTAAACACTGACAATGTTGCATTCTTCTCATATGTCTAATACAACAACAGCATGTGTGCTTGAGTATACAGCATGTTTCTGGCGTTTGTAAAATAAAGTTGCACAGCCGGCCAATCTGGGGAAGCGACTCAGCGCTCATCACAGCAACAAGTCCTCAAGTCTCCCACTCAGGAGCTAAGCATGCCACGCTTCTCCAGGTGTCTCCTCAGGGCAGATGGGCTGCGCAACTGCCATTTATAGAACGGCAATTACTCAACATCTGCCACAGTGATGGAACCTCAAATTATACCGTGGAACCCAGCAGGGGGATGTAGGTAGGAGCTGTGGGTTTTCTGCATGGGAGGGCGGACAGGGACCAACCTACCAGGTGTTCCCCACACTGAATGTCTCAAGGGGGCGATGGAGAAAAAGCTGGGGAGGCATTCAGTTTAGCTCATTTAGCCTCGACAAAACATTAACTGCACGGCACCCAGCCTGGCCAGCACAGTTTGAAACGTTAAGTTATGAGTTTGCATCATAAATGAATACATAAATGATAAATAGGACCACATATTGGCAAGATTCAGCTTTTAAACTCCTAAATATAGACTAGTCATATAGCTTCTGTGGTCTGCCTCTCATCTATATTCATGCTTTTCCATATTGGAAAGGTCTATGCATCTCAAGCTAAGCTGTGAAAAGCACTCCTGCTGTAATTACTGATTAATTACAGGGAATTAAAGCAATTAAGGCTTTTGAAATATACAGTTAACCATTTCCTGTTACAGGCCTGAGATTATAATGCATTCATATCTCGTACCACTGTAGCGTTAGTTTCAGATGCTGCTGCCTTGAGCCGGTCCAAAAACTTTCAACAACAATATGGATTTGTGCAGTGCGTGAGATGACATATGCATTCACATGTTCATTATTTAAATATAAGTGCTTTGGCACGCAGAATAATGCTTGTCAAATGTTCTTCGACATCGGACCCTCCCAAAACTAGGCGGGTTACCAAAAAAAGAAAATGAAATAAACAACACAAAAACCCTGAAAAGACAACAGAAATGCGAATATGCAAACGCTCGCTCCTGTCACAAGTAAACAAATAAACATAACAATAGTTTGTGTTGTCAAATCACGATTCAGCTTTCCTCAAACCTCAAGGAAAGAGCTATACTTTTTGACAGATGAGGCACAAAGGTACAATAGAAGGTAGGAACGTGGCTCCTCTCCCAGGTACGGCGATGATGGTGTGACTGATTGAAAAACAAAGAAAGGAATTTGAAGATTTGAGAAAGTGAGAGAAGGTCTTACGGGGCGCCGTTTCGGCACCGCTCTCCTGCATTACGCCAAACGGGGCATGTTGCCTGGAGTCTTGCCTACGGACATCAGCACACACACTTTCTCCTGTTTTCTGCTTTTTTTTCAGTCTGTTTTATTTACTAGCAGCATGGCGCGCATTTGCATGATAACAACAACAAGATGTCTCAAAAGATTTCTATTAAACTTTTCAATGTGTCATTGGTCTCCACACGTTTCTCTGCACTTAACTTTAGGTGCCAAGTCATTTCGAACTGAATTCTTAATATCAGGAGCAGAGGAACGATTTGAAAAGTGCGTTTGGGGACAGGGAGACACACAAAGCATGAATATTAGTAATCCTTGAGCGAGATAAAGGTGGCTTGGCTTGCAGTCTGAGATTTGACTGTTTGAATTCTACCTTGAATCGCTTAATTAATAAACTGACATTTTGTGTGGCAGAAATGACTGCGGTGTCCTGCAGTATGACCAACAACTGATGATTTAACATAACTATTTAATTACAATTTTCAAAATAACATTGTTGTAATTCTTTTATAATTATTATACCTGCAGTGACCTCAAATTAATTGACTATTTAAGGGACATACTAAATGAAAGGATGAAAGGTTATTAAAAATGTAAAGCTGATCAGAGTTTCTTTTATGGCTTTACATTTTTAAACTGGTTTCAACATATAATATATAATAATAACCATTATTAAAAATTCAGCAATAAATCAGCACATTAGAATTAATTCTGAAGGATCGTGTCACACTTAAAACTGGAGTAATGATGCTGAATAGAAAAATAAATTTGAAATAAAAATCCTTTATTACTATATATATATATATATATATATATATATATATATGTATGTGTGTGTGTGTGTGTGTGTATATATATAGTAATAAAGCATTTTTATTTCAAATTGATTTTTCTATTAAATTTTTCAATTTCTATCTCTCTATATATTTTATATTTTCTAATATTCTTTTAATATATTACCATATAATTTTACAGTAAATATGAAGAATTCATTTGTAAAAACAGATAACTCGCGTTATAAAAATGTTATTTTTTTTTAAATCCTGTATTCCAATTAATATCAATTAAACTGCAGTTAGGTTGTTTTGATTAAATAATAATAACTAAAAAATACAGCTAACTAACACAATAAAAACATGATTTGTGAAAATTGAAAAAAATGGAGTTTTTGCAAATCAACTCTTCATTTTATTTGAAAATTTCTGAATTTTCAGCATCATTACTCCAGTTTTAAGCATGACATGATCCTTCAGAAGTCATTCTAATGTGCTGACTTATTGCTGAATTTTAATAATGGTTATTATTATATATTGAAAACAGTTTTGTGGAAACATTTTTTTTTCAAGATTCTTTAATGAATAGAAAATGTAAGAAATATTTTTTTTACAATATAACTTCAACAATATAATCTTTACTATCACATTTGAAAAACTAATGCATCATTTAATGCGTAATTAATACTTAATATATTAACATGAATATTAAGAAATATAAAATGTGTGTTTGTGTGTGTATATAAAATTTAAGCTTCAAGAGTGTGGTATATTTGTGTACAAATGTATAGAAATGTCTAAAAACAAAGTACAATCACTGAAATAATGCCATTATTGTAAACATAAGGCCCATAACTTGTGCAATGTGTTACTTTTTTCCAGCAGTGCAGTTCTGCTTGCGCTGGTGTTGTAGAACAAATTCTGCCTATTCCTGCTGCTGGAGCCTCGGGACTAAAGGCCTGAAAGAGGAGCTTACTCTGTGTTACCCGGTGTCATGAATCTTTCATAAAACTGTCACAGGAAAGATTGAGCGCTCGATGTAGCCATAATTCCCAGTGCCGACACAGTCCCAGTAGAAAGTGTGTTATTGAGGCAGGTGGATGCTTCGAGTCTGTTGTGTTAATTGAGATTGGCTGTAATAACATTTTACATCAAGTCACTATAAGAGCGTTATGACAATTTCAGTGTCAAGTTAATATTGAAAAACGACTTTCTATATCCCTTCTTTGCTCTTAGTTCTTCGCTCTGCTCCCGTTCTAAGTCTTTCTCTGTATTTTCTTAAATGTGATGAATTATCCATTCCTCTCGTCAGGAAACTCTGTCTGCCTCGCTAAAATAAGAGAGATTGCCTTCTTTTGCATGCTTAGATAAATGATCAAATATTCATATCATACATAGTTAGCTTGTGCTTTTTTGTTCTATTTTCTTACTCTGGAACATTTCTCTGCACTTTATTGTTTTTCTTATTCATGAAGAGCACAGCAAGTGTCCTTATATCAGCATTATGAGTCATTTAAAGAACAGGAATTAACTCCACAAACCTTAACATTTTCACTCCCATACATGCATACACGCACATCCTCACACGACTACAGTCGAAAACCAGTGCTACGACAACCCAAAGACCTTTGCAACTGCGGCACATGTCAAAAGTACTCAGTGATGGATGTTAAATGAATCCATTTAAGGCCAACGATCACATTTGTGGCCAAAATTTTGCTCTGAAAATGTCTGAATGTGAACATTTTCACATGGCTGATTCAAAAAGTCACGTGACAGTTTAATTACAGCTGAATATTTGAGAGATAGGGATATTTAAATCTTCTGTTAATAATGCATCAATGACATTGCTCTGTCTTTCCTCATAGAAATCATGATCATAATGTATAGTATGGAAATATGTCAGTGGTCACATTTGTATCCACCACACTGAATATGTTTGCTATGCAATAGAAAATTGTACATTTCAGAGCAGTGAAATGACCTTTCATTTGCTTTTTTTTTCTTTCTCACAGTTAGGTTTTACTACGGAAGTTCTAAGCGGCCATGCATTATTATAATTTTTATGTCTTGTTTTCTCGTGATCACGACTTAATTTTCTCGTGATCTCGACATAACGAAAGTTGTTTTGTCGTTATCACGACTTAATTTTCTCGTGATCTCGACATAACGAAAGTTGTTTTGTCGTTATCACGACTTAATTTTCTCGTGATCTCGACATAACAAAAGTTGTTTTGTCGTTATCACGACTTAATTTTCTCGTGATCTCGACATAACGAAAGTTGTTTTGTCGTTATCACGACTTAATTTTCTCGTGATCTCGACATAACGAAAGTTGTTTTGTCGTTATCACGACTTAATTTTCTCGTGATCTCGACATAACGAAAGTTGTTTTGTCGTTATCACGACTTAATTTTCTCGTGATCTTGACATAACGAAAGTTGTTTTGTCGTTATCACGACTTAATTTTCTCGTGATCTCGACATAACGAAAGTTGTTTTGTCGTTATCACGACTTAATTTTCTTGTGATCTCGACATAACGAAAGTTGTTTTGTCGTTATCACGACTTAATTTTCTCGTGATCTCGACATAACGAACGTTGTTTTGTCATTATCACGACTTAATTTTCTCGTGATCTCGACATAACGAACGTTGTCGTTATCACGACTTAATTTTCTCGTGATCTCGACATAACGAACGTTGTTTTGTCGTTATCACGACTTAATTTTCTCGTGATCTCGACATAACGAAAGTTGTTTTGTCGTTATCACGACTTAATTTTCTCGTGATCTCGACATAACGAAAGTTGTTTTGTCGTTATCACGACTTAATTTTCTCGTGATCTCGACATAACGAACGTTGTTTTGTCGTTATCACGACTTAATTTTCTCGTGATCTCGACATAACGAAAGTTGTTTTGTCGGTATCACGACTTAATTTTCTCTGTGTATTCGGCATGAGAAAATGCTATAGAAGCAGCATCATCGCAGCATCATGGACTCACTCAAATTGAAATAGCTCTGTGTCTGTCAGTGATTGACGACTTACACATAAGTGTTTGACACTTGAGAAGGAGGCTGTCGGGTCTGCAACTTTATCATCGAAGACAATATAGCGACCCTGATTTTCTCACGATAGCTACAATTATGTCGTGAGAAAACGGTTTTTACGTTGAGATCAACAACTTTCGTTATGTTGAGATAACGACAAAACAACTTTCGTTATGTCGAGATCATGAGAAAATTAAGTCGTGATAACGACAAAACAACTCGTTATGTCGTGATCACGAGAAAATTAAGTCGTGATCACAAGAAAACAAGACAGAGAAAAATTATAATAATGCATGGCCGCTTAGAACTTCCGTATTTTACTGACCATTTAGCCATTTTACTTGTTTATGACCAAGCAATTGTAGATTCCACAAAGATATAGTGACTAAGATTAAAGATTAAGCTTACATACACATCTTAAAAATAAATGTTCATGTGCATTATTGGCTCTATTGACAACATGTTGTTCCATGTTACATTTCCTTTTTATGAAAGTTTTTTTATACAAGTATATAATGGAAAAAGTTTCTTCAGATTATAAAAAACTTCCTTTACACAAAGGTTATTTTACAAACTGTTCAGTGAAAGGTTCTTTGGGGAACCAGAGAATGAATATAAGTATTATTCTCAATATCAGAGCTTAAAAGCAATATAGCTTTATCTTTATCATTAATTAATAATCATCAAAGTTTACAAAGACTCATTAACAGACTTTGATTGAAAAAAAAAAAATCAGCCGATTCCAGAATTATTTGTGTGTTTCCTTCACTTTCCCGTGGAACACTTCAGCAGATAATGACGAAATGCTGTCTGCTCCAGCTCTAGTAATGACATCTAATGTTTTGAGCTGGGATAATGTGCATTACAAGTTGCATTTGCGTTGAGTTTGGAATATGCCTCCACGCTTTAATACCGCGCTGCAGTGAGAATCCATTATGGTAATGCAGCACCTGAGGGAAGCAATGGGAGAGATCAGTCTTCAAGTGCTTATTACCAAAGATGACTGTGTTTAATGAAAGCCTCCCTGCCTGTGTGAGAAGGTAAGCCTTTCCCCCTTTCTCTTTCTCTCTCCCCCTCTCTTCTTTTTCCATTTGTCCTTTCAAACTCAGCTTCCAAAGTGGATTCTCTCTGCCGCCCATCCAGCGTTGGGGAAGCTACTTTAAAGCTGTAGCTTGTCAAGCTTACAAGCTACTCATAAATGAAAGAAGTTGAATTGCAGTCAAGCTACTCTTTTAAAAAATTAGCTATAAGCTTCTAAAAAGTAACTAGACTGAAAGAACCAATATTTTGTTAAACACATTGGTAAAGTGTTTGGTTAATATATAATTTAATCAGATCCATATTCTAGAACAAAAAAAAAAAAAAAGATGCTTTTTCGATTAAATAAATCTTAATTAGGGTCAGGGCTTAAAACTTGAATATATATACAGTAAATGTACTTTAAAAGGGTGATTGATTATGATTTCACTTGTTTAACTTTATTTAGTGTGTAATGTTGCTGTTTGAGCATAAACGATATCTGCAAAGTTACGATGCTAAAATTTCAATGCAAACGGAGATATTGTCTTTTAAAATTATGGCAGTTTAATGTAGAGTTACAGCTGGTAGGAACTACAACAAGTTACTTCCCAGGTTGGTGACATCACAAACCCTGAAATTTACATAAAGGAACCCGCCCCCAGGAACATGCAACAAAGGGGGCAAGGCCATGTTGCGCTGCTTTAGGATAATCAGGAAAATCAGGATAAAACCGTATATTAAAAGCCAACACAAGCAGTAGCATTTACAAATAAATGCGTATCTAAAAGTATGAGACAACAACAAACAAAAAACCATACCATTCTGAAACTGAAAATACTAATAAGCAATTCTGACGACGCGGTGATGCCATTGTTTACAATACAACACCAGAGCACATGCTGCTCTGGTGAGGGGCGTGACATTTCTTGCACTGCACTAGGCGGTTTAGCGAATCACAACACACTGGGCCAGCTTACCAATATGAGCCCATTGAGCCCACAACACACTATCAAGCCTAGAAAAAAGCAGTCAGCCACCCCTTTAATATTGAATGAGAAAGACCTAAAATGTCATGCAGGGATAAGGTGTTTGATTGATTTCACTTATCATTACCTTTCTTCTAGACACTAGCAACACAGAGGCTATGGGTTAAATTCCCAAGGAATGCATGAACTGAGGTGAAGTAGACTGAATACAAGTTACTGATGTACTTGGCACAAAAGCTGCATACATAATACAAAGCGATATTAACAATGGAAAAGCAGGAATTGTTTGAAGTATACTGCTATTCACTGGAAACACTATTCGAAAAACAGTTGAACTTACGGCAAAGTGGTTTAATGCAAATCTATTCGATATTGATAATGCTTCCAGGCATCTATTTTCAGGAAACACACAGAATCACCAAAACCGCTGGCAAAAATTACATTCAAATAACATCACACAAAAATATGCAAAAAACAGGCTCATTGGAAAAATGTGCCTCTGCCTACATTATTGCAAAAATGTAGCTAAACATACAATTTACTAGAGTTTACAAATAAAATTAATACTATCGGCAGAAAATAACTTTTATTCCTTTTCACATAAATTATAAATACTTGGGCAGATTATCGATTAATAAAGACATTTTCATGTGATTCCTTGCATAACACAGTGTTATGACCTCAACACATTTTTTTACCAAAAGTGCATGATTTATAAGCCAATAAATTTTGACATTTGCTTCACATAACCAGCTGTTACGAATCTGTCTGTCCTTCTCCCTCTCCAATCACAACGCACGCCCTCACCTGGTTTCACCTAATCATTGATTGAACACACCTGCACGTCATTGGATCCTCATCACCATCCACTTTAAAGTCACACACCTCACAGCACTCCAGGGTCCGATCTCGTTTGGTTTATGTTTCATTTCAATGAAGTGGACTTCTTAAATTATCCCAGCGACTTACTTGTTTGTTTACCTACATCCTGCGTCAGTCTCCAGCGATCTCCAGCCTGGATCCCAAGTTGTCCAGTGAGGTCCTTCTCCCTGCTTCCACGAGTTCCTGGCAAGGTCAAGACATTCTCTCACGTTCTCATCTCCACTATAATCAGCCCCTTGAATTTTAGACTTGCCCTCATCAGTCATTCTTTACTCTGCTGTTCAATAAACGCTTCTGTGATTTATATTAATCCCTTGTGAGTCTGCTTCCTGTAACACCAGCTTCAGATGTATGGCTTTTCTGGTGTAGTAAACTTGCTCGGTAGCGCACCTGATACAGCATTGCAGTTGCAATGTGAAGCGTCCGGGTATGAGCCCTGTGAAATGAGTCACGATAAAAGAGCTCCGAGACTAACATGGCATTATTGCTATGTTTTTCTCACATTTGCTTTTGTTAACGGGGTCATGAACTGAGAAACCAAAATTCCTTTTTTTTTTTATTTTTTATATAAGTCACTGTACTATAAAAACATCCTGTAAGTTTCAGAAGTCAAATTTCTCAGTCTAAAAAAGCTTATATTGAAACCAGTTTGCCAAAACGACATGTTGTGGAATGTATCACTTTGTCGTAATAGTGTGGATAAGCAACAATAATTTGATATGAGTATTTATGCAGTTTTAACGTAAATCACAGCTGCGTCCATCTGTGAAGGATTCAAAGTGTCATGAAATGTGCAAGAAGTAACATAATATAATTTTGTACAAATGCTGCCACAGGTAGGTAGCAGTTGCAAAAAACAAAACAAAAACGTTATTTTTCAGGATGGTTCATTTAATGAGTATTCATTTTCTAGAATAAGCAAACAGGCTCTTTTAATTCCAAAGCATAACCAATTTGTACAGTCAAACATATTAAGTGTTACTATTTCTCCCATTCATATGCGTAACATTAGTCTTCTACAAGTGGCTTTTAGCATTATTCCCTTTATAATATCTCCGACCAAACCACTGAAGTATGTAGTTGGTATACTTTGAGAGTTTGTACACTGCAGCCATCCCCATTCAGCAGCTTCCTTTGCTCTTCCTTGTCCTCCTCTCATGTCTCACCATCTTTCTCTTTACCTCCCCTCTTTCATTTGTCTACACCAAGCAGTGACAGCTTATGTAACAGCTCCAAACTTAGCTTCCTATTTGAACGGCACGTTACGCTTCTGTTTTTTTTCATCCATTACATGACTCATTGTAGTTATTACCCTTTGACAAAGAGAAAAAGATGAGGGGAAGGCTGATATGGTAGAAGCAAGAGAGAACGATCGAGAATAAGATGAGAAATAGAGAAGTGGAAGAGAAAATAAGGATTTAATTATTTAGCCTCTACAGAGGGAGTCTGACCCAGATGAGGCTTCGGGTGCTATTCATAGGCCAGAGGTGCATGATGCTTCAAGGGGGCTACCCTGGGACAGGGAAACGATAGCACACAAAACCAACATTTTGAGCGGGTAACATGGAGGAAATCATGAGCGAGAGAATGAGGGATGTGAAAAACAAGTCTTCCCTTGTCTGATCGTCCATGAGACTGATTCCATGATCAGTCACGTGCATTTCATTTCATTACTTATACTTTAAATTCCCAGTTTATAATACTGGTTTATTTATTTATTTATTTAGTGATGCATTTGTGGGAGAGGAGGGGGGTAGTGCTGTCAAATTGATTAATCGCAATTAATCACATCCAAAATAAAAAATTGTGTTTACATAATATATGTGTGTGTACTGTGTATATATAAATGCACACGCATATACATGTATATATTTAAGAAATATTATCTAATATATATTTATATTTATGTCTAAAATGAATCACATGTAAATATAAATAGATGTAAATATTTCTTAAATGTATACATGTATTTGTGTGTTCTTACATTTACATAAATACACACAGTACACACACATATACAGTATTATGTAAACCCAAACTTTTATTTTTGATGTGATTAATCACGATTAATTGATTTGACAGCACTAGAAAAAATACATTACATTCTGCTACGTTTTAATTATTAAAAACATATTTATATATGTTTTTGTTGCCTTTATTTAATCAAAAATACAGTAAAATAAAACTGTGAAAATATAATTAGATTATTGATTATTATAATTTAAAATCTATTTATTCTTGCGATGCAAAGCTGATTTTTAAGCATCATTACTAATGATCCTTCAGAAATCATTCTAATATGCTGATTTGCCGCTGAAGAAACATTTCTGATTATTATTAATGTTGAAAACAGTTGTGCTGCTTTTTGTTAAAAACTGTGATCTGTTTACCTTAGGATTTTTTGACGAGCAGAAAGTTAAAGTAACAGCATTTATTTGAAATAGAAATTGAAACAATATAAATGTCTTTACTCTCACTTTTTTTTTTGCAATTTAATGGATCCTTGCTGAATAAAAGTATTCATGTTGTTCGAATCAATCAATCAATCAATCTGATCCCAAACTTTTAAATGGCATGTCTTTGGAATATTATAAATTTAAAATAAAACATTTTGAAAAGAAATGCAGATGCATTATGCACACTCATATAAATAAATTAGGGCTGTCAACATTAACGCGTTAACGCATGCGATTAATCTAAAAATTGTAATGCGTTAATATTTTTTTAATGCAAATTAATCATTTGATAAGGTTTGACCCCAACTTCTTGCCATCATCGCAGTGCGGAAGGTAATCATTGCCTGCGTCCCAATGTGCACACTATCAATCCTAATTCTATGTGTTATTAGTAATTTTCAATACTATTTAGGGCAGATAGGGTGGATAGTATGCACATTGGGACGCAGGGATTGTGTGATTATGAGGCGCCGGGCTCGACAAAAGCGAAGCGAGCGCGGAGAGAGAGAGTGAGAGAGAGAGACACTGTGCGAGAGATATATATAATGTATATGTATACCTCATATGTGATAAGGGAACAGCGAACCAGTGTTGCCAGGTTTCCCCGCACAATTAGGCTATTTTGAAAATACAGTCGTGGGAAAAATGACAGAGCCGTGGGTTGTGTTTTTTGGGCTACTTTTATAATGTACCGCGGCCGCCCAAAGTGTATATACACATGTGATCGCAAAAGAAAGTTATTCCAAACCCTCGATGGTGGTTTAAAGTGAGTTCTGAGTAAACGTGTACTATTAATCTCATAAATTGTCTTATGTATCATGATGCTAATGTTAGCTCTAACACACCTGCAGAACAGGTCCAATTCTTCACAAGAAAATCTTTTGTTGTATTTATTTAGAAATACTTTTGATAATAGTCGGGTAAATGTGTACTGGGATTGAAGCAAGTGGCTTGGTAAACGTTTTATTGCCAGTATAAAGGCTGATAATAGCTGAATTAAAAAAAAATTAAAATAATAAGGATTATGTCTCATACCTGGCGGAGAAAGGTTCTGTTTCCTTAAACTAGTTTGTCATGCATTCCTTTATTTCAACACATTTACAGGTAAATCCTAGTATTTTAAATTTGAGATTAATCGTGATTAATCACAGTCCAGGACTGTGATTAACGCAATTCAATTTTTTAATCGATTGACAGCGGAACTTCTACCCACTATTTAGTGTTTGAGGAGCAGTGCACACTGCGAAGGGACCATGTGAATTGGCAGTGTTACATTAAGGGAAAGGCGAGGGCATTTCCATATACAGTGAAATTCCCCAGAGAGTTCCCTTACTTTCATCTTTCATTTCCTTGGGGCAGACAACAAACTTGAGAGAGTGAGAGAAAAAATTAGGTAGGTACAAAAGAGAATGTGCAACAAAGCTGTTATCCCCTTGACTTTATTCTTTCATTGTTATATTACATAAAAATAAATCTAGGAATTTCTCAAAGTGATTAAGTAGGTCAGACTTCCACGCTACGCTCTGCATCCTGAGCTTTACATACGAGTGTAAACAGTGTTGATATTGGCTTTCTAATACATGCTCAGAGGCAGGAATTTCTCAATCCAACCCAACTAAAAATACAACTACAGTTTTTCCGGAATATCAGAAGCTGGGAGAGGAAATGCTTTTGTTGCTGTCTGACTGAACTGCCAGGAACAAACATTAGAGGAAAAATACTACAACTTTGTCCTCTTCCTCTCCTAATTGCCCTGTTTTTTAATACCGTACACTATGCTTCGCTCATCTCCTCATTCTACTTATTCCTCCAACAAATTCCGTCTGCTCTAGCGCACGGGTGAATCAGCGCTCCGCACGGCCACAGCCACTAAACTTCTGATAAAATCAATGTTTAATTCACATCGCTCGAGGCCATTGAGAGAAAGTGGAAGCCTTTCATCTACAAAGGGATACATGGAGGCTCCTAGCACGAAAGGAATCTTGCAGAATTAGTGCAATCGTCACGAGTTGTCCCATTTATTTCACTGAGCATGCGCTCTCGCTGACACTAAGAAGATCTGAGGGGCCCTGGAATGAGACGTGTCCCGCTCACCCATTGAACTGCTGGAGTGAATGTGGACAGGCGAAAAATGCACCTTTTAGTACTTCAAACAACAGACCTTTATGCGTAATATTGCTTTGTAGTGGACATTATTTAATCCTGGTCTTGGGGTCCCTCCGCTCTGCACGTTTTGCATGTTTCTCTTATTTAACACACTTGATTCAGATCATCTCCATGAACTGAACTGAGTGTCCCCAGGACCAGGATTGAGAACCACTGTGCAAGGCCACTGTCAGGCGGGACAAACTGGGAATGTTGTCCAAGGCCCTGTGATGAGGGCCTGGGGCAGTATGAGGGCTGGGGACCTTACGTGTCATTTTGTCACAAACCCCATGAATCCAAATAATGACCTTGCATGAGTATTTATGAGTATTCATAAGTTTGAGACATGTCAAAATCTGGTGATTTCACTTCATATTTTAAAAGACAAAATTAAATAGTCATAGAAACACTCCATACAAAAGGTATTACTTTATAACCAAAAAATTTATTAATTAGCATAATATGGATTGACAACGCTATCTCACGGCAATTCGTACGTATTTTACGAGGTGGCTAATTCATACGACCTCACTCGTAAGATTTGTCTAAACCTCAGTGATGGGTAGGTTTAGGGACGGGGTTAGGTGTAGGTCAAATTCATACGAATTGCCAACTCGTAAAATACATACGATTAAGCAAAAATCATATGAATTTGTACGAGTGAGGTCGTACGAATTAGCCACCTCGTAAAATATGTACGAATTGGCATGAGATCGGGCTAGGATTGATGCAGATACGGTATTTATTTATTTGTTCAGTACAAGGTCTAACAAGAGTGAATAAAAAAAATAAAAAAAAGTTTAGTCATTTAAAAAAGTTAGTAATTCAAAATGGCTTTATTATTTATTTAAAGTTTAAAAACTCTTATTTTTGTATTTTGAAAATATAAAAAGTGATACTTCCAAGTTCAAATGTTGAAAATTTATTACAAGATATTTACATTAAAATTTTTCTTATTGTTGTGGTTTTAATAAAGGTAACATAAATAAAACTGTACCAAAATATACATAGGTATTCTTTGAAGTACCATGTTAAATATCAAGAACCAAACTAACAGGTTACATTCATTTTAGGAACATTCATGAATGTTAGGAACTTTGGCTAACATTCTGTTTAGGTCTTCGTTAGGAAAGATTCTATTAACATTCATTCAGTAACATTCATCAAAGTTATCTAGTCTTGTTCTCAAAATGCTAACACAAAAACATAATTTATACATTGTTTATTGAACATTTTTTTCCTGAAATGTTTTAGTTGGATATTCGTCTAACATTTTTTTTTTTAAATGTCACTACTGATTTCAGAGTGTTTTGAACATTCAGAGAAAATGTTTAAATCTGATTTTTATAACTTATTTTTGTTAGCTGGTAATATGGTAATCATTCAGTATTGTTTATTCAGGATGAGCTGCACAAATTATTCTGAGTCTTCACCTCTTGACCTGAAACAAATACCATTTGATAAGCATTCATGAACATAATTGAATATTTTCTGCCATGCTATGTTATATCTCTCACGGTCAGCTAGCTGGGGGCCAAAGGCATTATCACAAACCTCCATCCACCGTAATGCCACCCGAAAGCTCCTCGCCTGGAATTCATTACTTAAAATGGGCCACCTACAAAGCCCTGTCCATGCTGCAAGCTGCTACGCCTCACTCGCTCTGCCAAACACTAATTCTAATTCGTCAACCTTTTGGAAATAGCTTATTTATGTAATCACCCCTCCCCCTTCCGTCATCCAAAAAAAAAAAAAAGATAAAAAATATGCTTGCTTTCGAAAAAGCATAAATAATTAGCATTTTGTTAGTGCAGAGATAGCTTATTAAACAAAGTGGGAGCTTAGCGATGGAACAGCGTTTGAAGTGCTCCTGAATAATCCAGCTGAATATGTACTTGCCCTACAGCACTGAAGACAAGGCCAGAACCGTCACACCGTACAGAGACACTGACACGTGACTCACTGCTAAAGCTTATTGAGACATGATCTTCAGCAGCAACACATGTAAAATCTGCCATGTGCTAAACCCATTCCTCAATAGTTTCTAAAGATGTTTGTACCAACATTCAGATGCCCATAGGCGATGACCTATCAGTTCATGCGCTGGATGGCACTTCCCATGAATAAACTTCACTTTGATCTTCCACAAGTCTTTTTTAAGCATTAGAGGCACAACTATCAGGTTTACTTTTTGTTGTTGCTAAGATAACTATTTATTAGATAGCTACGATGCAACATAAAATTAATCAATTAATCCAACAATAAAAATTATATATATTTGATGATAAAAATTATTTTAGAACAAAAAAACATTTTATTTCATAATTATCTGATATAAATTTAATTGTGTTAATCAAATGATAATAACATAAAAATATATAATTCATTCATTCATTAAAAATAAAAAACTTAAATGATAAAATTATAAGTACTCATATCCTTATCTGGGACAGTTGAAATTTAGCTCAGGAGCATTCATATTGCTTGTAGATGTTACTACACTTCGGGTGAAGTTAACCTGTGGCAAATTCATTTGAATGAGTATGATTTGGAAAGGCAGCTGAAAGTGCATATCAGAGCAAAAACCAAGCCCTGGGGTAAAAATAAGCTCAGAAACAGGTTTGCATCAAGCCAAACATCTGGGGAAGAGTTCAGAAAAAATTATGCTGCATTGAAGGGTCACAGAAGGGTGTAGTCTACATTACCCTTAATGGAAAAAGTTTAAAACAACAAGGACTCTTTTGATGGAGAAGGGCTTTGGTTTGAGTGGTGACCAAGAACCTGATGGTCACTCTAGTTGAGCTCCATGATCATATGTGGAGATATAGGAGAAATCTACAGAAGGACAAACATCACTGCAACACTCCACCGATCTGGATGGTTTTATGACAGTGTGGCCAAACTCAATCCTCTCCTCAGTGCAGACGCATGAAAACACACTTGGAATTTGCAAAAAAGCACCTAAAGGACCCTCAGACTGTGAGAAACAAGATTCCCTAGTCTGATGAACTTCAACTGCAAGCATCATGTTTGAAGGAAACCAGCTCTGCTCATCACCTGCAGAGTACCATCCCAAAAGTAAAGTGTGCTGGAAGTAGCCTCATGCTGTGGGGTTGTTTTTTTTAGCAGCAGGGACTGAGGGACTCGTCAGAGAAGAAGAAAAACTCAATGCACCAAAATATTGAGATAGCCTTAATAAAACCCCAGTCCAGAGCATTCAGAACCTCAGGCTGGGCAGAAGGTTCACCTACCAACAGAACAATGACCCTAAGCACACAGCAAGTGTGGCTTATAGACAACTCTGTGAATGTCCTTGAGTGGCCCAGCCACAGCCTGAGCTTGAACCCCATCAAATATTTCTGGAGAAACTTGAAAATGTGCATCTGCCCCCATCCAACCTGACAGAGCTTGAGAGCTGAATAGAAGAATGGCAGAAAATTGCCAAATTCTGATGTGCAAAGCTTGTTGTATCATACCCAAAAATACTTGAGGCCGTAAAGCTGCTTCAGCTAAGTACTGAGTTAAGGGTATGAATACTTATGAAATGTGCTTATTTAATTTTTATAAATTTACGAAGTTGTAACAATTCAGTTTTTGCTTTTTCAGTATGGTGTATGGGGTGTAGATTGATGTGGGGGAAAAAAAGTAATTCAAAGCAGTTTAACATAAGGCTGCAACATAACAAAACGTGAAAAAAATGAAGGGGTATGAATACTTTTTATAGGCACTATATATATATATATAAAATAAAGTCAAAATCAAATGATAAATTGCATGGTCAATGTAAACAAACAAACAAACAAAAAACATTTGGTTCCAGCTATCTAGACCCCTCTTAACCATTCTGTGTAGCTTTAATTTTAATGCAATGTAATTTATTTTTTTGTATTTAACATATAATGCTGGAGAATGGTGAAAGTACACAAATCAGGGGTTTAAACTGAATTTAATTTTGGATAGCTAAATTGCAAACTAAAACAGCTCATACACTATTTAATTGAACCTCCAGAGATTGATTATCATTATTTCCTGAAAGTTAAGATTCTTTCTTTTGACCATTTCTTGAAAAAGAAAAAAAGAGAAGGTCTTTCATTTAAAACAATATATTGCAGTATCAACTTCAAGTAACTTAAATGTAAAGCTTGAATTGAAAACTGGGATTACGGAGAATCAAATTGAACAATACAACCAAAAATAACCTCCACCTGATTTTAAGAGGTGTGCTACAAACTGACAAGCGTCTCTAAAGGATCTCTTGAACTTTTCTGGGCTGATGGCATGTGACTCATTTGAGTCACAACATAATGAATCTCATTTGCTGATGGTGATGGACAGAGAGAAATGTCAGACCTCTGACCTTTCGATGTGATCCTCAGGCAATGGTTGTGCCTTCCACTGACCCCTGTGAGCTTTCTTGAGAAAGAAATATCAGAAATTTAGCTAAAAATACAATCATGAGTGGTAAATATCTATCTCTCACTTATTTTTACTCAAGCTGTGTCACAACTCTGGAAAAAACAGTCACAGAGACAATAACGCATATACAGTATAAACATGAACCAAATGTTATTCCATGACTTGATGCAAATTGCCATACTTAAAGAGGTTACCATAATTTTCAAAGGAATACGGATTTGGTATTTAAAAAGCCAATTCATTTGTGGATACAACAGTTGTTTGTCTTTGGTACCAACAGTCGGTGTATGAAGTCCTCAAACTGCTGTTTGTGTGTCAAACAGAAGCAATCAACCCACACTCTTCAAAAGAGGCTAAAATCATTTTTCTGTATGCATTTACTTCATACGTTTACACAAGAGTTTGCAGTTATGACCTGGCAGGTTCCAAGAGCTCTTAGAAATAGTTTCCAAACAAGTGATTCTGACTCACTGACACCTTTAGCTTAGTTTTGTGGTCATGTTTGTGCATCAAACATCACCTTGATAGCTCCTCAGAGGTGACTGTCATGCTCCAGAGCGAACAGCAGAGATGTGGGTGTTGACCTTTGCACCGGTGACCTTAACTGACCACTGCTGCTCTGAACACAGTACGCTGGATTGAGAGAGAAAGTTCAGGGCTGGATGCTCACCAAACATTTCCTTTTAGAAGGAAGATGGAAGAGTTTTGCTTATAAATAAAGCAACTAATTCTGACTGTTTAGAGACAACTATTGTAAGGCTTATTTTTGGGAAATGTTGCCATTAATGTCTAAATGAATTACTGCTGATATAATTAACAGGAAAGAAATCACAGATACTGAAAATTACTAGAGAGATATAATCATGTATATAGTGCAATAAAAAAATTTAACATTTTAATTCTAAATAAATAAATGATAATAAAAATATTTTAAAAGCAAAAACTATAATAAAATACTTTTATTTTTATTTTATTATTTGAGAAATAAGGCCCATTCTTGGGAATTGGTGCTATTTGTGTCTTGATGACTTAATGCTGATGCAGTTAATAGGAAAAAACTCACAGATACTTAACAATATTTCAGAGATATAACCCTGTATATAGTGCAATAAAAAAATAAAACATGGTTTAATATTATTATAAACAAATTAATTCTAATAAAAATGTCTAACATAATAAAATTGTTTTATTTTATTATTAAGAAGTCGAATTATTTTTTTAAATAAAAAAAATTGTTTTATATCAGAACATCAGCCAATGTGTATGTCTTTTAACTCTTTGATGCCTTAAGCCCATGAAGCTTCATCTACACACCTGTCCTGAAGCCACCCCCTGCAGTCGTGTTAGGGTCTCGTGTCAATGATAGGCTCAACGGAGCGCATAATCCAAGAGACACACTCATCCACCTGCCTGAAGGACTGATTAACCCACAACACTTCTGAAAAACAATGACATTCTCGACCAGAGGTTGGACTTTGATGCTAAGCAGGGTTCACATTCCCAGCCATGACTCTCACGCTGCATGCGTGAAGAGACGCAGCCTTGCATGCAGGACAACATACTGATTTGGACAGGAGCGACTTAACCTGAGCTCACCTACCAGTCTGGGTTACAAAACATTGCACTGGGGAGAAGGGATAGAGAAATATACCTGCTATGAAAGGGTTCTGGGGAAAAGCACAGTACACTGCCACCACCTTGTTTAGTCATCGACCTATATGTACACCGATATGTTTCAAGACCAGAAAAGATCATCACACCATTGTAGATCAAGACAAAAACTTACTATATTCTTCCTCTTCTTCTATATTCTACCTCTCTTGATGGTCAATTGCACATTGCCCTACTTGAGTTGGAGCAAGAATACTCTCAAAAGCCTGTGCTTTGAGTAAAACACATTATTATGGTATCTTCAGATTTTCTCTGGCAATAACCATTTTACCAAGGATGATAGATTCTTCTGATAGAAAATGGTGGTTGTTTGTGTCCCATTAGTAGGTTTCACTGTAATTTCCAAGAAACCAGCAATCTTATTTTTTGTAAATCTATTTTTGGAGCACTTGACTTTTTTAATGTCAATGGAAAATTAGAGACTTGCATTGTCAATGATAAGACCATGTGTTGTTTCTTCAGTTTTATGGACAAAATAATGGATATAAAATATTCCAAGTAATATAATATAATAATCTGCATTTTAAGGAATATCTATGAAGTTTTGTGGAAAATGTGCAGATTTTTCTTGATTAAGTAATGGAAAACATATTAAAAATCATTTGAGTGGCACTAAAATATTAACACTATGTTGTGTTTGAAAATAACATACTGTACATAACATAACCCCAACCTAAACCTCAAGTGGATGTGAGATAAAAATGCAGTTGCTGAAGCTACATCAGAAGAGCTATATATATATATATATATATATATATATATATATATATATATATATATATATATATATATATATATATATATATATATATATATGCAAATGTAAAAATATATTAGATTACAAATCATGCACTATGGTAAAATCATTCTGAGGTCATAACAAGTAAGCACACAAAAGGTATTTATTATTTGGATAAAATGCCCCTGTAAATATAATTTCTTACATCAACTGAGTTGTATGATACAGTAGTTCAACTATCTGTAGGACATTCTGGCAAGCTACTGTATGCTATTTGAACCTCAAGTTTAGATATTTGCTGGCACCCCAGGAACTTCTCAAAGTCTGAGCCCACTAGACAGGTCAGGTCACTCTCAGACTTCGACACATCTTCCCCGTCTCCTTGTTTACCTCCTCTGACCTGATTTTAGTCTGGCCCTTCCCTGGAATAGCAAAAGCAACTCTAATCCTTCCTCAAGACTTTTTCCAAATCTCACCGAGCAGGAACAACCCCAGCCATCTGTGTGTCTCTCTATTGATCTGGCTTCCCTGAGAAGATTCTGGAAGGCTGGAAAATCCTCCCCACCGCCACCAGACTGCACCGCTCAGCGGCCACCATTCATCAGATTGGCACGTGCTGTTCTGTGGCCTTACTGAACATAAAGGCACGTCTGGACGTCCATCTCCCATTAGACTCATGGACGTTACGTCTCTTCTGAGATCCACGACAGGAAGTTGTTGGCTCAGTAGGGTCTCTCGTTTCATGTGACCATCTCTGTGTTTATGGAAGACCTTTCACGCAAATGCACTTTTTCTTTAATGTGAACGCAATATTTTTTTCTATATTGCACTGAGCAATGTGACATCCATCTCAGACTTATACTGACACCAAGGGCCAGATTTAATAAACTGGGCAAATTAGTGTGAGAGCACAATCCCAAAAAAGTGCCGATAGGGGTGGGAAGTTCTGTGGGTGATCAACTGACAATACGCAAATTAACGAACAAAGATGCAGTCAGATCATTTCCATAATTATCAACACAATCTAACAAGAGCAGCGCAAATTAGAGGAGGGTCACAAACAAGCAGAGTCGATGATAAGGCCCAACATGGGTTAAGACATGTTTGGGCGTTAATGCCAAAAGAGGGTTTGCGCTGGTGCAAGTTGTTAGTAAATCTGACCCCTAGTGGTGTGGATATAGCATCATTCAAAAAAATAGTATTTGGTAACCAATTCCAACCTGATCTCACAGGAATGTAACTATACTGTACTTTGCGAGATGCCAGGTTTGCACGAATTCATACAATCTGTACGGAAACTTATTAAAAAGTAAGAATAAATGTCCTTAACCAAACCATCAGTGCGCATAAGCAGGTTTACGAAAACGTATAAATGAGATCATACAAAATCATGCAAATTATCCACCAATTTGCGAAACTGTCACTTACTGGAGGTTACAGAGATAAAACTGATAAGTATTCAACTCAGGGTTGCCAGGTCTGCGCAATAAAATCATCCCAATTGCTACTCAATTATAGCCCAATCACGTCTAAAACTAGCCCAGTTGCGTTACATAGCAAATTGGCTATTAAAATCGCTCCAAAATTACATTTGGTGGGTCAAAAACTCCTTCCGGTCGGGGGGGTTATGCTTCAAACCGCAGACTAAAAAAACAGCCCGTGGGAAAAACACACACTTGGCAACAATGATACAAGTGGTCATGTGATTGGCGGTTCCAATGAAATATTAAAATGGCTTTTCCTTAAGCTACATCTAATAGGATACATATAAGATTGTATATTAGTGTATGACTTTAAACATATATTTTTACCAAAGTACTATTCATTTCTGTATGAATTTAAAAACAAACATTTTATCTTATGGCAGTGAAATGTCATTTTTTAGTCTGTTTATGGGCATGTTTACACATTTGCAGAGACAAGTGAGGCACGCGACTGGCTGAGGCATCCCTGGCTGTTCGGACAGTTCGACCTTCTGCGGCGGAGGGGGGCCGAGGGGGGAGTCCCCGTTGCCTGTCCTGCCCTACAGAGAGGGCCATCTGTGCTAGGGAACCTCACGCCGAGGACCTGGCCATGTATGCCATGCCCTGTGACTCAAACACACACACACACATAACATACACTTTTCACTGAGAGCCTTTTCACTGAGAGCTTCTGTCAGCCCTCATGCCTCTCTCCATCTAACCGTGCCGAAATGATCACAGGAAAATGATACGTAACTCTTTTTTGATGCACAGGTCCCCACTCTCACCTACCAAATTAACATCACATATATTTCTGATGTACAAAAGCAGTTCTGTCATGGCTAGGACGTCAAACATCACCTGAGGGGAATCATTAGGAACTCATACATGTGTTGCGTGCTGCAAAATGTGATAACAGAATAAGTGGCAGCACTTTGTTCTGGTCTCATTCGGGGAGCCGGTGAGCTTGTGGCAGTACTTAAACCTCCAAAACATTTGTGTGAGGGGCACAAGAATATTCAGAGAATATGTGATGTGGAAAAGCATTTTCAGGTCAGTAAAATCGAAAAAGACAAATAGAACGCGAAAGAGGATGCAATGCTGAATGTAAAGCCATGCACATCGAATTCAGCCTAATATGATTTTGTGTTCTGTGTCTATTCAAGTCAGCCTTGATTTGGTTTCCAACACTAATCGCATCATCCAAGAGATTTGCATGGGCTTTTTTTCATCTCTGCTTTTTTTTCCCTCTCCTCTCCTGCCTTATTGAAACTCTCATCAGCCATTGTCACATAAATCCCCCCGATAAATTAAAAATGATTGATTCAGAGGAGGAAACAGCACCATAGGGGTTGGGGGGAGGAATCTATTGGCAACGGAGGACAAAAAGGGAAACATAATTGAGTCCACATTCATTTGAGTGTGAGAGTCAGGCCCTGTAATCACCTCAGGAGTGAGTATACCGCAATCAGTCCGCCCCTCGCTTTAACCTGCCCGCTTTTTAGAGCGCTTTGTCAATTAGAATCAGCTTGATGCAGAAACCTTATTTTGTATTGAATTTCAGCATGTGATAAAATAAGCCTGGTCAGTCTTTGTGCTAATGGGCCAATCTCTGTACACGCTGGCTTTTCCGTCTCAAAGGAAAGTGATCCTGTAATACATTTAAAACATGAGTCTGAATTGCTCTCAGGAGGATTATGTTCGTAGTCGAGATGTACATTTCTGCAAAATAATAAGTGCATTTGAACATATTTTTCATTTAATCACTTTCCTGACAGAGTTGTCTGTGTGTGTCCTGGCGCTACTTGTCACCTAAATGAAATTCTGTCATAATCTAATAAAATATTACCTTAAAATCTGACAAACCCACATGTTTAATAATAAGCTACAGTATATGGTAAATAAATCTTCTGTGTCTTAAATTGTTCACTTTGCACAATGCTTTCTGCCTGTTCTCTGTGAGTACATACTACTGACCTTTTTTACTAATTATTCCAATCATCTATAAAATCCTTTATAAAATCTTAAAATTCCCTGAGAAATTAAACTAAGACAAATTAAGTCTCAACACTACTACTGAGTTGTTTTATCATCATATGGTCCCACTAGTACCCAATTTATTTGACAAAATTGAATTTCAAACTTTGAAAATGTTAAATAAAGGTTCGATATCATCACAACATCACAGATCTGTAACTTAGTTTTTAAATTTACACATAAAAGTTGAATTTGCATAGGGCCTAAACATTTTTGCATACTAAAAACAAACATGTTAATTGAATCCAATATAATAATCCACTTAATCGCAGGAATTTCAGTGCCTGAAATAGATATAAGTGGAATTAGATAAAAGTGGATATAAATGGTATTTATTTATATATATATATATAAACTGTATATAAAGAACTACAGTATACCTGTTGTTACTTTGCTGGACACCTGTGTGAACTTCATATAGCCATTAAATTAACATTGAGGTTAGTCAAATAGCTTAAAAAAAGTGAAATACATTTTGAAAAAGCTCCAGGATCGTTTACAGCATTTGCAGATGCCACATGGTTTGAAAGCTGTTACATAATAAAATTAAATTCATACATGCAACTTAAATGTGACCCTGGACCCCAAAACCAGTCTTAAGTCGCTGGGGTATATTTGTAGCAATAGCCAAAAATACATTGTATGGGTCAAAATTATAATTTTTCTTTTATGCCAAAAATCATTAGGATATTAAGTGAAGATCATGTTCCATGAAGATATTTTGTAAAAATTGTTTTATAAATACATCAAAACTTCATCAATGGAAAGCTTATTTATTCAGCTGATATATAAATGATGTATACATCTCAATTTCCAAAAATTGACACTTAAGACTGGTTTTGTGGTCCAGGGTCACAAATGTCTAAACACTTTTTGTTATCGCTGTATTTAACTGGATTCCATCATTACATTAATAATCAGTTTGTTTTTTTTACTGTTTTTATGTTGGTCATTATTTTGTAAGCAGAGAAAACATTCACTAAATACTAAACAGCTTCAAGTATGTATTTTTTAAAGAAATATTCTATAAATTTATGCTGCTTACCATTCAACCATTGTTGTTTTCTGTACAATAAACAAAATTTCGGACAACTTCTTTTCACCTGAGGTCAAAAAGGTGCCTCAAATCTGGGCTGCGTTTCCCAAAAGCATCGTAAGCTTAAGTACATCGTAGACCCTTTGAAATCAATGGAGCTACGATCATCTTAGGCTTACGATGCTTTTGTGAAACGCAGCCCTGGATGGTGTTGTTGTTGCTGTACAAGGACTTCTAGCATAATAAAACTCTTTATTTTTTTAATTAAAGTAATTTGCTGCTCTGTTCAGTTATGAAATATGAAAGTGTTTTCCGCACACACACAGGATAATTAGCTAATATTTAAAGTCCTGTTTTGATCATTAATGCATTAAGTTGATGACAGTTGCACTTGCACAGTAATTTAAATCAACAGCCCCACCACAACAATTTCCTCAAATGCATGCAAATAAAGCAGAGAAAGTGTGAATGAGAGAGAGAAAGAAAGATAGTTTGGGTGTAGTGAACAATGTCAACCTCAGACGCAGCGACGTGTGTCTACAAATAAGCCTTGGTCCCAGTCCCACTCAAGAGTGTATTATCATTGTTATTAACATGTTTCACACAAAGTGGATATTATTTCTGCCCAGGTTTGCCTGCACACACCGCGCACACATACACACTGCTCCAATTAGGAGGGAGTGTTGTGTAGCGTCAGTGTCGAGGGATTCAGCTTTCTTCTGCGCTGTCAGGTCCCATCAGAAAGGCGGCTCATTAGTGTCAGGTTCAGCACTGCCACCGACTTTCCCTTCTCTCTTGCTCTCTGTCACTCTCACTCTCTCTCTCTCTCCTTTTTTCCTTTTCGCACAAACATTTCAAATGAGCCTGCCGTACGCTTTCATATCTATAGCATCAGAGCATGGTCTTGTATTTCAGCCCCCCTAAATGATCGCTTGCCCACCGGTCCAACAGGAAGAAGTGAAACGCATCAAGAGTGTGAAGAAGGGTTACAAACGATCACGTGATGGCTTTACTTTTATTGGTGAATCTCACAAAACCTCTCAGAAACATGTCCCAGTCACATTGCACCCCAAAATCAAACACGTCTGTCTGGAATTCTCAATTCTGATTGGTCAGTCACAGCATTCCTCAGTCAAATAGTTCTTCAGAATGATGCGGCAACATATAATTGACCGTTGTCCCTGGCAACCAATCTCTAACACTGTTTCGCTCTGTGTTACACTTCCATCACTCTATGGTTTCCTTATTCTCACAATATAAATAATCTTACTAAAAATCAATAATTAATATCCATTTATTTAATTTGCTAAATAGCTACACAATAAGCAGGATAACATCCCGATAACTCTCTAATAGCATTTTTTTTAATACAAATAAATTATTATTATTATTATTAGTATTAATATTTTACATTTATTTTTATATTTTGTATTACGTTTCAAATTTCAGATTAATTTATAAGATATTTTTAAATATGTCTGTATAGTGTTTATTTATTATTATTATTATTTTTTTTTATTAGTAGTAGTACAAGTTATACTAAATGACAATGAGAAATGTTACCTTGGCGACTAGCTGTCATAAAATTAGTTTTTTTATATTTATTTTATTTTATTTAACAATTATTTTATCTTAAACATGATTTTAGTTTTAGTTCACTTTAATAACCATGATAATGATAATAATAATAATAACCAACTGCATTCTCCTTTACATATTTTTCTTAAGGAAAATCAGGCCTATTTTTAGGACCATTAAGCATCATTTGGAATTGTGACATTAATTCTCTTTAAAGTAAATCTATTATTTGTCATAAAATATATTAATTATTAAATTATAAAGAGTAAGGGTAGCATTTGTTGAATTGACTTTTATTTATGGTCTAAATAATAAAAAAAAATGTATTACAGTAGTGTTTATTTTGTATTTATTATTTATTTTGTTATTATTAAAAGGTTGATACATTGCTGTAATGAGAAAATTTACTTAGCTGTCAAAAAAATAACGTGAAAATGCAAAAATAAAAATCTTAATGCCCTTTAAAATGGACTTTTAACAGACATTTTCTTTATGCAAAATATATTCTTTAGTGAGATTCACGCTCATATTTTCATAACTACCGTTACACAGCCTTACAGATGGGCGAACTGTGGGTTTTAAAACAGAAAGCGCTGGCATTAGGCATTACGGAGTATTTTTACTCTCGTCAGCAGGAGAGGTGGCAGAGGCAGACTGGCAGTGAGAGTAGAAGGAAAACAGCACTAATGGTCTCAATGTGTCAACAGGTTTTCGCCAAGGACTCCATCTGCAGCCACACACACACACACACACACACACACGTAACTCCATACACATAGCTCTACCCAAAGAAATCTTCAGGACGAATTTACACTCCACACACTAGATAATTAATCCTAATCTGTTTATTTTTGAATCTGTGTTATGCCTACAGTGGTTTAAAGGAGTCTGTTATTGCTGTATACACATCACTGCATGCTTGTCAATCTTGTGTATAGTATAAACCAGGTAAAGAGTCGTACTCAGAACTTGTATTCCAAATTTCACAAAAGAAAAGTAATGCTGGGTGTAGTTTTTGTTTTTTTTTTCCTCTAGAGAGCCGTTAAAAGGTGGCGATATGAGAGAGATTATTGTGGTGTTACACTTAAAGCAAAGCTACTTATCTTAATACCGCTGCCATCTGAAGCAGCACCAAAATATCATTTCAATCACATGCCAAAAATAAGCGGCGGACTTGAAAATGTAGCACAAATGAACACAGCAAATATTCCAAAACTTATCTGAGCCAGGCATAGATAAAAACACAGAACTTTTGTTTATCTCAAGTCTCATCTTCCCCATTGTCTATCCCCCATAATCCTCTCTCTCTCGTTTTCTCTTCAGGCAGCCCAACCCCATTCCTATTAAACCCTTTAATTAAGAAAACAAGCTTTGAATTCGACTGTGCAACCTCTTCTCCGGATGCCATGTTGGGGAACATTCAAAACTCCATCTCTTTCCCATTCCATACGGTTTTTTTTAACCGCTTTCTTATGCCCTGAGCCCCCTTCACTCTCTTTCATTCTCTCGCTCCGTCTGCACACTTCCACTATCAAAGACATGATAATTAGTCACAGAGGTTCATCTGGAATCTATTATACTCCTTTTCTTTAATTAATCGTGCATTATAATTATAGAGGCGCTCAGCGTCGCGCTCGGTAGCATGTACGCATACACGCTCCCAACTTTGAACCGTACTCTGGAAATGCCACACAGATAAAAGCCGGCAAGTGTCAAAAAGCAAGCAAACTTTTTCTTCCCTCCTCTCTCCTCCACTTTCCCTCTCCTCTTCCCTTCTCTGCGGCGTGCGTCTTTTCATGCCATTTGTAGCGACCTAATGAGGACATTTCTGTCAAAAAAATCAATCAAAGGCTCGGCTGGAAGCGTGTTATAAGTCACAGGTATCTGAGGTGCCTCTTTTCTGGCGGATGAATAATAATAAAAATAAAATAAAATAAATAAATAAGGAGTATGTTTAATTCTGTGACACGGGGGGCTGCTGGCGAGGAGGGGGGAGTTGAAAGAGGACATGCTGGGGAACAGACGCTGGTTGGATTCCCTAATCTCTGAGATGGCATAAAGTGAACATGCCAAACACCTTCGAATTGTAAAGAGAAAAGTGTGACTCATTTTTTCCCTTCCTGTTTTTTTTTCCCCATTCCGTTTCTGTTTTAGCGCCATTAAAAGGCTTTAAGATGAAGCGTTTGTGCACGAGCATGTAAATAAACAGGAAGGAAGAGATGCACAGCAATGGGCAGACCTCCAGAATGCCTCACATTTTAACTTGTTTCTCAGCGCTTATTAAACCACGCTTTTTAAGCTCCCGCATGCCTTGTTTTGAAAAGCAAATCTCTTTATGCTACAGATTGACAGAGCAAACGCAGGGGGAAAAAATACATGTAAGGGGGAAGAAAAATTCTCATTTGACTTGTGCATCGTGCACATGATTCCTTGTTTTAATGCGGACGCTTTGAGCTCGAGCGGGATCCTGGGTTGCCTCTCATGTAGGGCTTAGCACTGTATTCTCTCAAAGGGGTGCTGATCTCTTAATTATTTAGCAGACTCGTCCCTCTCTGATCAAACAATGGCGTGATCGAATGTTTCCACACGAGCTGAAAGTGGTTTATAATCTCTCGCTTGTTCTGAACCGGAGCGAAAAAGGGATGAAATCCGGCCCTGACAGGTGGCCGATTGTTAGCGCTCAGAATGTGGAAAACAGTTTGGCTCCAGCACATCCGCATTATGAAAATGATGCAGAGGAAATTGAAAAGACACTTCACGACGAGAAGTCCCCGAGGACACTTCTAACATAATATCAACATAATGTTGATATATAATTTATTAAATTAAGGCAATAGAATAGCGGATATTGTATGAAGTACAAGATCGCACAGTGCAATCTCAGTTTCCAAATTAAGAATGCTTAATTATTTATCATAAATGGCAATTGAGAATATTGAGGTCTAAATGTGCTGCACTGAATAGTTTTAGCAAATTATTCTATAATTACACTAAATTATAGTTTAGTACATAAGGGTTTATGAAAAAATATGTTGAATTATCCGTATCACTGTTAAACATACTGTGAAGTAGCATTCTGGAAAAAAGGCATATTTGTAGCATATGCTGTGAAAAATAAGTGCTGTGTTATTTTTGCATGACTAATTAAACTACTCTGTTCCAGCTAATTAGTTTGAAACTTTTAGGTCAAATTTTCTGAAATATTCTGGAAAGAGTTATTAGATTTAAATTAAAATTATTACAATAATTATAAGAATTTTTTTTCTTTCATATTTCACAATGGTCTTTGCTACAGTATGTGGTTGTTAGGGTGTTGTGTGTGCTGTTCTTCTTCTTAAAGTTTTTTTGTTTTTGTTTTGTTTGTTTATGTTGCTAGAGCAAAGAGCAAAAGAGCAAGTTTGTTTTATCATCAGTTATGTGAAAATCTTAAGTCTAACTGCTTCCACAAGACATTGAATCACTAACGCAAACAAAGCAGGACAAATTATGCTGCTAAATTTAATATTTTAGATTAAAATTACTTTTTTTGTAATAATTTATGAAATTTACTATTAATTTCTGAGTGAAAATAGTTTCCTAGCTTTTTTTTTAGGTACATATTTTTCAGTGTAGGAAACAGTAATAGTGAAATAATGATGTAAAGTTGTCACATTTACTTACGTTCTCACACTGTTATGTCAAAATTATGATTGTGTGGAGGAGTTCACATAAACACAGTTGGTTATGTCTTTAATGAATGTAAACAATTGGGTAAAATCGGCCATGTGTCAGTATATTATATCCATGCATTAGGTCTTAAAGTGACAGCAGCCTAATAAACCTGCTCCTGTCTGTGTCTTTAATGTTAATCATACGACAAAGACAAAGAGAAAAATCAATCACTTCTCTTGACTGACTAACTTTTGTATTATAAGAATTAAATAATATTTAATTGTACAGTGAAGACTAGCTGTCACGCCCCTGGACGTTCTGTGTGTGTTTTTCTCCCATGTGACCTAGTTTTCCCTCATGTTTGATTGTCATTCCATTCACCTGTGTTTCCTTAATTATCCTCATTAGTTCTCCTTGTTACTTAAGCCCAGTGTTTTCTTTGTCCAGTGTTCGGTGTCGTCTAAGTATTGTGGATCTACTATGTAGAACGCCGAACCCAAGAAGGGTGAACTGGGCTGAGGACTTCATTTTCCACTTCCAGCACGAGGGACAGCCTCTGGAGCGATATGTGGAGGAGATCCTGAGTGTTTTACATCTGGGGAGCTGGAGCGATCACACTGTTAATTCTTGCTTCCGAATGGGACTCGACAATGATAATTTGTCTCCTGTCGATTGTTATAGACCTGTAGCAGACTTTATTAATTAATTCCTTGATTTTAATGGCTCTGAGTTCTTTGTTGATGTGGAAGATAGTCGTCCTGTTCCCATCTGGAAGCATGTGGGCGCTTCAGCCAGCACCCTCCACATACTGTGCCAATGAGCCTGCTCCCTCCATTCCACCAGTGCTTCCCCGAGTTCTCCCAAGTTCCTCTCCAGTCCTCAGCCCAGAAATAGCGGCCGCTCCACCTGACCAGAGTCGAGAGATGGCTCTAGCCCCTGACCAGAGTCAAGAGAAGGCTTGTGTTCCAGAGTCTAGCCTAGAGAGTGCTTCTGTTCCCACATCTAGTCCAGAGAATGCTTCCGTTCTCACGTCAAGCCCAGAGAGGGCTGCTGTTCCCCCTTCTGGCCCAGAGAGGGCCTCATATCCGAGTCAAGCCCAGAGAGGGCTGCTGTTCCCACGTCAAGCCCAGGGAGGGCCTCACATCCCGAGTCAAGCCCAGAGAGGGCTCCTGTTCCCACTTAAGCCCAGAGAGGGCTGCTGTTCCTGCCCCTGGCACAGAGAGGGCTGCTGTTCCTGCATCTGGCCCAGGGAGGCCCTCAGATCCCGAGTCTGGCCCAGAGAGGGCTCCCGTTCCTGAGTTTAGCCCAGGGAGGGCTCCTGTTCCTGAATGCAGCCTGGAGTAGACTTCTGAGCCCAGCCCCAGAGCCTGTTCCACCCAGGGGACCCAGAGTCTTCCCCAAGAAAATTTTTTGGGGCCAAGTTCCGAGGCCAAGGCCACGGAGGCCGTCCCGCCATGGCACCCTGAACTGCCTGCTCCACCATGGCTCCCTGGACTGCCTGCTCCGCCATGGTCCCCTGAACTGGTACCACCCTGGAGGCTTCCCACCCCGTACTAGCCTACCATGAGAGGCCTCCAGGGCGCCCACCTTCCCACCCTCTTTTTTTGACTGCATGTGGCACGAGGACGCGCCTTACGGGAGGGGGGCGAATTGACACGCCCCTGAACATTCTGTGTGTGTTTTGATTGTCATTCTGTTCACCTGTGATCCCTTAATTATCCTCATTAGTTCTCCTTGTTACTTAAGCCCAGTGTTTCCTTTGTCCAGTGCTCAGTGTCGTCTAAGGCTGGCCGCACACTAGACGACTTTAAGGCCGATTTTAAGCCCGATTTTCACCCCCAAACTGTGGGTGTGGCCCAATTCGCGGCTTGACGCAAGCTATTTTTTATTTTTTTTGCCCAAAAAATCTTCTATTTTGTGGTGTCATTACGATTATTTAACTACTCCCCATCGAGACGGAGCATCCCTGAACTCAAATCTCAAGAACTCAAAATCAAGAATACTTGATCGGGCTGCCTCTGACGTGATACCCGTGATAGCCAATGAGAGCGAGCAAGCGTCACCTACCAGATGTTGCGTGCTTCTATAGCTGAAACTTGGCAGCCACAAATATTCCATGAAAGCAGAGAAACAGAATGTGAAACAGAACGTGCACCGGGAGAGTTAGCTGACAATGTTAATTGTCCTCTATTTGTTTTTCTTCTCTAGTCACGTTTGATCTCACGAGTCTCCGTGAGATCACGTCACTATGAAATTGTTTCTACAATCGACAAGTGTGTGGTCTAGCGGTCTGGTCGAATCATCTAGTGTGTGCATTCACAGGATTATAAGGCTAAAAATCGTTTGAACTGTCTTCATGTCTGTGATCTCCCATGGTTTTAAAATCGCTTAAGATTTGAAAATCATCTAGTGTGCATCCAGCCTATGTATTGTTGATCTACTATGTATTCCTTGGATTTGGGATTAAAGACTATTCTGACTGTGTCTTTGTCTCTGTGCGCTTGTCTGTAGTAGCCACACGTGACATATGCAGGGCTTTAATATATTTGATTGTATTTCTTTCTTTGTATCTTTGTTTAGTTGTTTAGTTGTTTGTCCTATTGTTAGTAATTTGCTCCATTTTCTTATTTTAATAACAAAAATAAATAAACATGTATGAGATATACTGTTATCTTGAAATTTAACATAAAATTTCTCAGCTCGTGTTAAGATTTTGGTCATATTTTGGTCATGTAAACTGTTCAGCTGGCAAAACATTTTTTGGGAAATAAATCAGTAGCCAAAAATCTATAAAACCGTTTTAAAAGTTGTAGAAACTATGTGATCTAGTGCGTGCCATTGTAAAAATTATAAGTCTATTCCCCATAGCCTCATTTTCATCCACATTAAATTGAATATGGCATCTAATCTGACTTATGCCTATAGATAAAGGACCTCATGTTCTTGCAAAATTTCACCAAATGTGGCTAAATAATAACGCAAGCTATATATATTTCACACAATCGGTTAGATAAATATCAGAAAAACTTTAAGATATTGTAATAAAAGCCTTTGTTTTTCTCCATCTGTATTCACTCATTATGGTGAGAGGCTGATGTTTGCTTAAACATATCTCCACAGCAGCACTCTCGAACCCTCTGGGTCAATTACCAAATCTTAACCGTAATTGCTGAGCTTGGAAAGTAGCTGAGCTATTAATTCTAGTGTGGACCACTGGAGAATCGAGGGCCGCTGCCAGAAACGACATATTCAAGCACACACACATAACACACTCATGTCAAAACCGAGGGTTAACAAACACATCAGACTGGGAGTTTAACTACCAGACAGACCGTATTGTCATATATGTACTGTATGTATATGTCGGTTATTCATCAGCCTCTGCCAGCAACAGGGGCTTCTGGGATAATTAGCGAGACACTGCACCCCCCTCGGCCCTCTTTACTCTGTTAACAGGTCGAGCTCAGAGGAATCCCCAGGAAACAGGGGAGGATCAATCGATCCCCGTGCGAGAAGATTGATCCAGGAACCATCCCACTGCCTTTAATGAAGCCGTCTGCCAGGGAATACTGCTCTCACACCATTACCCAGCAGCCCTTTCACCACAGGAGGCCCATATCAGACTACAGCTACTATGCGAATTACAATGTGAGCGAGAAAGGGGGCACACTGCAACATCACATATTAACACGCTCACACAATCATCTCAACGCAATGAGGAGGGGTCGGATCCGAGCACAGACATCGGAGGTGACCCCAAATCAATAGTGTTCAACTAAAAATAGGCAGGAGGGAAATGTCAGCTGTCATTCTGATACTTAAGACCAATTCCTGGTGTAGTGCAGAAAAACGATCCACGCAGAGAGACTATTTGTCAAACTTGCGTGAAAACTAGACTTGCGATCCATCACCGGAAAGATAAAAGACTTGTGTGATTATGTACTGCAAGATAAAATGATGAATTACAAGTTCTTGCCAAGTAGCTGCCATAACTGTCTTTTCATTCTCTGGCTGAATAACACACCTGTTTTTGGTTTTTATTCGAGTTTAGCTAGAGTAATATCATTAGATCCAGAACATGGATAAATGGACAGATTTCTACTAGTGGCCAAATAATTATATTCTGAGTACATGTTAACAAACAGCACTGTTTAGTATTTGTACACTTTTTATCTCTCTCAAACAGACACACAAAATAAAAATAAAAAATTATAGCAAGCGGGATTCATTGCAAACACTGACAGTTAGGGCTGATTTTGTTATTATTATTTATATTTATTATTTATATATAATTATTTCATATATTTGTTTTCATAGCGGAGTGCATCCATCTGCATAAACAAATAATAAGAATAAATAAAGGGAGTGAAAAAAATTCTTTTTAATAATATTTTTAGGGCTGAATGAGTTAGAAAAAAATGAAAAATTTGGGTGTTCATACTTTGGCATAACTGTAACAAGAACCAACTTAAACTACCACTCCCATTATTTTTGACCAATTCAATATGACTATAAAATAATAATTATGAATTTTATTGCTATTGTCATCGATTCAAAATATTAAACAATAGAAAGAAATATAATTAAAAGAAATATAAATTGTAAAATAAAATAATAATAAAAAAAAGAGTATATACAGGTGCATCTCAAAACATTTGAATATCGTGAAAAAGTATTTTTTTTCTGGAACTTTTTTTTCTTGGAAAAAATATATTCTAAATTAATTACATAAGTAATACATTTCAAAAGAGTTGTTTTTTTTGATGATTAGAGCTTACAGCTCATGAAAGTCAAAAATCCAGTATCTCAAAATATTAGAATATTTACATTTGAGTTTCATTAAATGACCATCCCTACAGTATAAATTCCGGGTATCTCTTGTTCTTTGAAACCACAATAAAGGGAAAGACTACTGACTTGGCAATGGTCCAGAAGACAATCAATGACACCCTCCACAAAGAGAGTAAGTCACAGAAGGTCATTACTGAAAGGTGTGGCTGTTCACAGAGTGCTGTATCAAAGCATATTAAATGCAAAGTTGACTGGAAGGAAGAAATTGGGTAGAAAAAGTTGCACAACAAACAGGAATGACCGCAAGCTTGAGAATACTGCCAAGTAAAGCCGATTCAATCACTTGGGAGAGCTTCACAAGGAGTGGACTGAAGCTGGAGTCAGTGCATCAAGAGTCACCACGCTCAGACATCTTCGGGAAAAGGGCTACCAAGCCACTTCTGAAACAGAAACAATGTCAGAAGCATCTTACCTTGGCTAAGGAGAAAAATAACTGGACTGTTGCTCAGTGGTCCAAAGTCCTCTTTTCAGATAAAAGTAAATTTTGCATGTCATTTGGAAATCAAGGTCCCAGAGTCTGGAGGAAGACTGGAGAGGAACAGAACCCAAGCTGCTTGAAGTCCAGTGTGAAGTTTCCGAAGTCAATAATGATTTGGGGTGCTGTGATGTCTGCTGGTGTTGGTCCAATATGTTTTATCAAGTCCAAAGTCAATGCAGCTGTCTACCAGGAGATTTTGGAGCACTTTATGCTTCCATCTGCTGACAAGATTTATGGAGATGCTGATTTCCTTTTCCAGCAGGACTCTAGCACCTGTCCACAGTGCCAAAAACACTTCCAAGTCGTTTGCCGACCATGATATTACTGTGCTTGATTGGCCAGTCAACATGCCTGACCTGAACCCCAAATGGAATCTATGGGATATTTTTAAGAGAAAGATACAGACGAGCTGAAGGATTAATAGTGCCTCAGCAGTGCCACAGACTGATCGCTTCCATGCCACACCTCACTGATGCTGGAGTTTAAAGAAGCCCCAACCAAGTACTGAGTGCGCAAATGAACATACTTTAAAGAACTTGAACGTTTCTTTTTTTGCAAATCCTTTCTTTGATTGATCTTAGGAAATATTCTACTATTTTGAGATACTGGATTTTTGAATCTAATCATCTAAATGAAAACAAATAAACAAACAAAAAAACTTTTGAAATGTTTTACTTTACATGTAATAAAGTTTCACTTTTTGAAATAAGTTACAGAAAAACCCTGAACATTTTCCCGAGATTACATTTTTTTTTTTTAGATGCACCTGTGTGTGTGTGTGCGCGTGTGTGTGTGTGCGTGTGTGTGTGTGTATTATCTGTAAATAATCATTTAAATAAAATTACAGAAAATTATTCACATCTTAATTTCTTAATTTTCAAACCAAAGTTATTATTTTGATGGTTTTCCAGCAGATAAATGTGGTGTGGGCTTTTGTGAAGCACATCACTATCTATAGAAGTGTACGAATGAGCAGAGGTGTTCTGAGCTGCTGTACACCTGAGCTGGACACATGTAGATGAACACAGTGCTCCGCTTCACTCTGAAACCCACAGCGCATTCGTTTATTTTTTTATGAAATCACAACTGTTGATAATCACACTAAGCCAATCTGCATAAATATTTTACTGAGTAATTACTATTTTAGCTAATATATGTGTGTGTTCTGTATTTTATCCTTACTGGATTATCACATCATTATTTTAGCAACATGCACATGTCAAACTGTATTGGAATCAAATTGAGTATTTTGAGTCCCCTGTACATTTCACTAGGAAGTGCCTTTTATGATGTGTGGAACTGCTGACTATCATGACCGCTCCAAATTAGTCACATATGATGACATTTCAATTAAGATACCGCCTCAGAATGCAGCTGCCTATGTAGATTGTAGGTAACAATGCAAATTTTGGAGCAGAGCTAAAATGTTTCAAAGATGTTTGTGGATCATGTTCATAGTTAATGTGATTCTCTGCACCTGTGGTTACTCTGCTTGACTCCTGTGTGAACTTGAGGAGAACTGACTTCATACATCTATTAAAATCACCTTGATGCCAGCTGGTTAAAAGTCACTGGCTCAGAAAAATGAAGTTCGGAGAAAATGTCTTGTTTTGCTTGCAGATGCTACTTGATATTGTTATCTACTATAACACTAAAACATTTTTTTTTTTTTTTTAGAAAAGTTTTGTTTCCATTTTTTTGGTTTCTTTATGAAGTTTGACATGCTGAATATGAAAACCACATTACTTTTTGTGTATCATTAACAGAGCTCATGGAAACTAAAAGCATATGTTGACAACTTCTACAAGCTAATCTGTTATTACTCATGCATGAAAAATACATAGTGCATGCATAATACTGAGCAAACATCTGTTTGACATAAACAGTTACTAAACCAATGTCTCATAATTGATAGTAATAACAGAATTTCAAAAATTTACCTGACTTAAATATTTATAAATATTTATCATTAGCACCACAGGATGACAGAAGACCCATTAAAAATGTAAGTGACACAAATTGTTGTTGCATTGTGCAATATTCAGTGTTGGGGAAATTACTTTGATTTAAATATTGCGTTACTCAGTAACTTTTTATGGAAAGTAATGCATTCCATTACTTTTGTGTTGCTTTTTGTCACCTGGTCTGGGCTTGCTTATTTGCCTTTTAACAACAAAAAAATGGTACATTTATTTTTTGGCAACTATAAAGGCCCTTTCACACCAAATGTGAATTGAATAAGCCTCAGGCTGACTCCCGATTTTCTAAACACGGGGACAAGAAAGGTGTCAGTGAATAAATGGGAAACTTACATTACTTATTTGAAAAAGTAACTCAGATATTTCATTGTAAATTTTAAAGTAATGTGTTAGTTTACTAGTTACTTGGAAAAAATAAATAAATAAAAATAATCTAGGATTACTTGCAATATGTTACCCCCAACACTGGTAATATTTAGTTTGGCCAAAGCGCCTAAGTAAGATTTGCGGTCACTATATAAAATACTGCATTTTTTAGATTTCGAAAACTGCTCTTGATATCCTTAGGTACAATATACTCAAATAATACACAATCTAGATAAGTATATCTGTGAATCATGTAAAGCCCCAGTCTCTCTGTGAGGCCATTTATTAGACAAGTCAGTATATAATGGTCTTCTTTAGTTCTTAAGTATATAGAGTGGGTTCAGAGGCTCAGGCATTTGTCATCTTAATGACAGTAATTTCCTCTTCTGTTATCCTGCCTACTCTAGCCTCAAGTGATCCCGACACCCGATACTGACTTTGGGCCGACTCCGCTAGTGGACATCTGTCACTCTGACCCACGTCACAACACATCTCGTCTCATTGTCAACCCATGTCTGGCACGCAGTGACACAGGCACATCGGCATTAATGCCGGCATGCAGTTCTTGGCAAGATTTACAAATTTACAGACACATTGACCTATTCCTTTAGCTTTAGCATCAATGTCAGCGTATGCCCGCGTCGCACAATGATGGCACGTTGCTGTCGAGAGTCGTATTGAGCTGACATTGAAACAACGGCCTTCTGTCCGCTTACAGCTGTGGCCTCCGGATATGACGTTTTAACCCTGGGAGCGGGAAGACTCCCAAAACGGCTGGAGGCGGGAAGCACGAGTGGATGAGAGAGAGAGAGAGAGAGAGAGCGAGAGGAGCGCGGGCGGCTCAAGCTCGGGCTGCAGTGGTTGCCATAGAGACAGATGAGGAGTGAAAGCGAAGCAAAGGAACTAAAATAAGAAATGGCCACAGGTAATCAGCGGCGAGCTGTCGCAATAATGTTGACATCTTGCTCATAACTAGTGACTGAGGCAAGAGCTGAAAAGCCAGTGTCTTATTTTGTAATGACAAGGATAGGTATAGAATCACAAAATGAGATCAAATTAAAGTTTGCTGGGAAGTTCAGGCCTGGGAAGATTGTTGCAATGAGCTGGTTTCAAACTATTACAAACTATTGTTGTACTTTAACTCATTAAAGGGTTAGTTCACCCATACATTAAAGGGGTCATATGGTGCGATTTCAAGCTTTCCTTTCTCTTCGGAGTGTTACAAGCTGTTTGTGCATAGATAAGATCCCTGCAAAGACTAAAGTCTCAAAACCAAAGAGATATTCTTTATAAAAGTTAAGATGCTGCCATGCCCCCCTAAAACGGCTCATTCAAACACCCCACCACATGTCTACGTCACGATGTGGAAATATTTGCTTAATGCCGCCCAAATGTTCACGCAGAGAAAGAAGGCAAAATCACTTTATTTGGCCTTCTGTAAGTCGATGCATGTAAGTGATGTCTGCTGGTGTTGGTCCAATATGTTTTATCAAGTCCAAAGTCAATGCAGCTGTCTACCAGGAGATTTTGGAGCACTTTATGCTTCCATCTGCTGACAAGTTTTATGGATATGCTGATCTCCTTTTCCAGCAGGACTTTAGCACCTGTCCACACTGCCAAAAACTCTTCCAAGTCGTTTGCCGACCATGATATTACTGTGCTTGATTGGCCAGTCAACATGCCTGACCTGAACCCCAAATGGAATCTATGGGATATTTTTAAGAGAAAGATACAGACGAGCTGAAGGATTAATAGTGCCTCAGCAGTGCCACAGACTGATCGCTTCCATGCCACACCTCACTGATGCTGGAGTTTAAAGAAGCCCCAACCAAGTACTGAGTGCGCAAATGAACATACTTTAAAGAACTTGAACGTTTCTTTTTTTTGCAAATCCTTTCTTTGATTGATCTTAGGAAATATTCTACTATTTTGAGATACTGGATTTTTGAATCTAATCATCTAAATGAAAACAAATAAACAAACAAAAAAAACTTTTGAAATGTTTTACTTTACATGTAATAAAGTTTCACTTTTTGAAATAAGTTACAAAAAAACCCTGAACATTTTCCCGAGATTCAATTTTTTTTTTTTTAGATGCACCTGTGTGTGTGTGTGTGTGTGTGTGTGTGTGTGTGCGCGTGTGCGTGTGTGTGTATTATCTGTAAATAATCATTTAAATAAAATTACAGAAAATTATTCACATCTTAATTTCTTAATTTTCAAACCAAAGTTATTATTTTGATGGTTTTCCAGCAGATAAATGTGGTGTGGGCTTTTGTGAAGCACATCACTATCTATAGAAGTGCCCCCCTAAAACGGCTCATTCAAACACCCCACCACATGTCTACGTCACGATGTGGAAATATTTGCTTAATGCCGCCCAAATGTTCACGCAGAGAAAGAAGGCAAAATCACTTTATTTGGCCTTCTGTAAGTCGATGCATTTAGGAATCATTAAGATTACTTACAACAGAACAGCACAACCCAGATGTTATCACAACGCATTTTATGGACGACCGTTTCGTGAACCTAGGAGAGGAGGTAATTCTATGACAATCTGGCACTTCTGAATCAGCAACTGTATGTTTTGTTATTATTTAAAGTATTATTGACTGTTCAAATGCGGAGTTGCGCGTCGTGTGTGTGTGCGTGCAGAGAGAGAGAGGGTCACAGCGAGTGTACAGTACGTCAGCTATATTAATCGTGGCTTGTGTGCAAACACATACGAGCATCATCACTGTGTCTGTCACGCGACTCTGTTCCCCTTTCGAGCTTGAACTGATGGTAAAACTAAGGACTTTATTAACTGGCTTTACTTTTATTTTGAAAGCTAAATAAATTATGGAAAGGGGCGTTACATTTCCGACGAGTACTTGTGGTGTTCGGCCAATCCCAATGCACTGTGCCAGTTGGCCAATCAGAGCAGACTGCACCTGTTGGAAGGAGGGACTTTGTAGAAATCGAAGCGTTTGAGAGAGGCAGGGCATACAAGGGGCAGACCCTTGCATTATATAATTTCAAAAACTCTCTTGTTACAGTGTGCAATGGATGGTAAAGGCAGGCTAGGTGATTTGGTTCAAAAACATTTTTTGCTATGCTGGTTGAAAGTCTAAACATCCCGATAAATGTATTTATAGCATCTGTAGAAGGCGTAGAATCATCAAATGTTGTCTGATGGCTACGACAGGCCTGTCAACATTTGTATTTGCATACCTTACCTTATAGTTTCAAAGCTAGCTTGCTAATGCTAAAATGTAATCTTTCATGTTCCAGCGAAAGAAAAAAAAAAGTCATGAAGGTTTGAAACTACATGTAGGTAACGATGACAGAAAATTACTTTTTGGGAGAACTATGCCTTTAACTACAAATTACCAGTTAATTATTTTTGAAAGCTTTTCCCTTGCCATGTTTGTCTTTCCTGCAAATCAATGAGAATGCAATAATGTTTTGTGAGATTTTGTCTTTAAAAGCAAAGTTTTAAAAATATGCTATCATTCAAAAGTTTGGGGTTAGTAAGTGTTTTTTCTAATAGGCCTATATAGGTTATAATAAATAATTGGCAATGTTTATATGCCTAAGGGTAAGGTAATATGGATAATATGACTTATGCAGATAATATTGATATCACATGAATGTTTAACATACAGTATGTATGGTATGAATCCTAATAAAATAAACCATGGCAAACATCCTGCAGTGCCATCTACAAATCATGGTATATGCAGATGGTAATTAAACCGCGGTATTACCATTCCTGCACCATGGTACCGCTGCAGTGCTTTTTGTAGGGGGAGAGAAAAATGAGAACACAAGTGGTTGCTATGGCAAATAAAACTTTTTCATCATGAACAGCAAAACTGAAAAGAGAGGGATGAAATTAAGGTAAAGAGAAAGAAGAGAGCGAGAGAGATGGACATGAGGGAGATGTATAATATTGAGCGATGCAGTCAGGGGCACAATAAAAACAGCTCTCAGGAGAGCGCTGCAGTCAACAGCTCTTATGAGCCACTCAAGACATCTCTGTTGTACAGGTATTGTGTGGGCAAAACTTATTCACTGGAGCGATGACGTTCCACCTGCTTTAATCCAGACCATTTCTGACCTAAACTGCACTCTTAAATAGAGAACAATATCAGTTTACAATGCGAGGCAAAGGTTTGAAGAGGACTCGTTATCCAGGAAGAGCCGTGTCGGATTCTCGGTTTAATCCTCAAGCCTCATTTACATGGACAAAATCTAAATTTACTAAAGATTTTGGATCACTTATTTATAGCCTCCACCTTTGAGCTGTGTGTGCTTCACTGGTGCGAGTGTGTTTGTGGGTGTTTGTGTAGATATTTGATCATGTCTGAATGGTAAGAAGTAGGCGGATGCCTGAGGGTTTTGCTCTCTCTCTCTCTTTATTTTCTTCCACTGCTCCTTCATCCCGGAGCAGTGGTTAAGCCCGTATTATCCCGCCTTACCCGGGCTTACATTATCATTATCATCCCTGTGTACCAACACTATTGTTACCACAGGGCAGCACTCCAATGTGTTAAGAGGCAAGCTTAAATTCTCTTAAAGAGCCAGTAGATTACCACCATTCAATATTTCTCACCATTTTCATATTCTGCACTTATGTTTCCAGGTCCGCACTCTGCTGGTGAAAAGCACTTGGGCATTTTGAGCTTGTTTGTTCCTGAATGTTTTTATACTTGCGTTGAAAAAAACACCTGTGTGTTACCCATAAATATTAAGCTTTATTCTATCATTTATTCTGCATTCGTGTTTGTGCTATGAACATGACTGATACCTCAAATCGTGCGGCTTGTTGAGTTGTGTTTTTCTTTTTCTGAGCAATAAGACAAAGCCAATAGGATAACATAGACTCTATATTTATATAAATAAGTATAGAATATGTATAAACAATATTTGCAAAAGCTCAATAATCCCTCAAAGCCTCCTGATTAATCAGTGAAATAATCAATGATTAAATTAATTAATTATCAAAATAATCGTTGGTTGCAGCCCTATATTTGAGAGATGTCATTACTAGCAACCAGTGTTGGGGATAACGCATTACATATAACACATAACTAGTAAAATAATGCAAGATACTTTGTTTTCCTATTTATTGACTGACAGCTCTCCTATGTTGAGAGAATTTGGGAGTGAGGTGCAGAGCCACTTCCTTCAGCATGAGCCTTATTAATCTCACTTTTGGTGTGAAAGAGCCCTTAAAGTTGTCAAAATGATAACATTTAGGATTTTTGTTATTAAAAAGCAAATAAGCAAGCCCAGCCCAGGTAACAAAAATGAAAGCAAAAGTAACGTAATGCATTACTTTACATAAAAAGCGACAAAATAACGCAATTTGTTACTTTTTCATGGATAAACTCAATATTGTAATGCATCACTTTTAAAATGTTCTAGCATTAACCACCTAACAACAACTAACAGCCTTCAACATCTTGGCAATCGCATTAAAAATCACCTTTGCCTAGAAACCACTCGGAACATATTGGGATCCACAAAGGAATGCAAAATAAACCACTCAAGACACCTTAGCAATAGCAACCATTTAGAACACCCTAGAAACCACATGGACATGTGTTAAAGCCCGTTCAAAACAGCCTAGCCACCATTGAGCAACGCCAAAGCAAACAACTTGGCAATATGCTAAAACCCACTCAGCAACAAGCAGCCATAACAACCTATCATTACAGCAGTGAGTTTCACATGCACAAACACCACTCACATCTCCTTCAAATATAGAAATGCTTTTTTCTATTTACTAGTTCTATACTGAAGCTTTATGCAACAGACCTTATGACTCCAAACAGACACAGATCACACAGAAACCGAAAGCCCAGTGAATTTAGCTCTTTGTACTTTTGCCTTCCCTGAACTGCGTGTTCCATATCTTGCTAAGGAAAGGTTTACAGCTTTGTTCTGAGCGCCCAACTATCCTCATATTAATACAGCCAGCGTGCAGGTGGAGGGGAGAGAGAGACTAACTCTCATGCCATTTACAGCTAATATGATTTTCACCACAGAGCAGCAGGCACAAAGCACAGAGGTTAAAGAGCGCGTTTATATATAAAAAAGCATATACGCACTTAACTTTGAGGTTTTTACCTTTCCGGCTAAAAAAAACAACAACACATTTTTCATTGCAGCTACTATATTTTTCTGTGAATCTAAAACCTGTAACACTATTCTATGTCAGGTCATCAAGGGCAATGGAGAAAAATACAAGTTACGTAAGAAGCTGAAAGCAAAAAAGGGAGGAAATGCAAGAGCAACATAACGTTAAAAATTGTCCATGGAAGAACTTTCAACATCCATGTAACCTTTCCATTGCACAAAATAGTAGAAATAGGTTCTTCAGATTAAAATGAAAAACATGGTTCTTTTAAGAATCGTTCACTGAGAGTTTCTTTACACTCTTAGAATTAAAGGGTTTTTATTGGCATCAGTGGTTCCGTGTGGAACCTATAAAGGTGCAGTATGTAATATTGACAGCTAGCAGTTTAAATAATTAATGCAGTCCAAATTCAAAATATTGGAGAGAGTACCCTCTCCTCCTCAGACTGGATGCTCACATGGGTTGCCAGATTGAGAACACACGACAAGAATAATCGCAATTGGCAATGAAAAGTGACAGGCTTAATACACTGTAAGTTGATGACTTGATTTATCTACATTTTAATATGCCTCAAGTCATAGAGCTTTTTAGATCCACACTGAGACTTTTTAGGTCGGGTAGAATCTGCGATCTCTGACCCAGTTTGTTTGCTTTCTTCCACGGCTGCAACTGGCAACCAGGTGAGTCGGAATGCTATTGGCTAAACTGGCAGAGGGCGGAATCACAAAAACTAAAAACACACATTCTGACATGAAACACACATTTCAAAGTGGGATAACTGGCTGTAGCATTGATTTTCAGAGAAACAAGTATGTGAACTTAGCACGTTTCCTAAATATCTGCAAACATGATGGTTTGTTATGCTACAGTCCAGAAATTACATACAGCACCTTTAACATCCATGGAACTTCTCTATTGTACAAAAGACTCTTCAGAGTGTAAAAGGTTCTTCAGATTATTAAAAATGTTCTTTTAAAAAAAAAGAATTTGTTTAAAAAAAAAACCTATTCACTGAAAGCTGCTTTGGAGAATGGTTCTTCTACGGCATTGCTTCTATGGCATCTCTGAAATAATGAAAGCATTTTAAGATATGCATTTGTCCTAGTCATGAAAGATCACATCACACATGGCACGAATGGTACTGGGAACACAGAGGAACATGCAGCACTTTCATGCATTTATTCCACAAGGTTTCGACCTGTAGAGCAGAGGCTTTATTGGCAGGTGGAGAGGTTGTCCCTGGACTGGGATCGGGGGCGGAGGTGGAGGTGGAGGGGACTTTCTCCTGACAACAGGCTGGGGAGACGGAAAACTCCATCACCAGCAGCGGCCATCCCAAATCGCCCCCTCAGCAGCACTCCGGAGCTGTAACGGGAGAGCCAGCAGCCTCCTACACCAGTGACACACACACACACAAACCAGCACTACTCCTTTCAAAGCGAATGCTTTTGGCTCAGCTTTGAAGATCGATACTTTCTAACCTTCTTTTCATTTATTTTAAAAACAGTACGTGCCCTTTTCTTCCTCTGTGTAGGCATATGTAGCAAAAGAACTCCATTAAAAGTGTTTCCAATAGAATTGTTCCACTCAGGAGGATATAACTTGGATACAAAGCGATGGTTATTATTATCAGGTTAGGTCAGCTTTGACTCAAACTTTCTTTGCTTCTAGATTAACGCGATTTATGGTACATTTCTCCCTCGCAGCATGAATTATGGTCTTTTTTCCACCTGCGTGCTTCAATCTCTGCTGCTGCTGCTTTCACTTAGCAGACATTTCACAAGTCATTTCAAAGCCAGGTGTTGATGACACACTCTGCAAGTGGCTTCTCAAGGACATCGAGCTGCGCTCGGACAACATCTCCACATACTGGATCTGCCACAATAGTGACAGAGCCTGTGTCTGAGAATAACTCTCGGGCGCCATTGCAACTCTGAATCTTCCATGTTTAAAAGTCTCTGGATCGCTGTGCGAGCGTGCAGCCCGTGGATGATTCATTCTGTAATCTCTCCGTGCATATCAGAGATATTGACTGCCGGAGAAAAGCTTTCAGACGTAATGGAGATTCATTTTTCCGATGGCGTTAAGAGGGACATATAGCTCATATTTGCACTGGCCTTCTCCGCTGTGAGCTATGAGATTTCAAAGAGCCAAAGAACGAGTCGAAAGGAGACGGAAATATGACACAGGCATTGATCTGAAAAACTTGAATGAGAGAATTGTTTGGAGAATGCAGGCTTGGAACCTTAATGCAGTTTGTATGTATTAGATGCAACAGTTACACGATGAATCTGGAAAAGCTGGAGTCTAAATCATGTTCCACTGAACCTGGTGTAAGTAATGGAAGACTATATGCGTATAAACAATTCCATGAGTGCTGTAGCTCCGTCGTCCATGACAACGCTGAGTGGGACGAGTTATAGCCTTCAGGCTCTCCACGGCAACCGGCGGCACAATTAAAAAAGCAAACAAACACAAAATGAAACACCAACCCTCCATCTCACCTCCACCCGCTAGTCGACTGTGCATGCTATCCTTCACAAAAATTTCTTATATTACAGATGGAGACATCAAGGTATGGTGCAATGTAATGCCCAAAGACATTAATTTGCATAAATAAAAAATGCATTGTGTTCTACTAATAAATTAACAATAAAACAAATTAAATAACAATAAGAATCTTAATTTTACACACACACATTATTGTGCATTTAACCACAATAACATTGCATTGATTAACTGCTTGAACATAATTGTGAGTTTACATGCATAACATTAGTTTAAAACTTGTTTCAGAGGGTACATTGGGTTTGGCGCCTGTGCAGAGAATGCACATGCCGTTTAGGAAACTATAACTTGGTAAAAACATTAGCGTCAGATTATTGATGTAATATTTATGAAGTAATATCAGGAGGCTGTTGTTCCATTATTCAGAGCGATGGAGGGAGCAAGGAGTGGAGGAGGAAACAAACGGCTGGTGTTAAAAGACTCATGCGCAAGCTACAGGTGGGTGGAAAAGGGCTTCCCCGGTATTACTTACGCACAGCTTACATAAACTCACGCACATGTTCTCACTTTCACAATGTGACCAAGCCATCACGTACACACTGAGTTACAAAACACAGTTTAAACTACAACAAAGCCCTCTTTCTAATAAACATAACACATTCAAACATGAGATTTGAGAAGGTGGATGTAGCCTCGGAGATGTAAGTGTGGCAACAGCATGTTTGGTGATGGAAATATATTCTATATACTTACAATCCACACTTCTTTCCATTTCATATGCAATTTTTTTACTGTTCATTCTAGTATTGTCAAAACAAGATGCCTAAATGCAATTTCGCATGGGGTGTTTCATAGGAAGAGTCATAATCTCACAGGAAGTCTGATTTTGATACCAATGGCGGCAATCATTTTCATTCAGAAAACGGCAAGTTTTGACAGTGCGCAAGCGGAGTAAATCCAAAATCCTGTCGTTTGTGTGTGCCCAGCTTTTTTGCCATTCAAAATGCTATAACACCTTGGCTTTGTGTTACGTCTAGGTTTTTATCAGCACAGGGCCAATATAATAAACATATGCACCAAGTGTGGCTATTCGTACAGGAAATTGTATGAGCAAGAAGCTACCTTGCTATTCGTTCCAGTTATTTTTTAGCTATATTTTGCTATTGCTTTTAGTTATTTACTTATAGTGGCTAATCAATCGCACATTAAAAGTAAAATATTACTTTAAGTTGATGAATAAGGTGGATACACGTGAAAAGATGTATGTTTCCGAATACCAAAAGTATATAGTTCTACTTTAATAAACCTAGTATCACCAAGAATGGCTCATTTTTGAAAAACATTGTAATGTATTCCCAATGAGGCAAATTAATTTAATTTCTTTATTACTTTGGAATGTAACAATTATTATTTATTTTACTATTATATATATATATATATATATATATATATATATATATATATATATATATTTTTTTTTTTTTTTTTTTTTATTTTTTTTTTTTTTTTAAATGAGGCAGCCTCAGTGACATATGCCACCAACAAAGTTGCAGCCTTCAAAATGAAATGCAGGCCATTTCCCAAATGGTACACTTAATGTGCGTTTGCAGACTTACTAGAGCTTAGGGTATGCCATTTGTCATTTCAGGTTTAAAAAGTGCCACGTTTGCTTCGCAGTAGACTTCTACCCGACAATCAAAGCTTTATTACATCACAAAATTGTGGATTCTTGAGGAAGGCTGTGAGGACTTTGGGTTCCATTTGGGACCAAGCTGTCAGTCCCACAAGCCACACATTTTTATACAGAAAAAAAGAGAACTTGTGAGTGGACAAGCTGGTTTGCCATGAACTATGCTAGTCATAAACCATACATGCAATAAAGTAGGCCTACTTAACCATGAAATTATAAATACATAGGCTATCTATAGTAACACTTTAGAATACTGTTCCATCGTTAATGAATAGCTACACAAGAACACATGAGTAACGCAATATTAGCACTCTAGTAAGTACTAGTATCTAATAAGAAACTCTGATTAATGAATTAGTAAGTAATATTGCTTAGTCAAATATGGTAGTTCACTATTAGCTAATCAGTACTATATTCATACCTTCCCAAGAAATACTAAGAACTACATATTCATAATTAATATAATACATAATGTATAATTAATTCTAAAGTGAAGGTCATGGTAACCCACTAGTAATGACTGAAGTATTACCAAATTATGAATTATTTGGATCAGTATTCTAAAGTGAATAACATGATAATTCTCTAGTAGGCTAATACTGAAATCATTGTAAACTTTTGAGGTTTTTGTAAGGTTCTGGTTAGTCATTTATTTTGCTAGATTTGGTAACACTTAAATCATTACTAGTGGGTTACCGTGATCTTCACTTTAGAATTAATTATACATTATGCATAATTCATATTAATTATGAAACTGTATACAGTAGTTCTTGGTAGTTCTGCAGGATATATGAAAAAATGCAGTTATTGATTAGCTAATAGTGAACTACCAGTTTCAACTAGAGCGCTATTACTTACTAAATCGTTAATTAGAGTTTCTTGTTAGTTAGCTAATAGTAGTTACTAGTCATTTGTTCCTGTGAACTTATTCATTAACAATGGAACAGTATTCTAAAGTGTTACCAACAATATTTATAATGATAACTATAATGATTACACACCAAAGGACCATCTCGTTCCATTTATTCTAAACCCCCGTCGGCTACTTCACGTGTGTGAACGATTTATTGTTTGAGTCGTTGTACTTGTGGTGTAATCTATTAGAGTCAGAACGAAAGTATTGTTTAAGTTTATGGTTACAGTTATCGTTTTTGATGTAGACCGTAAAAACAATTCTGTAAAATGTACAGTAAAAAAACGGCAGCTGTGGTTGCTGGAATTATACCGTAAAAAATACGGTAGCAACATTTTAGGTTCTACAGTTTTAACTTAAATTTACAGTTAAATACCGTAATTTCATTAACTGATATAATGTTAATATATCAACCTATTGAAGTACTGAAATCTGTTTTGTACCTTTGCAATGCACTGATAACCACCAAATGCAGGTGGTGATGAGAAAGTCGCATGATGAACCAAAGCCCATCACGAGCAGCTTTTAAATAACAACATATATAGAAAGTGCACAGTGCCATTCACACAAACACTAAACACCATCATGGTGAGACTCATTAAACTGAAATATGCTATAAACATTAATTTAACAACATTAGATGTAACATACAACCCTAATAAACATAACTGATGAGAAAAAAATAAGAATAAACAGTTATTTAAAAGAAAAAACATCCAATTTGAAATGCAACAGGGAATTCTGGGAATGTTAATTTTTTTTCCTGTAAATTTTACATTCTTTTTCACTTCCAAAAACAGTATTTCACCAAAAAAACTGTCTTAAATGTCTATTACAGTTTTTCACTGTATACATTAAGGGAACTTACTGTTAACCATTTAACAGGTTTTTACTGTAGCATTTTTACAGTTTTTTTACCATTAAAATCACTGCCATTTTTTATAGTGTATGAATGTTAAGTAAATGTTTAAAAGTGTATAAAATATTTTGCTGCGTGTCGGCAGCACAAAAACTTGTGTCTTACATGAGGTCGTGCGATCAAGATAAATGCCGATGAAGGTTTTGATCATGTCTTCTACAATCAGCCTTTTAAATACATGTCTTCATGTACATAAAGTGTCAGATGAATCGCCACTTTTCCCTCAGTAAGCTGTTCCGTTACTCGCTTTCTCTTTTGAATATCCTAATTTAATCAGGTCACTCCCGCGAGATCTGCTTTTTAAATACATTTATCCTTCAAAGTCAAAAACCACATTCAACAACATATTAAAATTAAATAACTTTTAGAATAACTTTATGGACCTGTTGAGGTTGTTTTTGCAACGCAATTGATGCACTTGGCAGGGGTTTCAGCGGCCTTAGGTCAGACAGACACAAATAATAATAATAAACCCAATTGCTAGTTTTATTTAATCATCTTTTATCTTATTTAACAACTAATTTTAAGAAAGCTGCTTGTGTGCCCTAGTGAAAAATAAATATGCTTAAATGTATTTAAAATACATTTATTTAATGCGAAGTATACTACAAATACATTTTCATATTTATGTACTTAATAAAATACCCTGCAATTGAACTTTTACTAGTACTAAACTGGTATACTTTAAGTCTGCTAAATTGGAACAACTCATTTTATACTTAATGCATTTTAATTGTGCGGAAGTAGTGCTGAAGTCCACTTAAATATATACTTAGTATGTGCAATAATAGTGCAAAAGTGGAACTATTTCAAGTATACTTCAGGTGCACTTTAAATATTTAGCATTTAAAGACCAATATTATTCAAAGATCAGATAATCCTCTTCAAAAGTGACATTAAAACACATTTTAGACTTAATATTAAGAAATGTGCATTGCCCACAAGTTGTACGCCAAATAAAGTTTAATTATAATTTTTATATCAGTAAGTCTCGAGTTATCTGTCAGCAAATATGTTAATAGATTTGAACTATACCTGTCACGAGTCCGGTTCCTGTACTTCTCCCTGGCCCCACAGGAGGCCGCCATCTCCCGTTCTCCCGGACTCATCTCCCATATCACATACACCTGCCATATCACACACACCTGCCGCATCATCATCACACTCAGTACACCCACAGCTGTTCCCCATTTGCCACAGACTATTTAGTCTCCCCTCTCCCACCACTCTGCCTGGGTTCGTACTTATCTGTTTATGTCTTGTCATCTGCTGTGTTTAAGTGTTGCTGTGCCGTGTTGGCCTTTGTTGTTTATATTATTAAAAGCCTTACCTGCATTTGGACCCTGACCTCGTCTTTCCACGCCATTCCTGGGGGCGTACCGTGACAGAACGAACCCAGCAATCATGGGTCCAGCAGGAAGGTTGCTTGGCATCCGCCAGGGAGACCGGAGCATTGAGGATTACGTCAGGGACTTCAGAGGATTGGCTCGGCAGACGGCGTTGGAGAAGACCTGCCTCATGGTCTTCTTTCATGGAGGCCTGGCCGAGCCCTTCAAGACCCTGATGCCCTAATGGGACCCCGAGGAGTCGCTGGAGAGTTACATTAACTTGGCTCTGTGGATGAGCGGCTCGGGCCTCAGGGTAGAGTTAGCGGTGGCGCCCGCGGATGTTGTCCCCGAGGCAGCGGAGCTCACTTCAGGCCTCTTCAAAGAGGCGACGCCCGCTGATGTGGTCCCCGAGGCAGCGGAGCTCACTTCAGGCTTCTTCAAAGCGGCGGCGCCCGCTGATGTTGTCTCCGAGGCAGCGGAGCTCACTTCAGGCTTCTTCAAAGCGGCGGCGCCCGCTGATGTTGTCCCCGAGGCAGCGGAGCTCACTTCAGGCTTCTTCAAAGCGGCGGCGCCCGCTGATGTTGTCTCCGAGGCAGCGGAGCTCACTTCAGGCTTCTTCAAAGCGGCGGCGCCCGCTGATGTTGTCCCCGAGGCAGCGGAGCTCACTTCAGGCCCTCCCGAGAGCGCGGCGTTCGCTCACGAAGCTCCCGAGACAGCTGTGCTCGCTCCCGTTCCTCCCGAGAGCGCGGGTTTCGCTCACGAAGCTCCCGAGGCAGCTGTGCTCACTCACGTTCCTCCCGAGACAGCTGTGCTCACTCACGTTCCTCCCGAGAGCGCGGCGTTCGCTCACGAAGCTCCCGAGGCAGCTGTGCTCATTCACGTTCCTCCCGAGAGCGCGGCGTTCGCTTACGAAGCTCCCGAGACAGCTGTGCTCGCTCACGTTCCTCCCGAGACAGCTGTGCTTGCTTCCGTTCCTCCCGAGAGCGCGACGTTCGCTCACGAAACTCCCGAGACAGCTGGTCTCGCTCTCAGTGCTCCCGAGGCGGCGGGGCCTGCCTGGTTTGTTCCTCCGGTCCCACCCTGGCCGTTCGCTGGAGTTCCTGTCTGGCTGGAGTCTCCCTGGTCCAACCCTCCGAATCCGCCCCGGTCTCCTGCTCGGCCTCTGTCTCCACACGGACCTGGCCCGCCATCCCTCCCCCTGTTTCACCATCCCCCGGTTCCACCTCCCTCCAGACTTTTGCGGTTGGTGGAACGTCTGGAAGCCGTTCCTTAGGGGAGGGGTAGTGTCACGAGTCCGGTTCCTGTACTTCTCCCTGGCCCCACAGGAGGCCGCCATCTCCCGTTCTCATCTCCCATATCACATACACCTGCCATATCACACACACCTGCCGCATCATCATCACACTCAGTACACCCACAGCTGTTCCCCATTTGCCACAGACTATTTAGTCTCCTCTCTCCCACCACTCTGCCTGGGTTCGTACTTATCTGTTTATGTCTTGTCATCTGCTGTGTTTAAGTGTTGCTGTGCCGTGTTGGCCTTTGTTGTTTATATTATTAAAAGCCTTACCTGCATTTGGACCCTGACCTCGTCTTTCCACGCCATTCCTGGGGGCGTACCGTGACAATACCTATTATGAAACAAATGTATTTGAATCATGACAACACTCGGTAGATTTTAGCATGGTGATGGATATAACAATGTTAAAGTATTTGGTCTTGGCGGAATAGATCTGCTACGCTGCTGCTGCTGTTGGTTATTGCTGTAGTTGTAGATTATTGCTGCTGCAAGCAAATACAGGAAATAGCTACTGCCAATGCATACGGCGATACGGTGCTGTGAGCATTTAAGACATACTGCTGCTGCACAAATAGCATATAAAATAACCTGTAGCAGATCTATACAGGTGGAGCTGGGGAAGGTGGAGGGTTTCAGAGAAACTCTGAAAGTGCGCTGCAAGAATCTCAAGTGAATGCTAGCCAGCCATATAAATGCAAGGCAGTAAGATTGGTTCATGTGCAGCATGAACCAATCAGCTTGTGCCAAGTCGTTTAACTCTGGAAATCATCAGTTTTAACAACCCGCCAGCCTGCGCCATCTAGAGTTTCATGACTGAACTATACATTTTAAATATATTACTTTTTTACTTGGTTTGCCATACAGAATGTTCTCCAATCACATGGAACTGACCCCTGACATAATGAGCTTCGAAAAGAACACGAAGAACATGCACAGCAGCTTCCTAACCTCTCCTGATCTTTCCGTTACACGAGCAGGATGTCGGTGAGGACCTCTGCATCAATATCAAGCCTGCTTATACAAATGCGGATTTGTATATTTATGAAGTTTGGATCTATCCAGCTCTAGTTCCATCATGACATCGCTGGAGGGGAGACGAGAAGTGCCGCTGTATTGTAGTGACACCACAACACGCCATACAACAATGTGCCACAGGGACTTCTCTCTCTCTCCTGCTGTCTGTGTTTTCCTGCGTTTACTTCTCTCCTCTCCTCCTCATTGTTTCCTGTTTTCCCTCCATCCCCGCTTTCTTTCTCTCTTTCATTTTTCTAGCTTACCCCTCTCCTCCTTCTTTCCTGTGCTTGCCCACAGACCTGCTGCTGTCAGTTTGGTAAAGCATGGCCTCAATGAGCCATGGTGACTCACTGCGTGTGTGTGTGTGTGTGTGCTCATCAATCTAGAATGGAGAAACAAATAGGTTTTTTTTTTTCACTGATCTCCCTCCTGCCCTGTAAGATCTTCCAGGCGACTGTCAGAACACTCCTGTGTCATTCATGCCCCCTTAAGCAAACACACAGCCGTATGTGTGTGTGTGAATGTGTATGTTGACATGTTTCCAAGTGCATGTACTCATCTGTGAATTGTTCATCGGGGAGAGACAATGAATTTTGTTATGTCTCTGTATGGATGAATGTGTGTTCGGTAAGTGAAATTAGAGGCGTAACGCGCAGCGCTGTGAAGTGACTGCACAGGAAGTTACAGACAAATGTTGTATCGCTGTACAACCACAGAAGACAAACTGCTCTGACATTCGTTTACTTCTCAGAAACATTTACTTCTCGCTCATCACCTATTTATTTAGTTCTAGCTCTCTCTGTGGCTCTAGTATCGCACCCTGTATGGCCGTGTACACACGAGTCTCTGTTTGCGGGGGTGAATCCTGTAAGTCAGGGGTTCCCAGCATCTGCTGAACCTGTATTACCTAAATTATTTACTGAGGTAACTACAGAGATTTTAAGCAATGTTTGAACCTTTTTCTAAACATAATGAATATAATTATAATATAGTAAATGTAATAATATATATATATATACACATACATACATACACACACACACACACACACACACACACACACACATATACATATACTCAAATTATTTTTTTTTAAGTTGTAAAAAAACAAAAAACAACTGGAGTACATTTTACAAGAAAATACTTGTTTCAAAGTTTCGTTCTTCAATTTCATGTTTAATTCTGTTATTTGCCATTTCTTTGAGAAATTCACTAACAGTATCTGTGATTGTTTTTTCGAAGTAATCCCTTCACCAATTTTCTTCAATTATTTATTATATAAATACTATTATTTGGTAATTGTTAGCATGCATTCTTTGAAATAAAATAGCAGAAAATATATGGTATATTGTAGCTTCTAATTATGTCACTGCATTAATAACTGTTCAGTTCGGATGAATAAACACTACACGGATTTAATCAAACTTAAAAAAGATTAATTCATTTCATAGAAAGTAGCTATCAGTTTGCAATTAACCAAACCATTTGTAAATCATTTACAAAAATATTCTTACAAAAAATATAAAAAAGCCATTTGTGCATACATTCTTGCAGTCAACTTTTTTTTTTTCATCAAAATTGTTTTGCAGTTCTTTTTACCAAATTTTATATTCCACACTGAGCTGAGGAGCCTATTATCAAAGTTCACATGGATACTGTGAGGCAACATAAATTACTGAATTTCATGTGTATTTTGAATATTCAAATCTCAGATTGTCGCAATGCAAATTCCACAGGTGTATCCAAGTTACTTTTATAATGCATATATGCATGATTTGAAGCTTAAAGCAGAGCACCAAAAATGCATTAAATTGTATATATTTAGATTTTTTTTTTTTAGAAATGCCAAACTTGTCAACATACACCGAATAGCACTCCAGATCCGTCTAAACAAGAACTCATTAATAAAGAATGAAGGCTGTTTTAAATATAGCACTTCATTCCTCTCTCTCTCTTTAAAAGTGCTTGTGGATTACAGGGAGCTTTCAGCACCATGGAGAGCTCCAACCGCCACAATCCAATGAGCGAGGCATCTGATTATGAGAGGAGCCATGCCTTTTATCACCTGCTTTTTTATGTGTGTGCGCATTTGTGCCTATATTGTGTGTCCCTGTACATCCTTTAGTTTGTGCTTGTATCTCAGTGTGTATGCATGTATGAGTGTGTGTGGTGGACGATGACAGCACACCAGGTGTCCCCTTGGCAGGGGCTCCACGGTAAACATCAGTAAACAGCGAACCTGCTGACGAGCTCTGACCTTATCCACTCCTCTAAACTCCATCCCTCCATCCCCCTGTACGCATGCATGCTCCGCATCTGTCTCTCCTCAGCAGGGCAACTCCAATATTCATCTGCCCTCATTTGTCAAAGGTAGGATGAATCCTTTATGCAGAGCAGAGGAAACGTGTGTGTTTGCCCTATGGCAGAATGAAAATCACAAATGATGAAGCAAAATGAATGAATGGTAAATAATTAAACAAATTGAGAAGAATAAAAGAAAGAAATAGATTACTCCAAAAATTTGATTTTTAGTTAATATATTTAATAGAATAGTTTAGTATAATGTAATTACTTCTAGAAATTCAAACCCTATTGTTTTAAATATTGCATAACCATGAAGTGATGTCTATTTTAATAATCTTTCCATTAAAATACTTAAACTTTTAACTTAAATGTTTTTAAAAGTTCTAGAAAATTCTGGATTATTCATAAATTAATTATATTATTCATAACAAATGTATGTAATCAGTAAAAACAGCATATAAATCTCAAGCTGTGTGTATATACACTATATTTTATAGTAAATTATATTTAAACTGCTATATATATATAATACTCAGATAAAAACTAAAAGAATAAGGTAAATATGAATACATATGGGGTATTGTATATTATGTTATGGTTTATATTATCTAATTTGGGCATGGTAGCAATGTATGCTGTATCTGTACCATATATGTAACATGTTAATATAGTTTTTGTAATTAATTATTTTTTTATTTAATTTGACAATGATGTGTGTCATAACATGTTTTCTGGACACGTTTCCTAATTTAATGGTAATACTATGGCCTTCTGGATATATAAATACATTTATTTATAAATTTAGTATAAATTATTTATTTATATTTATATAAATAAATAGGATTTTTTGTTAATATATTTAACCCTCTGGTGCTCTCCGTTCACCTTTGAATTGTTTTGATTTTATAACAATCACAGCTTCATCGGAATGGTACGAAACTTGAGTTTTATGGCATTTGGAAAGTGAATACACACAGAAATTGAGGGGTTGATTCAAGCAGGTTAAGTGGTCGTAAAAAAAATTTAAAAAGTCAAAAATGACCGACCGTAGGATATGGGAAATTGGCAAAAACACAATCTACACTGTACAATCTACAAAAATCTGCCACAATGCACAAAAAAGTACACAGCAATGATTGGGTGAAACTCTAAAACATCAAGAGTGCAAAACCAACACATCCACACACACACACACACACACTCAAATGAATTGGTATGACTATAACTATGTAGCCATAACAAGTCAGAAAACTGAAATAAGAGGTTGAAATCAGAACAGACCCAGAAGGATTAAGCTCTTATAAAACATTCCAGTTCATTTTTGTTAAATTTGTATTGAATTTTTTTTGTATACTATTGGATAAAGCTTTGTGTAACAAAATGCTTTCTATGTTCAGGTTTGACTGTAGTAATAATTAAAAAACTGACACTTTCAAATCAACATTTCAAACCAAAAAAATAAATAAAAACTCTAAACCTTTACAAAAAGTTGTCTTTGAACATGTCTAAATATATATCCAAACCAACAACTTAATAAAAATAAGTATTTCTGTCTAAAAACCATTAGAGACTTTATAGGCCTTTTATATAGAGCTATATGGGAATCTATGGGATGGAACTGCAGATGTTTTTCTGCAGATTTTACTCCCACCAGATGGCACTAATCTGGCTTCAAAAATGTGATTTTAAAGGCACTGTCTCTATTTTAACATGAAATACTGCCATAATTGAAAAGCAGAACATATTTGAAGAAAAAAAATACCACAAGAGTGACTCCCAAATAAGGAGCACTATGCATAATATAGTTAATTAGTCATTGTTACTGGAGATTAAAACCCAAAATGTTTTAAATATCACTTAATGAAATAACATCTATCTTTAACAACATACTTATAAAAAAGTAAAGATTTATATAGTGTAAATTGTGTAAATAGTAATATACTGTATATGGGGTGTGTTATGTACCATAATTATACCATGTTGGTGTTTTTTTGGGACCTGTATATGTACATGTAGCATGATAATATTGTTTTTTGAATATGTTGCCATACTCATAACATGTTTCAGTAACCACTTTAGTATAGGAACCAATTCTCACTATTAACTACATTAGTTGCTTATTAGCATACCTATAATTAACATATTGTCTGTTTATTAGTACTTATAAAGCACATATTGTGCATGACTGTTAATGGAATAAAGTTAAAATAAAGTGTGACCCATGTTTCATATTATGGTTATACCAAGGTCTTCTGGACATGTTTACTGTCAGATACCATCACTGTACCATGGTACACACACAAACATTTCTTATAAGGGAACAGCAGAGAAAGCAACATAAGCAGGGGTGCTGCAGAGCAGAATAAAGGTGTGAGGCAGGAAACAGCAGAACATGAGACCAGAAACATGTGAGAAATGTCACGGCCGGAGAAACGCAATGAGAGAGAAAGAAGTGTTCCTCCCAGTAGAGACAAGGTAATCTTGGCTGACCAACCTCGACCAAATTAGATAAATTGACCCTCACCTTTGTAGAGATTCATTTGTCTGTTTACTCGGATGCTGAGAGAGCCTGGAGAGCAGGAAGGTCAAACCCTCAACCCCTGTGTGGATGCCAGCTGTCTGATAGAGTGAGACAGACAGACACAGAGAGAGAGAGACAGCTTCACTCGGAGGGGATGCATGGGGAAGTTTAGACTAAAGGTAAAGGTAAGGATGGATGGATGGATCAGCAGGTCCACTTGACCCCCCCGATTAGCTGAGCTCGCTTTAATTAGCGCTGAGCTAAGTGCCAGTAATTAGCCGCATTGTGTCACCTGCCAGAGGCCCTGCACCATGGCAGCACACGTTGCTATGGCTACCGGAGGACAAGAATGGAGGGGCGGAGGAAAGAAAGCTAGAGGAGAGGAAGAGAGAGAGAAAGCGCCAACGTTAGGCATGATCCAAACAAAATCAGCATGCGGCGGGGACGCGGATGAAGATTTGTTTTCCCGTGAGAAAGTCCATTGCGATACTAAAGATTAATAAATGGCAGAAAAATGACTCATGCATGAAAGGCTGGTAAACCAATGAACAAAATAAAAGTGAACATAAACGCAAACTTTTAGTGATCCTTGATGTGCTGTGTGAGTCATTTATCATTCAAAAATGACACAATGACACATTTTGATGCATGACAACAAACGTCCTTGAATAGTGCGGAATGTTTCAGTAGTTAAAGAAAGTTCCAAGATTCCAGAAGGAAGTATCGGTTTTCAAAGGAGAAGCAGAATAGTTCAAGATAAATTTGGGTTTTGTTTCTTTGAAACTGAAAGATTGTTTCCAGTCACCATTGCTCAGCATCTTGTTAGATATGTTGAAATACAGTATAGAAATCAAGCATGCAAAAGCTGTATACAGCATTACTGTGAGATTTTGAATGGTGGACATTATGTTATATATCATCTCATTATGGTTATATTTTTGAGGGTTTTATGCCTTTATTGTTAATATAGCAGTGGGGATGTGATAGGAAAGCATAGGGCAAAAAGAGGGAAACGGGATCAACAACAGATAGCTTACACTGGTGTGTGTAACAGAGCAGAAACTAACAGTCTTGTATTTTGTTCATATAATAAATTACATTGTTCCTTATCTGTGCCTCAACAATTGTACCAGTGAAATATCATTTGTTAATATGAAGACCAAAATATCAAAACTTGTGGGAGGGAAATATTTGAATGTATAATGCAGGTTGTTCTCGTTCGTGACCCTCAACTTTCTAAATTTTGAAGGATGAAAATAACAGGAGCGGCTAAATAAATGAGCTGCAGACTTCTCAAACAGGAACAGTGTTAGGGGAGCTGCATGGAGACTGATTTCAATGTCTTTCTTGATCAAACAAGGTCCTCTGCTGGTCATGCAGAAGCCACGTGCTTCCGGAGACCAGCCAACTGGGTTCGTTTTATCCGTTTACACTTTTAGGTCCCGCCAAAATATGGACACTTAAGTCACAGTTAAAAATGTATCAATTTCAAACTATCAAGTGACGACAGCAAAAACATGCTGAACTAACTTTGCCTTTAACCTTTAGCCAACTTCTTCCAAAGTCATATAAATATCAATATGATCCATTAACCTCATTAACAGAAAGAGCCAAAATTCATTTTGAACAGTATTGTTAAATCATCTAAAAACACAAACTTTTTTTTTTTTGAGTGTATCTCTTATATTAAAATAATAATAAAAAAAAAAAAAAAAAAAAAAAAAAAAAAAAAAATTATATATATATATATATATATATATATATATATATATATATATATATATATATATATATATATATATATATATATATATATATATATATATATATATATATAAATTTGTGGTTGGCAAGATTGTGTTTAAGAATTATTTTATTCTCACCAAGATTGCTATTTATTTGATCAAGAAAAAAATGGTAATATTGTTACATAATTTTAAGACTTATAATAGCAGTTTTCTATGTGAATATATTGTAAAATGCAATTTATTCCTGTGATAAAGCTGAATTTTCAGCATCATAACTCCAGTCTTCAGTGTCACATGATCCTTCAGAAATCATTCCATAATGCGGACTTGCTGTTCAAAAACATGATTATTGCTATCAATGTTAGCTGCGATGCTTATATTATTATGGAAACAGTGATACATTTATTTATTTTGTAACGTTATGTCATTTCTCTAACTTTTTAATGGTAGTGTAAATTACACTTAGGCCCGGTTTCACAGACAGGGTTTAGACTAAACCAGGATTAGGCCATGGCTCAATTAGGATATTTAAGAAATTTTAATAAACCTGCCTTAGAAAAAACATTATTGGTGTGCATCTAAAGATATGTTTTAAGATCAGTCAGAGCAAGTTTCTTTCAGTTGAAACAACTCAGACTTACATTTTAGTCTAGGATTAGGCTTAAGCCTTGTTTGTGAAACCGGGAGTTAGATTGTTTTTTTTTTTTTATAATGCAGACATTCATTTTAAATGTTCAAGCAAGCAATACTTTCTAGATTCACTGTATACAGCTAAAATTCCTTTTAAATTAGAGCTTTGAGATGGAAGACAATCAAACAGTATTCCGAAAGTTCTTCAACAAGAGTAAAACGCTCTTTTGAGCCAGATCTTAAGTAGTCAAAAGAGACATTACACTTGTTGTGCATGCACACACACCTCCTCAAAAACAAATTCATGGCAATGAATGTGCAGGGTAGATAGAAAAAAAGAGACAGCAACTATGAGCTGTCCAAAACACAGTGAGAAATGTGCTTTTTCACTGCAGTGGGAGAGAGGCGTTATGTGGGCCTCTTCGGAGCCCAGCTGAGGCAGAGTAACAGGGTTTCTCCTGCTGACGTCAGAACAGTCCGTGTCAACTCTGCAGTCTCTAGGGAAGGAAACAGAGAGAGCAAAAAATAGCGAGAGAGTGGAGGGAGAGCGGGCCACCTAGCAACCCCTCGTCCTACTGCTTTGGAGAGCAGAGGAGACAAACCTATAGGAGAGAGGAGATGATGCAAGCACTGGGCAAACTCAGGGATTCCCTCATCTGGGGTTCACACCAGCCCACGTCCCAGGAATCACCCCACACACCGCGGGACTGCAGCAGTAATGAGATTCAATTACTGCAGAGCCTTACGTAACCAGCTAGGGACATGTTTTCACCAGTACGCGCACACACACACACTTTTAATAGAGTAGAGTTAACCTTAAAAGAACTTTGTATAAAGTATAAAAACAAAGGCATTCTGTAAAAGAAGCTGCTATCTTTGCACACAGAAAAGTGCTATAATTAACGTAACATGTAACGTGTGAAGCTAATGTGTGCACTTGTGAGAAAAACACGACTTGAAATGTGCCTGACTGAATGCGTTATTCATTATTTCACTTTCATTCTGCTTCTTTGTTTATTTGCACAGTTAAACTGGTTTTAATTGGTAAAGATAATTAGATTTCTCATTACAGAGATGTGAGATACACACCATCAATAACATTCATTACTGCTCACTAAAGCTCTTGCTGCATGCTATTATCTATTAACTCCCTCATTTTACAAAATGATATTAATGGATGACTTGCTCCACCTAGTGACATTGCTTAGTATTGGTCTGTGATAATATTTGTATTAAAACTCGCACATAACCACTACAGCCTTAATCTATGACAAAAACATGACTTCCTTAACAATTACTCTCTCTGGGTTCTGACAACGTCTAATGCCATGAGGTGTTTTCATGGAAAGTCAGGTGTCAGTGTGTGATCTATCAAAGTCTGATCATGTTTGTGGAAGTGAATCGTGACATGGAGATCTCTGAGGACCTCAGAAAAAGAGATGTTGTTGCTCATCAGGCTGGAAAAGGTTACAAAACCATCTCTAAAGACTTGACTCCACAAATCCACAGTCAGATAGATTGTGTACTAATGGAGGAAATTCATGACTACTGTTACCCTCCCCAGGAGGGGTCAACCAACAAAGTGGTGGTAGTATCATGGTTTGGGCATGTTTTGCTGCATATGGGCCAGGATGGCTTGCCATCATTGATGGAACAATGAATTCTGAATTATAGCAGCAAATTCTGAAGGAAAACGTCAGGACATCTGACTGAGAACTGAGTGTCAAGAGAAAGTGGGTCATGCAGCAAGACAATGACCCCAAGCATACAAGTAATCCTACCAAAGAATGGTTAAAGAACAAAGTTAGTGTTTTGTCCAGACCTTAATCCAATTGAAATTTTGTGGAAGGAGCAGAAGCAGGGAGTTCATAGGAGGAAACCCACCAACATCACAGAGCTGAAGTGGTTCTATACTGAGGAATGGGCTAAAACTCCTACAAGCTGTTGTGCAGGACTGATCAGCAGTTACAAGAAACTTTACCTTCAGTTATTGCTGCAAAATGGGGTCACACCAGATACTGAAAGCAAAGATTCACATACTTTTGCTTGTCACAGATGTGTAACACTTTGTCTACTTACATGACTTGTGTAAAAATCTGATGACCTTTTGGGACATGTTTATGTAGAAATAGAGAAAATTCTAAAGAGTTCACAAACATTCAAACACTGTGTGTGTGTGTGTGTGTGTGTGTATGTGTGTATACACACCGACAGCGAAAACATCCTTAAATTGACAGCACTTTTTCAACAGCGTTTCAACAAAGTGAGCTAAATAGGCAGTCAGGTTTGCCTGAGGAGGTAGCCATAGCAACATTGCTCAAGCAAAGGTAATTGTCAAAGTATAAATAGCCATCTGTCATCAGTTAATTACAGATTTACACATTATCAATATTTCACGAAAACCGCTATAATTGCAGAGGCACCATAAAACATTCTCACTGCACGAGACTAAGGTCACCGATTATCTTCTCAAATACTGTAAAACTGTAAAGTGTGTGTCTGCTAGACTGCCAAAATATGGTTGTGTCAACTTTTAATAGTACACTGGCATACAGGTAACCTCAAAGCTATCAGACTTGGCGTTGTGTGGCCTTTAGTTTACATTAGGGAGCAGGGTAATATAGAGTAATATTCAAAGTGTCATTCCATTTGAATTCAGTGTTGCTATTATGACATATCTTCAGATAAACTATGGGCAATTAAATACACTGATGAGCCACAACATTAAATCCAAAAAAAGAAAAAAAAAAAACCTGCGCTGATGCGTCAAAGCATGGTCTCACAAGACCTCTGAACGTGTTTGTGGAGTCCTGCAAGGTCAGCGAGGTCAGGCCTCCGTGGATTATTATAATGCCTAAGTATGATATCAAGTTATTTATACAATCTTCAAAGTCTTACTGCCCTGCACTGTAAAAAAAAATAAAAATAAAAAAAATCCGTAAAATTTATGGTAAAAAAAAAAAATGCAGCTGTGGTTGCCAGAATTTTACCTAAAAAATACGGTAGCAACATTTTAGGTTCGACAGATTTAACTTAAATTTACATTTAAAATCTGTAATTTCATTAACTGATATAATGTTAATATACCAACCTACTGAAGTACTGAAATCTGTTTTGAAACTTTAATAATAATAATAATACACTAATAATAGTAATACACTGATAACCACCAAAAGCAGGTGGTGATGAGAAAGTCACATGATGAACCAAATCCCATCACAAGCAGCTTTTAAATATTAACATATATAGAAAGTGCACAGTGTCATTCACACAAACAATAAACACCATCATGGTGAGACTCATTAAACTGAAATAATGCAATAAACATCAATTTATGTACACAACTGATAAGAAAAAGTGATGACTGATACAAAACAAGAACAAAACAAAAAACATCAAATTTGAAATGTAAGAGGGAATTCTGGCAATGTCAATTCACGGTTATTTACTGTAAATTATACATTCTTTTTCCACTTCCAAAAACGGTATACTACTGTAAAATTACATGTAATGTCCAATAGTTTTTATAGTAGGGGAACTTACCGTTATCCTTATAACAGGTTTTTACAGTAGCATTTTTACAGTCTTTTACAGTTACATTCACGGTCATTTTTACAGTGTAGCTAGTGAGGTAGATGACCTGTTGTATTTGTGTATTGTTTACATTTTACAACTAAATTAGAAAATTTAAGTATTCCCCTTAATAATAATAATGATGCATCATTCTGCACATGCTAAACTTAAATCTGTTATATCTTATATCTAAATAGAACTGTTTAAATTCTGAAGCTGTTTAAGATTGAGAATTTATAACACCTAAACTAAAACAAAAGAGAGAGGAGTTCTTTATCCTCCAGTGAAAAACTGAAGGCAGATATTGAATTATGGTTGGTGTTCATGCAGCTAAAGGTTGTGCAGTTATTACTCTTGTACAGAGGGGATATGGGTATTCTATAACTTTATAAGCAGACATAAGAAGCAAAATGAAACTTCATGATATCCCTCAAAACCACTGGAGTAACAAATAATTAAAGAATGGAGCTCTGCCAGATACAATTGCCTATAGTACATTTCACCTGGTATCCTCTTTCTGATGAACAGAGTTAAAAAAAAAGAAAGAATAAGAAAAAGAATCAGAAGTAGTTAGTAAATGACAATTAAATGAATAATCCATTAGGTATGTCATCGCATTTTATTGAATAATAATTCTAGGTCAGTTAGTACACATTTAGCAGCAATCTCTTTCTTTTTCATTCTTTTAATATATTAAGAGCATTGAGAATTGGCACAAACAATATATTAATGTTGACTATTCTCTCTCAGTTCAAATCTTTATATGCAATAATACCAATTTCCAACACATTACAGAAAATATAAAATAAAAATGTTCAATTTGCCATGTCTCAGTCAGTGTGGGCCTTGGTGAATAAAAAAAAAAATTATGTTATTGTCATTTTTATTTATGCAAATACGAAATACTGAACAAAGGTGGAAAAGAAGTGAAAAACAGTATGGAACAAAGAAAGACTGAGAAGTGAGACTGACTTGTCATTTTTGTGTGGGTTGGTGAACATCAACCACACTCGCATTTAATTAAAAGAAAAAAGATCTCAAATAAAGATTCTTTTTAAAAACTGAATTACTCAAGAGACTGAGACAGAAAATGTCAAGTTGCCAATCAGTAACACTGAATTAAAGATCATGATGATAGTTAAGAGAGCAACGTGTCATGACGACAGATCTGCATCACCGCATGTTATCTCTAAACCGTGTGTTTCTACAGAAACATCTATCTGCTAATAACTACTTAAATGTAAGACTGACATATGTTTTGCTAAAATGAACTGTAAAATGATAATCAGTCCTCAACGGTCCACTTTTCTTTCCAAGACCAAATAGCCTGACTCATGTTTATACAAATAAAATAAAAAAAGAGGCAGAGAAGACAGAAATTTGTGAATTAAAACACCACAAATATGCACAAAACAGCACTTAAAAAAAAGTTGCTGTACATCGTACCCTACTAAAGTGACAAACTCAATGTAAACTTCAAAAAAGAAATGTTTAACTTAAAAAGCCTGTTAAATTAAGGCAGATATTTTGTAGTCAATAGTATTTTACAAATGAACATGTTTCAGGAAAATTTCAGCTGATTGCTCCCCATCCATGTGTAATCATTCACTCTGTGCTCTTTTCCTGAACAGCAGCGTCCTCTAAGAGCTCTCAGTGGTATTGCATGTCGTACTGCAAAACACAGTACTTCAAACTGCAGTGGAAGTTAAGATCAGGAAATCCTTCAACTCCATACAGATGTGCTGGGAAACAAAACTGCCCACATCTGGATCTAGGGCTACTTGCAGTTTCAAGTGAACTTTGTTCACAGGATCCAATTAAAAAAAAAAAAAAGTCAGAAAAAGCCAAGTCCTGATCCCAGCTGAACTCCTCTGGTGTGCCTTTAAATGCAGACCTTGAGCCGAAAACTCATCACCAAACACCAATGACTTGTACATAAGGGTACTGTCATTTTAGACACGTCCAAAACTGTTGCAACAGAGATGGAAATACAATTTTTAAATACATGAATTATGTTTCCATCTTTGTTGCCACAGTTTTGTTGGTGCCTTTTTCTGTTCTAAAGAAGGGGGTGTCCCAACACTTTTGTCCTTATAGTGTCTATACAAGTCATTGGTGTTTGGTGATGAGTTTTAGGCTCAAGGTCTGCATTTAAAGTCACACCAGACGTGTTCAGCTGGGATCAGGACTTGGCTTTCTGCAGACCAGTCAAGTTCTTCCACACTGACTCAATCAATCATGTCTTTTTGAACCGTGTCTTATACACAGAGACACTGTCATGTTAGAATAGATAAGGGTCCTGTCCAAACTTTTGCTATAAAATTAGAAGCACACAATTCCCTAGAATATCATTATATGCTTAAACATTAAGATTTGTACTCCTAGAAATTACTAAAGTAGTCAAACATGTTCATTAGAAGGGGGTGACCCAATACTTTTGGCAATATAGTTTATCTTCCAAAACCACCTTTTAAGATGATTTTCAACAACGAGGGTTGACCATTTCGCCTCAATGAATCATCTGCCAACTCTCAGCAGATGCTATGCTTTGCGCTAACAGAGTCTGTTCAACACTTAATTACAAACTGATATGGAATATTTGAGTTCGCTAAGCAAGCCACAACAGAAAGCCAAGAACTGACTAAAAATCTGCAGCTTCCAGTAGACATCTGACCTCTTTGATCATGAATATTCACAACAAATCTTGGGCTTGGGATGTTCGGTGACCCGGAATGAGAACAGAACTGCTCTGGGCGCTTCCAGAACTCTCCACGGACGCTGTAAATCAAGTCTATTCATTTAATAGCCCAACTTTTCTGTTCCCGATTCTTGTTCGTCCCATAGTGTGTGTCCTACATGCTAAAAAAAGGAGAATTGGCCTCTATTATGGAAAACATGAAGCTCTGGTATGGATTCTGTAGTTATAAGAAACAGTGGTGATCATGATCATGTGCAGGCACTGCTTTCTGGTCTCGTGCTTTTGAACATATTAAGGCCTACAAAGAAAAAGACAAGACCCAGCCTTACTTGAAACACAAGCATGGGAGTGATAACAGAGAAAATGAATGCATGAAGCCAGACATCTTAACTTCTTCACCGCATTAAACCTACTAGATAAAAACAGCCTCAGGAGATGCATCTTAGTTTATGTGTGTATCTGCAGTTGTAAGAACGTATCGGTTAAAGCGAAGAGCACTAATGTTACTATGGGGAAGCATGTGAATGTGTGTGTGTCGTCCAGGGATGGATAAACGCAGTGTGACTCATGGTGATTCAGCATTGTTGTTGGCAGTGGTGGTGGTTTTCTTCTTTGTCGGTTTCTTCACTGTCTTGGTGGTCTGCTGGGGATGACAGTAGGATATGGTGGTAGAGAAAAACAAAGAAAAGAGGAAGAGTATTAAAACCTTTTACGGTTATAAAAAGATCTTCGAGCAACTGGATGAATGCAATTCAGTGAAGGCATGGGCTCATGACAGAAAACACTCGAAGGAAAAATGTGTATCCAGAAAATAAACAGGAATCTCTCATTCTGAAGTGCATTCAGAAAGTGTTCAGACACCTACATTGTGTTATGCTGCACATTAGTGAAATTGCAGTGAAATTTAGCAGTCCATGGTACAACATGAACCCACTGGGCAAAAAAAAAAAAAATTGCATATGGAATTCTCACCTTTACACAAAATTCCAAAATCACATGGATTCCTATTGAAATGACTGAACCTTGGGCACAACTTTAGTGAACAATTAATTTCCACGACTTAATACGCTACAATAATTTACTAATTCGTCACCTCATTTTAAGTAAATCGTGAGAACGATTTACTAATTCGTTGCCACATTTTAGTAGAATCACGAGTATGTTTTACTAATCCTTGCCAATTGAGAAAAGGCCACTTGCTGCTGTTATGAATAAAGTATAGGCTATTCACAAATCATTCAACAAACAGAATGGATTTTCATAAAACAAAGTAATAAATTAGTAGGCCTAAATGGTGCTCATGATTTAATTAAAATGAGGGAATTCATTAAATTGTGTACATGATGTGCTTAAAACGAGGTAACAAATTGCTAAATTGTACTCATGATTTTCTTAAAACGAGGAGATGAATTAGTAAATTGTGCTGATGTATTAGTAAGTTGTGGGAATGAATTGGTGGAATTTGTGGCCATGATATACATATTTTTTCCCTGCATGTCATCTCCGGGGCTCCATATAAAATGTCTGGATTTTACCTGGAAAATTCCCAGAACAATAGTAAATGTGATCAAACCTTTATGGTAAATTGCTTTAAATTTTTTTTTTTTTTTTTTTAATCTAAACTTCAAAACTCATAATGAAAAAAAATGACTCTGTACTTAGTTGAAGCACCTTTGGCAGCGAATACAGTCTGAGGTCTGGTTGGGCATGATGCCACAAGCTCTGTATATCTCAATTTGACGAATTTCTGCCAAACTTCTCTGCAGACCATCTCAAGTTCTGTCAGGTTGGATGGAGGCCATTTGTGGACAGCTATTTTCAGGTCTCTCCAGAGGTGTTTGATTGGATTGACTGGATGTTTGACTGAATGACTGGGACATTCACAGCGTTCTGCTTAAGGCACTCTTGCATTTTCTTTGCAGTGTGCTTAAGATCACTGTCCAGTTGGAAGTTGAACGCTTGGCACAGTTTGAGGTCCTGACTGCTCTGGACCAGGTTTTCATTAAGGATATCTTTGCAGTGTTCAGTTAATCTTCCACCTTGACATATTCCCCATTTCCTGACTCTGAAAAACACCTCCACAGCATGATCCTACCACCTCAGTTAAGACAGTACTGCACTGGTTTCCTCTGGAAATGAAGCTTGGAAGATTGGGTAATTTCATGCGTCATGCACTTAGGAGAGGCTTTCATTTGGCCACTCTCCCAAAAATCTCGGATTGGTGGAGTGTCAGAGTGAGGTTGTCCTCCCATCTCCAAACATGATCTCTGGAGCTCAAGCAGAGTGATCATCAGAGTCTTGGTTACCTCTCTTACTCTTATTCGCCAATAGCTCAGCTTGGGTTTTCCAAACTTCTGACCTTTAAGAATTGTGGAGGCCACTGTGTTCTTGAGAACCTTCAATGCAGCAGAATTTTTTTGTAGTCTTCCCCAGATCTGTGCCTCAACACAGTCCTGTCTCTCGACAGTTTTGTGCCTTTCCAGTTCATTCCAATTAGTAGAACTATTCCAGTTCATTTAATTTGCCACAGATTTACTCCCATATAAAAATCTCAAAGATATGGAGAAATGGGATGCACCTGAGCTTATCACAAATCTTATTTTTGCCTTGTCATTATGGAATGTGGAGTGTAGACTGAAAAAAATAATTGAAAGCATTTTAGCACAAGGCTGAAAAAAAAATAAATAAATAAAAGAAATCAAGGGGTCTGAATGCTTTCTGTATGCACTTAATTTCAGAGAACATCTTGAGAGAGTTTTTGATTTGGTATACGTATTACAAACTAATAGTGACAAAATAATTTCTTAATTGTGGGCAAATAAAACATCTATGCCATATTTTACTGCGTCTTATTTCAGCAATTGCAGAATCCTCCACATTTGCTTTAGAAGACTTACAGTGGAATATAGTGCACAAGATGTATAGGCCAAATTAAAGCGGCAGTCTGTAACTTTGTTTTTGGTTAAAAATTATCCAAAATCAATTTGAGCAAGTACATAACCAGCCAGTGTTCAATACTACTGCCTTACCTAAGCCCAATTCACAACGGTAAGCTTATAATGTTTTCTAATTTGAGTGGTGCTGGTAGGAATTCGTGGGAAATTCAAGCATGCTGCTGCATCATTACGTCACGTCTGTAAACATAAAGGAGTCCTGGCACGTAGGCTATATTGCATGCGAGGATCCTGCAGGTGGTGCATCGTTTATAGCCTTTTCTCACAGCAGCTAGAATAATAAAATTCATTTTGATGGCGGATTGTAATCCATAAAGTATTATATGTTTATGAAACACATGTGACTGAAATTAGAATAGAAGAAAACAGGTCATTGAAACCTACATGTAACGCTAATACACACCACATACATGTAGTCATGCAATGCTGATGTTGTTAACATTAACATTTTGAGAACAAAGTATAACAATAATAATATGCATAGTTTTACGTGATATGAGCTAACCGACCGTTAATCACCATTGGTAATGCAATTTACTGTAATGCTTTTTTCCTCCGTTGGTCAGAACAAAAGTGGCAGACTTGTTACTTGTTCAGATGACAATATCCGGTGAAAACTCTTATTTGGGTCATACTTTCAAGATGTAGAATCTATGATTCCTAAGTACAGTGAATATCCACACCGGTGCGGTGACTGACAGCCACACATACTCCTCAAAACAGATTCATCCACATTGAGGAGCCGTGTCGATGCACAACTCACGTAAAAAAGATCATTCCGCAAATAACAGCAATTGCAGGTTTCAAACAGAGATGGCAACAAAGAGGCAGAACTCACAGACTGCAGCTTTAATGTTGTTTTTTGTAGAAGTTTGTAGAAAAAGAGCAACATGAACATTCTGCTCCACCTGTCTTTTGTGTTCAATGAAAAAACAAAACATGCCAATTGTTTTCTTTTTTTTGAGTAAATCCCTCAGGAAAGAAAGAGATATATTAGGGAAAGCTAAAGGCAAATAATGGATGATGTTCTATAAACACTTCTGATTTCCTGAATACTGAATCTTCCAGCCACAATCAACAAATACTAAACAGCCTCAACTGTCACAACAAAACCAAGTATTTTAAAGTGCCCCTATTATGGGTTATGAAAGGTTCATATTTTGGTTTCGGGAGTCCCCAACAACAGGTTGACATGCATGCAAGGTCAAAAAACATCCATTGTCTTCCCCTCCTTTTCGTGACACTAATCTGCGGTGATTGGGCCGATTGGTTGATTTCATTTAAAGCAGCGTTTGTGAGCGCAGTGCTGCTTTATGTACAGCCATTTTGCTGCTCCAAAAACACCTAGTGGAGACCAACGCGAAAAATCAACTGATGGTGAAGTTTTCCCAGGTCTGCACGCGCAACAAGTGGGTGGGCAATATGCTAATATTTCATGTTGATGTCAACATAAAACTGCTTGGGATTTGTTTTAAAAATGACTCGTTTAAATGATTCAGAGTCTACTCTTTCTTTTGAGAGACAATAACTGTACACTTCAGATTTAAAACTTTGCAGGATGTTTTCATTCACTTAGAGCTGTGTTGCACACTGCATGAAAGGTAATTTTCAAAAATCCATAATAGGGGCACTTTAAATAATACAGTTTGTTCTGAAGGAAAACAAAGTATAGGACACTATCATGATATCGGTCCATTTTCTCATGCTTCCACCCTTGCCGGTTTTATAACACACTGTCATACTGTACACTTAAAAAGTCTAAATACATCATTCTTGTCTAATCAGTGCCTGCGAGTTAAAAAAAAAAAAAAGGGTGGGGGAAGAAACAGCAAATGAATTGCGTACCTCTGTCTTGGCAGCGGCTGGTTTCTTGGCTGCTCTGACGCTTGGGGTGCGTTTGGGGGCCTTATCTGCTGCATCTTCATCTGAATGCTCCATCCTGGTATCTGACTGCTCATCAGAGCGAGAGCTGTGCTGTGATTCGGTGTCAGCCGGTATGGGTGTGGCACGAACTGAAGAAAATAATAATAAACACAGTTTATTACAGCTATGCCAGTATCGTTTTCTCTTCATCCTTTGCCTGTCGATATAGTACATGATCACACTATCTGTGAGCTGCTTACAATCTCTGTTGATTTTCCTATTTATTGTCAAAATAAATGCACAAAAAACCTGGGGAAAAAAGATTGCACATTTTATTGCAATGTTGAATAGTTATATTTACTTTATTTATCCCCAGAGGCATTGGTATTGGTGATACTTGCCTGCATTCATAGTACTTAGTAAAAAGATAGTTTAATTCAAATGTGAAAATATATATATTTTAAATATATTCGTCAAATTTGTCTTGCGGGGTGATCAATGGCTCTCTGGCATTGCGATGTGAACAGACTCTCTCTGGCATTTAAAGCTTGCCAGGCCTCATTCAAAGCCAGAAACACAGACTTCTTTAGAAGAGCCTTTTGCTTGTCCATTCACAATGTATCTTTGACGCTCTGTAATTCAACGAAGGAGCTCTGTAGGCTAATAAAATCACTACACGTCTCATTATTTAATTGATCACCTCTGTGGAACTCTGTGATTCAACCACAGACTTTTTTTTGTCTGCTGTAAAGCCTCACACGAGGGTCATGACCTTCAGCGACTTGCGAGTTTCGTGACGTCATGGTATTTGAAGAGGTCAAACTCAGCATTTGTCCTGAACTGCTTAAATGAGGGCTGAAACTCATCCAACGAATGGAAAACAGTGTGCAGTTTCGTATGAACAAACCCCAGCAGATCAACCCCTCCTGTCTCTCAGCCAGTAGGCAGCTGAATCACATGCTGGTCACATCAGCATCAGCATTATAAACAGGCTGAGACAATGGCCGCCTGCAGAGTGGCTTTCAATGAGTCAGCAAACACACACACACACACACACACACACACCTCACTGACCTGCCTGTGTGTGTTTGAACAGCATAGACCATTATAAATATGAGCTGTATCAAAGTGATATTTACTAGAGTGATCGGTCACTATAGTTACAGGCTTTAAAGAAGCGGATATACTTTGGTTACTTCCCTTTGGTTAATTTTCAATCCCCACTTGTCTATATGTAAAGGATTAGATTGAGGGAGTCACACCTGTTAGTAAATACGCTTGTTGAAAGCACTGTGGGATTGTGGCCTATTAGGTGTTATTCCATAAAGTTTGATTCTGTTAGGACGGTAGGCTTGTGTGTAAGTTACCTGTGCGTGTGACTGTTTTAGCCCGAGGTAGCGTGGCGGCAGTGTGTGTGTTGTCTGTGCTGTCCAGCTGCAGCTCGTCTTCGTTCTGAATCAGAGTCAGATCCTGCATGCTGAAACTGCGCAGCTTCTCTGATAACACACCCTGACCCTGCAGTTCAATAACACAAAAAACTCAAATATTACAATTGCACAATCTTATTCAAGGCACATCACAATTGTACTGCACTTGTGCATATGACAAAGTTCTTTTGCACAATTTGAATAAAAGACAAATGTGTATTGAACAGTGACCCTGCCCTACATTTTGCAAAATATATAAAGATGTGTTTGTTTCTCAATGTTACACAACATGCAAAAAAAAATCTGATCTCCACAACAGCACCTAGCGATCTAAGTAATAAAGATTGTTTTATGCTGGACCAGTAGGTCAGGGGCCGGTTGCACCAGCTGGACGTACACCCGGTCATAAGGCTAGCCTAGACGTAAAATGCACTTTAAGTCATGCGTAGAATTTACACCCGTTGCACCATCTTGGCGTAGTGCTACGTCTAACACTAAATCGTAAGCCTAGTAAGTGTAAAGTGAAAACTCATGATTTGCTCGGACATTATTCGTTTTTAGGATTCATGTCTGTTAGTTAATTATTACTGCAGACGTAAACAATGTTTATGGTCTTTTCTGGAATAATAAGCGATATCAATCGCGGAGCTCGGTGTTGAATATAGCTAACACTCTGTCGACAGTAATTGAACTAATAAAAACATATTTATGTACAGCTTGTAATTAAGCAGTAAAATATTACATATGATCTGGGATTATTAAAAGAAATGTAGTCTACCATTCCACAACTTGCTTGGAAGGACAGTATGCTTGGAAATATTTCACGTTTTTAATTCCATTCATTAGCTTTGTAGCGTGCCTGCCATCCAATAATCACAGTAAGTTTTGTGCTTTGTTGCTTTCAATCAGGAATAAAAGTATCAGCTTTCAAATTCTGTCAGCTTCCAGCCACAGAAAGACGTCAGTAAAACACACAATGTCACGTAAAGTCACATTTGGCTACCTCAAGAAAGACATTTATTGTACATATAACCTCGATAGTCAGCTAGAAAAAAATAACTCGAGAGAAGCATTGTATTGTATTCATTATATTTTACTTAACCTGCCCCCTTCATTTTTAATGTTTGTTTGAAGAAATCTGTCACGGGAACGTGCAGGGAGACTATATAAAAATGCGGACTTGTTAGAATAGGTTTACTCAATGAAATCATGGCGCGATGGTTTCACTTGTTATGATGTCTTGAGCAATTCAGTTCTATATTAGTAGTGGTAGCCATTGCAGCGTGAACGTCGTCTCCGCTATATCTATAACTGCGGGAGAATGTGTCAGCGTGGATGCGCATAGTCAACGCCGGGCGTAGTTGCACCTGATCGTAGCTTTAATTGGTGCAACAGGTGTAAATATTTATCGTAAAGCTGGACGTTGCAAAGCCCAGCGTAGGGCTTACACCCAGCTTTTTTACGTCTAGCTGGTGCAACCGGCCCTAGAACTTTACTTACCCTGAATATATTTCCATTGGCCCCACCGCAAAACAAAGGTTTATTTTATTTTTAGCGATAATTTCTTTAACTAATGTTCAAAGTTAATACTTTTATTAATTAAGGACACACTAAATTGTTCAAAAGTGTCAGTAAAGACATTTATAAATGTTACAAAATATTTCTATTTTTGAACTTTATATTTGTCAAATAATCCCCCTAAAAATTCTACAAAAATTTTAAGCAGCACAACTGCTTTTAACATTGATAAAAATAAGAAATGTGAATATATATCAGCATATTAGATGATTTCTGACGGATCATGTGATTCTGAAGACTGGAGTAACGATGCTGAAAATTTTGCTTTGTATCACAGGAATAAATTACATTTTAAAATATATTCAAACAGAAAATTGTAGTAATATTTCACACTCACTGGTTTTACTGTACTTTACAATTTATTATTATTATTATTTTAGCAAAATTAATTTTGAGCCCTGATCCACAAATACATACTTCATCTAACACACATACTCCTTTTCAACCAAGGTTCAAGTGCTGGTTCGGAGCCAGAACCTAGTTTCAAACCGGTTCTTTGCCTTTGGACACCCAAAGCACCAGCTCCGAACCATTAAGTAGCACCAAAACATTGCTGGGCTAGAAGGAAGAACCGCTTGCGTCAGGGGCTGGGGTTACCGTGACCAACAAGACGAACAGAAACTTTGGACCGCCATATTTGAAATAGCAGCTAAACACGAACACGTTGGATTCTCCTTGTTTGGATGCCGATGTAGGTTCACAAAGCCATGAACATCAATAGCAACGCAACGTCCACCACTGTTGATAGCTTGTTTAGGCTTGTTTGGGATGGAACGGCACTGCACGGACCAGTCGGTACGTGGCATCGGGGTTCTACGTGAGCGACTGTAAAGCAGACGGCTCTTTATGCTTTTGGATCGCTCTCGCGGTGCTCTGGTGTGCCCATCGATCGATTGGTCTGCGTGGCGCCAATGCACCTCGAACAAGTCTGTTATGTTTGGCGAGAAGAAGCATGAAACGTATTCAGTGACGTAAGACCTAGCTCTGTATTGGCTCTCCAGCCTGTGGAAAAGCAACCGGTTGAACCAACTAAGAACCAGCAATAGCACTGACTCTGAACTAGCACCTGGTTCCTGCTGGTGGAAAGGGGGGTAACAGTGATTTCACCTTTGTGGCGGCTGTAACTGCTGCAGTGGCGGCAATATTGAGTCCTCTCTTCCCAAACCGCATCATGGTCTCATAACTGCGGTCTTTAGCCTGGGTTATGTACTCATCAATTTCCTGTAACACACATATACATCTTGCATGACAAATCCATTACTCTGCCTCAACTTTCTGATTGGTGGAGTGTTCAGGAAACCGGTTTGAAAACTATTTTTGCAAACTGGTTTGAAGACGCCAAAAATGTCATTTAAATTTATGGGAAAAAAAGAAAAACTAAATGAGTCACATTTACCAATAGTTTGATGTGACATTCAGTGGGGCAAGTTGTATCAGTACCTTTTCTTTATTGGAGAGCGTGGGGTGCACAAACTTGCGGTACAGCACACTGGAGCCTTTGGTGTACGGGGACAGCAGCCAGATAACAAAAGCAATCTTCAGCTCAAAATAAAATGGAAACCTGGAAAATGGGAGGTCAACATTTAACAAAGGTTACATGAAATGAATAATCATTAATAATAGGGATTAAGATGGTAAATACACCACTACACATTAAAAATGTGAAAAATCAAATGTATATAGCATAACAAATATATCTGAAATGGTCTAAAAACATTATTAACAATTGACTGACCAAGAGAGAAGCATATCTGTGATCGTCTCTGCTGTCGTAAATAACGCAAACACTATCCAGTACATCATCCATTTCACCTGAGGATGGAAACACACACATATGTTATAATCAAGCACGTGTGTGCATGACATCAGCTCACATCAGGTCACATGTTCTTGCCGAATATAGCCTTGTGTTTTTGCATGACTGCCTTATGAAAAACACTACCCTGCCAGTTATGTCTCCATCTGTACTGCCAATTAGATTAATACCCAATTGGGTAATTATGATAGGACACATCACCATGGTCATTTAAAACTACTTTTGCATTTATAAATTCATCTCCATAAGACAATAGAAGCATAAAAGGTTATACAAATGTCCAAACTGTCTTTACTAAACATATCTAAACGAATGGAAGGCGGGGTTCTTTGTAATACAGATGAGAGATGCTAATAATGGTATCTGAGGGAGCAAACTGCTGTCCTAGTGGTTTTCATAGCAACCAGTAACCTGAGACTCCAAGATAACACACACACATAAACACACACACACACACACACACACACATATATTATAGTGCTGCTTGAAAGTTTGTGAAGCCTATAGAATTTTCTATATTTCTGAATAAATATAACCCAAAACATCATCAGATTTTCATACAAAAATTAATTATTTAAAGACACACATGTGTGTGTGTGTGTGTGTAAGATTTTGTTTATTATTTGCGATTAACTGGACATTAAGAAGAGTATATCCAATCCTGCTGACTATAACATTACAAAAGAGTCAAATATCAGGCTAATTTAAGCCACACTGAAATACTCACATACTCCTTGACGTTTTTCGTCTTCACAGCCTTATAAGAGGAATAGGCTGGGTAGAGGGTCCCGAAGGCCAGGCTGCAGAGAGAAAAGATGCTTAAACACACAACCTAGCAGACACAGACAAGCTCATCTTACCATCACACCAATTCACTTCAGCATCTACAATTTCACTTGCACCATTACCTCAAGTTAAAGCACACAATTAAGACACTTAAGAGGCTGCCTATTTACAGTAAGTGTTAAAGGTAGGATAGATATCTCCAGTTCATTCAAATCCAACCAGAACAGAAATAAATCAGTTTATGAATCACACATCCAATTTACTGGTGGCTGATCAAAATATTCAGAGCTGTACTTCAGTGAAAAGCAAACCCATAAAACTTATCCCAGTCAACACTAGCTTTACTGTACACACACACAATCATGCCTGATGACGTTACTGAAAGCAAACTCTCTGAATCTGAGAGCCATTAAAAGTGAATCATTTATGAAAAGGAGTCGGAGCGCACAGAGACGGATGTACACGCAAAGGGACCAGATTAGACGCAGATGCCCCATATGTGCAGCATGCACTCGGACACGTGCTCGTTCACTCGCGCTCCCACACACAAACATGCCGTTTTGTGCTGATGTGACAAAAGCTGAACGTTCTGCAATGGCAGATCCAGAGGATGTCAGGATATGGGACAGACCACACCTACCAACTGAATGCACTGCACGAGTGTGTCCCAATAACTGTTCTGTGGCTACAGACACTACAGGCAAAACCATAGTTTTTTTCATGGACTGCTCAATTTAGAGATTTTGGCCTATTTGGCTTTCCATACAATATTGTGTTTGAGACTAGTGGGGAAAAAAACATCCAAAACGGTACAAAAAAATTAATCCAACTTTTTCCAAAATTGATTGCATTTGATCTATTTGCACCTGTAGATCTCAATTACAAATATACGTTTAAAGGGCAGTTTCTTAAAATGAGTGTTTTCTCATATGCCGAGCCAAAACGCTCCACTTCAGCAGCGCTTACATACACCAAATTTACAGTTTTATTCCTGTCGACATTTTCCTGTCGGTTTTTACAGAGGTTACTTATATACAATTTGCCTCATTTTATACATTTATTTTTATACATTCTGGAATGTATGCAAATTAGTGCATATTTAATTAGATAGATGACTCATTTGCATATACACACATATAAACATACCATTTCAGAAAACTCGTAATACAAAAACAGTTTGCAATTCTTAAAAGACAATGGGGAAGTATAGTGATATCTATTAGATGCATTTTTTTTTTTCCTATTCACCTGGGGCATCTTGCCTTTAAAACATGGTACTTATGGTGCATTATATTCAGTAAATGCATATGTTCATATGTGCACCGTGTGTAATGCATAATGAAGCATGAGGACAGCGAGGCAGTCTGGCGACATGCCCTCTGTCCCATTTGTTAGCCCGACTCCCATAATGCATCTGATCGCCACAGCAAAGAGCATTCCATGAGATTCAGCAAAACCACGATAATGATACCTGATGTTTGAGAAACAGGCCAACAAAGTCATAACAAATTCGACCTCTCCCACTTGTGCCCAAGCAGTCTTTGGAATAATATGACCTGCACATGCATTGTGGAGCAAGGCCTGAGCATTTGATGTAATCAATTAATCGGGAAGTTAGTAATCCGAGTTGGCAGACTGGGTATGATCAAATGCGAATCAAAGTCACCTGACTGTAAATCCCACTAGGAACCCATCTGAGACCCAAACATTACAAATGTGTGAGTCATATGGACCAGATTGGCCTCCTTTACATTACATAACATTACCAGCAAGGAAAAATCTGATAGGCAGGTAGGCCTTCTTACAGAAAATCCCTCATCAACCCCTCTTAGAAGTCACTGGTTAGTTATTAATTAAAAAAATGGACATTTGAAAGCATGATGTCATCAGCATATATGTGATGGGTGCAATATACACAACAGCTGTTATGATTAAAACCTGCCAGTATGTTTTTAAGCCAAAACCATATTGCTTGTTTTCTATTGATGTGTTTGGTACATTAAGGCACAATATCATACATGGTGCATATGGCTCCAGGTGAGAATCGTGCACAGAACAAGCAACACAAATGCTGAACCCTCGTCTGGATGAAGTCATCGCTTTGTTTGATTAATTTAACCCTTTATGTAATTTATAAGAGTAGCTGAATTAATTTAAATCCCTCTAAATATTAACAATAAAGCATTTTAATTAAAAAATAGCAGAACTATCTTCTATTTCCATTGAGAAGAGCCATGTATCCGCAGCAACACAAACACGCGCGCGCCGCATAAACACTCACACCACCATCCGCGAAATGATCCACGACACCATCTTGATCTCTGCGAGGACTTTTCCTTATTTTAGTCGATTATTTAACATCTCCATTCCGAGCGCAGGAGCGATGCTGATAATCAGAGGAATCCCAGCGGATGTTGTGCGTCTGTGTCTCGGTGCAGCGGTGAGGATGACTGGGAGCCGCTGCATATGCGCTCAGTCAGCCCGCGTCTCTTAAAGGGACAGCGACACCAAAAACAAACAAACAAAAACGTTCATTTATCTGCTTCATCGCTGCCCTCAAAAATATTTCACATGAAAGACTAAACAACATTTGTGCTTCTGTACCTTGATAGCACATAATACTTTTTGGTGTACAAATACTAGCTGATGTTGACTGGGTGTTATTATAGCCTGCAAAAAAAATAAATAATAATAATTGTATAATATATTTTTACTCATTTTAATATTGTAATACTGAAATGCAAAAATAATACGCAGAATAAACTGTTAGTCAAGACAACGTGTGCTTCTGAGTTACTGTCAGGGTAAATGAAAATGTGCTGTCATAGACTAGCCTATTACAAAAATAGTTATATCATTTATATTAATAGCCATTTACTTTATAATAATGCTCTCTGGAATCACACAAACATAAAATAAAGAATATATATATATATATGTATATTATTTTATTGCATGTTTGTCACACTTCAATGGTTCAGATCATCAAACAAATTTAAATATTAATAAAAAATAACACAACATGCAGTGAAAACTTTTTGAATTTGAAGATCAAGGTAAGTTTAACTTAATTTGTCTTCTGGAAAACATGTAAGTATCTTCTGTAGCTTCTGAAGGGCAGTACTAAATGTTAAAATATGATATTTAGGCAAAACAAGAAAAATGTACTCATCTTCATTCTGTTCAAAAGTTTTCACGCCCTGGCTCTTAATGCATGGTTTTTCCTTCAGGAGCATCAGTGAGCGTTTGAACTTTCTGTAAGAGTTGCATATGAGTCCCTCAGTTGTCCTCAGTGTGCAAAGATGAATCTCAAAATCATACAGTCATTGTTAGAAAGGGTTCAAAATACACAAAAATGTTGGAAAACCAAAGAATTTGTGGGAGCTGAAGGATTTTTCTGAAGAACAGCAGGCAGTTTAACTGTTCACGACAAACAAGGGACTCATGAACAACTATCACTAAACAAAACAACACAGCTTTGGATCGTTCAGGTAACAACTGTATTAAGAATCAAGTGTATGTAAACTTTTGAACGGGATCATTTTTATAAATTCAACTATTATTTTCTCTTGTGTAAACAATTTTTATGTGAAATATCTTATTCAGGTCAGTACTAAATAAACAAAAACATGCATTTTGTACGATCCCTCTTATTTTGGTAAAATAATTAACATTTTAAAGGTGTATGTAAAGTTTGATTTCAACTGTATTTACTGAAACCGTGACTATTTTATATTTTTTCATTAAAATTATTAATAAATGAAGCAAATAACTCAACCCCGTCACAAGTTTACAACCCTGTAACAATAAGAAATACATATATTTGTGACGGGGTTGTGGTTTTTCACTCAAAATGGCCAGTGCTGCTCATGTAGTGTAGGAGGGTAGACCATATATGGCAGCAATCAAATAATATACTTCTGGATTACAATAAAATTATTTTCCATCTTAATTTCATGTGATGGGGTTGAGTTGTTAAGCTTGACTGTACCCTCCCTGCCTCAAAAATATGAATAAAAATATGATAACACTATTTTCTGCACCACTATTAAAGAGGCCTGAATGATGTCATTTCTGGTAAATGATGTCACAAATGAGTGGAGTCTAAAGTATTATGGTCATAGAATGGGTTGACTTCAGACTGAGGGACATAACTTTAAAGTCTATTTTTTATAAAAATGTTTAGCTTTTTTTTATTTTACAAGAAAGGAACACAAATAAATGCTTACATTTTTGGCAAAAATCACAGACACTATGCACATTTTGTTAATAATTTTCTAAGTACAAACTCAGTGAAGTGCCTCAGTCAGGGACATGACAAAATGCTTGGTTTAAGATAGATAAAACATTATTTTATGCAAAAAAAAAATATTAAAATGCAATAATTATTTTTATTCATTATAATGGGCATCCCAAAGTTTTGTGAAAAGTTTCATTTTAGAAACTTGGATACACTTCCTTGTATCCTCTCTATTAGCTTTTTTTATTTTTTATTATGCTAAATAATATATTAAAAGAGAAAAAAGATTGTCATTTCATTTGCACATCAATATAGTCCGTCAAGTCTGGGAACTGACAATTATGTATTCAGTATCATTGGAATATAATACATACTTAAACACGTTGAATGCAGAAAAAGCTATTTTAAAGAATGTGTACCTAACCGGTTGCCGGTACCCATTGACTTCCATAGAATTGTTTACACATACATGCTGACAAGTTGGTAAAGCAGACTGGACAGATAAAGCCAAAGTTCCCCTTTTGCATCAAAAAAAATTGGAGTAAACACAATATTTCAAAAGCTTTAGTTTATTGCAGTGTCATCCATGAACCACAAAATGTCTTATAAAATAAAATAGTAAGCATTAAACAAATAGATAGCTAAGAAATTTATTGTGTAATTTCCAAACAACAGGGCCAAATCATTTCTTGTAAATCTTTATTTTGAAAAAAAAAAAAAAAACAATCATACACACTGCTAAGATCAATATATATATTGGTACATATTAATGACCAGTAGTTCTGCAGAACAGGAATTGTTGATTCTTGAATGACGTTCCTCAAAGCCAGTCTAACGCTTGTTGTCAGTGAAATATTACCTAAATGGCATATTACAAAAAAAGCAAAGAACATGTTTTCATCAAAAAGACAAAAAAAAAAAGGAACCTAAAACTAAAAATAAAAAACTTTGGTCTAGTTCCCTTCCATGCTCTTATCCACCTCTCCTGAAAAAGTTGGTGGGAATCTTTTAATCAATTGACTCCATCTTAACTAAAAGCTCTCCTTCATCGAAGAGCTCAAAATGAATGTTCTCTAAGAAGGAAACCCAGTGCTCTTTTTTTTTTTTTTTTTTTTTCACAGAAATCATGAAGAAACCTTGTTGAAGGCCTTTTAAATGATTCATGTCAGCTTATCACCAGCTCTCTGAACAGTCCAACAAATTCTAAACGCTGAGAAAAAGAACAGACTTTTTAAATACAGAGAAAAGGATTGTAAAACTAAACAACGCTTCTGTAACACTGATGAAGCAGCATCTTCATCCTACCAAAGGCTGAGACGTTCCAATATAAACAGCTTGTTTTGCGAGCACACTGGCCTCATCCAAACCCAAATCTCACCCACCCCGAAACTCTGTGACTTCTCCACCATCAGTTCAACAACTAAGATCGGCCTAGTTTAGGCTCATGGGCTTTTAATGTTCCCACAGCATCCTTCACGGCATGGTAGATGATGTTCTTCACCTGTGACGATGGAAATACAACATTAAACCATCACAAAGTGCTTGACAAGCATTCATGCTAACAGCTCACCAAAAAATACTGAAATTTCACTGTGGTGCTCTGCAGAAGAGTTACATCAGGTTTGCAGTGACATATAGAAGTACCTGTAACTTGTCTTCATGGTTAGTGTGAGTGGTGGAAAGGTGGCGGAACTCCTGCGTCAGTCTAAAGCAGTGCTTCACATGCTCAGGAGAAACAAAGTCCTCTGCGACCTTGATACAGCTGTACAGGTTGTGCACCTGGGAAAACCAAGATGAGAAAATTAGTATTTATGTGTCAAGTAGGGGTGTGCATTATATATTGTCTACTATACCATCTTAATTGTTGTTTTAACAATGTGTCACTTTGCAAAAAACAAAAACATGCATTGAGAATTCACACTTTCAATGGAGCCCATTAAAATGCAGTTCGAATGACCCAAAATTCAACATATAGCGTCAAAAATGCCCCTGTACGAGTTTTAGTCATATTTCTATATGATATAGTTGAGCAATATTGTGAGCAAATGCTGTTTTTCCGAATTTCTGCACGATTGCATGTGTGATATTGATTTTATACAAGTTTAATAAGATGTTAGTATTGTCAATTAGAAGTTCCTGAATTTGAACGAACTGGTAAAATGAATGACTCTTGACTCATTTATTAAGGAAGCAACTTGCTGCTACCGACTGGCAGTTAAAAAAAAATATTCAATTGTAAATGCATCTAAATAATGCTTTAGATGGAGCTTATGCACCTCTTATGCAGTGAAAAATGGTTTTTAAATGTGTTTATATTTATTGTATTTGATTGGTATCAGCCTATAGTGTCTTACTATTCTAATTGAATTAATTGATTAAATTAAAGAATTTAACACAAAAAAGAGGCGCATCATCTAATAAGCTTAGAAAAAGTCCTTATAAAAGGTGAAAATGCCCTGGAAATCAATTTAAGCTGGAAAATGTATTGAAAAGGTTCCAGCATAAAAACAAACTCCGCTAAATACAGTCTAATTGTTATCTACAAAATCCAAGAGTTATGATTGAGGTATTATTTTTCTGTATATTGCACACCAGTGTTGGGTGTAACACGTTACTGTAATTAAATTACTTATCCACTGAAAAAGTAAAGTAAGGGATTACTGTTCATTTTTAGGTAATTTAATTACAGTTACTTATAAAGTACTTGCGTTACATACAGTAATTAATTTCAACAGTTCTAAAATCAATATTAAATGTACCGTCTAAAGATAAAATTGAATGCAGCGGCTTTAACCCTCCGCGCGCCGGCTCGTTCACTTTCAGATTTTCCTGATTCACAGAGAAAACTTAAAGACTCAGATACAGAAGACTAAAATCAATAGAATCTAAAAAGCTTGAAATTTCTACTTTTAAATGAACAAATTCAAATCGAAAACGAATATTATCTGATTATGTAATCCATATGAAACTAAAGAGAGGTACAGTTTTTCCTGTATCTGAAAGCTTGAAGTGTCTACTTTTAAATGAACAAATTCAAATCAAAAACTAATATTTCTGATTAAGTAATCCTAAAGCGAGTCCAGCCTTTTCCGTATCTAAAAGCCTGAAGTTTCTACTTTTAAATGAATGAATGAATTAAAATCGAAAACGAATATTCCTGATTATGTAATCCATATGAAAGCAAAGTACAGTCTTTCCGTATCTGAAAGCCTGAAGTGTCTACTTTTAAATTAACAAATTCAAATCGAAAACGAATGTTATCTGATTATGTAATCCGTATGAAACTGAGGAACAGTCTTTCCCGTATCTGAGCTCATTATATGCAGTCACCTGCACGCAAACGCCCTCACCTAGATACCAAAAAAAAAAAAAGATTCATCTAACTTTCATCATTTTTGAAAGACCTACTATGAGGAATTTACCTCATATGAACAGCGCGATCTGACATGGCTTTATTCAGCAGAGAAGATCATTTCTATCATTTATTCCTACCTACATTAGTTATTTACAAAAATTACAAGTGTTATTTTTACATAAACCTGTACGGATTTACTAGTTGGCCTTTTCCTGAACATCTTGCCAAATGGAAATGTATTGTTAAACTTTTAAGCTTTTTTGTTCAGATATTTTGCAGAGTATTTCTATTTGTTAACCAAAGGAGGCTACATTTTTTATATAAAAAAGTTTAAGTATTACAGTTGTTTTAATGCTAAAAGGCTAAACTATGCTATGTTTGAAAAGCATAAAGATTTTAATTTCTATTATTTTAAGATGTAGCCTAATTAGCGATTTGAATAATTAAGTTACTTATTGAGTAACTAAGTTACTTTTCAGAGAGTAATTAGTAATGTAATTTAAATACAATATTGATGAAGTAATTAGTAACTGTAATTAATTACTTTTTGAAAGTAACTTACCCAACACTGTTGCACACCCCTAGTGTCAAGTATATAATTTCGAACGGGACATCATCTAAATAACCAACCTGATGTGGCGCTCCAGCTGGGATAAACACGGCATCTCCCAAAAACTGCACAATGGACCAGCCCTGGACTCCATACTCCTCGTACAGCCTGCGGCGTAGCGTCTGGTCCAGGTACCAGCTCTGGTCATGGATAGGATCATGGTCTGGTGGGTTCTCCTGACCTTGTTCCTCTCCAACCTGCAATTAATAGGTGAAATGAACTTCAGACATTCATAGCGTTTTACAACAGAAAGTAGAGAACGCTGCCCAAATCTGTAACGTTGTCAAATGTTGTTTGGAAACACATGAGTGTCTTTATTTGGGATGAACTACTGCTTATGCAATAACAGTCAGTCATCCTTTCACCTTTCGCAGGAGCTCGCGGATCTTCTCAGCATCTTTGGCAGCGTAGATGTGCCAGAGAGCTCCAGGTTTCTCCTTTGCTTCATAGACTCTTCTCTTAGTCATGTCATCCACATCTCCCTCTTCAATGGTCTGCATCACCTCTACAGTAATAACAGGTCGGTCAGTAAACACACACACACACACACAATCATAACTTGTGTAAACGTCTTTATCTTTTTCAGTGAACTAGAACTGAACTACAGATATTGATTGTTAGAGCCTCTTTTGTTTCTACTCAGGGTTTCCGAGCATTGGGCAACTACACTATGACCATCAAAACAGAGAGTAGATATTTCATATTTTAAAGTTTAATAACTGATTATAACTGCTAAGCAATAGGGCTGTCAAAATGAAATGTTCATTCAAAACGTTTAACACTGTCATTTATGCAATGCAGTTAACACTTAATTTATCTGACAGTTTCAATCTGGTATTTCCAACCACATGCTGCCTCTCTCTGCCCGCTGAAGATACCAACAAACCCAAAAATTAAAATTCTGTCTTCGGAACTCAAAGTGATTTTTGATGAATTCCGAGAACTCTCTGACCCTCCATAGACAGTAAGGATCCTTACACGATCAAGCCTCAGAAACGTAGCAAGGAGATTGTTAAAATAATCCATGTGACATCAGGGGTTCAACCGTTATTTTACGAAGCTACGAGAATGCTTTGTGCGCAAATAAAACAAAAATAACGACTATTCAACAATTCGTCTCCTCCACGTCACACTATAGCGCCATTTTAGAAAGCATCACATATGTAAACAACGCATGTACGTTCAGATCAAAGCGTAAACAATGTAAACCGCGTACGGTGCTGCTGACACATAACAGCACATGCTGTTTGTAATACTCTCCAAATTGGCGCTATAGGGTGACGCGGAGGAATCGATATTGTTGAATAAAGTCATTACTTTTGTTTTCTTTGTGCACAAAAAGTATTCTCATAGCTTCATAAAATAACGGTTGAACCCCTGATGTCACATGGATTATTTTAACAATCTCCTTGCTACATTTCTGGAGCTTGATCATGTTAGGATCCTTGCGGTCTATGCAGGGTCAGAGAGCTCTCAGATTTCATAAAAAATATCTTAATTTGTGTTCCGAAGATGAACAAAGGTCTTACGGGTTTGGAACGACATGAGGGTGAGTAATTAATGACAGAATTTTCATTTTTGGGTGAACTATGTCCACACAATGTGGGAAAATTGTTGCATTCATTTTAGCAGATTACGCAAATAATTTCGCAATGTGTGGTATTGCCAATCTACCAAGCACAAATAATGTTGACTTTGTCTTAAGAAGGAACTGAACAAGAAGAAATTTGAGATTATTTGCAGTGAAATATTTTAATCTATTGACAGCCCTACTAATCAAGCAAGCAGCGGAGCAAAGAGGCTGAATAAGGGAGTAGGCAAGGATCAATCCTGCAGGGTTTGCTCAAGAGTTGTAAAGAGAATATACATCAAAAATATAATAAAATCACAATAAACTGCTCAAGTATCCCAACACATTTTTGTATGGGGAAAAATAAATGGCCGCACAGATTCCTGGAACAAAAAAGGTGACAAATTCCAATTCATGTTTTTTTTTTGTTTAACATTTAAAAGAAGGAATGACAGGATATGAAGGCCCATCACCAACCACTGAAGAGCATGGAAATAAAAAATAGCTTCCCTATAGCAAATAAGAACTATTTAAAGGGGTCATAATGAACTCCAAATGTTCAACAAATTAGTCTGATTGTGAAAGAACTGTTCAATTTAAGTTATGAACTAGATTAACCCGTTAACCAAAACCAACTAGCTCAACAGAGTGATCCGTTTGATCCAGTTGCAGTGTTTCTCAAGTTAACAGCTCACGGGAAGGTCTGGGCCTGTTCCTGAGACGAAAGCTATCGTACAGCTTCAGAAGACTTGGAATATAGCGCACAAGGCTGTGACAAACTAAGCCAATGTTGGGCTGTCATTGAGTATCAGTCAGCCCAGTTTTGTGGCATCTTCTGAAACTTTAGCATTAGTCGGACCCCCGTCGGCAGCTTTTTGACCAGTTGAGCATGTTTAATCGGTGGTGAAGCCCATCAGTGAGAGAAACTGTTTCAGCTTAGTGAACCAGTGCACAAGAAGAAAAACTAAAGAAAAACTGAAGACGCTATTCATTTTTCATCCCATCTGTGGTGATTTTCACTGAATCTGTCAGGTGTAAAAATGTAATAGTAAACTGGTGAGCTTTGTTTACAGTGTGTATATGTGCAGTCCTAACTCTTCCGGTTTGTAGGGCTGTCAAATAAAGTCGAATTTTGAAAATTCGTCGAATTGAACAAAAATCCACATTTCCAATTTTGTGTGCGCGTTAAGGCAGCCTTCTAAGTGACGCACGAGAAGTGAAGACGATGCAAGTGTCGTTGCATTTGAATGTTTTTGTTAGCTTATCCAGTCGAACCCACTAGAAGTGGCGCTGCGGAGTTGTTCATTCAAAATATTGCACAAAAAGAGAACATCTTCTTTACGTCAAAACCGAAACCCTAGAGGGACATCTATCACCACTGCAGTCGCATGTTTAGTAAGCTATGTAAAATGAAATGCAACTTTTAAAAAACATCTCAAGTCTTTATAGCGGTTTTCTTTCTCATTCCACTGGATCTCATGTTTTTAAATGAAAAAGTACTCTGTGTGATTGGCTTGTGGCCTAAAGAGAAAAGCCAAAAGCTTTTTTCACCCTAACTGAAGTTATGCCTTTTAAATTTGAATTTAATTGGAACATTGATAACATTTAAGTACAAAATGTGGATTTCGTTTTCAGCCATTTTGACAGCCCTACCAGTTTCATTTTAAAACAAATGCATAACACTTTTATTTGAAAAGAACCAAAGAACTTCTTGTTATGACCCCTTTAAAATAACTCAATCATAAAAACATCTGAAGGGGCATCAACACAGTGAGATGTAACAAAACAAAAAAAAACACTATGGTCGCTATGTTTCGGTGTCCTGGAAAACTCTGAATGGAGTTCACAAATTGGTATTTTATAATGAACCATCAACATAAATAATATCCCATTTAAATGTAAAGAGTAATAAGAGATGGGTTAAAGCAATGGGAGTGAGGAACAAGAGAGAGCGAGAAAAGTGGGAGGGCATGCCTAAGGTGAGACAAATGAAAAAAATGCACAGACCTTTGAATCCAGCGAGGTCTGCTTCTGTGAATGAGAAATGGTGCCACAATCAAAAGTAGCAAGACCCCAAGATCACAGGCCATCCTAAAGGCCTTAACTGTGTCCAACTCACTGGGTTGTGAGCGGTTCGGACACTATAAGGCTGTAGCTAGATTTTTGGTAAAGCTTATTTTTTACTATGAGAAACCTTAGTCAGAGCAGACGCCATATTTAATTGATATCAATGAAAATGCAACTGTAAGGGAAAGACATTCAATGTCATACTGATCAATCTTTAACTGTGCGTCATCAAATGAAATCCAGCTTCTGCCCTTACTAAGGTCTATAGGGTGCCATGTTGGCCTCTAAGAAACTACCTCTTGAGGGAGGCTTGCAATCATTATTCAATGATTTATTTAGGGGTCTGAATACTTTTGCAAGGCACTGTATCTATGTTCTATTTTAACGCCAGTTTCCTATCAAGATATTTCATCTATGGGTGGAATCTCTGTCATACAGACATTAAATAATTAGCTTACAATTACAGGGATGTCATCATTTACTCAGCCTCATGTTGATCCAAATCTGTATGACTTCTGGAGTCAGAAAACCATGAGGGTGAGTAAATGATGACAGAATTTCATTTTTGGGTGAACTACCCCTTTAAGGACAGGAAGTGTTTTCAGGGAAATTTGAAAGCTTGCAAAGACACTGGATTTTTACATTTCCATTGAAACCATTATAAACACAATAATATGTGTCATACACTTTTTTCATAACTATTTACCTTAAGCTTTTTTTTTTTTTTTTTTTAAGAAACACAGACTGCAAAATTACTTTAACAGCACAGGGGCAAAAAAAGTAGTCTAGACCAAATTTTGGTATACGTTACAAATGAACAAAAGAAAACTGCAGCCATATCTATGACCAGAAACAATAGCTTAATTATATTTGCTACAAAAATCAACCAGAAATGTTGGATTTTGAAATCAAACTGCTGCACCAAAATACACATACACAAAAAACCCTTAACACACATAAACAATAGCTAAATGCTTACTTTTTTCATGGTCGCTGTCTCCTTCTGGGATGCCCACATACACCATTACGTTGACTGCATCGGATACGTCCAGATGCAGGTTAGTGGTACCGACCCTCCTGTCTTCTGTGGAGATCAGACCTGGGAGGGACACGGCAAAGGGAAGAGGTTAAAGAGCTGCCAGTGCATTCCTCATAAGCAGTGGCGAGGATGTTGAATGCAGATCTCTTACCATAGGCGTTGTACATTTTAGGACCCAGATCTGGCCGAACAAAGAAGTTTGGAAGACGAGAGGCCAAGTTGAGACGGCCATCTCTCTTTGTGTACTCTGGCAGAGGAAGGTTCTCCATGAGATCATCAAACCTGCAAACAGGAGAACATAAGTAAGCTAATTCACAAAAACTGGCTGCTGCCAAGCGAGGATGCCACAGCTGTAGTGGTCGACCGATATGTTGCCAAGGCTGATATTAGGCATTTTTTTAAGGAATGCACGATATTATCGGGCTGATATCGGCATCGGCCCGATATGAAACATTTTGCCAATATGTCTTACCGATAAGAGGAATACATTAACTCACATGTGCTCAGGCTGTGCTAGTGATTAGATTGACTGTTTTGGATCGCTGCGTTTAATCTGTGAAAGCACTACAGAATGAAGCGTTCGGTGTCTAATAGAGTAAACAGTAATAGCACGTGCAGCAGTAGCCTCCCCCAGGTCCTAATGCCCATTCGGTAAGGAGTTTTAATTCCGTAGGGGGCACTGTTGGCCTAAAAATATTTTAGATATTATTCTATTTTAATATTATAAATATTTTCTAAATATATGCTGTATGTGTGTCACACATCTACACAATACACACATATTATGTAAACACAAACTTTTATTTCGGATGCGATTAATCATTTGACAGCACTAGTTTATTTATAGTTATTTGCAAAGCTTCAATGTACTGTCAAAAAAAAACAATTTTTTTTATTTAATTCTAAAAAATAAATTCTTGTTAAAAACGAACCAAACCGAAATTATTTGAAAATATCGGCAAAAATCCAATATCGTGCATCCCTACAGTTTTTAATTACCAGCATCGGCCAATAATTTTTTTTCTGTTTAGCCAATATGTGGAAACTTTTATCATCTTGTCAGCGCACAGGACTTTTATTTTGACAACGCTGAATGCACAGAACTCCCATTGTCCATCTTCATTATTTTACAGTTAGCTTGTTTGTGTTCAACGCCATTCCAGTTTCGTGGCTATTTTCAAGGCAAGAAATATTATGGCTGAATTATGTTTTTAAATTTATTTATTTTTGCTAAAAACTCTAAAACTATATTCGACTTAACTCTGTTAAAAAATTCTTCAAAATTGTTTACGGAATAAAAAAAGTTCTCAGAGTTAAAATTATTTTAACTAGTGTTATTTTAGAAGTTACTAAAAAAAAAAAAAAAAGTAATCTGATCACATAGCTTGCATTACTTGTCATGCGTTACCTCCAACAGCCTGCTTTTAAATACGGTACGATTGCTCATTTTACTAGTACTGGTACTTTAAGAATGACAGTGTTTTAATAAGCCATATTTCATTAGTTGCATCAATGTGCGACAGCATGACAGTGTGTGTTCAGCGCTCTGCTACACAACCCTGCATGAACACTGGAATGCCAAACTTTATATACATTTTGATTACTTTATTCAATTTCTGTGTTATCTCTTAATTGAATGCTACTGTTAAAAAAAAACTACTTTACCTAAAAACACTGTTTATTTTGTATGTGTTCTTTTACTTGCATCCATATTCTTACTGTTATTAACAAAGATAAAATAAAAATGACTACTATAAATTGTTATCGTGGAATAAAATCATATTGTGAAATAAGATTTTGGTCATATTTCCCACTCCTAGCTCATGCCCAAGTTAAATGAGTGTGATTTATTTCATGACAAACTTCTGACAGGTAATTGAGGTGAATAATAACCACCTAATTTAGCTTTATCCTTTTTAGCTAAATTACCAATGTGGCAAAGATCTATATTTATCTGTAGTATCGGCTGTATCGTGGCAGGTGGCATATGACTTTGTTTTTATTTTATTATTAATAGATACAATAATGAACTACAAATTTCATGTGTATCGTCTATTATTTAATTACTGTTCCTGTTGTGTTATGTTTTGGTTGTGGTATCGGTTCAGTAGTAGTAGTAGTAGTATCGAGAGACTAGTCAGGTATTGTATCGAAGTCAAAATTTTGGTATCGTGACAACACTAGCTCTAACTCGTAGAAGCGTTTCTTTATTTGTGAAAAATACTATAATAGAATTTCAGAAAGAAGTTTGCATCTAAATAATTGCCTTTTTATCAAGTAAATTTTTTCCATATTTATTCATTTTCAAATGACAATCTAAAAAATATTATGTAAAATAAATATAAATGACATTTTCAGCAATTGTTATATAAATGTTTTTACTACCCTTAAATTAAACAGTGTGCTATATATATTGGCTTCTTACTGCCCAATGGTCACCATGCACTCCAAGATATCGGCATCAACAATAAAAAAATCCACATCGGTGGACCACCAGGTACAGCCCCAAATAGCATGTCAGCAAACCTACCGAGTGGGCATCATGTCTCTGAAATCTTCTCCAGGAGGCCAGTCTTTAAGTTTTAGTACCATAGGTTGGCCATCTCCACCCTGCAACCGCTCTAGAGAACAGAGGAGAATATAATAGCCCACCAGGGTAAGTGGTTTCATAGTTCATGACGATTAAAGATGTTAAAAATCAAATCAACAATAAAAAAATCCAGGCTTGCTCAGATGTTAAAGTGTCTGTACTCACTGGAAATGACCTGGAAGCCATCCCAGAATTCTCGGACTTTGACATCAGAGATGATGGCGCAGTTCCTACAGTTGACCAGGTCCACATCCTGGTCTCCAAACTCCTCACTGAAGGACTCTGGCCTCCATAGTTTATCCTTAAGATTTTTGTGTATGCCTGAGACCAGCACAGGCTAAACAAGAAAAGGTTATTAGCGTCAGCAGAATGTAACTGATCAAATAAATGCACATCCATTTGATCTTCACTGCTCACCTGTCCTTGTTTCCAGCACTCTCTGAAGATCTTCCAGTTGTTGCTGTTGCCGGGGTCCTGCAGACAGAGCAAGCGGCCATCACACAGCCACGAGTGCGAAGTGTGGGGGTCTAATACACTGAGACCCATCAAGCCCTCTCTGCGAGGAGCAGTCCCCGACTCGCTGCCATCTGCTAACCCTGATGCACGTCGACCCTCTGCCTTCTTCGTCTCCACCACTGATGCAATGATATGATCCAGGAAGTTAGGAAGACCTCCCTTCATTTTATCAGCCTGCTTAGGAGAGAAAGACATATTAAGAACATTAATTTTCTTATGTCTATGTCTCAACGACATTTACATGATTACTGTTTCAAATTTTGTTGTCAGTAAGAATTTAAGAAATTATTCTGCAAGGGTGCATTAAATTAATTAAAATTGGTAAAGACATTTATAATCTTCCATTTAAAATAAATGTTCTTTTTAACTGTCTTTTTAATAAGAAGAAATGTTTCTCAAAACATAAAGACGGTCACGTACACCAGCAGTGGAGAACACTGAAGGGAAAGGAACACCTCCTTCGGTGGGACCCTGCGGGAGCTTCCCGGGGCCAGAGTTCAGCAGATCCCGGAGGCTGGTGCCCTCTGCTTTGGGTTGGGAAGGGCCAGCGCCCAGCAGCAGACTATTGAAGAGCTTGGGACTGGACCCTGAGGGTTTGGAAAGGGTGCCGAAGGAGTCCAGACCAAATGGAGCACGAGAGTCACGACCCATCACGGACCGCAGAGACTCTGAGACAAAACAAGAGGAAGAGCTTGAGTGCGTGGTGTCTGCAAAGAGCCCTTGCAAAGATTTACCAAATTCAAGGTTTACCAGAAAACGTTATGTATAGTGGTTCTAAAGCATTGTTAATGTAACAAAATTTAAATCAAAAGTTTGTTCTTACAGGGTTGCAGACAGCAAGGGGAAAAACAATGCCAAAGGCAAATATCAAAATGTTGCTAATGTCATATAATCATGCACAGTTAGGAAAGCAAAATAAATAAGATCAAACTATATGCTGTTTTACTGCAAATTCATGTTACTTTTAATTAAAATTTCTTTAACTTGGTTTATGCATTCTTTGCATTAAGTTATTTTACTATTAATTGCATATCTTTTGTTATGCATTCCATGCATACAGTTTTATTTTTTACTAACTATAAAATGGGTTTCACGTTAAATTATGGTATTTTTCATCTGTTGCTCTGAAGAACTTTGTGCTTAATGTAAATTTAACCATAAAGCTGCATTTCTTCTATATGAATGTTGTTCTACAAAACAAGTTTATTATTATTGTAGTTTATTATAATAATAATAATAATAACCATAATTATAAATACAATAATAAACACATCTCTGCTCAAATGTACCAAACATAGGGCTGTCAAATAAAAATTTGAATTTCAAGAATATTTGTCGAAATGAAATAAAAATCCACATTCGAAAGCAAAAATGTTGCATTCGAATTTTAGGTGTGCGTCAGGCAACCTTATCAGTGGCACACGAGATGCGATGAGGAGCGGTGTTGTTCATTCAAAATATTGCGGAAATAGAGAACAATGTGGAGATCATCTTGTTTACGGCAAAACCGAAACCAAGTCGTTCACACAGAACGCATATTTATTGCATATATCGCAATATTTTGCATGATTCGCCACCTTGTGGCCTCAAGAGAAAAGCCAAAAGCTTTTTCCCCCTAACTGAAATTATGCCTTTTAAATTCGAATATTGATAATATTTGATTACAAAATTCAAATTTAGTTTTTCAGCTATTCTGACAGCCCTAATATACTATATAAAAATAATATATATAACAGTCCATGATCATTTTGGTCAAATGTGGGCTAAATTCAAGGTCCTGAAGCAAAACCAGGTGAGAACCACTGTTATTAAGCACCTCCACATGTGCCATCCTCTAACTGTTCACCGCCCTAAACCTAGTCTCACCTTTGGACTCCTTTTGTGTGGCCAGGTCGGCCAACCAGTGAAGGGCTGAGGAACTGCCCTTGCCATCTTTAGTGGCTGGTGTCAGGGCAGGAGCAGGGCTAGAACTGCTGCTGTTTGTCCCACTGGTGCCTGACGTTGTGTCAGCACTGCCTGCCTCTTCAACAGGCTCTATTTTGACTACTGCACCCGCTGCTGGTTCCCCGTTCGGACGGGTTGTGGCTGAAGTGGAAGTGGCTCCGTTCCCCACACTGTTAGCCGCACCCGACTGCACCAAACATGAGACACGAGATGAGAACAGACAAAAAAACAACAACATCTAAGAGCATTACAGATGTAATTTACTTTCAATTCAAATGTTTTGGAGCTATCTTGCCTGTGAAAGGCCATTTGGAGCACTGGGCCGCACCAAGGTTTTGCTATGTCGACTAGTGCAGGGGCAGTTCGCTTTGATCCCCCATTTACCTCTGGCAGCGTGTACCATGTCACCTATGCTGTACAAGGCTAAAGGGATACAAGGAGACGATAAAACAGAGCTCCAGTTACTAATATTTCATATATTTTTAACAGGGATAAATGCACTAACCTGTGCCAGGTATAATTTGTGTGGGCATGAGGTTCTGTGGTTCGTGTGGCTGGCCTTTAGCACACTTCAGCCATGAGAACACCTCTTCTTCCGGACTCTCGTCTACAGTAAGAGCAGAAGTGAGAGACATGCTGTAATGAATGTGCATGACACAAGACAGTGCTCTTGTTTCAAATACGATGACAGCTTCATGAATCTACCTTCAGGTGGCCTGTTCTTGCGTAGCCGGTAGCAGTCGAGACAAACGCCGAAGCCGCATTTGCGACACACCCAGTGGATGTTGAACAGCGTTGTTTCACACACGTCGCACATTTCTCTCACTCCCCTCACAGCTCGCTTCCATGCCACTTTTTCTGCAAAATAGCAAAGATTTTTTTTTTTTATATTTCTATATTTAGAAATATATTTTAGTGTACATTTATAATACAAAACAAGTGGTGTTTTTTCAGTTAATAAACTTTTTTTTTTAACAGCACGCTTTTGTTTTTTATTAACAGTTTTAACAATAATAACCTTGCTTTATATTAGTCTTGAAGTGTTCACTCTAAAATAAGTAACACTGAGGTCCTGAAAGGTGCTATATAAATAAAAAATATTATAATTATTACAATGTTTAATATAAGATTTTATACATTCCTTACTGGTAAGATAACGTATGTAACGGTGTTTTTCCCCTTCACATTGAGCTTCATTCATAAAACAGGAGTAGAATGTGAAATTCATTGAAAAAGCATTCATTTTAATGTGACATTTCACCTGAATTTCTATGAATTATTCACTAAATTATTTTGCTTAAATTTCTTGAATGAGGTCTTTAATATTACACTGATTATGGAAGCTACATCCATTCAGATACTAAGCAATTCATTCAGGTGTCCATATGTTTTCAAGAGAATGATGAACATGATATATATTACAGAAAATGATATAAATTATATTAGATAAATTAAAATGTATATAAAATTAGACAAAAATAACACAAGCCTAATTAAAATACGCTAAAACATCTAGAAATGTTTCATTTTAATTTACCACATTTTTTTTCTTTGAAAAAATAAAAAATAAAAAATTTATAAAAACATAAAACTCCATTTTCATTTTTATAAAGAATATACACAGTAATGTGCACCAAAACATTTCACGTGGAAGAAATCTTTTTTAAAATGTTAAAAAATATATATATTAGAAGAGTCAAGTAAATATATATATATATATATATATATATAAATAAAAAAAAGAGGGAAACTTGAACATTTAGCTCTTAAAATCGAAAAGAATACTTTATTAACTGAAAACTATTTCAGTTGCTATTTTACTTTAAGTTTGCAGAAATTAAGAGTGTCCATAAAACTAGATGGACATGTGCAAAACATGTTGGCATTATTTTAGAATTTATTCAGATTATAAATGAGTTTGAACAAGCTGTAATCAATTTTGATAAACAGTTACTTACGATGGGGCTCTACCATCATCATGGCCTCTTTCTCTGACATGACCAGTTGGCAAAACTGGTCACCCACGTTTGCTAAAATATATTTGGATGTGTCCAGGTCAAGTCCTTCCTGTACTGTGAGGGAGGGGAGCCAAAGCCCCATTGCCATGCTGTCACTCTGCTGCGGGCTCAGAAAGCCTTCCACCCGAAGGACTCCCTTCTTAGTGAAAGCCAGCCTATTACAACACAAGTCAAGGTGTCAGTCTCATACCCTATCCAAGAGTTAAGCTAGTCATACCTGTAGTTGTCTGAATCATATTCACCTGCGGAAGTGGAAGAATCGACAGGCCACGTTTGGGTCGTCATCGTCCTCGTCCTCGCGGGACTTCCTGTAGCGCTCCAGACGGCACTCACGGCATTTGTGCAGATGGGGTGCCACATTAATGCAGGAGCCGTCTTGCAGAAAGGACTCTCCGGACTGCTTCAAGCGCCGAACCTTATTCTGGTCCTTCAACACGGACTGCCCCGCTACATAAATCACACACAAACCCAAAATCAGATGACTGTGAATGCTGGGTTAGGGGTGTGCCCGAAGCATGAATCCATATGCAGAAAGGCACGGTAAACAAATAAAGCGTTTTATGGAGCCACTAAAGGGACATTAGCCGCTAGTTAGCGGTTGCCTGTTACATTACAGCACATGAAAGTTACTTACCACACTTACCACATACACAGAGTAAGGAGAGATGACTGATAGGACAATGGCGAATGATTTGTAGATACATATACAGATATATAGTTAAAAAGAGTCTAAAGATTCTATTTTTGGTGTGTGTGTGGGGGGGTTGTTGATAGAAGTAATGTTGTGTGACAAAAGTATATTCCAAAGAAACTTGTAAATTTGCGTCAGGAAAATGCATTCAGTTTGGGTGTCGCCCGGTGGCTATTTCTGGTATAGCGCCTAAATAAAAACTCACAGGAACCTCACATTTTTTTATAACAACTTTAAATTTGTAGCATAACTTATTTAGACATACAATTTTACTTTTACAGCAAAATTAGATTAAACGTTTTCTATAAAATAAATAATTTGAGTAAACTAACTTCTATAACTTATACTTTCATTTTTTGATTTTTTTTTTCTTTTGAAATGGTGAAAAGAAAAATTCTGGATTCAGTATAAAGAAACTCACACAGGTTTAGACTGACATGAAGGTGAGTACTAACTCAGCTGAACTAACCCATGAAGCACACATGCAGTTGTCAAGCACGTTACCTTTGAAAGGTTTGCTCCGCGGCCGGCTCTTAGCCGCAGGCTGGGTCTTGTTCTTATTCTTATCTTCACCGGCTGCAGGAACCCCAGGTTTCTGGCTCTGGCCTGAGTTGTCCTCCACATCGCTCAAATCAGACAAGTCACTGTTGCTACTGGACTCGGAATCCCTTTTAATGGACTGACTGCGTTCCTCCAAAGAAAACTTGGTTTGGTCGAAAGGCGTAGCAACACCTTGGCCTTCAGTGCTGAAGCGGGTTCCCGGGCTGCCGTCTGAACCTTCTTTGTTTGGTTTGGACGTCTGTTGTCCATCCTGGGCAGCTGGAGTGAACGATGGAGTGGTCGTGAGAGCAGGAGCAGCGAATTGAGGGGCTAAAATTCCCTTAGGAGGTTCTGCCATGGTGAACAGGTTTGGTTTGGCATCACCACCAGGAGGATCTTGACTAAGTAGACCGGAGCTGCCCGAAGGTGAAGCAGCAGAGGCGGACAGCGCAGGTGAAGACTTTGGAGTTGACAATGCACTAAAAGGGCTGTGCAAAACAGCTCCGCCGTAAACGAGAAATGGATTCGTTTCCTTGGTGGCCTGTAGGAAAAGGTTCTCGTGAGTTTCTGAAACCTTGTTGCCAGCAAGCAGACCAAAACCGCTGACTGGGCTCGAGCTGTTAACATTTCTGGCACTGCCAAGCCCGCTGGTTCCTAATCCCAAAGAGGGTTTCAGCCCCTCCGCAGAGATCGCAGCTTGACCTACGGCTGAGGGAAACGCGGCTGGGAGTTTGCTTTGCGCCTCCCCCACCGCTCCGAAAGGCTTGTTCATTAGGATCCCATTGCCTGCAGGCTTGATATCAGGCACTTTTGGCTGCTCTTTCATTGGTGCCAAGCCACTAGCAGGTGCTGAACCAAACAGTCCAGCGGATGCAGAAGCCACAACCGCCTTTTTGAATCCCTCGGAGGGAGCGGCAGGCTTGAACAGGCTGGGCGGGTCCTTGTCCGCGCTCTCGGGCAAGGATGTGAAGGCCTTTGACTGGGCTTGCGTGATGCTCTGGTTCTGAGACATGATTTGGAAGAACAGGTTCTGTGAGGGATCAGAGTCCTGCCTCTGCGACTCCTTCACAGCTCCAAAAGGAAAGCCAAATGGCTTGTCCTCCTGGGAAGAACCGTTGGCCTGTGTGGGAACATCCCCAAACACTGCCTCACTCGACTGTTTACCAAATCCTGCAGCAGCTAGAGCAGGGGTCTTGGGGCTCTGAAATACAAATAAGCCAAATAAATGACGGTCAAAGATTAATAAGTGTGGCCATAAAAATGGGAAAAATTTTAAAATCAGTGCTGCTATTATTATTATTATTATCTAAAACTATTACATTTGGTTTTGGTAAATGAAATAAATCTGTAATAAAATAAAAATATTAGATGAAAAAACAAAATTAGAAATGATGCCTTGGCAACTAACTGAAATAAAATAAAGATGAAATTTAAAAATAAAAAAAAATAAACTACAAAATAACAAAATTACTCAAATTAAAACAAACATTTAAATAAAAAGTATATAAATAATATTAAAATAACACTGGTTAAAAACTAACAAAATTATTTATATTCATGTAAATGTCGGGGTATACTATACTTTTGAAATCATATTTCAATTTCTTGTTTATTAATTTTTTTTTTTTTACATGACTTTGATTTATTTTCTAAATGTTAATGTTATTTAACAAAACTGCTTCACATGTTTATTCAATATTAACATGATAAATGTACAATGTGCCTTCCAAAAATACATTCAGTTAAGAGCAAATCTTTAAGATATTGTGACATGAATTTTACTTCCAATAGAATAAAAGTAACTCAAAAATAATAAACAAATCCCAAATAAATAAATGAAAAGTAAATGAATAATTTTAAGAGGAAAAGAGTAATTAATTTAAAATAGAAAATAAAAAGGGTAGAAACATAATACCATCTATAAGTATTACTATTGTTATACAGTTAAACAGTCACAACCTGTAGAGAAGCACACGAAAAAAAAAATCCCATATATATATTCCCCTAGATATCTCCAGTAACGTAACCCTGTAATAAAAAAACATGTCATTTGGAACAAAAAAGAACATTAGAACTCAAAAGAACCAAGACCATTCTTTATGAATTTTTGAGCCCACCTCCAAGACGAGGAAAACTGATCACCCACAAAATCCTAATAGACACACACAACCACGTCTGGAGGCAAGTGATCTATAAAAGGAGACCATACATTTTGAAAACTCTGTATATTACCCCTCAGCACAGCTGCTAGCCTCTCATAGGGCAAAACCGCACAAATCTCTCTATACCACTGTGTCACAGAGGGGGGAGTGTTTTTTTATCCATCTAATAAGGATGCATTTCCTTGCCACAAGTAGCAGTATATCCAACAATTTATAACTTTTGCATCAAGCGTCAGTGACATTCCCTGTCTTTTGAATGGGAGCCCCGAAAGAAAAAGACCAGGATCCATTTTCAATTTTATCTTAAGAATTGTGCTAATTTCACGAGCAAAAACTTCCAGAATCTTGAAATGAGCTTGCTCCTCCAAAAACAATGAAAGCATGTCCCTAACTCTGTATGACACTTAACACAAAGAGCCTAATTAAAGACTTTTTAAAAAGTATTCTTAACACTTTAGATTAAGAAACACATTCAGAATTAACTAGTTTTCAGTCAATAAACTCCTAATGTTCTGCTTATTAATAGTTGGTAAGGTAGTTGTTAAGTTTGGGTATGGAGTAATATTAAGGGATCTAGAATACGGTCGGTCAAAGCATTAATAAAAGCAGTTAATAAACTGCCAATATGCTAATAATATGCAGTGAGAATTAGTCCTTAAAATAGAGTTTTACCAAATCATGTAATAATGCTTCTACTATGAGAATATATTCTGATAACTTTTTTTTATTTTATTTCCACCAAAACTTTTAAAAACAAGAATGTTTTCAATTTCAGAAAGAAACCTCATCTCAGAAGTGGGGTTTTCATTTGTATGTATGACTTGCATTTATGAATAAATTAACAGATCCAAATTGAAATACAAGCATCGGCGTCCTACCTGGCTCGCTTCTGGAGTTGATCCCCACATACTGGGCTTTTGGTTTGCTTCTGCGGGAGCAGAGAGAGTCACACTTGAAGCGTTGTCTTGGGAAGGTGATGAAATGGTCACAGGACCTGGAGACACCAGAGCAGCTGTTTTAGGATACCCTGAAAGAACACCTCCCTCCTCCCTCTCGGCTGCTGGGAGTGTGGGAGACGATTTAAGGGCAGGGGCCCCGGGCACCAAGCTGGGCATTTGACCCAAAGAAGGAAAAGTGTTAGAAAACGGCGATGGGGCAGGCTTCAATGGAGGTGGTGTTGGAGTGGACGCAGGAAGCACCGCTGATACCGAAGATGATATCCTTTCTTGGTTCGGGACAAAACTGCCATTCTCCTTGACAAAACCTGTGCTCCTTATGTGGGAGTGCTCCTGCTGAGAGGAATTGCTGTTAGAGGAGTCTTGACTTGGCAAAGCTACTGGACTACAGGTGCTCGTCACCCTCCCACCTACGCCACCCCCTCCGTCTGTTCCCTCCACTACTCCCTCTCCCGGCATCTCTACGCATGTTACCATAGCCTCAGCGTCCTTGTTGGAGCCATTCCCGTTCTGGCTGTCAGAGGTGCCCTCGCCGGCTCCTTTGAAACGTTTCAGAGTAATGTCTTCATTTCCTTCAGATGCTGTCCGGCGCCGCCGACTGCCCTCACCTTTCCCTCCGTCGCCCTCCTTCTTGCGTCGATCTGGGCTCTATGAGAAATGTGATATGGCAAAATGACCCAGGCGCATTATCAATTACCAAACTTACATAAAATGAATAAACAAGTTAGAAGATGATTAACAAGTGTAACTTATTCATATAATTTCCTTCAGAATCATTCTAATATGCTGATGCTCAAAAATGATCATTGTTTAAAAACAGTGGCTTAATATTTGCCTAATATTTTACTGGAAACAGTTACACTTTTTCACAGTTCTTTGATAATGTACAAAATAACTTTTTTGAAACATTGTTAATGTTCCTGTTTCTTTTGTAAAAGTATTCATTTCTTTCAAAGAAATAAAAAAATCTTACTGACTCTAAACGTGAATGTGTAAGTTGTTAGTGTATCTATAATATACGGTATGTATTAAATGGCCATTTTAGTTCATCTTGTGATTGTATAAAGACACTGGATGCTTACATATGTTCTCAAAAAGACAAAGACTATGATGTGTTTTATAAAGTATTATTGCTAATATTAGAAATTATTTTGTGCAAATTAAATGTAACATTTAATAAAAAATAAATATTTCCGATACAATAAAAATGTTGCTAAATTAACCCTGTAATTTAATTAAAAATTATTTTAGTGGAATGAGGTGATAGTGACTGTTGAAAGAAAATCATCTAGTCTTAAATTCGACAACACTAGGAGAGACAGAAAACCAACACACCTCTTCTAATTGTTCCACAGCATGCATCACATGAATAACCCGAGGATCGACGACTTGTGTCTCCTCACCCTGAAACAAACCATGATTGACCAAAAAAACCACACACTGAAGTCAGCTTTTATTATCTCTAACCCAGTAACACTGACTAGATTCTAAAGAGACAGAGTACTGACTTCCACACGGACCTGGTCCATGGTAATCTCCATAATATGTGAAACAGGATCATGCTGAGATACGAGTCCCAGGGCCCAGGGCTTCTCAAACTCCGGCTGGTACACCTGCACTCTCCGACCCTGAATAGTGTAAGATCCTGTCCAAGAGAGGAAAGAAGTACAGCTTAGATTATCAGCTTGTCAGTTAAATACTAAACTACTAAAGATTCATGCAAGCAGGGAGAAAAAACAACAACAACAGAAAATCTCTATTGCGAGAGAAATCTAATAATTCCATTCTATTTTTAAAATTAATTTCTGTCTTGACATGCAAATTGCAACCACAAGTACATATAAATAAAGTGTCCCTGTGATGGGAAAATGTGTTTCTCACACTTCTTTTCATTGCTGCAACAGCCTAGTAATTGAAAAAATGTCATTACACTCACTTTTCAACCTTGAAACAGTGAATGAATTTTACTTGGCTGATTTAGAAGACTGGTTTCAATTTCAAGTAAACTTGAAATAAAATGTAAAAAGGGTCTTAAATTTAAATTAAAGTTCCCATGCATTTTGTGTTTGACAAGCTACAATAAATGCTTTCTGTTGTTCTTTAACCCAACTCTTTAGTGTTTTTCTAGTGCTGATTTTCGGCTAATTGCATGGAAACCAATGAGGGTCAATTTGACCTTGAGACCAAAGTCATAATTTATGTAAAGCCTTTGCAAAATACATCTATGTGTTGAAACTTTGAATGCACATTAATGACCATAAATGGGAAATATTCAAAAAAAAAATGTATGAATAAATAGTTTAACGGGTATTTCAAGCAGTTTAAAAACCAAATCTGGATCAAATGGAGGACAACAGGAGGATTAAAAGCATAGTACACACAAAAATTCAAACTCGCTGTTAATTTACTCACCTTCAGGCCATCCAAGATGTAAGTGACTTTTTTTCTTCAGTAAGTAGGTAATGTTGTACTGGAGTCACGGTATTAATTTTGTGCTCCCAGCTGTCGAACCACCAACGAGCACGGTTTCAGCTAAAAATCTTCTGTATTGTGTGTAATACTGAAGAAAAAAAGTCACCTAGATCTTGGATGGCTTGAGGGTGAACAAATTTTCATTTGGGGGTAAAATATTCCTTTAATATCTTGTATGACTTCGTTTCAGGCTTTGCACAGGTAAGTTTACTCAAGCACATTAGAGTCTATGGCGTTAGAGTTTATTAATAGTTAAAATGCGACTGACCTTTCCGCAGGATCTCCTGCAACTCCGAGTCACTGTGCCAGCTGCTGATGGCAGCTTGAAGAGCCGGCTGCTCTAGTAGCAAAGAGTGTCTAAAATCTTTTTCAGTCTGAAGAAAGAAACATAATATATTTCATCTATCTGAACATTTAACAGTGCAAAAGTTCTGTATTAGTGCATGCAAAAATATGACAATGCAGATTTTATGACTGCCACCAACCTCAAAAGTGTGCAGTGAACTCGCATCAGGGAGAAATGCCAAAGTTCTTGCACCAAAGAACTCCACAGGAACCAGGGATCCCAAACCCACACGGTCAACCAGCGGTTTGAACATCTGAGGATTGAGCCAAAAGACAAATGGCTTTCAGGAAACCAGCAGTGGGTGCACAAATGAGTGAATATACAGAACAGACACTATATCTTAATTCTTACAAGAGATCTAAAGATAAATTTCCAAAAGCTTTTTCAAACTATTTTTCTAATCATAACTACAAAAAATCATGAACATGCCAGACATATGTAGATATAGTGCAATATATACAGCGGTCAAAATAAGTATTGAACACGTCACCATTTTTCCCAGTAAATGTGTTTCTAAAGGTGCTGTTGACATGAAATTTGCTCCAGATGTCGGTAACAACCCAAGAAATCCACACAAATGAAAAAATAAATAAGTTCAGAAAAGAAGTTGTGTGCAATAAATGGAGAAACTAGTCGCATGTATTGCTCAGGTGTGATTTTGGCCCATTCTTCCACAGTGTCTTCTGTGGGCATCTTTTATGAACTCTTATCTTTAGTGGATTCAAGTCAGGTGATTGGCCATTCTAGCAGCTTTATTTTCTTTCTCTGAAACCAGTCGAGTTTGCTTGGCTGTGTTTGTGATCATTGTCTTACTGAAATGTCCAAACTTGTTTCATCGTCATCATCCTGGTCCTGTAGGTGTCGGGACTGAACCAGTTTAATATTAATTTCCACTGACTAAGGGCAGGATTGCTTTCTAATTTCTGCTGGTGTCTTGGCTTTCTGTGCCTTTTTGCACCTCCCTTTCTTCATGTGTTCAATACTTTTTCCCTGTGTCATTCCATTTTATTACACATAACTTGATTTATTTGCTTATTTGTATGGACTACTTGGGTTGTTACCGACATCTGGTTAAAATTTCAAGTCAACAGCACCTTTAGAAATATATTTGTGACCCTGGACCACAAATCCGTCCGGGCAGAACTATTGTTCCAGCCACCAAAGACAGATTCACAAATAACCTGCCTGATTTCTCTCAACTGCTCTGTGTACCCATAAATACACATGAACTAGACGAAATGACTAGCAACATGGGCACTATCTTCTCTATTACATTAGAAGCTGATGACCCCCTCAAATTGAAAAAGGTTAGAGAAAAACGTGCAGCGCCATGGTACAACAGTTATACCCATTCTCTCAAGAAGAAAACTCGTAATCTTGAGCGCAAATGGAGAAAAACTATCTTGGAAGTTTTTAGAATTGCGTGGAACAGTATGTCCAGCTATAGACAGGCTCTAAAAGCTGCCAGGGCAGCGCATATCTGCAAACTCATAGATAATAACCAAAACAATCCAAGGTTTTTATTCAGCACAGTGGCTAGATTAACAAATAAACAGACGCCACCCAATCGAAATATTCCCTCACAGTTTAATAGTAATGACTTTATGAATTTCTTCACTGATAAAATAGATAACATCAGAAATACAATATCAAATGTAGATTCTACTGCGTCTAGTATTTCAGCTTCATTCATCACACCCAAAGAAAAACTGCAGTGCTTTACAACTATAGGACAGGAAGAGCTAAATAAACTTATCAGTGCATCTAAACCAACAACATATTTATTAGATCCTGTACCCACTAAACTACTGAAAGAGTTGTTACCTGTATCAGAAGAACCGCTTCTCAATATTATTAACTCATCGTTATCTTTAGGTCACGTCCCAAAACCATTCAAGCTGGCGGTTATTAAGACTCATATTAAGAAAGCACAACTAGATTCTAATGAACTGGCAAATAACAGACCCATTTCAAATCTTCCGTTTATGTCTAAAATTTTAGAAAAAGTTGTGTCTGCTCAATTGTGCTCCTACTTGCAAAAAAATTATCTCTCTGAAGAATTTCAGTCAGGTTCCAGGCCTCACCATAGCACAGAAATTACAAATGACTTGCTTCTTGCTTCAGACCAAGGCTGCATCTCATTGCTAGTATTACTTGATCTTAGTGCTGCGTTCGACACTATAGACCATGACACACTCATAGATTGATTACAAAACTATACTGGTATTCAAGCAGGCTTTAAGATGGTTTAGAAGAAATGATGTGCCTCACGCACACAAAAATGAGTTGGGAAGCCATTTGATTGAATGCCGCAGTAAAAGGGAAAGAATAGCAATGCTCGGGCAAACCGCTACAGATCTGATGTCACGACAGAGTTAGAGCCGGTGAATGTTTACAGGTTTCATAGAAAGAGAACGATATGCACCAAATGAGTCGCTGTAGAAACTGAATACTTCAATGGTTGCGGTGCGGTCAACACGAGAGACAACACAAACACAACGACATCTGAAATAAAACGTCCTCATGTATTAAAGAAGACTGGCTTGATTAAGTGCTGGAAATAGCGGAGGATGAGCAAAGAACGGTAACACAACTCTGAAACATGTTCAGTCACACACAAGAGTATTGTACAAACTGTACTTCATAACCATGTTTACTCCGCTATAGAAGAATTCATATGTTCACATTTTTTTATATTTAACTTACAGATCTCAGGTTAACTTTCGCTTCAGTTTGTATTCTATTCTATCAGTTTAAATAGTTTGTTTTGATAATATATTGTTAGGGATATATTATAAACCTGATAAATAATTGACCTTGTTTTTGAGTCTTTGACTTTGAGTCTCTTGCTCATCAAGGCTGTATTCATTTCAAAAATACAGAAAAAACTGTGATATAGTGAAATATTATTGCAATTTCTAATATTGGTTTCCTATTTTAATACCTATACTTTAAAATAGCATTTATTCCTGTGATCAAAGCTGAATTTCAGCATCATTACTCCAGTCTTCAGTGTCCCATGATCCTTCAGAAATCATAATAATATGCTGATTTATTATCAGTGTTCAAACTGTTCTGCTGATCAATATTTTTCTGGAACCTGTGAATCTTTTTTCTTTGATTCTTTGATTATAATGACTCCTAAAGGATCATGTGACTCTGAAAATACTGCTTTGCTTCACAGGAATTAATTACATTTTAAAGTATATTAAAATAGAAAACATTTATTTTAAATTGCAACAATATTTCACAATATTATTTTGTGAAATAATATTCAGTATTTTTTATCAAATAGATCCAGCCTTGATGAGCAAAAGAAACTTCTTTAAAAAACTTTATGGATCCAAACGTTTGAACTGCAGTGTATTGTACAGTAAACATGTTTTCTCTTTAACCTAAAATGTACATCATTTAGTGACATCAATGGTCAAATCAAATATAAATAACACATTAAAGTTAAGTTACACACTTCTTGTGTGCGTGCTGTACAGGTCTGGTATAAAGAATGATTTTGTAATGTCCGCCCAATAGAGAAGTTTTGCTCAGCAAGAAAAAAAATGAGAGGGAACATTGCTCCCACGGGTCCTTAAATTTGATACAACTAAACTGAAGAGTTTAGGGCCTTAGACAGCTTTAAATACGTTAAATGGTATAAGAAATAATTTTTCAAATTGCCTTAAATAGATTTTTAAGAATTTTGCAGATACCTTGTAAATAGTCAAATAAAACTCTTTCCTTGATATTCGCTGATATTTGTGTATTCAAAATGTTTTTGATTGACATTTATGGTCTTTATTTTATTTGGGCTAGTTAAATGAATTTTCGGGCAACCAAAATCTGAGGAGTACGTGCCCGAAGGGCTACCAGGGATTTAGAAATTTTGAGAGCCCTGAATTAGTCATTGGACCAAAAAAAAAAACAGTATACAACATCTCGGATGTAGACGGATGCACTGTTACGTCCTCTGAAGTCAAAAATCTGGGTGTTATATTAGACAGCAACTTGTCCTTTGAAAATCATATTTCCCATGTTACAAAAACAGCATTCTTCCATCTTAGAAACATTGTCAAGCTTCGAAGCATGCTACCTGTTTCTGATGCAGAAAAGCTAGTTCATGCATTCATGACCTCTAGACTGGACTATTGTAATGCACTTCTAGGTGGTTGTCCTGCATCTTCAATAAACAAGCTACTGCTAGTCCAAAATGCAGCGGCTAGAGTTCTTACCAGGTCAAGAAAATATGATCATATTACCCCAATTTTACAGTCTCTGCACTGGCTACCTATTGAGTTCCGTATCATTTACAAAATATTATTACTTGCCTATAAGGCCCTAAATGGTTTAGCTCTTGCATACCTAACTTGTCTTCTACCATGCTATAATCCAACCCGCTCCCTAAGGTCGCAAAACTCTTGACTTTTGGTAATACCTAGGATAGCAAAGTCCACTAAAGGAGGTAGAGCTTTTTCACATTTGGCTCCCAAACTCTGGAATAGCCTTCCTGATAACTTTCGGGGTTCAGACACACTCTCTCTGTTTAAATCTAGATTAAAGACACATCTCTTTAGCCAAGCATTCACATAATGCATTTTATAATCTTGTACTGCAGTTATATCTGATCAAATGTACATTATTATTATTCTTTAGCTTGGGTTGAACAAATAATTTTTGCTTAGATGGAACAGCAGCTACGCTAATTATGTCTCTATTTGTTTCTCTGTTTCTGTCACGGGATTAACATCACGTGGTAACTAGGAATTACAGAAGCTTCAGTCTGGATCCAACCCTTAAATAATCTGAGATGACCTGAGAAAAGATAATGCCAACCCCTCAGACCTCAGAGGATGCCAATGCTCAGACAACATACAGAATTACCTAATTTTACCATAAGTTAAATATATTAAGGTTCTGCAATATATAAATATATTGTGGAAACTTAATTTCCTGTAGAGCTGCTTTGCAACGATTTGTATCGTAAAAAGCGCTATACAAAAACTTAAACTTGAAGTGTCCATTTTTTAAATTGAGCTTTACACATTATCTGAAAGCTGAATAAATCTGGAATCTGAGGGTGCAAAAAATAAATAAAAAACAATTGAGAAAATCACCTTTAAAGCTGTCCAAATGAAGTTCTTAGCAATGCATATTACTAATCAAAAATGAAGTTTTGATATATTTATGGTAGGAAATTCACTAAATATCTTCATGGAACATGATCTTTACTTAATATCCTAATGATTTTTGGCATAAAAGAAAAATCAATAATTTTGACCCATACAATATATTTTTGGCTATTGCTACAAATATACCCCAGCGACTTAAGACTGGTTTTGTGGTCCATGGTCACATTTACTGAGAAAAAAGGTGACATGTTCAATACTTATTTTACCTGTAGTACATACCACTTCTCAACCCATATTAATTTACAGAAAAATGATGGAATGAGGTGCAGTGTGCATCCGTACTCACCAAGGCTGGCCACTGAGCAGCAGCGGAGAGCGATGGGTCACTGCAGCTGGCCCAGACGATGGCACTCTCCACGAGAACGGCTCGCACCTCATCCCCGTACACCTGCACCCATGAGCGCTGCCGCCAATGGCTGTTGTAAAACTCTACAAACACCTACAATGAAGAAGGACAGTTGACAACTTAAGACAAGTGAAATGCTGCTGTCTACAAGCACACTTCAAAGTTGCGTATGGGCCATCTGTTGCCAATGGATATTACAGTAATTAACGTAACACCAAACCTTTTTGTCTCATGTACCCAAACCGCTCGATCATAAAGCTCAGCTATCCCTACATCAAAATCCACATTTTAACTTATATTTCAACACCATTGTTAATATTTTTTAAAATGGCTATTATTAAAACAACAGACTCACCAAGATTTCTCTCAAAAATAAAGAAGTATTTAAGAAATCAGTTTTTATAACTGCATTTAGTTTGATTGGCTGAGACATTTAAAGGGACAAAAACAGGATAAAACTACTGCATAACTCTGTATGGAGTTACATGCATTACTATTCAAAGGTTTGGGTTCAGCAAGATTTTGTTAATGTTTTGAAAGAAGTCTCTCAAGACTGCCAAAGCTACATTAATTTGATCAAAATACAGTATTAACAATAATACTCTGAAAAATGACTACAATCATCATTACTCGTCTTCAGAAATCATTCTGATATGCTGCTCAAGAAACATTACCACCAATGTTAATAAAATGTTTGTGCTGCTTAATATTTTTTTTCCATAATGATTGACATTACATTCATCTGAAATGGAAATATTTTGTTATTTTATGTTGTGACTGTAACTTTTGATCAATGCAATGAATCCTTGCTGATTTTTTTTTTTTACAAAGTAAAATTGTACTGAACCCAATCTTTTGAACCATAGTCTACATTTCACCAAAAGTGTCAGCCACATAAATAAGTTACAACAGACTTCACATAAATCACTAACCAATGGTTAAAATTAGATCAAACCAACACACAACATTAAGCCTGCATGTTCATATATGAATAAACATGTATTTAACTAACACCACATATAGGCTACTACATGTCTGCTGTATTTCATTGGTTCTAGTGACCACAAAATTAACCTAATTTAATTTAACCCATGAATAATAACTGATAATAAGTCCCCATTACAAAAACCCACAAAAAGACGATTAATGAAGTTTGCCTGTGTGAATATGAACACCTGCACAAATTCTCTATGCATTTATCTATTTATTCAGAATTGCATTAAACCATTTATAAAAGCTCTCGTTCCCCCATCATATAAAATTAATATTACTTCACAACCAGGACGCCATGAATAACGACCTTTCCCTTTGTATTCATACACAGTATGTTTAATTGATTTAATAGATGCATTTACTGTGTAGGACGGGTTTTAATCACAATGGGTCATTTACTAAGTCTACTGCAGTCTTAAACTAGTCAGCTAGACACATCAATGACCCCAAAAAACACAGTCTAAGTAGCATATCTGCAGCTAGCCACTTAGCTAACTAGCATTCAAACACACATCAGATGTTTACTACATATCTCTTCCTCGTTTCTCACGCAAACTAGAGTCATAATTCACAGTCGTGAACACTGAAACTGGCGAATGCGTCAGGGTTTGTTCTCACGGGTCGGTTTTGTTTTGACGGAGTGTTGTTGTTGTGTCGGTCTCACCTCCACCCCTGGGCTCGCCAGCCCGATCACACTGACCGCCCGCACGGTTCCCCGGAGCCAGGCCGCCTGCTCCACCGCTCCTCCCGCCGCGGAGCTCCCGTCATTAAGCAGCAGCAGCAGCCGCTTCCCGATCAGACCGAGCGAGTCCCCCATATTACAACCACCATCAAGAGACCGACTTCCTCCGGAGCTCCGCGATCAATCGTGCCTAAACTCAATCGGTGAATCGCTATAGCCACATATGAATGACTGCACGCTATGCATGCGGGATTCGCATCGGCAAACTGAGACGATTAAGAAACGCTTTGCTGGGAATGTGCGGTGTTATTGTTCGCGCTACAACCCCTTGTCCTCATCCGCCATTTAGCTGTGCAGTAATCAAACGCACCCCTCGTACTGCTGCGGGACTGCGCTCCGCTGGCTACCGGAAAAATGGAGCAGCGCCCTCCGCTGGACACTGTACCGTCAACGCACTTCTTTGGAGGTCCCAAACTCTCGCGAGATTTGCACGCGCTTGACGAATGCGGGCAGCTACACACTTACACCGGTTTCAAAATATGTTTTATATTAGGGAGACTATAATGCTGTATTCGAATGGTACTAAATGCATTCTCTCTAGAGCACTTCTGCAGTATTTTTTATAATTAACATTTAAAAATAGATCACGTTTATTATGCTGTTGTTGTGCTGCTGGCTAACTCATCTTCAAATGAAGAGCAACATAGTATAAATCCTCTGAGATGTTACTTACTTATTATTTATTATCCTAGTTAACATTCAAAGTGATAAATATAAACTGTAAATTAACTTCTCTTTTTTCATATTTACAGATTATCACATATTTTTCTATTAAAACAACAGTTTTGTGTGTGTGTTTATTCTCACAACCACAATCTTTTTTTAATGTGGCTCACAGGTGTGATGTGCTTATGGAGGAATCACAGCAGTGAAAGGAAACACTGGGGCTGTGAGAGGATCCTCTTGGACCAGAGCGGCTTTAGCAGGATCCTCTGGGAGCAGGGAGGTTGAGAGACTCCATTAGTAATAATATGACTGTATGCTGCAGTACTTAACTAACTACAACTAAACTATTTACAACTCACATCTCTAGGAGTGTAGTTCCACAAGACGCTAAAACTACCACCTCAAGCCAAGACGCCAGATGCAACCGAGGCCTGCCAGCCTCGCAAGACACTAAAGCTGAAGAGATGGAGGGGTCATCTGTGTCAGTCCTCCAGACACAAGACTGACCCCCTTCACCACGACCTACAGGACCTGAAACACAATTAGAAATTATACAAATTACACACACACATACTTCATAAGGTATAAAAATACATCTTGACATCTGTGTAGTGTATATGGATTGACTGTATCGCAGCAGGTATTCTGATCAAATCAAATCAACAAAAAGACAAACAAACAAATCATTTTAGCTTGTCTTAGACTTACCTTGAACCAGTCATGGGAGAGCATCCAGAGGAACTCTAGAGCTGCTCTTCAAGCAACCGCAAATAAAACGGCAGCATTCTGTGCATACCACTGAAGGTGATGTAGGGTGAGCTTTTCAGGAGGTCCCCAACACCGATCGGTTTGACCTCCATGGTCTCTGTGTTGATCAGGAGATTGAATATCTGGATATCCCGATGGAAAACCCACGGGAACAGCAAACGACAGCAGCATCAATCGTCTGCCGCATGAAATGAAGCACCAGCGCCTCACTGAAGAGCTCACCATGATGTCCACGCAGGGCGAGGGCCGCTCTGAGACCAGGATGTACTGGTCGGGATGCTCCTGCAGTCCAGCAGCTCTATGATGTGGTGACAGCGGGGGCTTTGATTGGCCATGACTGGGATGGTCAGGTTAGAAGAAAGATTGCTTTTATGATGGTCAGATGGAAGTAGTTTCTCAAATAAGGGTTTAGCTCGCTCTGTTTGTCTATTGACATATCTGTACTCTGTTTTACATGAATCTAAGATCTTATAAATTGCAAACAGTAAGTGAGAGGACATGGCAGCGAGAGCACAAGGGTACGGCTAGTTTTCTGTCTTCTCTGTGAATTTCACAGCCACCTGAAGGCCGTCCTCACAGCGGGTTCCTTCAAAGACAGAGCTTCCTTCCCCCAACTTCTCGCCGATGGCATACGTCCAGCAAATGAGGTCTATTGCAAGATTAATAATTGTAGTTATTTTATTTAAGTTCACACTGCAGGACTAAATGTACTTAAAAAAAAAAACAGTTGCATTATTAAAAGCATAAACTTTCCTTTATAGACACACCTAAAATAATGAATTATAAGAAGAGGCTGAATGTAATATTGTGGGTTATGACAGTAAACCCACCCTCGCTCCTCGTGATCTCGTCTCAGATGTGAAGGACTCTCATCTGCTGACGGACTGACTGGACTGTCCTGATCTCGAGGCTGGACGTCCTGCATTAGCTGCTCCTCGGCAGTGAGGGGTCTTCAGGAGCACTGGAAGGAGACTCCTGATGATCATTGTCCTCTACACTACAGAAGATGTCCTGTAGAGAAGTCTGATCTAAAGACAGCAATATCAACCAAAAACTCGCTTTCATCAAATATTGCATACTCGCATTAATTCTTCATTCAGGAGTCACTTTTGGTTGCTTGAATCTTGAAATATTATTATATTATAAGTATACTTATTTTATTATTTTGATGTGATACACTAAGACTGTAGACACTCAACAGAACACGTGTGATCTTAACTTTAAAAATTCATTAGCTGGTTTTTGCAAGAATCACTGAGAGAACTGAGTCAGTTCTAAGAGAAGCTCTAGCTTCATCTGTTTGCACGTGTCACTTGGATTGCTTATTCTAATCAGACAGCTGCATGTTTTTAATTCATGTATAGTTTATAGAATGCTATTCTTTGGCTTAGTGTAATGTTCCCAAATGTAGGCCTATATGTATTTATCTATTATTACAGGTGGCATGATGAATACAATTGTACAATGGCTAAGAATTATTGTTTATTCAAATGGTTAGAAATGCCACAACATTACTGTATTTCCACATATGCGAATGAACATGATATTTTTATTGTATCGGCACATGTTGGGTCAAAAGTGTTTGAACTGTAAGATTTTTAATGTAAAAAAAACAAAAAGTCTCATCCACTCACCACGTCTGCATTTATTTGATCCAAAGTACAGCAAAAAAAAGTAAAATTTTGAAATATCTTGTATTTGAATATATTTTAAAATGTAATTTATAATTTCAAAGCTGAATTTTTAGCATCATTACTCCAGTCACATGATTCTTGAAATCATTCTAATATTCAGATTTGCTGCTCAAAAAACATTATTATTATTATTATGTTGAAAACAGCCGAGTAGATTTTTTTCAGGTTTTCTTGATGAATAGAAAGTTCAGAAGAAAATCTTTCATATCCGAAGAAGAAATCTTTTGTAATATTATAAATGTCATCATCAGCACTTTTGATCAGCACCCCCCCCCCAACACACCCTACTGCTTTTGCTGTATTTTGGATCAAATAAATGCAGGTGAGCAGAAGAGATTATTTAAAATCTCAATACTACAAAAACTTTTGACTGCTAGTGTACATAAAATATTGGATGGTTTAATGTTATCATTTGCTCATACTTTCTGCTTTTATAATGACAATTACATGCATTAAATACTACCTGGATGACATAATAACCAATACAATCCCCAAGAAACAGAAATGAATGAAAAACGAACATAAAAAACATGAAGAGGAATGAAATCTGGCATCTGTGTCCGTGGCTGGATCAAATAAACATGGCTCCATTTTATTATTTTTCTTGATTTTTTGTACTTCACATTTTATGTACAAGTCACAAAGCTGTGCACGTAAATACAAAAATACATAAAACATACAAGAGTGAGATAAATAAATATAAAGACACCTTCCGCTCCATTCATGATAACTGTGTTACTAACTTTAAAGGCTATAATGTAACATAGCAAAGTTACTTAGTAAAGAGCAGTTACGGTATTCACATAGTCCTAAATAAAACACAGCTTTGATGGTGGATCATTTTCAAATTTGTTTGTATGCAAAACTCGCTAGGATTATATTTTTTCCTCAGTTTGAAGCATTCTGAACTCTTGACATGTTACATAACAGTCTGTTTGAAAAAATGTAAATGTGTTTTGTTGCAAACCAAGTTATAATACAAATGCAATGCATTACCCATAAGCCCCAATCTAACGTGCATCGTTTCCTTTATGATGTCAGGAAAACCATGAATGACACTGGGCGGATTAAGCAAAATTAGGCTGTACTGTATATGGTTCCTATTACTGCTCACATGTATTGTTTATGTGCATGTCAATATAGGGAAGAATTATGAAGTCCATATGTCAGCGGGGTCTTTCACTGAACAATCTGGGGCATTTCACTCCATGCTTTGGCTTTCTTCTTAGCGAGAGCCATCCAGGGAGGCTCATCTTGGGCCAAGGGTACAGTGGACGGGTTAGCGCTTCTCTTGCT